>NC_047124.1:22846309-23595026 GCF_902500255.1 Thalassophryne amazonica
CACATTTCTCTATCCTCTTCCAAGTCTTGTAACTCTTCCCAGGATATAATAATAATAATAATAATAATAATAATAATTACAGTTTTTGCACTCTGCTAACTGTTTTACAAGAAAAAATACTTTAAATTGTTCAATTTAAATTCACTTCAATACACCTTTTGTTCAGTTTGTTCAGACTCACTCATCAGTATGAGTAAACAATAAGAATGGAATTACGTACACATCAAGAATCATTGCATTTATAGCAGCTCATAATCTTAAAAGACTTTCAAAAAAAGGATGCAATAAAAACTGCCACAACAAGGTATTTTACAAGTGAATTGCAGAAAGGGTTAAAGGTAGAGGTGGGCGGATCGATCTTAATATCGATACCAACGCTGGTATTGATATTGAATGATCCTCATGTAAAAAGATCGATACTCAAGCTTTTTCACCAAAGTCTACTCTCTGTCTGTAAGAGCAGCGCTGTGTCACACAACACGGAGCATCGCACCCTTGTATTGTGGTTTTCAGCCCTCTACCTCAGGAGATTTTGTTTTAAGTTGTGTTGAGTGATATTTTTTAAATAAAAATGTTGATTGTGATAAAGTATTTTATTGTCACATTTGTACAATGTTTGGCGAAATTCTATCCTAGGTCTTTGGATCTATGAAGCTTAAATATGAAAAAGTATCTATCGGCAATACTGGGCCTGTATTTACTTGGTATCGGATCAATACCAAAATTCTCGGTATCGGCCATCTCTAGTTAAAGGCTTTAAATGACTGTTTTATGCACATCCAAGTGGAAACAGAGAGAATTAATCTGTAAGAACGTGTTCAGCTGGAGGTGAAATCCTCCTCATTTTTAACAATAAAAAATACTGTTCAAACTCTTTCTGTCTTTTAATGTCAGACTGGGAAACCAGCAGATAAAAGATCAAGCCAGGAAATTCTCAATAAAAGTTACAAAGAATGTCTGAACTGACTGTGAAGGAGGTGAATTCTCTGGAGTCAGCTTCCACGCCGGTTGGTCATCAAAAACCACTCCCAGACCTTTGTCTGACTTTACAGTTTCAACACTCAAACCATGAATGACACACTTTTTGTCTGTTTGTGTTTCCTCTACAATCTGAAGTTTGTTTTGGGTTTTAGAAACATTTAAATCTAAGACAGTACACTGTAAAAAAACAAAAAAAAAAAACAAACAAACAAAAAAAAAGGATATGGTCAATATGTCATAGTGCTTTTTTAATTTACTTTCACTTAACATAATAAATTATGAAATTTCAAGTGAATTTCATGACTTGTCATCCAGTGAATTCAGGCGTGTGAGTTGCTTCAGTTCAATGAAAATTTCAATGTGTCAGTTTAAATTATGAGTTTTATATTGAAACAAAACTTTTTTTTAAATTTGGGTTTACTCAAGTTTTTATGTAGATCCACCTAACCACCTGATGAATTAGTATAGTCTGACTGTAGACCTCGAAGAAGGGATAACGTACAATTTGTCAGAAAATTTCACATAAAAGGCCATCCTCACTGTGACTTCTGCAAGAACCCTTTACTTTCTGTTAGTTTACAAAAAAAAATATCTAAAATCCGCAGTGCAAGCTGATAGGAAAAATTAAAACCAAGAAATAACCCCTCAGTCCAAAGATAAGACCACATCGTGTTAAATGCTGAAAAAAATCTGCCAGTATAACTTCCTGTCTGTTAAGCAGATTATAGCGCATGCAGTTTCTCATCAACTGCACTCACAACAAATGTTTTGATGACCCTTTCAAAACTTTTCATTATAAGTGATGGAAGAGCCATGGGTCTGAAATCGTTGACTTTTAGGAATAAGTATCTTGGTCAAAGATTTCTAGATTATATAAATTTGTCCATCATTGACTAACATTTGGAAGAAACAGTGGAAAACCATCTGGACCAGGAGCTTTTCTAACATTAACATATCTAAAAATATCTTTGACCCTCTCCTGACTAATCACAATGTGGACAACAAACTGAAGAGTCTCTTAATAATAACATTCTGTATTTGCAGAGAAATCATGCTTTTCAGACCAAGAATAAACAAGTATGAAAAGCATTTGGAAAGTAAAGATCATTTATACCTTTAAATTTGAGATGTTCCTTGTTGCTATCAGACGAAACGCATTTGATCGCTCTCCAAGCTGCCTGCATGTCACCGCTACTGTAATTTTATTCCATCTTCTCCTTATAATTTGTTTGTTTTTCTTATCTCATTCAAACTTGCTTCATTTTCTGAACTATTCCAAATACAAAAAAAAAAATAAATCTTTTTATTTAAAATATTTTTAGTTTGTTTTGGGTTTTTTTGTAACCTGTGGTTTATTGTCAGTGGTTATCTTGAATGTTTTACAATTTTTACTTTGCATGAACACATTCAAATATTATGCACTAGGGATTTTCAACAATAACAGTAATCATAGAATAACTTTTTAGCAGTTGTCATTTTTACTATATGAGCTGGTTAAAATACTGCACATTTGGGCTGTGCATTGACAACAATATCAATGAAAGGCATCACAGGGTGGATGCATACCCTGTGTGTTCTGCACACTCATATAAATGTATATTATGAAATCAATATATCAAAAATGTGTTTTCACATCTGTGAGGTAATTTATACCCAAGGCCATCCGTCTGACCATCTGTGCTCTGCATAAGTCCAGTCATGTTACTGCCAGGGTCTTCAATTTCACAGGGAACATTCTTGGGACGCAGACCTTGGACAAGTTCAAAGATGACTAACCTTGACCTATGTTAAGAGGTCAAAAGGTGACATTCTGTTTCTTTTTTTCTGCTCATACGGCCGAGGGTATTTTAGCGTTGTGTTACATATTGAACTCCTAATGATGGCAACCTATTTGTTGATCAGTATGAGCTGCATTGAAAATCAGAAATTTCACTGGATGGTCCGCTGTGCTCCACACAACCACTGACTGGTCTAGTTGGTCCTTGTGACATGATCCCTTGAAGGGAATACTGATTTCATTTGCTGTCAATCTTCCCCCGTTAATGTGTCTTAAACCTTATCGAAATGTGAGAACTTCCCCTTCTCGAACAAGTCACAGTTCAATCACAAATATTTGACTTATCAATAAGAGCTTTTGATCAAATCTGGTAAATATCATGGTAAATGCTTTTTTTTTCTTTCTTTCTTTCTTTCTTTCTTTCTTTCTTTCTTGGAGGTGTGTAGTTTGCTTGACTTTGAGTGATTCAACAGGATTTTTTTCTTATTTTCTTCACACACACACATACACACACACACACACAAGCACAAGCGTTAGAGAACTTGGCCCAGGTTAGGGAAGTGTAGGATGAGCTGCTTGATCAAAGAATCAATGAATTAATCACACACACACGCACACAGAGAGAAAGAGAGAAGAACGATTTCAGTTCCAGCCTTGCATTTCCACGACGACAACAGTAATAATTCAGTACTTTGAGGCCTTAGCAGCCGATGATGTCATCTTAAGTGATTTAATTTTTTAAGATTGCATCAACTTGTTAAAATACTGCACACAAAGGCTTTACACGATCTGCAGCAATAACAATAACAGTTGATGGATTATCTTAATTCTGCAGGTTTGCCTCCAGTGTTTCTAATCTATAAAATTTCTATGATATAATCGGTAATGTGTGATATGTAAGAGTCATTTTTCATTTCGTCATATCTCTTATATCACCGTTGTGTTGTTAAGACAGTTAATTGTTTTACGAGTAATGATTTATCACACGCAACGTGACTAAATAGGAGGTATTCAGCTATCATTAATGAAGATTTTTATGGCTCAATGTCAACCACCACTAAAAACCACAAGGACGTTTTGCTTCGGCAGCCTCGGAATTGGACTTTATACCAAAACTCAGCATTAAATTTTCCCCTTCAGCCTGAGCTGCACTTATTCGCCACTCGTGCACCTAAATAAGAATGAACTCATCACAATGCGCGGCTTGTTGGGAGTGACTGAGAACTCTTATCTGACTCGTACCCGGCCAAAAAAGATGCTGGTTGTTAGCCAATCAACATTCTTTTTCCACTACGGCCAGCAGGAAAGATTCCAGGACTGTTGCGCACCACATGGGCTTTTTATGTGACGACGGATTGTCCTGGTTTATTTCGGCTTTCTCACTACTGTAAATCCCGGAGACACACTTGTTATCCACTTAAGGGAATCTGATTAGATTTGAGGGCTAATGTTGCTTCAGTCACCGAGGACATCCTTGACAATGGCGGGCCTGTGCATGTGTGAAGGGGAAGATGCCAAAAGTGATAAATGTGCGTGGAGAAAGATCTAATTAATCTGGTCTCAAACTTTCCGTGCAACTATTCTTGTGTTTCAGATGGTTTGGTTTTCCCTGTTCTCACTACAGCTACTTGCACCTGTTGCAGTGTGTGGTGGTGCCACAGAGGTCACAGGTTCACTTCTCATTTACACACACTTTACACAGTGAGTGCTAAGTGTCTGCCTGCAACAGTGCCCCCTATCAGTCATATTGTCCAGGAACAAAAGTAGGGCTCAGCAAATCTGCATTTTTGCATCAGAATCTATTATATGATTACATTTTGTACACCATTTGTTACAATACAGAAAACTCATCAACATCAGCCCTGTCGGTCTTAGATTCACTGTCTGTCTCAGAAGTATGTCCTAGATAGTCCCTCGGGCCCACTGGTGCTGGTATTTATTGGTATATTAGTATCCCGCTGATATACCTGGTCCACAAGCTTGTAGAAGTTGTCCTATGTATGAACTGAGACCCACTGATGCTGGTGGTTTAGCCCTGGATTCTGTAGTGTGAAGTCAGTGTGAGTCTGTGACTCCCCCTTGATAGAATACCAGTCCAACATGGTACTTCCCCAGCTAAGGTGGGTGGACTGGCACAATACAGATGACATGTCTTGTACAAGAAGACAAACAGGTAGCATGACTAGGAATCAAACTCAGGTTTAAATATTGGTACCCCAACTCTTATTACAGTGATATACCTGGTCTACAAGATTGTAATTGTAGAAGAAGAAGAAATTGTACAAAAAGAAGAAGAATGTGTGTCAAATGTGAGTCTGGGACTTCCCCTTGACAGGACACCAGTCCTACATGTTACTTCCCAAACTAAGGTGGGTGGACTGGCACAACACAGATGACGTGTTGTACAAGAAGGCAAACAGGTAGCATGGCTAGGAATCAAACCCAGGTTTAAATATTGGTACCCCAACTGTTATTGCACTGATATACCTGGTCTACAAGATTGTAATTGTAGAAGAAGAAGAAATTGTACAAAAAGAAGAAGAATGTGTGTCAAATGTGAGTCTGGGACTTCCCCTTGACAGGACACCAGTCCTACATGTTACTTCCCAAACTAAGGTGGGTGGACTGGCACAACACAGATGACGTGTTGTACAAGAAGGCAAACAGGTAGCATGGCTAGGAATCAAACCCAGGTTTAAATATTGGTACCCCAACTGTTATTGCACTGATATACCTGCTCTACAAGATTGTAATTGTAGAAGAAGAAGAAGAAATTGTACAAGAACAAGAAGAATGTCTGTCAAATGTGAGTCTGGGACTTCTCCTTGACAGGACACCAATCCATTGCAGGCTAGTTCCCCAGCCAGAACAAATATCCATTTACAGCTGGGTGAACTGGGTCAATGCAGATGAAGTGCCTTGTCCAGGAACAAAAACAGGTAGCATGACTGGGAATCAATCCAAGGTCTACATATCAATAGGGCAGCTCCTATCTTACTGCGGAGCCTGCTTTGCAATGATGTAGAAGAAGAAGAAGTCCTATATAGACCCTGAGGCCCAGTGGTGCCAGTACTTTTCCCTGGATTCCACAGCATGAAAGGAATTTGAGTCTAGATCTCCCCCTGAAAGGGAGGCCACTTTCTACGTGACGTAAGTTGCTTCTCCAGCCAAGATCAGTACCCATATCCAGTTCGGTGGATTGGGACAATGCCAGTGAAGTATCTTGTCAAACAGCACAGAGAGATAGCATAACTGGGAACCGAACCCAGGTCTGCCTGCTGGTAGCCCAACTGCTTTCCCGCTGACTGTAGAAAAAAATTGTGGAATTAGTCTTGTAACCTTCTGCCAACCCAATGTGATTTAGAGAAAAAGAGGTATCTTGAGCCTTTTCCTATGAGGGACATAGTACAGATCCACAGCTCCTAGAATGTCAGCTTTCTATTTTAGAAATTCATTTTTTTTAAATATATATATATATATATATATATATATATATATATATATATATATATATATATATATATATATATATATATATATATGACACACATAAGTAATGGGACACATATGATTATCATTGAAGAAATCATAACTAAATGTAAAAATTCAAGGGGGCACAAAACCTTTTAACAGCAACTGGATAAGACCGAGGGGACTCCCACGTAACACCCCATTGGAGCAGATGGATGGCTACTATTTGGACCTCAATGTTTTAACAAGAAAATCACAGCTTGGCTTATTTTTACATTTCCTATGTCATGTTAAAGCTATAGTGTGTTGGATTTGGTGTCACCTAGTGGTGAGATTGCAGATTGCATTATTCCATCTCTGGTGACGATTTTGTTTCCTTTCACGTTTACTCTGTTTTTTAGTCTAAAATGCGAAAAACTGTGTAAACATGTCTTTCTTGGGCTACTGTATCAACATGGCGGGGCAAGATGGCGGCCTCCATGAGGGGGCCTGCTCCCATGCCGATATGAAGGCCTCATTCTAAGCTTTTGAAGACATCATTTCCCTGCTGCAGGAAATTATACACCGAAGAGCAGGTGGTTATGGATGCTATATTCCATTTATGCTAATAAACACAACTAAATCCTACACACTGTAGCTTTAAAGCTAAATAAGATTAAGCGTTCTTAAGAAGCTCCACATTTTAACTTGACTAGTCACTCGTAACATGTCAAACAGCAAAATAAAGCTGGTCAAATTCAAACAGTGCACACATAGTCTGTCTTTCAGTCTAAATCAAACATCCATCTGCTGCTGAAATCAGATTAATACAACACACATACACAGAAAAACACAGCGAGTGCACAAATCACAGAAAACCCAACTAACCTCAACATCAAACTCTCCTGAGATGTCTCAGGCAATGTTTGAATCTCTTTAATCCCACTGAAGCGCTGCAGTCACACTGGCTGTGTAACCGGCGCGCTCACAGGTGTTTCTCCTAAATGAAAAACTCTTGCCTAACTTAAGTTTCGGTCTTGCCCAAGTTCTCCTTTCACTTCAGAAAAATGTACCTCCTTATGAAACCCTCGTACGGCCATGACGTTAATTAGCTTGACAAATTCGAGGAGCAACCGTGTTGCAGGTCTGGAGTCATTTCTGCAAAAACTGGACAGCTGGGCCCATAAGTATTTGGGCAGTTGCCCACTTCTTTTTCTTTTTTTTGTCATTGTTGCGTCTATGTACCGCCACTGTGCAGATGAAATGAAACAATCAAGATGTTGTCATAGTGTAGATTGTCAGCTTTAAAGACAGAGTTTCAACAAAATCATCACATTTAGGAGTTGCACCCATTTGTATTCCGATCCCGTAAGTACTTAAAGAAACTAAAATATGAGGATATGTGAACGTTTCCACATCACTGCACATGGCTCGGGCGTGATCTAAATCAGTCATTAGGAAATCCAAACAGTATGGTACTGGATGGTATATCTGTGTGGCGAGGGTACACTAAAAAAAAAGTGAAAATAACAGGGAAATTATAACACAAAAAAAAAAACTCTAAAAAGAAAATCAATGGAGTAGTATTTAATTTACAGCAATAATGTGTAAAATGTGGACGGAAACTGAGCTGTGAATTTAACAGCATAAATCTCTTCATCGTGTACCATTGTAGAATTTACAAATGACTGTACTTTAAATACAGATAAACTGTAATACAAAAAACTTTACAATACAGTTAGACTTTACAGATGAAAATTTTATGAAATACAGTAAAATACTGATAAGGTTTAAAAAAAGAGCTGATGTGTCTGTTTAAATTACATTTTGAGGACATTTAAACATAAAGTGACCGTTTTGCAGAGATCTTCTAAATAGACAATAAAATTACAAGTTTACACTGTAAAATTTACATATAATATGTAAAACCATATTCGTGTCATTTTCACAGACTTCTCATGGCAACCACAGCTGCCAGAATATTTCTGTAAAAACAAGGGAATTTTCTTTTTACAGTGTTGTTCTCAAAACTATGATCATGCCAGAAAGAGGTGAGTGAGGGAAGCCACCAAGCAGCATATACTCATGAGAAATTTGTCATAAAAAGTAAGCAAAAGTAAGGCACAAAAGTTTGAACATATCTGCATTGTTTTCAGCTAAATTCATACATATTCAAAAACTATGATCATGCCAGAAAGAGGCGAGTGAGGGAAGCCACCAAGCAGCATATACTCATGTGAAATTTGTCATAAAAAGTAAGCAAAAGTAAGGCACAAAAGTTTGAACATAATCGGCAGTGTTTTCAGCTAAATTCATATATATTCATACAGATTCAAAACTATGATCATGCCAGAAAGAGGCAAGCGAGGAAAGCCACCAAGCAGCATATACTCATGAGATATTTGTTGTAAAAAGTATGCAAAAGTAATGCACAAATGTTTGAACATATTCTGCAATGTTTTCAACTAAATTCGTACATATTACAGTGGTCTGAGGATAAATGTGGTATGCACGTTGTGCGTGCATGTGAAAATTTACAGGAATATGCACAAAATCTCACTTGACTTTATGTATGATAAACCAAGCACACTGAGAATATGTTTCTTTAAGACACCCAGACAGCTCTGAAGGAGGTATAGGCTTCTGTGGTTGTGATTAGAGAAGCTGTGCACAATGTGACGTTTATCTGCTGCATCAGTCAGAGTTTAATAGCAGAGGGGTGACATACAGAAGGATTTTCTAAAAAAAAAAAAAAAAAATCAAATTTCAGCTGAGGTTTGCCAAAATGGACGTGGGAGACATGAGCCTAGATTTAATCTGTTTTACTGGATGACATTTCTTCTCTGCTCCATTCCACCATGAAGCTCTGACTGGTGGTGCACCAATCAAAAGTTGCACACATTGCACTGTGACTCCTTCAGTGTTGTCTGAATGTCTTGGTGACTTCCCTCACTTTTGTCCTCCTTGCACTATCACTCAGTTTTCAAGAACTTTTAAATCCACAGACTTGTCAAAAGAAAACTGGCTGTAAAAGTGATGATTGTATTAAAAAAATAATCCTTATATTTAGTTTGTCCAATTACAAATGAACTCCGAAAATAGAGTAAATCTGTAATTCCTAAACTGAAAGGTTAAACTGGTTCATTCCCCCCCCCCCAAAAAAAATACAAAAAATAATAATTAATTTAAGAAAATGAAAAAAAAAAGAAAAAAGTGCCCAAATATATATATATTTTTTACTTGACTGAATTTTTTTTCGTAACCTGAAATTATTTACGGTATGTTAAGAGTTGAACCAAGTGATGTTATACCCCCAACCAACTTTTTTTTTTATGCTGAGTCTACTAAACTGTAAAACCGCACAACCTAGATTGCAAAACGTGAAGGATCGCAACAATTGGTGGGCACTTGGTTACTGCTGGACCCTTTTCTCTCGCGTTGAAGCCCAAACACATGCCCTGCCTACAGATTTTGGCTGCTCCCCCTACCTGTAGAAGTTGGATCTCTGTCAAGGTGATCACTTTGACCGTGCAACAGCGACTCATGGCTCCGAGAGTGGCAGCGTCTCTCGGAAACCGGAGCTGCAAATTCTGCAGGAGAACAAGAACTGTCACAGCCGCACCGATGCCTGAGCCCGCAGACGGGAGAGAAATAGAGGAAGAAGAAGAGGAAAAAGAAGAAGAGCATCCTGCCTGAGCTTTGCAGAAATATTGGAGAGGAAAGGAAGGCATGACACATCAGCTTATTTTGGAACACGGCGCGCCGCTTCCCGTGTGTGTGTGTGTTTTGGTCAGAGAAAAACCTGACAGAGGCAGAAATCCAGATGGCAGTTATGGGGGATCGGGGCACGGGGTGGCTAATAAGTTGACAGAATGCAAATTCCTGCTTCTGGATCGCCACACTTTTCCTTCCTGCAGCGCGTCCAGCTCAGCACATTCTGCCAAGTTTATCTTAATGACACCCGCTTCCCTTGTAAGGCCTTTTCGGCATCACACCGCCGTCACGGCATGAGCTGGAGAAACACGCAGAAAATATATCTGTGCACGTGTACTGGAACAGTCGCTGTCAGGGCCGCGTTAAAAAGGGCACTCTGGGTCTTCCCAGAATGCCTCTCTGAGAATTCCTGAACGCTGCACAATGACGGAGATCATTGCTTTCATTCCTGCAGTTTCAGCCCCAATTGTGAGAGAGTAAAAGAGCAAAAGCAAGCGAATTCGGGAACACAGGAAGTAGACTCTGACAAGCATGAAGTGCCAAAATTTGCAGTTCCTTGAATGGCCACTTGAGGCTGGCTCCAAAAAGTGAGATACTCCCCTCAGACTCCAATGCTAAACTCTTCAACTTTACCACAGAAATAAATGTTTACATCCTGGTACAAAAAAACTGTTTTGATGTCTGTAACTGCAGCCTCATTTATGACAAGTGCAATTAATCAGATTAAGGCATAAAGCTATGAATAAGTAAGAGTGCAGTTATTGTGAGTGACAACTAGTGTGCTGAGTCGCAGCAGGTTATGCTAGCTGCTGTAGACTCAACCGTGTTAGTCCTTTCTGGGTATTTTATTCCAACTTTCTGAATAAAATAGTCAGAAAGGACAAACACAGTTAACCGTGTTTGTCCTTTCTGAGTATTTAATTCTAAATTTCTGAATAAAATACTCAGAAAGGACTAACACGGTTAGCAGATAACAGGTGGCTGCTAGCTGCTGTGGGCTCAACCGTGTTTGTCCTTGTTCCAAATATCTGAATTCATACGGGTTATTGTGTGGTTAATTGTGCAAGCAGATCATTTGTCTGGGCTCCAGTATTTCCACTCAGTAAGATTTGGGTATTATTTAATTAGTATGTTCCCAAAGTTAGTGCTAATTACTAGCTTGGTAACATCAGCTACACTAATGGTGCCATGGTTACTGACATAATATTCCAGTCATAGTTTGTGATACCTGTAACCAAGCCACCTGTAATGAAAACCAGGACCAAGTCCAAAGTTAACATGCTTGCCTAAACATGCTTAGTAACTATGGGATAGGGCGTCTAAAGGCTTCCCTCATCCTGTCTAGGCTAGATCATGCCGGCCTCACCAAATTACTACCTTTTTCCCAATTATTCCAAGATGGCACCAAGAACTTCCTCAGTTGTGCTGCTATACACTCTTTAGAAAACCTATGGGTGATGTCAGGAAGGGTTTGTCTATTATACGAGGTCTATTAGATAAGTAACCGACACTTTTATTTTTTTTTTAAACTATATGGATTTGAATGACGTGCGATTACACCAATCATGCTTGAACCCTCGTGCGCATGCGTGAGTTTTTTCACGCGTCGGTGATGTCATTTCCCTGTGGGCAGGCCTTGAGTGAGATGTGGTCCAGCCCTCTCGGCTGAATTCCTTTGTTTCACACGCTGCTCGAGACGGCGCGTTGCTTTATCAAAATTTTTTCTGGACCTGTGAGGAATATCCGAGTGGACACTATTGGAGAAATTTAGCTGGTTTTCGGTGAAAAGTTTAATGGCTGATGAGAGATTATGGGGTGTTTCTGTCGCTGTAAGGACTTCCCACGGAGCAGGACGTCGTGCAGTGCTTCCAGGCGCCGTCGTCGGCCTGTTTCGACCTGAAAACATCCTAATTTAAGGCTTAATTCACCCAGGACGTCGTGAGAGAACAGAGAAGATTCAGAAGAGGCCGGCATGAGGACTTTATGCAGACATTCCACTGTTTAAGGACATTTTGTAATGAAAGACGTGCGCGCAAATTCGCCGAGTCCTTTCTGTGACGACTCGGCGAATCTGTGTGCGCCGCAACAGGAAAAACACCTCCGTGTTGAAAACCATTTGTAAAATTCAGGCGGCTTTTGATGGCTTTCAACAAGTGAGTAACTGAGAAATTATTTAACAGCTTGGGCATGTTCCAACTTGTCCGTTAAGGTTTCCAATGGAGGTGTTTTTCCTGTCGCGACCCCCCGCGGTCGTGTCCGGCCCGACATGCAACTCTGCCCGCACGTTGTTTCATTACAAAATGTCTGTTAACAATGGAATGTCCGAATAAACTCCTCATGCCGACTTCTTCTGAAAGTTCTCTGTTCTCTGACAACTTACTGGGTCAACAGAGCCTGAAATGTGGAAGTTTTCAACTTGAAACGGCGAGACGCTGCCGCCTCAAAGCGCAGATCGCTGTCAGGCACCGTGGGCCGTCCTTAAAGTGACATTACCTGACCAAAATCTCTCATCAGCCGTTAAGATTTTTACCGAAAACCAGCTGAATTTATCGAATGGTGTCCACTCAGTTGTGCCTTACAGTTTTTGAAAAAAATTTTATCAAACAAAGCAGCAGTCTCTGAGCCATTCCTAAACAATGAAAAAACGACGAGAGGGTGGGCGACTCCTCACTCAAAGACTGCCCACAGGCGAGTGATGTAACCGACAGGCGTGAAAAAACTCTCGCATGCCCACGAAGGTTCAAGCATGTCTGATGTAATCACACATGATTCAAATCCATATGGTTTTTGAAAAAAATAATAAGGTCGGATACTTTTCTAACAGACCTCGTATATACAGTCTATGGGTTTTGTACAGTTTTCCAATTACCTTTTCACTTAAAAATGGGGATCCAACACAAAGGTGTTCACTATTCACCCAATTTCTATGGAATTAATTTGGGCGAGAAGTGCATTCAAAGCTTGTTTCAGTGATTTGGGTTCAACTCTGAGATGTTCTCTGGTGGCAACCTTGTTGGCCTCTACCAATGAGTTTAAATAATTACCGGTGGGGTTTTTTGTTAGTTTGTAAGCAATATTTCACAAAATGTTTTTATATGATCTCCATGAAGCTCAGAGGAACAGTCATAGTCAAGACAAAGTTTGAGGGCCCTAGCTTGACAAATAGCTAAGGATGTTTTCAAGAATACTTAGCTATTTATATGGCACATAAACTGAGTGCAAAGGAAGGCACAGAACGAAAAAGGGTTGTATTTAGTCCATTTGTAATGTGTAGCTTTGGGGCATAATATTAATTTGATTATGTCATCCACTTTAAGTGTCATGTGCTCTGGAAAGTGGTGCATTGCTGTTTAGACAGTGGACTCATAGGTGAGAGAAATAAGAAATAATTACATCTGCAGGCAGAGTCAATGCGCATTGCAGATTATTTATGGGAATAACATCCACCACAGCTGCCTGAGGTGAAACACTCATCCATCTCCGCCCACCCCATCAGATAGACAACGACTGCCAAAGCCAGCCCTATCTTAGTGCTCCCCAACACGGGGTGAAAGAAAACCACAACACAAATGTTACAAACCCAAATTATTTTGTATTTTTCCATTAGTTTTAACTTTGATATGATTTTTACTTACCATTTTCCATTCAGTTTTGCAGTACTTTGATATGGCGAGCGGTAATGTGCATCCCCGTGTGTACTCCTTATTTCTGTGTTTATTTGATGCTCACTGTGTGTACTGTTTATCTGTTCTCCTGAAATTCCTGGCTGGCCATTTTTGCCTCATGTTGAGGTAATCCACAAGTGCTCACCTTTCCTAGACGCCCCCTAACCCCCCCCCCCCCCCCCCCCCCCCCCCAATGTGGCATGTTTTAAACATCAGGGACTTCCTGTAAGAGTTGGTCTGCTTCTGAGACAACACTTCAAAGTGTAGCTCCCACATCTGAGGATTGTTTTATCCTGCCAGAAAAGGAATACATAATGGACACGGCACCGCTGCACTTTAATGATTCTCATATGAATTAAATATAACTGCATTACATATGAAAGTGTGTGTGCATGTGTGCTTGTTCCATTAATGAAATATTGAATTTATGAAAATGCTCTGCCTCAGCAGGAATAATATAAGCAGAGGAAAAAGGACTCGAACGTTGATGTCCATACGGATGTAGTTAAGGTGTAATTGTAAATAAATGCGGTTTTGCCAACATTTATGCATTCTGAATGTAGTTTGAATGTCCGTACTTCATGAAAACAAAAACAAACCAAAAATTAAATTGCACCATACATCCTGCTGACATGTCTGCGGGGCATCATTTCCATTTCCAAATTACATGTTTCAATTGCGTGCAAGGCCTTCAACTCAACATTTAAATATTTAGCTGAATATTTAATGATGTCTTAAATATTTCAGTAAATGCTAAATATTTAGCAAAATATTAAAACTTGCTTAATTATTAGGGAAATGTGATAAAAATATATCAACATAAATATTTAGTTAATTATTTAACTTCATTGGGTCTGCTATAGACTGGACTGAGCAAGTTTAGACGATTAATTAATTTAGTTAAACATGTAACTGTGGATAATTTAGTAGCCTAAATGTTAAATATTTAGTTCAGATTTACACTGCACAAAAATATAAATGCAACACTTTTGTTTTTGCTCCCATTTTTCATGAGCTGAAGTCAAAAATATTTTAAGACCTATAAAAATAAGACCTATTTCTCTCAAATATTGTTCACAAATGTGTCTAAATCTGTTAGTGAGCACTTCTCCTTTGCCAAGATAATCCATCCCACCTCACGGTTGTGACATATCAAGATGCTGATTAGACAGCATGATTATTGCACAGGTGTGCCTTAGGCTGGCCACAATTAAAGGCCACTCTAAAATGTTCAGTTTTATCATACAGCACAATGCCACAGATGTTGTAAATTTTGAGGGAGCGTGTAATTGGCATGCTGACTGCAGGAATGTCCACCAAAGCTGTTTCCTGTGAATTGAATGTTCATTTCTCTATCATAAGCCATTTCCAAAGGTGTTTCAGAGAATTTAGCACTACATCCAAACGGCCTCACAACCGCAGACCACGTGTAACCACACCAGAACAGGACCTCCACATCCAGCATGGTCACCTCCAAGATCGTCTGAGACCAGCCACCCGGACAACTGCTGCAACAATCGGTTTGCAGAACCAAAGAATTTCTGCACAAACTGTCAAAAACGGTCTCAGGAAAACTCATCTGTATGCTTGTCGTCCTCATCGGGGTCTTGGTCTGACTGCAGTTTGTCGTCATAACTGACGTGAGTGGGCACATGCTCAAATTTGATGGTGTCTGACATGTTGGAGAGGTGTTCATGGGTGAATCCTGGTTTTCACTGTTCAGAGCAGATGGAAGACCGTGTGTGTGGTGTCGTGTGGGTGAGCGGTTTGCTGATGTCAACGTTGTGGATCAAGTGGCCCATGGTGGTGGTGAGGTTATGGTATGGGCAGGCGTATGTTATGGACAACGAACACAGGTACATTTTATTGATGGAATTTTGAATGCACAGAGATACCATGACGAGATCCTGAGGCCCATTGTTGTGCCATTCAGCCATAACCTTCACCTCATGTTGGAGCATGATAATGCACGGCCCCATGTTGCAAGGATCTGTACACAATTCCTGGAAGCTGAAACCATTCCCGTTCTTGCATGGCCAGCATACTCACCAGACATGTCATCCACTGAGCATGTTTGGGGTGCTCTTGATCTGCGTATATGGCAGCGTGTTTCAGTTCCTGCCCATATCCAGCAACTTCGCACAGCCATTGGACAGTGGACCAACATTCCACAGGCCACAGTCAACAAACTAATCGACTCTATGCAAAGGAGACTTGTTGCACTGTGTGAGACAAATGGTGGTTACAGATACTGACTAGTTTTCTGACCCCCCCACCCCACCCCTCATCCCCCATAAAGCAAAACTGCTCATTTCAGAGTGGCCTTTTATTGTGGCCAGCCTAAGGCACACTTGTGCAATAATCATGCTGTCTAATCAGCCACACCTGTGAGGTGGGATGGATTATCTCAGCAAAGGAGAAGTGGTCACTAACACAGATTTGTGAGCAATTTTTGAAATAAATAGGTCTTTTGTGTACATAGAAAACATTTTTGAGTTCAGCTCATGAAAAATGGGAGGAAAAACAAAAATGTTGCCTTTATATTTTTGTTTGATATTTAGTCAAATGTTTAGCTAATTATTAAGTTAACAGTTTAGATGAACACTGAAGTAGATACTTGATGTTTAGCTAAATATTGAAACATTTTCCGAGATATTTAATTGAGTACTTTGCACAACACTGAAATAAATATTTAGTTTCCATTTTGGTGAAATGTTTAGTTCAGATTTACTTGAAATCTTGGTAAATACTTTGCTATGTTGTCAAATGTTTAGCTAATTGTTAAGATAACTATTGAGCAAAATGCTTAAGTAAATACTTGTTGTTTAGCTAAATATTGAAACATTTCCTGAGCTATTTTACTGAGTATTTTGCACAACACTTAAGTAAATATTTCTTTTCCATTTGAGCCTACATATTTAGTTCAAATGTACTTCAATGTTAGGTAAATATTGTGATGAATGCTGAATATCGACTTTAATATTTAGTTAGTTATTTAGCAAAAACGAATTAAATTATTTATTATATTAAATATCTAGGTAAGTGTATAAATATTTAGTAAAACAATTATTTACTTTTTTGACATAAAAATAATGTTGTGTTTGTCAAATTCTTGGGCTATAAATCTAGACTGTCATGCTTTTGTTTCTCTGAATTTTTTTGTTTAAATGTACATACCACTTCCTTTTAATAAAGTAGACAAAATTATTGCTGTATCAAAATTTCAAACTACATCATGTTTGTAAGTTTCATTTAAAAAAAGGAAATTCCATGACAGAGGCTGAAAAATAAAATAATAAATAAATGCTTAACTAAATTAAAAGTTTTAAACAATGTATATTATGCTGTTAAAGTAACGGCAATGACAAGTATTTCTGTTGACTACCTTTTCTTTGCTACAAATAAATGATGTAAGTAGTTTAAGATGACTCAGCGACTTCTGAAGGCCGAGTGAGAAAAGCTGAGGTTGATGCTACTTTGGGCAAAATGCAATTAGTCGGAATGGAATAACATAATTGCTTTAATCCCTGAATAAAATCAAACGGATTATTCTGTGCGTGCAGCGAACCCTTGCCTCTTCACAGGAATGTCTGAGAGATTACAGGCCATCTACACACAGAAATAGTTTACGTTACTCTTTACTTTAGAGCAAATGCATCTCTTCCACTCAATCATGAAGCTGTAACTGTTTCTCCATTCATAACCACAGAAGCCTAGAACGCCAGAGTTGTAATCTGTGTCTTGGTGGCTTCCCTCACCTGTGTCTTTCATGCACAATCACTTAGTTTTTGAGAACTGGCTTTTCCAGATAGATTTACCGTACCATTAGAATTTCTTAATGATTCATGTAAAGGCCAATTTAGTCAACCCTCGAGGTCACATTTAAGCCGTGGCGGCAAAGCTACTAGGCCATACAGAGTGGAGCATTGTGGGTAAACTGCTGCGTAGTGGTTGTGGCTCTGAAAGGGGGATCTCATCCCTGAACCTCACCGTCCAGTGAGCTAGAACAGAACAGACCGGCACATCTCTGAATGATGTCAGAGCTGTACTGTAGACAACTTTAATCTCCGAGTTTGGCAGACGGTGAAAAGAAGCCCCCGTGGGCTCCAAATGTAACTACGGAGATAGAGACTTATTAAAATTATGCACATGATTGACCGTGAGACAGTCCCAGCATATCAAACTGAAGCCCTTTGAAGCCAGGACAAATGCTTAAAGACAAAATTGAGAGCACGAGGAGAGAGAAATACGTCATTTCAGAATGGATAATGTCTTGTTTATGGTCGCCGTTTAGGCATATTTAAAATTGGGTAAAATAATTATGATACAACACTGGTTACTGACGGTGTAATGATTGTGTTTGGGTTTGAACTATTTTACAATTTGATTTGTTCACAATTATGTAACCACAAAATATATCCACATAGAACCAATCACATATTGCACTTATTTAACCTTTGACATTGACCTTTAGAAAATCACCATCATATGACATCACTGGTGTCAGAGATCTGATACATTTATTAGCTCCAGCAGAGCAGAACAGTATGCAGAAAACCATATTTCAATATCTCATCCATTTTCCTGAGATATGCTCCTAAATGAACACTCACCGGCCACTTTATTAGGTACACCTGCTCAATTGCTTGTTAACACAAATTGATAATCAGCCAATCACATGGCAGCAAGTCGATGCATTTAGGCTTCTAGACGTGGTGAAGATGATTTGCTGAAGTTCAAACTGAGCATCAGAATGAGGAAGAAAGGGGATTTAAGTGACTTTGAAGGTGGCATGGTTGTTGGAGCCAGACGGGCTGGTTTGAGTATCTCACAAACACACACACAACCATCTCCAGAGTTTACAGAGAATGGTCCAAAAAGAGAAGACATCCAGTGAGCGGCAGTTATGTGGACAAAGAAGAAAGTCCCATATCAACCCAGTCTCACATCCGAGTTATCACATTTTGATGCAGACAGCTCATTTTGACTGAACGTCAACATGTGACAAGTTGGGTACACTGTTGTGTTGCTGTGTGACGCACTGGGAAAGAATAGTCCTAGCTCTAATCATAATCAAACCTAGATGAATGTTCCTTGATGACATGAAAGTGAAGCAGATAGTTTCCATACCCAGTCAAAAAAGCACTTCCCCAACCATCACTGAATGACGCAATGTCACATCGTGACAGAAAAGGCCACTGACCAAGTGTAAAAGTGTGATGAGTTGGGAGTGAGAATGTGTAGCTCATGTAGGGCCCAATTCCCCTTGGACCGGATGCCAGTCCATCAAAGGTTACTTCCCTGGCTGGATGTCAAAATCAAACCTCTACTCCACATCGTGACACCTGGGTAACAAATCAAATAGGGGGCTGCCTGCTGGGTTAAAATATGGTGGCGACCTTGTGTGCCCCATGACCGCTACTGCAACTACGAGGGCCCAACAGGAACCCTGAACAAGAGATGGCTAACGTGGCACGGGTGAAACAAGAAGTCCTCAACGGCGGATCATGCGAAGGAGATGATGGCTTGTAACCCAATGGCTGTGATGACGGATGAAAGTTGTAGCAGGTCCTCAGACCACTCTAAGGACCTGTCAAGGGCCGTGTGTTTGTCGGTGTGCAGTGACATTCTCACATTAAACAAACCTATGCACAGGTGTCTCTAGATAGACCTTGGATGTACAATTTCACCATCCCATCCAGGAATGGACCAAGAGACAGTTTTCCTCACCACGGAGGTATTGCCACCACGATGACTTCCCTGGCCAAGGATGGTACCCATTTTCAGCTACTTGGACTGAGACAATGTAGATGGCATGTTTTGTGCAAAGACACATATAGGATCTGGAATCAAACCCAGGTCTAAATATCAGCAGCCCAGTTCCAGTCTTCAAGTTAAGTGAGTAGTAGTACAAGCATCACAATTTTATGATAAGACTGGGTGTCCCAGGACACTTTCTAAGGTATAGAATAGAATACAATAGAAAAGAGCCTTTATTGTCATTGACAGTCAGCGTCTCTGACCAAAGTGAGCAAGTGTTTGGGAGAAGAAGAGTTACCAATCAAATAAAGCAAGTTTCTTAGTAGATGTTCCTTTGAATCATTGTAGCAACTATGTCATTATCTTTCCATGGCTGATTCAAACTACAGATAGAACCAAGACCACATGGGCATTCTGATACCTCTTCCATTTCTTGAAATAGTCTTGAATTATTCTTGACATACAGGTCTTAGAATTTACTTGACTTATTCGACTTAATTATCCAATAAAACTAAAAATAAAACAAACTCCATTAGACAGGCACTTTATGTAGCCATTTTGGCTCCATGATGACATGTCTGCAAAGAAGATTAGGAAATTTAGATGTTGCCGATATTATCTTTCTGGATATGGGTCCACCACTCAACAGTGAGACCACGCGATCGCACCACAGCCAGCCAAACTACCGTGTCGTGAATTTGTCATGCAATCGCTAATGTTTTTTTTTTGTGGCATCATGTTTGAACTAAAGAAACTTTGGAGCTCAGATGTCAAACTGCAGTCAGGTATCAACCTGACTACAGTTTGACTTCTTCAGTTTCTTCAAAGTTTCTCTCTTTCAGAAAATGCATTTCGGGGCGACATTTGAAAACCAGCGTTCAAAAGCCTTTGGTATAGTTACGCTGACTTACCCCCCACCCCCCCACCCCTCCCCCTTCCTTTCCTTCACAGTCTTAACTTGATTGTGTGAAATTAAATAATGCAATAGCTGTTTAAGGAGAAAATTAGATCAGCTTTGACCTCATCCAAGCAAGTAATATACGGCTTTTTGTAGTGGACAAAGACCTGTTTGTATCCTGTGTTTTCCCTGGCCGTTTGAAGGGGTAAGCTGCCACGACAAAGGGAGCAGTGCGGTGGTTTCTCTTCCCTGTGATTCAAGAGAAGAAGCGTCAGAATGAAACTGAGGAGAGATTGAGAAGTAAAGACTGCATGGTCTTGGGAATGTATCACATTCAGGTCCTCTTTTAGTTCAGCTACTTGAAGAAACAGTTCTTCGTCCTACAATCCAGGCTTCTTTCCTGTAAATTCAAAATTTGCCACCGCCAGTATATATATATATATATATAATACAATGGATAACTAGGGCTGTGGTTGATCTTAGAGTACTAATAGACTATATAAGAAGTTCATTCTCCGGTATTTTTGGTGAGTGAAAATGCAGTTCATTTGTATGTTAGTGCTATTAGAGCCAATTAGCAGATGTTGATGGCTCAGTAACCTGGGCTAAACTGAAAGTGTCATGGTTACTGAGGGCATGCCGGCCATTTTTTAATACCCGCACCCAAGCAACCTGTTATTAGAACTAAACTAATACCCCTTCTACAATAATATGTGGTGATCAGTCACCTGTACCCAGGTTTCCTAGCTTGTTAGCCTTAGCTAATTTGGTAACTTTGACATAGGTGGGCCTGTAAGGGCTTCATTCATCCCACCATGTACTATATAGCTGAAATCATACTTACAGTTGGTAAAACAGTTGCATACACTTGTAGTTGTTTGAGACTTCTATATACTAAGAGACAGCTGTGAGAGTGGGTGGGTAGGTGGGTATGTCCCTCCCCTGCTCAGATGGCATCTCAGAATTGAGCCAAACATGGCACACATAGATGTTGACATACAGGGAGGGACATAGGCCCTCTACCACTTTAGTAGTAGTAGTAGTAGTAGTAAAGGGGAGAGACACTGCTTCATCATCGGCAAATGCGCTAATGGGTTGTTGTCATACTTGTCTATTCTTGTCTTTTTCTGTAAAGTTTTTACCTCTTGATTTTTGCAAGTAACAGCAGCAGCAGCAGCATAGTAATAGTAGTAGTAGGTGTAGCAGTAGCAGCAGCTGTCTCTTCTTGAGGCAGGTTTAGTTGCGCCCTAACAGTTTTCTGGAATCCGGGATAGGTGGGAGGTGATAGGTTTGCTGAAAATGAAGTTGTCATTTCAGTCTCTGAGTCAAACCCACCCTGGGGCAAGTAATCAGCTAGTTAGGCCAAGTGGTTAATGTGCTTGGTTTCAGTGCAGAAGGTTCCGGGTTCAAATCCCACCCCTGCCACATTTCTCCATGTAATGTGGAGTTGCGTCAGGAAGGGCATCTGGCATAAAACCTGTGCCAATTCAACATACAGATCCACCTTGGATTTGCTGTGGCGACGCTGAGTGCAAACAAGGGAGCAGCCGAAGGGACTTACTTTTACTTAAAATCTTTCTCTTGTTAGCTGCTGGGAGCAAGTGACACAGCGGAATAGGAGTTGGGGTACCAATATGTAGACCTGCGTTCAATTCCCAGACACACTACTTGTCTGTGTTCTTCGACAAGATATTTTGTCTACATTGTCTTAGTCATCCCAGCTGTAAATGGGTGCCGGCTTTGGCTGGGGAAATAAATTACAATGGACTGGTATCCCATCTAGGGGGAGTCATAGACTCTCATCTGCTTTACGATATAGCATCAGTATGAACATGCCTTAGGGTCAGTATCAGCAGGTGACATACCAATGCATCAAGGACTTATTTGAATATAATTACACTTTATTTTTTGCAAATATGGCATCACCAAAAAAAAAAGTGTTGCATCAAGTGTAAGCTAGTGAACAGAAAAAACCTATATTTGTGCACAGAACCAACTGCAGGACTTGGGTTTTTTGTTTTTTCTTTGGTTCCTGTAGTTATCTCACATTTTGACTATATCTTGTCTTTATGTATTTGATCTCTCTCTCTATCAGTCTCTCTCTGACTGTTTTCCCGTCTGTGGTATTGCTAAAGCTCTGATGTGCGGCCGTGGAAGGCACCTGTGTGAGGGTAACGTGAGACGACACCGAGCTTTTCATCACAATGGGGAGCCCCAAGAGACCAAAAGACCCACTTAAAAGGCGTATTTCATGGTATTAATTGCTTGACATGGCTCACTAAGGTATGGGAAACCTTTTTTATGGCAATTAAATCACAGGTCGAAAAGAAAAAAACTTGCAGTGAGACGTGGATATGTGAAATATTTCAGAGGGATTAACAAGTGGTGAGGTATTTCTAACAAGATTAAAACCATTTCAGACATAGAAGCTGTAACATTGCAGTTTTAATCTTGCCATTAATCTGACGGTATTTTTTGTAACTCCTTTGTAGGAGTTATTTCCCATCTGGTAACTAAGAATTTTCAAAACAGAAATCAGGTACAAGGTGTAAGACTGCATAGTTCATTCAGGCAGTTATTCACATTGAGATAAAGCATTTTGGAATTAACATTTGGAATCTTATGCAAAAAATCTTGCATCAACATCTTTGAAAATGTGACTGAGCACTCAAAATGCTACTGTGTGTGCACTAGATAGAATTATTTCCCATACATTACTACTTATGATGTGCACATTACAAGCGTTTGAGCTTTGCCAACTTGAGTGCACAGAGAGAATTGAAATTGAAAAAACACATCATTATTGGGTGTTTATGTGGATAATAACAAACACAAAAACACATTTGTTGAGCAAAAACTACATTTTGTTTGCTCATGTGGTGCAAAAATCATTTAAGTCATGGACATAAATTAATCAAATTATTTTCTGCACAGGAAATGGCATTTCTTTTTTTCTTTTGCTCTCTAGCCTCTGGGGCTCTCTGGGTGTGTCCTGATAGGTCTTAATTTTGACAGCATATTTTGGTTTAGTTCGTCATAGTTTTGACTAAAATGCATTTTTTTTGTCATAATTTAGTCATCTCAGTTGTTTTACTTTTACTGTAGTTTTAGTTGACTAAACAACATAAGGCTTTTGTTTGCTTTATTATTTTGTCTATAGTTGATGAAAAATCTTGCATTATTTAGTCACATAAATTGGTTGACGAAAATCTTGTTTTGTCAACTAAATGTTTAGTGGATGAAAATCTTATTGTTTTGTCAACTAAATACGTAGTCTGTTGACAAAAATCTTATTTAGTCAAATAAATAGTTTGTTGATGAAAATCTTGTATTTAGTCAAGTAAATCGTTAGTTAACGAATATCATATTTGGTCAAGTAAATCTTTACTTGACTAAATATCATAATTAAAGATAAAATAATAATAATGCACACTTATCTTCAGGAAGTCAACAAAACAAATTTTTACTAAATTACAGCATTTTCATTGAAAGTTGTTGTGCTACTTCTAGATTTTATCCTCTCACTATCATATTTATTTCAGCAATCCTCTTCCAGCAACCCCATTCCAGTAGTCATTGTGACAGAAGTGTAAGTTCAATATCATTGTATTGTCATCTCTTATAAGGATTAATAAGTTGTCAGTCTCTTCCTCTGTACACACCTTCCGCTCCATGTATTTTACAATGTCATGTGACTTTCTATGTGTCATGTGACCTATAATTGTGGGAAAAGTGTTCCCATTGCAGTTTTGTGAAATACTTTTTTGGAAATCGCCGAAAATCCACCTCATGCGAGTGTATAAAATGTTTTTGTGATATTTGAACCTGCCTAGTGAGACGCAGTAATGTGCTGTTAAGGTATTTTGTTTGCCAGAAACTGAAAGGAAAAGCTTCCAGCCCAGTAGGTGGTGGTAGTAGACCAACTATTTGTGACAATAATGTCACATGACCTCCCTGAGCAATTGGGCACCGCAGTCTCGTTTGAGGGGACGGGCGCTTAAGGGGTAAAATATGAAGCATATGATGTAATTTCTCTACTTCTGGGGACAGAAACATGGCACTTTCTGAGTTTTTGGGCAAATTACACGCAAACAAAGAGAAAATACAAAGAAAAAGTGATGCGGTGGAAAGCGGACGTGTTGCAGTTTGTTTATGACCCGGAGCTCAAACGTGTTGAGGCGGTTGTGCAGGCGAGAGAACGTAGCTACTTTGGTTCACTGTGTAGGCTAACAGTTACCAACACAACGTCTTCCATTCGCCTCGTCTGCCCTCCTCCACTGGGAACTGAAAAAAACGGCACTTTTTGCGACTGCTTTCGGTGATTGGAGCCGAACACAAAACAGTACACCATTTTCACATGTGAAGTTATGCTGTGTATGTATTGCGCAATGGGAGCGGCTGTCCCCATAAGTGGTCAAACCCCGCGATATCACGCAGGGTTCAAATGAGCTGCGCCGCCCTGTTACTACTTCTGGATCAAAACAAACGATCAAAATGCGGGTGATATGTGTAGAAGCAAACACAAGGTATCTTTTGGGAAAACTCACAAAAAGGCAAAAGTCAAGAATGATTTCACCAACAACAATGCACAAGCCAGTAAAGTAGGTAATGTCTAGTTTTACAAATGTAGTTCTACTTTTGTTAATCTATCAAGCCAATTGATGATTGGAGCCAGAAGCCAATGTTGCTAAGGGTGTTGCTAAGGACGTGCCTTACGTGGAACGTTATCAACTGGTGTTTTTGTTTGGGGGGGGGGGGGGGTCGAACCTGTTCAGGAACAATAGTTTTATAGTGGAACCAAAACTAGAAACATTAAAATACAGATTCTGTCCAGAACAACCCGTTTGACAAAAAAGAAGAAAAAAAAAAAACAGTGATTTGAAGACCTGCTAAAAACACACTAACTCACAAAGTTGTAGATAGAAGAGAAAATGTCTTGGATCTATCCCTGGTTCTGGAGTGACACCAGAATGGAATAGGCTCTTCTCTGGGGGATGGTGCCACACCCCTCTACCCAGATTTATTATAAATATAGCTATAAACTACAGCTAAACCGCGTCATCCACAAACATGACAAATAGTTTGTGGTATACGTAAATATAATGGAATTCTAATTATTCACATAGTTCAACAATATTAATAATCATTTGTTTATTATTGTTGCACAATTTGTATCCTGTTCTATGTCATTTTGTCCACGCAAGTTTTAAGACCCATTTTCATGTCACATTTGTTTTGATTGTGTTTACCTGAATTAGCATAATGTGCAGTCATGAAGGTCTTCAACTTTGGAATTATTATTCTCCTGAGATTGTTCGTATTTGCGACCAGAATTTGGGGTCACATTGCCTTGCAGGTATTCAGTAAGTCGTAAAGTCGCGGCGGCAGTGGGTGTGTCTATTTCACTTACCTGTCCGTACCAGTTATATTCCAGCATAACGGCGACACCTGCAGCCTTCAGGCCTTAAACCAACTTATGAGGCCAAAAAAAAAAATTTTTGAAAGAAAGCTAGCTGGTGCTCTCTGCTGCACACCGCTAAAGCACTCTGCTACTTTTCGATGTGTGAACGTAGTGTTGTCAGGCATTTTGGGGTCAGGCCAAAGCACAGCCATTAGCATAGCCACACGCATGAACGCGCACTGGCATGCTTTCGCTCTCGCTCAAAGCCGCCTCGGACTCTCCTGTTGGATTTTGGCACTCCGGGGGCTTATGACCTGTTGATAATGAACCTGAACCCATTATTTTGAGTCAATGAATTGAAAGAAATAGGGCAAAGAATGAAAGCCACAGGGCCAATTAACAGCATTCTTTGATGTATTACTCGCAGCCACTACTCGACCGGACCGCACCGCGCCTTTTTGTCTTTATCCCCTCTGTTATTCATTAATTATTCTGAGCAGGGTCAGAGATCGTGTGGCTAATTGCGCAGACCGTCTCCCTTTGAGGATGGCGATTCACCCAACACTGACACTCCGCCTCTCCATGCCCCCCCCCTTGCTGCAACCTAAAATTACGCCAATTATTCCAAAACTGTGATTTGTTTTATGCTTTCATTTTCCTATTCTTGCACTAAGCTGCGTCATTCCCACTTAACTTTTGATCAGTCTCATCACTGCCTTCTTAATCTCCCAACAACAAGTACGTTGAGTCTGAGTTGGACATTTAGGTGGGCTGAGGCCAAGGTGACCTGGGGGGGGTCTCCTCGACTCTTAGTGATGTCATCTGTGGAATCATCTGTGAAGGAGCTCGTGTGGAAGAAAGACTCTTTTGCCTCTTTGTGGCATCTTGTAGTCTGAGCTGGACCAAGGCGATCTTTCGGAGAAGTCCGTTCTTTACGTTGCTGCACAAAGTGCACTCTGTTTGACTTTACCGCCAGGTGGAACAAACTCTTTTACCATTTTTACCCATGCTGGTACCCAACTGTTAGAGCCACGATCTTCAGTTTGAAATTAGAAGGTCAGCAATGTCAAATGTGGCTAATATAAAGGTGATATAGCGGGACTTCATATTAATGTTTAATAGTAACCATAGGTGAATTTGTAGTCAATTCTTTGATATACATTCATTCATTTTCTGCCGCTTATCACATCCCAGTCTCATGGGGGGGAGTGTGGGCTGAGTTATTTGGTCATCTGCCACTGCAACCTGGAGCTCGGAGAAGCAACCCGATCTCATGCCAAGTTCATGATGGCGTCACGAAAAGTGATTTCATCTATTACAACCCCTGGCAAAAATTATGGAATCACCGACCTCGGAGGATGTTTATTCAGTTGTTTAATTTTGTAGAAAAAAAGCAGATCACAGACATAACACAAAACTAAAGTCATTTCAAATGGCAACTTTCTGGCTTTAAGAAACACTATAAGAAATCAAGAAAAAAGATTGTGGCAGTCAGTAACTGTTACTTTTTTAGACCAAGCAGAGGAAAAAAATATGGAATCACTCAATTCTGAGGAAAAAATTATGGAATCACCCTGTAAATTTTCATCCCCCAAATTAACACCTGCATCATATCAGATCTGCTCGTTAGTCTGCATCTAAAAAGGAGTGAACACACCTTGGAGAGCTGTTGCACCAAGTGGACTGACATGAATCATGGCTCCAACACGAGAGATGTCAATTGAAACAAAGGAGAGGATTATCAACTCTTAAACGAGAGTAAATCATCACGCAATGTTACAAAAGATGTTGGTTGTTCACAGTCAGCTGTGTCTAAACTCTGGACCAAATACAAACAACATGGGAAGGTTGTTAAAGGCAAACATACTGGTAGACCAAGGAAGACATCAAAGCGTCAAGACAGAAAACTTAAAGCAATATGTCTCAAAAATCGAAAAATGTACAACAAAACAAATGAGGAACGAATGGAAGGAAACTGGAGTCAACGTCTGTGACCGAACTGTAAGAAACCACCTAAAGGAAATGGGATTTACATACAGAAAAGCTAAACGAAAGCCATCATTAACACCTAAACAGAAAAAAACAAGGTTACAATGGACTAAGGAAAAGCAATTGTGGACTGTGGATGACTGGATGAAAGTCATATTCAGTGATGAATTTCGAATCTGCATTGGGCAAGGTGATGATGCTGGAACTTTTGTTTGGTGCCTTTCCAATGAGATTTATAAAGATGACTGCCTGAAGAGAACATGTAAATTTCCACAGTCATTGATGATATGGGGCTGCATGTCAGGTAAAGGCACTGGGGAGATGGCTGTCATTACATCATCAATAAATGCACAAGTTTATGTTGATATTTTGGACAATTGAAAGGATGTTTGGGGATGATGAAATCATTTTTCAAGATGATAATGCATCTTGCCATAGAGCAAAAACTGCAAAAACATTCCTTGCAAAAAGACACATAGGGTCAATGTCAATGAGCAGATCTGATTTGATGCAGGTGTTAATTTGGGGGATGAAAATTTACAGGGTGATTCCATAATTTTTTCCTCAGAATTGAGTGATTCCATATTTTTTTCCTCTGCTTGGTCTAAAAAAGTAACCGTTACTGACTGCCACAATCTTTTTTCCTTGATTTCTTATAGTGTTTCTTAAAGTCAGAAAGTTGCCATTTGAAATGACTTTAGTTTTGTGTCATGTCTATGATCTGCTTTTTTTCTACAAAATTAAACAACTGAATGAACATCCTCTGAGGCCGGTGATTCCATAATTTTTGCCAGGGGTTGTAGTTCGTGATACCATCACAAAATAATTACATTTTTGTGACATGACTCTTCGCTCACTAATTGTAACCTTAACCCTAATCATAACCCCAACAACTCTCGTGTCAACCCAAATTTTGTATTCCGTAAAAAAATTTGTCCGTGTCACCATCACAGAAATCTACTCCATTTCATGACAATTATCACAGACTAACAGATGAAATCACTTTTCGTGACGCCATCAAGAACATGCCGTGAGATCGAATTGCTTCTCTGGGTTCCAGGTCGCAGTGGCAGTTACCCAAACAGCTCAGCCCACATTTATTCTGCTAACTCGTCCTGTAAAATTTTGATTGTAAAAATGAATCAAAATTTTACACATATATAATTTTGTTTTTATTTGCCAGTTCAGTGAAATCTCTAAAGTACCTTCATAGTTTTCACATTCTGAGCATTCTTTATCAGCATTTTTTAAATGTTTTGCATAATTTAGGATGAAGATAAATCCTTAAAGCTACAGTGTGCAGGATTTAGTGACATCTAGTGTTGTCGATTGCATTAAGTTGCCACCATTCAGGATTTTGTTTTGTTAGATTTTGGGGGTTTTTTGGGGGGGGTGTACATTTTGCGTGGTTTTGTTTTGAAAATTTTGTTCAGTGATTAAGTTATACTTTGTATTTGTTGTCATGAGTATATGTATATTTATATATACATATGTATACTTTTTATTTTTATGGTAAAAGGGGTGGGCATTTATAAGCTTTGGCTTCTGCCTACACCCTTTTGGCCACATGGGTATGTTATTTAATTGTTCTCTTTATGAGCTTTTTTTGTTGTTATTTTTGAGTCTGTGTGTGCCGAATAAATACATTCATTCATTCAATTGTTTCCCTTCATATTTTTGCTTCCAACTTGACTGGGATTCATATTGAAAACACATCACTTCCTAGCTGTAGGTAGTTTATACACTATTGAACAGTTTGTTATGAATGCTATATTCCTATTATGCTACCAGACTCACTTAAATCCTCCATACTGTAGCTTTAGGTTCCAACGCTATATGTACAATTTAACAAGCCCTTGTAGTATTTGTGATATGGGCAGTAATGCCATTTTATATTTACCGTAATTATTTGTAAAACTCGATTCTCTTCCATTTTAATAGAAAAATTAGAAATTACTGCCATAACAGGAAACACTGTGACATTTGCAGAGATTTTGTGTAATTCAAGGGCAATAAATCCAAGTCATTCTGCCGTGGAAATAAGTGATTAAAGCTCATGAAGAAATACAGAGAGATGGAAACAGATAAGACAACATATGACAGGAACTCATCCTTAACGTCATTAGATGACGCATAATGGTCCTGCAGTTTATAATTCCTGTCATCTGAAGCACAAGAATATCGACAGCTGTCATAAATTTGTTTTTGCACGGTTTCGTGAAGCAGAAAACACAAAGTGTATGTTCATTTAGCGAGTGGGAAAACATCGATAAAATTTTCATCAGCCTCGTAAATCAAAGCTTCTTAATTATTGCTTGTTTTCTTGGAGGCGGGGGGGCGGGGGGGGGCACAGGATTGAAGTATTTATGAACACTATCCCACTGTGATTCAATAAACCTTTTTAGGCAAGTTTAATTGTATTGAATGAGGGGTGGGGAAGATTATAATTGTTATTAAATTATGTAATTGCCAAAGTAGATTTGTTTCAGATGAAGCATGGGCATTAAAACCTGCTTTGAGAAAAAAAAAAAATACTCTGATCACTTTCAAATTTTACAGATCAGTGTGCGATTGCACAAAGATGGCAAACATGGGATAATAAGTTGTGATTAATTCATTAATCAACATGACGTTGTAAATCTGAATTGATGATAGAAAATTATGAGCAGGTGCAGTTGCCCATTATGACACCATGTCCGCTTAGTATGTAGCATATCAGAGAAATTAATTATTTTCTAATTGTCTAACACTGATTACATTCTAAAAGCCAAATAACAGGGTCACAGGTCCCGACACCTGCAGAGGAAAGGATTTTGGACAATTTATAAAAATAAATAAATATTATTATATGGCTGTGAAGCTTCGCGCACTCTGATTTGCTGATTACCGGTCGGATATTTTCTCATATCGGACTGGATTCCATGACAATCAGTCCGAAACGCGTATTTTCTTTACAAACCAGAAGCTAACAACGTGATTAGAAAAAGCAATATAATAACCACATAAAAAACAAATTATTAACCTCACTTGCTCGGTCTGTACAGGGATATCAGACCTCCGTGTTCGGTCTGATATTTCCCCGTACAGACCTCACAGTCGGTTAATAATCCTTTAATATTTATTATATGTAATGTATTACATCAGTTTTTGTCAAATTATATTTATGATTTGGTTGAAACCTTAAATTTTGTTAAAAATAACATTTGATATTTGATTTAAAATGGCATGAATACTATTAAAAATAAAAAATCTGAATATTGAATTAATAATTAAATCATTAAAACCATTTAATTGAGTATTTATATAAATTTATTTAATATTTGGTAACTACATTTACGAATGACATGAAAAATTAATGTTTGTTTTATGTTGTTACATTCATTTTGTGCAAATTATGTGTTTACAGTTTGGCTGTAATCTTACATTTTGATTTTAAATTACAGTGAGGAAAATAAGTATTTGAACACCCTGTGATTTTGCAAGTTCTCCCACTTAGAAATCATGGAGGGGTCTGACATTTTCATCTTAGGTGCATGTCCACTGTGAGAGACATAATCTAAAAAAAAAAAAAAAAAATTGGGAAATCACAATGTATGATTTTTTTAGTAATTTATTTGTATGTTACTGCTGCAAATAAGTATTTGAACACCTGTGAAAATCAGTGTTAATATTTGGTACAGTAGCCTTTGTTTGCAGTTACAGAGGTCAAACGTTTCCTGTAGTTTTTCACCAGGTTTTCACACACTGCAGCAGGGATTTTGGTCCACTCCTTCATACAGATCTTTTCTAGATCATTCAGGTTTGGAGTTTCAGCTCCTTCCAAAGATTTCCTATTGAGTTCAGGTCTGGAGACTGGCCAGGCCACTCCAGGACCTTGAAATGCTTCTTACGGAGCCCCTCCTTAGTTGCCCTGGCTGTGTGTTTGGGGCCATTGTCATGCTGGAAGACCCAGCCATGACCCATCTTCAACACTCTTACTGAGGGAAGGAGGTTGTTTGCCAAAATCTCGCAATACATGACTCCACCCACCCTCCCTTCAATACGGTGCAGTCGTCCTGTCCCCTTTGCAGAAGAGCACGCCCAGAGTATGATGTTTCCACCCCCATGCTTCACGGTTGGGATGGTTTTCTTGGGGTTGTTCTCATCCTCTAAACATGGTAAGTGGAGTTGATTCCAAAAAGCTCTATTCTGGTCTCATCTGACCACATGACCTTCTCCCATGCCTCCTCTGGATCATCCAGATGGTCACTGGTGAACTTCAAACGGGCCTGGACATGTGCTGGCTTGAGCAGGGGGACCTTGCTGCCCTGCAAGATTTTAAACCATGACAGCATCATGTGTTACTAATGTAATCTTTGTGACTGTGGTCCCAGCTCTCTTCAGGTCATTGACCAGGTCCTCCTGTGTAGTTCTGAGCTTTCTCAAAATCATCCTTACCCCACAAAGTGAGATCTTGCATGGAGTCCCAGACCGAGGGAGATTGACAGTCATCTTGTGTTTCTTCCACTTTCTAATAAATAATCATAACAGTTGTTGTCTTCTACCAAACTGCTTGCCTGTTGTCCTGTAGTCCATCCCAGCCTTGTGCAGGTCTACAGTTTTGTCCCTGGTGTCCTTAGACAGCTCTTTGGTCTTGGCTATGGTGGACAGGTTGGAGTGTGATTGATTGAGTGTGTGAACAGGTGTCTTTTATACTGGTAACAAGTTCAAACAGGTGCAATTAATACAGGTAAAGAGTGCAGAATAAGAGGGCTTCTTAAAGAAAAATTAACAGGTCTGTGAGCCAGAATTCTTGCTGGTTGGTAGGTGTTCAAATACTTATTTGTAGCAGTAACATACAAATAAATTATTAAAAAATCATACATTGTGATTTCCTGATTTTCTTTTTTTTTTTTTTTTTTTTTTAAGATTATGTCTGTCGCAGTGGACATGCACCTAAGATGAAAATTTCAAATCCCTCCATGATTTCTAAGTGGGAGAACTTGCAAAATCACAGGGTGTTCAAATACTTATTTTCCTCACTGTACGAGGTATCTTATAAAACTAACCGGCAGTTTTATAAAAAAAAAAAAAACTATATGGATTTGAATGACGTGCGATTACACCAATCATGCTTGAACCCTCGTGCGCATGCGTCAGTTTTTTCACGCGTGTCAGTGACGTCATTTCCCTGTGTGCAGGCCTTGAGTGAGATGTGGTCCCGCCCTCTCGGCTGAATTCCTTTGTTTCACACGCTGCTCGAGACGGCGCGCGTTGCTTTATCAAACTTTTTTCTGGACCTGTGAGGAATATCCGAGTGGACACTATTCAAGAAATTCAGCTGGTTTTCGGTGATAAGTTTAACAGCTGATGAGAGATTATGGGGTGTCTCTGTCAGTGTAAGGACTTCCCACGGAGCGGGACGTCCTGCAGCGCTTCCAGGCACCGTTGTTGGCCTGTTTCGACCTGAAAACATCCTAATTTAAGGCTCTGTTGACCCAGGACGTCGTGAGAGAACAGAGAAGATTCAGAAGAGGCCGGCATGAGGACTTTATGCAGACATTCCACTGTTTAAGGACATTTTTTAATGAAAGACGTGCGCGCAAATTCGCTGAGTCGTTTCCGTGACGACTCGGCGAATCTGTGTGCGCTGCAACAGGAAAAACACCTCCGTGTTGAAAACCATTTGTAAAATTCAGGCGGCTTTTGATGGCTTTCAACAAGTGAATAACTGAGAAATTGTTTAACAGCTTGGGCATGTTCCACCTTGCCCGTTAAGGTTTCCAACGGAGGTGTTTTTCCTGTCGCGACCCCCCGCAGTCGGGTCCGGCCCGACATGCGACTCTGCCCGCACGTTCTTTCATTACAAAATGTCCGTTAACAATGGAATGTCCGAATAAACTCCTCATGCCGACTTCTTCTGAAAGTTCTCTGTTCTCTGATGACTTCCTGGGTCAACAGAGCCTGAAATGTGGAAGTTTTCAACTTGAAATGGCGAGACGCTGCCGCCTCGAAGCGCAGATCGCCATCAGGCGCCGTAGGCCGTCCTTAAAGCGACACTACCAGACCAAAATCTCTCATCAGCCGTTAAAATTTTTACCGAAAACCAGCTGAATTTACTGAATGGTGTCCACTCAGTTGTACCTTACAGTTTTGAAAAAATTTTGATCAAACAAACCAGCAGTCTCTGAGCCATTCCTAAACAATGAAAAAAATCGACGAGAGGGTGGACCACTCCTCACTCAAAGACTGCCCACAGGCGAATGACGTAACCGACAGGCGTGAAAAAACTCTCGCATGCCCACGAGGGTTCAAGCATGTCTGATGTAATCACACGTGATTCAAATCCATATGGTTTTTGAAAAAAATAATAAGGTCGGATACTTTTCTAATAGACCTCGTAGATTAAAACATTAAAAAATAGACTAATATCTTTTGCCCCTCCTCCTTGTTGTTGTTGTTCCTGATAGTCACCGGATCTACATGCTCATTTTTCATTTTGTGCCTGGATAATCATCACATGCTTGATGGAAATTAGGAGCAGGTGTGGCTGAAGTTACATGTAGCAAATCCTAGGCCTTCAAAGCTTGTTTTTAAGTCCCTTTGTTGCGTGTTTGTTCTTCAACAAACAAGCCAATGTAAGAAGTCTGAAAATCTGTCAACTTTTTTTTTGTCACACAGACCTTTTGGTTGTGTTTTCTTCAAAGGGAGACCTATGTAGCTCCTCTGGCTGTGAGGTTATGTCCTCCGGCTATGTCTGTGTCACAGATGCCACCGGCTAAACACGCCGTCTCATTCTGACGCTCTTAATTGTATGAGTGTGTAACAGCGTTTCTGGAATGAACAAAGGGCGCAGATAAAATCATGTCGGAGCCACAAGACTAAAAGATCGATTATTTCAAGTCGCAATGCTTTTTGTCCATTACAATAAAGTTTTGGAGTAAGTGTACAGTTAAAAAGAATTGAACTGGTGAAGAAGGTTGTTTTTATTTTATATATCAGCTAAGCTGAAAATATAAATTCATTTTTTTTCTCTGCAGTAGAAACAGCGTTGGGCTTGGATAGCAAAAATGTAGATGAGTGGGTGACTGAGTGAGTTAGTTCATCTCGGCAAATTTGTCTCACCAATAACTCAAAAACAATAAATGCTGTCATCTTGTAAGTCAACAAATTATAAAAGCATGTAATGAGGACAAACCCTATTGCATCTAATGAACTTGAATGCACCACATCAATAATACTAAACAGATGTGTCTGCCACCTGGTGGACATTAGTGGATGTGACTGCTTATGTCAATAACTGATTTGAAACAAATGCTTTCAAATGTTTCAGCTGATTTGTTCATGAAACATCGTCATTATCATTCTTGTGCCAATCCTTTGGAGATGAGGAAGACTGTCTCTTGGTCGATTCCTGGATGGAATGATGGAATTCTACATCCAGGTTCAATCAAGACATGCCTGTGTATGGGTTTGTTTAACACGAGGATGTCATTGCACACTGACAAACACACAGTCCTTGATAGATCCTCAGCCTGGTCCAGTGGCTGGGAAATCCCAGATGATCATACTCTGAAGACCCACTGCAACCTTCATCCACCTTCACAGCTGTTGGGTTACAAACCATCACCTCCTCTGCCTGGTTCGCCATTGAGGACTTCTTGTTTCACCAAAACCCTATTAGCCGTCTTGTGTTCAGGGTTCCTGTTGGGCCTTCATGGCTACCATAGAAATCACAGGGCACACAAGATTCACACTGCATTTCAGCCCAACAGGCAATCCCCTACTTGATCCATTACGTCTTTGTACACTGTTTTCATTCAAGAAAAATCCTGTGCTGAAAATTAGGAAGGATGAATGAGTGCGAACAAGCCAGTCATACTGGAAGTCACAAAATAAAAATCTAGCACACACTCGAATTGATAAGAAAATGACGCTGGCAACTTGCTTTATAATCAATCACTGGTACGTTAGTTGTACAACAACATCTGAAGAAATATGACTAGTTAGGTGTAAAAAGATTATTTCCTGCAACAATGCCAGACATGTCCAGCAGGTGGCAGGCAAGCTACATGTAAGTTCAACCACACCTGCTCCTAATTTCCATCATCTATCAGGCATTTACCAACCTTCCAACAGGTGGCAGTGTTCAGCAGATGTCAGACAGTTCTATGGGATGTTACAAGGCAAAAACAAACTGGTGTATCAAAGTTGAATGACCAATATCTAGTCAGTTTATCCTCATAGGTTCAAGGTTCAAGGTTACTTTATTTGTACCAAAAGGTAAATTTGTTTTGGCAGTGAGTCACACCATTCATAACAATCACATAACACATAAAAACCGATAAAAATACCCTAAATATAATTAAAAATATAAAAATACAATAAAAATATAAAAATACAATATAAAAAAATATAAGAATACAATACCAATAAAGCAGTGCAAGTACAGGCCAATAGCATGGCGCCAGAACAAAAGTCACAGAGCGTGTGCCATCTCAAAGCAAAAAAGCGGATAAATTAATTAAATATACAATCAAGGTCGTCTGTTAAGTACACTAATAGCAGCAGGAATAAAAGTGCTCTTATAGCGCTTAGTTCTACAAAAAGGAACTTTATACCTCCGTCCTGAAGGGAGCAGTTCAGACTGATCAAAAAAAGGATGTGAGGCGTCCTTTAGAACTGCCTCAACCAATCTCTGGACCTGCCTCATGTACAGAGAGGTTGGATACAGCTGAGTCTCTCCACCAATGATTTTGCTCGCCCATTTTACAATCTGATTCAGACTGTTTTTATTTTTAACTGACAAATTTCCAAACCATGACACCAAACAAAAAGATAAAACAGATTCGATATAACAACGATAAAACATTGTTAACAAAGATTTGTCAATGTGAAAGGATGTCAGTTTTCTAAGACAGAACAAGCGCTGGTGACCTTTTTTACACACCACTTCACAATTTGACTCAAAAGTGAGTTTGTCATCCATAACAGTACCCAGATATTTATAGGTGCTCACAATTTCTACGGCCTGACCTTTTAGGAGAGTTACTCCATGTTTGTGGGAGCCCTTCCTAAAGTCAATGACCATGTCTTTAGTCTTCAATACATTCATCTGTAGAAAAGACTTCTCGCACCAATCCAAGAAATCATCAACCACAGGACCGTGGCCAACCTCACTGTCCTGAAGCATACTGACAATAACATAATATAATTTTCAATTAATTAATCATAATTTTCTTTGCTTTGGCTTCTCCTGTTTTTACTCGGGTTGAGGTACAGGATGATAATATGTAGGATCTCCGTTCTACTCAACACAGATCCAAGAAACCATCAGGGCATCTACACTAATCCAAACACTCAGCTATGGGTTGACCTCTCTGTTGCACACTGTCCACTTCACCCATCTCACACTAAAATTACTTCTCTCTACATATTGTCCCCCCCGGAAGCCTATTAGCGCATGGACTTAGTTTAACTGAAAAAGACTGTCGACTTCACTCAGTTAGGCCTAATAGCATTGCCATTATGGACCTGGAGGTTTAAATAGGAGTGGAATTTTGGCAGACACCTGCTCCGTCCATTCCGTTAATGTCCGTAGGCAGGGTCGCTGGTGGTGTGCAGGCTCTAATGATTGGCTGAGCAACAAGACACACCAACTGTATGTTGGGTTTAAGAGCTTAAAGTAAAATGTTGAAATCAGACGAAAGTGGTTCATACTCTAAATGAAAGGCATCAGAGGGCTAATGCCCACCCTGCACGCTCTACACCATCAGTATGTAAAAAGTGCATAAAGGATTGGTCTTGGGATGTACTGTTCTCAAATAACATTTGAGAAGATGGAGGACATAAAGAGATTGGGGCAGATAAGAGTAGAGTACAAGGGCTTGATTTGACCTTTGTTAAGATAATTATGAGTAGTCTGTCTTTTAATAAACTGAGGACAAGGACCTTTTTATTGCAGCATTGATCACTTTACTGCGATTTACTGTGATTAAAGCTCATGAAGAAATACAGAGAGATGGAAACAGATAAGACAACATATGACAGGAACTCATCCTTAACGTCATTAGACGACGCATAATGGTCCTGCAGTTTATAATTCCTGTCATCTGAAGCACAAAAATGTCGATAGCTGTCATTAATTTGTTTTTGCACGGTCTCGTGAAGGAGAAAACACAAAGTATTTGTTCCTTTAGTGAGTGAGAAAACATCAGTAAAATTTTCAGCAGTTTCGTAAAGCAAAGCTTCTGAATTACTGCCCAGAGCCCCCCTCTGGATCCAGGCCTGAACGGAGGGCCTGTCAGCAAGCACCTGGTGGCCGGGCTTACCACAGAGCCTGACCAGGCTCAGCCTGAAGAGGCAATGTGGACTTTCCATCTCCAAAAAAGTCGAGGGCCTCAATAGACCAGACCCTAGTGGCAGAAGCTAGCTTTGGGGGCGTGGAACATCACCACACTGTAGGGGAAAGAGTTGGAAATTGTGTACAAGGTGGAGCGCTACCAATTAGATCTGGTGGGCCTCGGCTCCGGAACCACTCTCCTTGATAGGGGTTGTGTTGTGTGGGCCGCCAGAAGAGGAGGTACTGCTGGCCCACCACCAGAGGGCGCCCTGCCTGAAGTGCGGGCTTCAGGCACGAGAGGGCGCTGCCGCCATGGACACAGCCGGGGGTGACAGCTGTCGCTCATTACCTCTTGACAGCTGTCACCCATCTACTCAACATCATCTCACTCCATAAAGACCAGACGTCATCTCCACCTCGTTGCCGAGATATCATACTTCATTGGAGGTAATATCCTCAGCCGTTTTGTAATTGCAATATTTGTATATTGTGAGTGTTTGCAGGAGTACCAGTTCCTCCGTCGGTGGAAGCTGTGAGAGCGCTGAAGGCACTCTTTTCCCCTGAGGAATCTACAGTACTCTGCAAGTTATTGAGTGAGAGGTGGAGGTGGCATTCCCACCGTTGTTGTTACTGGGTGTACACACACCCACACTTGACTGTCTTTGTTCTTCGCCAGCAGTACCAGATCCGACAGTCGGGGACGGTGATCACCTGGGAATTCGGGACTTGGCGGCTCCAGTATTCACCAGGTTCTGGGGCGGCGGAAATCGTGTGGTTCCGGCTCTTCTTAGGACAGACGTCTTCTATCCTCGAGCCTGCCCACACGTCACCTTTGTGTATTGACTGTTATGATATTCTGAGATTGTCTGTATGTTCGTTGTGCACATTCACAACATTAAATTGTTATATTTTGGCTCATCTATTGACCGTTCATTTGCGCCCCCTGTTGTGGGTCCCTGTCACTACACTTTCCCAACAGGTTGCATCTTATTCTTCTCTAGAGTTGCCCAGGGTGTGAGGTGCAGAGCGGGAGTGGGGATATTCAGAAGTCCCCAGCTGAGCACTGCTGCATTGGAGTTTACCCCAGGGTTTGGTCGCCTCCCTGGACCTTCAGGTTGTCGGGGGGAAACTCTTACTGTTGTTTGTGGAGTCCCTGGCTGGAGTTCTGCATGGGGCTCCAGTGGGGGAATTCATTGCTCTGCCAGTGGACACACGTGGACAATGACAGACATCTGGGAACAGCCTCCCTGATCTAATCCCGAGCGGTTGCTTGTTATTGGACTTCTGTGTTAGTCACAGACAGAAAGAACACCATGTTCAAACATAAGGATGCTCATAAGTGAACATGGAACCAGAGCACCCTAGACCAAAGGCTTATGAACGATTTGGTGGTCGTACTGATCACCATCTAGTGGTGAGTTGGATCAAAGGATGGGGAGGACTTTGGACAGACCTGGTAAGTGCAAACTCATAGTGTGGGTGAACTGGTAACATCTGGAGGAGTCCACTGTCCCAGAGATCTTTAACTCACACCTCCAGTGGACCTTTTCAGGCATCCATGTGGAGTTTTGGGGCATTGAACCAGAATGGGCAATGTTTAAAGCTTTCATTGCTGAAGCTGCAGCAGGGAGCTGTGGACTGAAGGTCTTGGGTACCTCAAGGGATGGGAACCCTCGAACACTGTGGTGGACACCGGTGGTCAGGGAAGTCATCCAACTGAAGCCTTCTTCAGTCGGACAGGATATGTTATCTCAGAGGTCTCATGAGGCAGTTGCGAGGTACCAACAGGCCCAGAGGGTAGCAGCCTGTGTTGTGGGGAAGGCAGAGCAGCAGGTGTGGGAGTCACTGGAAGGAGCACATTGAGGAACTCCTGCATCAGACTGGAGCACCCTCTGTTGTAGAAGCAGAGCTGGAAGCTGATGGGAGATCATCATCAATTTCCCTGGTGGAGGGCAATGAGGTAGTCAAACAACTCTGCAGTGGTAAAGCCCCAGTGGTTAATGAGATCTATACAGAAATGCTGAAATGGACCATCTTGGATGAGACATGTCCTCAACATTGCGTGGAGATCTGGGACAGTGCCAAAGGAGTGGCAAACTGGGGTGGTAGTCCCCATATTAAAATAGGGTGGAAAAAGAGTGTGTGCCAATTGCAGGGGCATCACACTGCTCAGCCTCCCTGGTTAAGTCCACTCCAGGGTGCTTTGAAAGGAGGGTTCAGCCAATAGTCGAACCTCAGACTGAAGAGGAACAATGCAGGTTCCATCTTGGCTGTGGAACAACTGACCAGCTCTTCACTCTCACAAGGATCCTGGAGGGGGCCTGGGAGTATGCCCATCCAGTACACATATGATTTGGTTGAAACTTTAACTTTAAAAAAAAATAACATTTAAAATGATATGAATATTAAAAATAAAAAATATTTGAATATTTAATTAAATGAATTAATAAATACTAAATTAAATAGTTACAAAAATTTTATTAAGTATTAATAGTTGGTGACTGCAGTTAGAATTGACATCCAAAATTAATGTTTGTTTTGTTACATTAATTTTGCACAAATTATGTATTCACAATTTAAATTAAATGAAAACATTAAAAAATATACAAGTATCTTTTGCCCCTCCTTCTCCTTGTTGTTGTTGTTGTTGTTGTTCCTGATAGACACCGGATCTACATGCTCATTTTTCATTTTGCGCCTGTACAATCATCACATGCATGATGGAAATTAGGAGCAGATGTGGCTGAATTTACATGTAGCTTGAAATTAGCTTGTTTGTCAGTTTCTTTCCTTTCCAAATCCTTTGAGGCTTGTTCATCAACAAACAAGCCAATGTAAAAAGTCTGAAAATCTGTGTTAACTTTCTTGTCACACAGACAAATGTATTTATTAACAGATTAGTTGTTTTAAGACTCGTAGTACACCACGTATTAGACTGGTATTGGTATTAGTATGTCAGGTACCCTAGGTTCCAGTATCGGTATCATATGAAACATGAAAAAGTGATATTTTATTTTATGTGCAATGACTGAGTGAGGTTTTTTTTTTTTTGTTTAGGCTCCACCAGCCAACAATGTAAAGAAAATCACCCCAAAAATGAATTGAAATCCATAAGTTCATAAGATGGCATCTATGAACATCCCTTTTGTTGGGTTGAACTTGAGGCCTTAAAGTTGGTAAAATTCTGCTTGCAGTCAACATCTTCAGTTAAATCAAGGACAAGGATACCATATTTTTAACACTGAATATAACGGTTGATAAACCTGGAATGTGGTCAATCTTCTTCGTTACTAATTACCATTCTTCCCATGGCTGTCATACCCGTTCTCATACCAACGCCTCACAATGCCTTTCCCGGAGGTCTAGCCATTTCTCTGGATGCTCTGAATAGCTATCTTGGTGGCCTTGAAACTCCCTGCTGCCCCACATTAAGGGATTATGATATGTTTTATCCAGAAGTGGTCCATGTTTTTGTTCTGTGTCAATTATCACAACGTTCTTAAGGTTTAAACTCTTGGGTTGCAAGACCCGACCAGTGCAGGAGGTCACGGTTGAGCTACATGGGTAGTGATGTCTACGCGAGTGTGTCAATGTGTTGTTTAGACGGGGGGTTACATCCAGTATGAGGCACTACATAATAGATCATCAAGCATTTAAGGGGCCAGTCTGACTAATCCTATTAGTGTGTTAGATAGTCCTTTCTTATCATAAGAGGTCATGGAAACAACCTCCATTAAAAAAAAAAAAAAAACCTCTTGACAACAGGGCAACTTCATTATTTGGTGATAGTGCCTGGATTTTATTTTTTTGAAGAAAAAAGATGTGCTCACTGACTGATCTAAAATAATCTCCATAAGTATTACTGCAGCCTTGTTGGATTAAACGAATGCATAAATCCTGTATCATTTAACAGTGGGATTTAGTTTGACGGTCTGTTGAAAAAATGCAGAGGACTTTGTGAATGTTGAAAAATTTCCAGGAATTGCCGGATTACGAGTTGTGGAACGCACGGCTGTTTGTTGTGTTTTTGCACATCTGCATCAACAAAAGAAACTAACCTTCGTCATAATTAGCATTAGCATGTTAGCAAAGTTAAGGGCAAATAAGGTCGACATCCACTTATCATGTGGCTTATGTTGTATTTTGCCACATAAGGTGACAGCTAAGTATAACAGATGGTGTAGCGCATTAATTTTTTGTTCCTATTAATCAGTGATTTGCATAACCTTTTACCAGAATTGGAGCAATTTTCATTTTTGGCTTCTTTGCTAGCTGAAACTGGGTGTTTTCACCCCGTACCTCAATAGCTTTACATTGTACAAACTCTACCTTTTTGGAATATCTATAATCAGACAAATAATATGGTATACCTTTCAACCTCGGTGAAGCACTTTAAAGCTTTAATCCCTATGTACTCTTAAATTGGCTATACTCTTGTAAAGCCATCATATATACCTTTCATAATAATCAGCTGTTGTGCGTCAGCGGCAGTTGTACACAGGTTTTCATATTTAATTTTTTTTTTTTTTAAAGGAAACTGACCTCTGATGACCTCATCAGTCGTAGCTTTCTTGCATTTATTATTTATTTTGTTTTATTTGAATATAGTGTGTTCGTTTAGTTCTGACTAACGCTAAATGTTTCAAGGGCTATGTAATGTTAGAAAAAAAATACATTCATTATTAAAGAGGTCATGTTGTGATGTTTTTTGAAATTTTGCTTTCACAGCTTTATGTTTCAGATTAAACAACCTCTAATTTTCATAGTTCTATGTGTGTTTGTGTAGAAACTATCTTGCTTGTAAAACATTCAGGAGTAAAACGGCTAATTTTAGACTTCTGTGACATACGTCATGGAAGTGTAGCAAACAGCAGCTAATTTTTATTTAAAGCAACAGTTTATAGTTCATTGACCTGAATATGTATAATCGCTATTCTCACTTTCATGCATCCTGGAAAGACACTGTTTTTAAACTTTTGAAGACCTTCAAGTCTGAGAGCATATCTGTGATAACTTGGGATATTCTGCCATTGCCCTGTGGCAGGATTTGCAAATTGTTTAAAAATGTATTTATTCTCTCAAATTTTGATGTACTTTGGTCATCTCTTGCATTTCTGTGGATCCTGAAATGTTGCTATATGTGTGATGGTATCACCGAAGGGTTTCTGGGAAGCGGCAAAGTTTGGCTAATGGTATGCTACAGTTCCTTTTTCACATCAGCTAGAAAATGAACAACAAAATGCAAATACACAGGGCTATTTTGATTATCTATGCTGTAATTAGTAATGTTACACTGTGAGCTAGCTAAAAATGCTACAGGCTAAATGAAGGGAGTACATTTTTGACATCAGGTAGAAAATTAACTAAAAATGCAAATACACAGGGCTATTTTGATTATCTATGCTGTAATTAGTAATGTTAAACCGTGAGCTAGCTAAAATGCTACAGGTTAAATGAAGGGAGTACAATTTTGACATTAGCTAGAAAATTAACTAAAAATGCAAATACACAGGGATATTTCGATTATCTATGCTGTAATTAGTAATGTTACACCGTGAGCTAGCTAAAAATGCTACAGGTTAAATGAAGGGAGTACATTTTTGACATCAGGTAGAAAATTAACTAAAAATGCAAATACACAGGGCTATTTTGATTATCTATGCTGTAATTAGTAATGTTACACCGTGAGCTAGCTAAAAATGCTACAGGTTAAATGAAGGGAGTACATTTTTGAGAATTTATGTAGCCTACAAATAAAGGCTATATAAAGGGGGTACATTATTGAGAATTTATTCTCAAGAATTCTCATTTAGTATAATTGTACAAAGTTATTGAAGTTAATTTTCTTTCATTGTAAAATCTAAGCACACAGAGGCTGTCAGCTACGATCACTCTTCATGTCCAGGCTAATGATATATAAAGGTTAACGTAACCATTAGCAGTTACACAAAATGCACATAAACATCCAGCTGAGCATTGCTGAACACGCACTTTACCATTTATGGGTTAAAACCTGTAATTGCGCTCAGATGTTAGTGGTATATATCATGTTTCCGGCTCATTGTTTCGTCTTTCCGAATCATCACTTCTGTCCATCTTTATCCTGCTATTCAGGTTCACGTTCACTCCGGTGGGCAAACAGCGGTGCAGGCACCCAGCCAGTCCAGATAGGTGGTCCAAAGCCATCACCGCCTCGCTCCCGTGCTTCAACCTGTGAGGGGACTCAAAGGCAAGTGTCCCTGCTGATCTGACCGATGCTCCCCTGATTTGTTCTCCTCTCTTGCTTCCCATTAATTTCCTTTTACATATCAGGTTCCTGTTTCACGCTTCTGGCTATTGGCACTTTGCACCTTCTCTGCTCTTTTCTCTGCCATTTTCACCTTTTCCTTCTTGAGTTTTGCCATATTTGCAATTTACCCCTTTTTCCCCTCCAATTTGACTCAGTTTGCACAAATTTGTAGCTGAAGTTAAGAAGATTACCAAAAAAATCCACTGCAATAATCATTATTCATTGCAACAATCCCAAATATGTCCAGCAGGTGGAACCATAGTATACAGGATGTTATATTTGCACAAAAAAATAGGCTTTTCAATGTTTGTGGTACAGCAATGATAGCCAAATTTCAGTCAGTTCATCCTTATTGAAGTTCGATGCCGTTATTAGCGATGAAAGGCTTACTCACCTTGACTTCGCAGATGATGCTGTCATCTTTGCACATTCAATATTTTGCCATATCAGGTTGGGTCAATTCCTAAACACTGCAATTGTGATGACCTTTTCCACATTTTTTGGCCCTAGCTTGATGATCTATAGTGGAAGGTCTAAATAACATCACACAAGTGCATTTGTGACATTCAGCCAGCATGTGACAGTTGCATTGATTAGAAGTTAGTGTGACCGCAGGACCTTTGTGGCCGGGACGGCGGTGGGATCGAACCCAGATGGCTCGCACTAAAGACCATTCCTCTACCAGGTCAACCAAAGGGGAATTCCCCGTTAGCCAAGCTAGCGGGAACGTCTTTTCAATCAAGACCCGGGACCTTCATCCCGCTACATATCTCCCCACCATTTTTGACTTCATCCCGAAGTCACAGGTGCATTTAAGCGTGTTCTCTGTGACTACCCACATACTGTTTGTGATACCAGATTGTGACCGCAGGACCTTTGTGGCCGGGACGGTAGTGGGATCGAACCTGGATGGCTCGCACTAAAGACCATTCCTCTACCAGGTCAGCCAAAGGGGAATTCCCTGTTAGCCAAGCTAGCGGGAACGTCTTTTCAATCAGGACCCGGGACCTTCATCCTGCTACATTAGCTATGACACTTTACAGCACTTGTAATATTGGGCACATTATTATCACAAAAATAAGAGGAAATGTTCACCAGGAATCACATCATGCACTAAAACACACAAACCACAACTTCGGCACATAAAAGGCTTCCTATAGGAGAGAAAAAAAAATTCTGTAACAGTGCCTTGAAGTTGATCAATGTTTTCTCATTCTGATTCATATATGCCTTCCAGAATTTTCTGCCTTAAAGAGACAATTTACCCCTGATCTGGGACTCATTTGGCCCCTCTGACAACATCACAGCATAAAGCAAACATCTAAAATTTATTTGCATTTTTGCATCAAAGCAAATCAAGGCAACAGATAGGAGTTTTACGCCCTGCAATCTGTGTGCAATCCCCTAAAGCATGCAGGAATGCATGCAGTATATATACACTGAATAATACTGAATGCACGCAGCAGTCATACTGCATCTATCTGCATTTTGTGTGGATTTTAAGTAGCCTGGACAATGGCTTTACAATCCCGCAGAGAGAATTCCAAAGAAATGATCCCTAAAAACACAAGAGTTCATTCAGACTGTTCCTAACATTTGGGAACAACAGCATATAGTCTGTCAGGCTGCAACGTATCAATGGCAGGTATGCTAGTTTGACATTTTTTTTAGACATTGGATCTCACAGAAACATTTTTCATTCTTCCTAATCCAGAATGTCAGTTTAATGACGATGACACATCACCAGTGTTGTTCACGTGTATCAATGCAAGGAAGCTAGCTTCAGGATTTTAATGTTTACGGAGGCTAATTGAGTTGATGGAAGCCTGTAATTTACACCTGTGACAATGTTTTTGTGTTATAATTGTACAATCCAGTGATAAATAATCACCTGTGGTGATATAGAGGTTGTGTAGATGAGCAAAACCTGGAGTAGTAATCATTAAATATGTTAGCTTATGAACAGGAGTCCTGCTAGCTTCTCACCAAGAGTTTTTTTGTAAAGTTGTCAAATTATATTACATATTGCACACACAAAAGACATAAAAGTGCAGTATGGTGTTTAAAAATACCTTTTTAAAGGACTAAAAAACATTTCAGGTCTAAATTTTGTTTTAGGCCTGATTTTCTACATGCACAGCAAGGTGTTTTACTATAAAACCCAATGATACTTATCCATAAAAGATATGGTTAAAAAAAAAAAAAGAAAAGATTTTGCAGCCGAGTGTGAGGCGTCCGGGATGAAAATCAGCACCTCCAAATCCAAGGCCATGGTTCTCGACTGGAAAAAGGTGCTTTGCCCTCTTCAGGTCGGTGGAGTGTCCTTGCCTCAAGTGCAGGAGTTTAAGTATCTCGGGGTCTTGTTCACGAGTGAGGGATGGATGGAGCGTGAGATCGATAGACGGATCGGTGCAGCATCTGCAGTGATGCGGTCGCTGTATCGGACCGTCGTGGTGAAGAGAGAGCTTAGTAGGGGGGCAAGGCTCTCGATTTACCGATCGATCTACGTTCCGATCCTCACCTGTGGTCATGAGAATTGGCTCATGACCGAAAGAACGAGATCGCGGGTACAAGCGGCCGAGATGAGTTTCCTCCGCAGAGTGGCTGGGCGCTCCCTTAGAGATAGGGTGAGGAGCTCGATCACTCGGGAGGAGCTCGGAGTCGAGCCGCTGCTCCTCCATGTCGAAAGGAGTCAGTTGAGGTGGCTCTGGCATTTTTTCCGGATGCCCCCTGGACGCCTCGCTGGAGAGGTGTTCCGGGCACGTCCCATTGGGAGGAGGCCCCGGGGAAGACCCAGGACACGCTGGAAGGATTACATCTCTCGGCTGGCTTGGGAACGCCTTGGGGTTCCCCCGGAGGAGCTGGGGGAGGTGTGTGTGGATCGGGAGGTCTGGGCGGCTTTGCTTGAGCTGCTGCCCCCGCGACCCGACTCCGGATAAAGCGGAAGAAAATGATTGGATGGATGGATGGATGGATGGATGGACTTAGGTTTTCAAAATGAAAGAAACTGAAAAACAGATACATTTAACTTCAAAACTATACATATTTAGAAACATAGATGAGGCTAATTTATGGTGCATTTACACACATAAATCAACCTGTCCATTTCAAACAGTTTGACTCTTAGTGCCCACATCTTTCCATTCCATTGGCACAGATATTAAGCAATATATCCACCAGAGGCCACTGTTGCTGCACAAGCTTAAAGGTTTCTGACATTATGCCATTTCCATTTGTTGCATTACAAGATGATACCAGTTTATTGTTTTCCCCGTTATAAACTACAGGGGGTGGTCTCATCCATCCATCCATCCATCCATCTATCTATCTATCTATCTATCTATCTATCTATCTATCTATCTATCTATCTATCTATCTATCTATCTATCTATCTATCTATCTATCTATCTATCTATCTATCTATCTATCTATCTATCTATCTATCTATCTATCTATCTATCTATCTAATGAGCTATTAACCTATTTACTTTACGACCTCTCGACCTACCTAGAGAAATCTCAAGATAAGACAAAGAGCAGAGTTCCTCCTGTTGCTATGACATTTTGTGGATGGTGCTAATGGTGTTAATTTTTTGCATTGCCTTCACAGTTTTTGGACATTTTACGATGGTTTCTTAGCCCAGTTACTCTATTGTTCTTTCCTACCTTCCACATGTTTCGGAACCAATCCGAAGGATGCATTGTATCATAGACTCCACCGTATGAGCTGTCAGAGCGGTAATGATGGGTGGTGCGGTCAGGACGGGCGTGGCTTAGCTGAGCCCAGTTGTGTGAGGACGATCCAGAATCCCACAAAATCTGACCATCGCTCTTCTGACTAATAACCCACTGGTTATCTGGGCTGGAGCAGGACTGGAACATTCCTGACAATCACACAATCAGAAATTGGATTTAAGCATGAAAGTAAATAACAAATAAAGAATCCTCTGTAATTAACCAGTTATGTAACTGAATCATATTCTTCACTGAACATTTCTTAGTGGATATCTTGTTAGGGCATGGGGTAGGATTTGGTGGGGAGTAGATTGGTAATTTGCATGTTTCTAATTTTTGGTCACTATAATCTGAGTGTCTCATACTGAAGGAAGGACAGTTGATTTAAAAAAATATTGAATATTATAAGGTTCTAATGTTTTCAGTGTCTTGTCTATAGCAGAATTGTTTAAGTCTGCCTTCAGCTGGTGTATGTATGTGATATCAGCAGTTTGGTGGTGTATTTCCCATTTACCAATTTGCCAAGTTACCTGATTCATTCAAAGAGATTAAAGTTTTAATAAAGTAATAAAGCATCTCTCCCACCTGGTTGAGTTTGGTGACATTTCACTCCTCAATGGGCTGAATTACAGCTAGCCGCACCTCGACTGATTTCTCCAAATAGCTCTGACCTGGTCATGTCTGAGGCTGAATCCTTCCGAGCAGACACACTGCCTTGCACAAGTTGGGAAAAATCTTTGTTTTTTCTGGAACTCAGTCAGTTTGGGAACTCGGTGTCAATCCTGGCAAGTGAGATGTACTCCAGACCCAACTCAGGATAGCTCAATCAACTTTTTCCATCTTGTGTCAAGCAATGTCAAGCAACGCACCAAGACCCCCTAAGCTGTTCACAAGTATTCCCAAGTCATCACTTGGAAAAATTCAGCACCAAACCCAGTGAGAGTACCTTAAGAATTCCAGCATATCAGCTAACTGTGGTGAGCCTCGTCATAGCAAAATAACAACACCCATTATAAATATTCATATGTTCCGCATTCAGAAAACTGGAAAGTCCCAGAAGTATTTCTTCTCAGATTTTGGAAAATGCTAAATGTAGGGTCAAGTGTCCCATGTAACTTGTGGAAAAGTATATCTGAAATTGTACATTGTCTTAAATCTTTCTCCATTCGCTCCACCATGAAGGTATAACTGATGGTGCCCAGACAAACGTTGGACTGTCCATTCACAGCCACAGAAGCTGCACCCTCTTGGCCCTTTCTGGAATGTCTTTGGACAACCACTGTGTCTTAGGAGCTTCTGTCACTTGTATTAAAAATAATCCTTATATTCAGTTTGTTCACTACTTATGGGGCAAACTGTAAAGGCAAGAACCCAGCAGTACCTCGTGATACCTAGGTCATTTCCCATTTCTATTTGAACACAAAGGTTAACTGACTAGCCTTCCGAGCATGGTGTAGACCATGTCTAAATGCCTTTATTTTATCGCCAACCTTGCACAATACGCCTCCTACAGAATTTGGCTGGGCGCAGTGTAAAGTGTGCAGATGACGTTGACTGAACATTAGTTTTTTTGTAAATACAGAGAATGGGTTTTGTCCACCGAGCAGCATTCTTACAAGAATGCCTGTTTTAGTCTGTTGGTGTAGAACAACTAGATTGTCTGTGTGTTCTCAACCCATCTTTGTCCAGTTTGTGAGATTCTCTGTTAGCCAATGAGCAAGGCATCTTCTCTAAATAACAATTAAGGCGCTAAGAGTGCTTTCTGGGACTGGGAACGACGCTCAACTGGGCTTTTGTCAGTCAGGCAGGAACACATATATTGGACATTTTCTACAGTGAAAAATGGGGTAAGTATTCATAAAACCACCTCCACGTGAGATATCGTTATATCGAGATGGCACATTTCACCACTGAAGGGCTGTGTTGTGTATCTGTCCCACTTGCAATAGTATTGATAATATAACGCACATACTTATAACAGTATTGAAATAAAGTTCTGTGTTATTATTTTGTTTTTTTACAGTTTCTCGTTTGGCACCGAGCCTGTGCCACAAATGGCAACAGTATTATTTGACATTTGCGCGTAGTGTTATAAAAGTTTCATTAATGGTACAGGAGTATAGTGCAGCAGATAACTGAAGCAATCGTTCAAATGGTGAAACAAGCACCAAATGTGACACAAATACTCCTTAAACATTAGTCTTTTGAAAAAACCCACTCGCCACTTGAATTTTCAAAAGGCAGCCAGGTAGGGGTCAATTGAGGATTTACACAGCGGTCAAAAACTGAAAATGCTCTCATCATATTGAAACCTATACTACGTTATTTGTCTGATCATAACGATACCAAAAAGGTATAGTTCCGCTATCTACGAATGAATGTTCTGGAGTTATGGGGTAAAAACAGCAAGAATGGTGACAAAGGTTAGTTTCAATTTGTACAGGGGTCAAAAGTTAAAGTTACTCCAAGTTTGGTAGAAGGTGGTGCAAATTATTAGTTGAGTTAATAGGGTTTCAAAAAAGAATAGTTTGCACCATGTGCCATCCATAGTTATCATGTTATGGGTCACACATATGTCACATGTCATGGAATCCAATGGACGTCAACATTGTTTGACCTTTACTGTGGATACCAAACATTCAGCACAGTCAAAACTATTCCATTTAATAATCCTATTAGCTCAACCAATAATTTGCACAACTTTTTACCAAAATTGGGGTAACTTTAACTTTTGACCCCTGCACAAACTGAAACTGACCTTTGTCACCATTCTTGCTGTTTTTACCCCTTAACTCCAGAACATTCATTCGTAGATAACTCAAACTATACCTTTTTGGAATCATTATGATCAGACAAATAATGTGGTATAGGTTTCAATATAATGAGAGCATTTTCAATTTTTGACCCCTGTGTAAATCCTCAATTGACCCCTACCTGGCTGCCTTTTGAACATTCAAGTGGAAAGCGGGTTTTTTCAAAAGACTAATGTTTAAGGAGTATTTGTGCTGAATCTGGTGCTTGTTTCATCATTTGAACGATTCCATTGTAAATATTCTGTTATCTGCTGCACTATAAACTGTTTGCGGTGTTCTTGAATAATTTGTGCCAGCCACACCTTCAAAGTGCAACAATTTGGTATGAGCTGAGAAAATGCCCTTGTGTTTCCAGTTTCTAGTGTCTTAGCCCTTAGTATGTTCCTCAAGGCCCATTTTTTCCGGGCCTTGACCTTGGTGTTGGTGGTCTTTGGTGTCCTAGTCAACATTAGGGTTTGGCGTCCACCACCACCCCAACCCCATCATGTGCACACACACCACCCTCAAACATTACTGGACAACAGCGGTATGACCAACCTTAAAGGTTTAATTGTTGATCAAACACACCAACACACAAACAAACACACATGAAATAACATAAATAACCATAAAAAATATTAAATTAAATAACATAAATAAAATCAGAGGTCCTCTTCAGATTTTGTGCAAATATTTAGAAAGTCCAGACAGGTCCCACAGTATGAGTAATGAAAAAGGTGCTATGTTCAAACAATACAAAACAGTGCAATATAATATAAAATAGAACACAAATATTGAAGTGTGGGTTTAACTCAAAGTCTGTCCCAGTGACGGCAAATATTTTTTTCCCGTTTTTTTCAACAACATAAATGTAAATCGTGCTATGGACAACGAGTACTTTGTACTTGTATTTGTAACAATGAGCCTTATTGAAACAGAATGTGCAAACAAGACCAAAAAAATGGATTTGTCCAATTTGGACAACGTTATAAAGGATCTGTACTGTCCAATCACATTGTTTTACTTGTCCTGGACAAATGGACAAGCGTTAATTTCTTTTTTCTTTTTTTTTTAAGGTCTTGCAGCAGCGCCCCTCCAGCAGAAGCCTCCTTGACACTTACATTAATTTGATTCCTGCACTGGCACACAATCTTGTGTGCCAATGAGTAAACTTGTAGGGTAAACTGTGCGAGGCTGTCAGTGCGCAAAGAAAATTTTGAAATGTAAAAAATGTTTTGCCACGCATAAATTTTGTGCCACTTGCGCAAACTATCGTGAACATCACACAATCTATTCGCCAACACTGCGTGTCAATGCATGTGACTCCACACATGGCCTCGCACAGTTTACACATTGTTCACATTGTGTGCCAGTGCGGGGATCAAATTTGTGCAAGTGTCAAGGTGGCTAAAGTCTTGATCATCTCAAGAAAATTCTAAGCATTTTGAAGGCTGTTGGGCTTTTGCAATTTTTTTAATTCAATTTCTGTATCTAAACAACCTGTATAATATAGAATTGAACTGGAAAGAGCGGCACTTCTTGAAGTTACTTTGATCACGTTCTTTGTCACTCTTTTTCACTTTCTCTTTTTTATGTGTACCAGGTCAAAGTTTTGTCCTGGGTCTTGACAGATCAAAGCCTTAGTCTGAGCCTTCAAAGATGAAAGCCTTAACCTGGGCATTATCCTTGAGGGATCAATACTTTGGCCTGGGCCTTGAAGGTAAAGCCTTGGCTTGGGCTTTCAGGGGTCAAAGCCTTGATCTGGGCCTTGTCTTTGAGGCATCAATACCTTGATCTGGGTCTTGAGGATAAACCCCTGGCCTGGGCCTACAGGGGTCAAAGCCTTAGCCTGAGCCTTGTCCTTAAAGGATTGATACTTTGGCCTGGACCTTGAGGTAAAGCCTTGTCCTGGGCCTTCAGGGGTCAAAGTCTTGAACTGAGTATTGTCCTATATTGGCCAAAGCCTTGGCCTAGGCCATAACAGATCAAAACCTTGACCTGAGCCTTCAGGAATCAGTCTTGGGCTGGGCCTTCAGGGGACAATGCCTTAGCCTGCCCTTCAAGGGTTCAAAGCCTTGGCTTTGGCTTTGTAGGTTTGGGCCTTGACTACAGCACTGCGGTGTTTATTATTTCACATAATACAAAGAATACATGGTCAAGTGATTCATGTAAACAGCATCAACTGAAGGAATTCGGAAATCAGAATTTTGCCAATCTGATAAAGCTCATCATCCTCGTCTATGTAATTTGTTCTCAAAATGCAGGTTTGCTTTGTTTCCCAAAGGTGAAAAAGAAGTCAGCAGGTTACAGGACTTTCTGTTTTATGTGTCTTTTGTGAGTTCTGTGTTTTTATCACCTTACAGACTTTCTGTGATCTCGCTCCTTGGTTTTAATTTATAAGGCTCTTTTTGTGCCCACACTGCAAATTCGTTTCCCCTTGGGGGAAAAAAGGCGAATCATTTAATCAGGCCAGCCATGCATGCCCATACTCTCAGTAATAAGGACCAACATACTGTAGATGGATGAAATTAATCTCATTTATCTTTTTCCAGGACGCCACAGTCGAGATGTAACTGATCCAACTTTAAAGTGCTTCAGAAAACCACCTTGTTGAAACTGAGACGTCTGTTGTTTAATGTATACTTCGACTGGAAACCGGCCTGAGTGTCAGGTGTTCTCGTGTCACCCTAATTCATGCAGCTCGTTAATGATCAGCCGCCGAATGGTCGTTAGACTTGAAAGACAATGTGACTGTAATGTCGTAATCTCATGATTCCAACAATGGATTGTCTTTAGCTTTCTTGTTGTTCATCGCGTTCGAGCTTGTAAACTTAAACGGCCTCCTGCCGCCCCGTCATCCACTCAGACACAATCTTATAGTCTCTAGATGCGACTATAAGTAGCCACTCCAGCTTCTTTTCTTCCGTCTGCACAGATCTAAAATGTGGCCCCCAGTCACGCGGCAAGAGGTAGTCTACAGTTCCACCGCGGCGTATATTTGAGGGTCACGGAACAATAAAATATGGGCACACAACTGTCCACCTCATTAAAAAAATTTCTTTTAGATGTATCATCGAAGGGATTCCATCCATCGCTACATCTATTCTGCTTAACACTTGCATCTCTTAAAGAGCCACAATTTCTCAACAAGTGCACTTGTGTGCAACTGGCTTTTTTGCACCTTTTTATTTGCTTTTTCTTTGGTCTTATTGCCTGGCTGCCAACATCCCGTTGTGTCAAGGCCAAGGCCACTGTTAGAGTTCTCTTTCTTGTGTTCAAAACATGAGTAGGTGAGTCAAGATAATGAAGAGCTGAAGCCCGCCCCTACCGGTGATCAATAAGGTCTTATGATATACCCTCATGCCTGCTTTGATCCTGTAACCATTAGGATGCGTTTGCAGCATCCTTTTTGTTCTGATTCCTGACACTCGACATCAAACCCGTCGTCCGAGGTGGGGCACGGTCTACGTATGGCACTTCACAAGTCAATCAGGTCCGTTTCGGGTCTTCAAAGACCGGCTTCAGGAAGAGGCCCAGAACTCTGGGGGAAATACTCGCCTTCAATTTCAGCGGTCAAGGCTGACACTGCCGCTGAGAAGATGCTAGCCCTCTCACTTTACCGTTCAGCAACAGATACATTCATGTACCACATTATTTCATTGAGGTCCAAAAAGGATAAGTGGTAGATGGATAGTCAGGTCAGGTCGGGAAGTATGCATTGGTGCCCTACGTTGTTGCATCGACCACACCACGTAGCTACCTTGGGTCCTGAGTGGCAACCACCTAGGCAGACGACTAGTCCATTACCACTTGTCAAAAATAAACATTTATGTTGGGAAAGTGTAAGTACACGGACCCACAACAGGGGGCGCAAATGAACGGACAATGGAATAGGTCAAATAACACACTTTACTGTTGTGAATACGCACAACAAGGACAACAGATCACAATAAAGGGACAAAGTCAAATTCACACAGGTGTCGTGTGGGCAGGCTCGAAGATAGGAGACACCTCTCCAAAGTAGAACCGGAACCACACGGTTTCCTCCGCCACCAGACCCCGGGAATACTGGAGCCGCCAAGTCCCGAACTCCCAGGTGGCCACTGCCTCCGCGTGTCGGACCTGGTACTGCTGGCGAGGAATAAAGAACAGTTAAAAGAGGGCGCGTTCGCACCCAGGAATCCGAACGACAGGTAAGCTACCTCCACCTCTCGTTGGGAAGTTTTCTCAGAGTAATGCACAAGTTACAAAGATCACTGTTAATCAGCTCGCAGAGTACGTTACCTTCTCGGTAGAAACGATATCTCGGCAAAGAGGTGGAGACGTCGTCCTGCTGATGTACTCCTGCCGATCAGATGATTGGTAACAGCTGTTGAGGGTGATGCGTGACAGCTGTCACCCTGGCTGCTCCTGTGAGGCGGCTGCGCCCTCTGGTGCCTGGAGCCCGCACTCCAGACAGGGCACCCTCTGGTGGTGGGCCAGCAGTACCTCCTCTTCTGGCGGCCCACACAACACATTTATTTAACATAACCAGGTGAAACGCCGGAATCTCCGTGGCCTTCCCCGGCCACCAGGGTTCTTTAAGATGAGGATCACTAGCATTATGAGGCAACGTCCACAGCAACACTTTAGGTATGTTTGGTGTGTCAGTGTCATCTCCCACAGTAAATGTTCATTCCAGCGGTACCCAAAGATCCTCAGAAGAACCAAAAATTGGCGAGCGATACTCTTGAAGTAATCACATTGCAGACCCTCATCCAAACACTACAACAGGTCATTTATAAAGACAGCTCTATGATAGGGCTTGATAGGGATGTAACCCCCTCCCCCACAACACCACCAGAAAATTGCCATTAAAAATGCTTAATTTTCAGCCTTGGTTCCTCAACACCAACCCTCGCTGATACTGTCTGATAGCACCCCCATTTTCTGCAGCACACATGATCTATTGTTTATGCACTGCACTGGGATCAGCTGAGTGCACCACTTACCAGGGTTCGACAACAGGGAGCTTCCAACCAACATTCACTTGTTCCATGTAGGTCCATTATTGTGCATCAGATTCCTGACTGGTGTAACTGGTCATGTTGAAAATAAATTCATTGTTTCTTATACGTTGATTTATTTGTGGCAGCATGCTACAGTGTTAGCACTCACGGCTACATATGGCTTTTCAACCTGTTTTGGACTTGATATTCTCTCTCTCGATCACTTTAGTTTAGGATAGCCACACACACTACACAATGATCCAGTGTCAACACGTTATAACAGAATCCTCCAGGTTTTATCACACTGTGTAAGCTGGAATTTAAATAGAATATTTTTCTTTTCTTTTTTTCCTTTAGGAAGACGGAGCTGATTTGCTTAACTTTGACACTTTTGTGATGTGATGTGCATCATATTTCCAGCGGCGCCTGCATAAAACATTTTGGGAAGGCTTATGAAAATTTCTAAATTTGCATTTGTGTCCCTTTAGAAGGGAAACTGTTTTGATGTTTAAACAGCACAGCTATTGTTTTTATCTGTTGTGTATTGTTCATGTGAATTAACAAGTATGTAGTTGCCAGTTGGCATTTGCTTTAAAATGTATATTTACATAATTATTTTATTTAATATTTATGCCCCCACCTACTCCCATCAAGAAAAAAATCCCTTTCAGCCGCCACTGGTTGATTAGTGTATATATACATCACCTATGGAAATATAACTCTGGTCACCAGACACAGACGACTCATATGATCTGGATAATTTCAAGGATGTTGCTAGACATTAGCCACATCTGTTTAATTTCAAGTTAAGCCATATGAGCAGAAAAATTGTGAGAAAAGAAGACGTCTTCAAATTTGCCCTTTTTTGAAGTTGATTCTTGTGCTTATACCAGCTGATTTTGGAGGATGACCAAACTGCCTTGAACCTTTAAATTCAAGGCTTAAAATGCAGTGCAACAGGTAGGTAGGCAGGTAGATAGGTTAGATGGTCAGTAGGTCGTAGGTAGGTAGCTAAGTATTATGTAGGGAGGTAGATACATCGTAAATTCACCAGTGTAACATTTGCACTGCCAAAGAGAAAATAAGTGCGTCTTAAGTCTGGACCTGAAAGTCTCTACAGAATCTGACTGTTTTATTGACGCAGAGAGATCATTCCACAGAACAGGGGCACAATAAGAGAAAGCTCTGTGACCTGCAGACTTTTTATTCACCCTAGGGACACTAAGTAGTCCTGCACCCTGAGAACGCAGAGCCCGGGCCGGTACGTAGGGTTTAATTAGGTGAGCTAAGTAGGGAGGTGCCAGTCCGTGAATAATTTTATAGGTTAGAAACAGAACCTTAAAATCTGATCTCGCAGGGACTGGAAGCCAGTGAAGAGACGCCAGAATGGGTGTAATGTGGTTGAACTTTCTGCTTCCTGTCAAAAGTCTGGCAGCAGCATTTTGAACCAATTGGAGAGCCCTAATGCTGGACTGAAGTAAACCAGAAAATAGAACATTGCAGTAGTCCAATCGAGAAGAGAAAACACATGAATCATGGTCTCAGTATCAGCCATAGACAGGATGGGACGGATCTTGGCTATATTTCGCAGGTGGAAGAAAGCAGTCCTAGTAATATTTCTAACACTGGTGACTTTACTGTGTAGACAGGTATTGTGTAGGTAGGTAAGTAGATAGTTCAGGTAGGTAGGTAACTATTATGTAGATGGTACATTATCATTTGGCCATTAGGTTTGTATTCATTATGTAGGTAGGTAGGCCAGTCAGTAGGTAGGTAGTATGTACGTAGGTATGTACGTAGGTAGGTGCACAGGCAGGTAGGCAGGTCTATACACTGAAGAAAAATATAAACGCGACACTTTTGTTTTTGCTCACATTTTTATGAGCTGAAATCAAAGATCTAAAACATTTTTTTCTGTATACCCACAAGACTCATTTCTCTCAAATATTGTTCACAAATCTGTCTTGTTTAGTGAACAATTCTCCTCTGCCGACATAATCCATCCCACCTCACAGGTGTGACATATCAAGATCCTTATTAGACAGCATAATTACTGCACAGGTGTGCCTGAGGACATTTTGAGTAAATTTTTGTTTTGCTCGTGTTCTGTACCAAACACCCATCTGTCCACACAAACAAACAAACAAACAGCTAAAAACCTTCCCTGCTTGATGGAGGTAAAACACCGAGGGAATCACTCTGCTCAGTGGAGTGCACATCAGGGAATGTAACATGTGCTTGCTTGATTTCAAGTTGTTATTCCCATATGGACCACTTGATGGTGCACTTGAGTTTCTGGCTTTTCCGGCACACGCTTTGATTTCCTTTAAAAAAAACTTTTTTTCTTTTAAGAATGGGTGTGTCAGAAATTGCTTTGTCTGACAAAAAGCCATGACTCAGATAACGGTGATTTCTCAAATTGCAACATTCTTGCAGTGCTTTGCGTGCACGTACACACACACACACACATATATAATGCATATTACCATGTTGCTGCACACTGCTCCAGATTTGCACTCCATCCTGCACGGGTGCATGTGCAGAGGTACATGCATGTGTCTTACGCTGCACACCTCTGTGTTGTTGCGCACAAACGCGGCTCCACGCCGCTAAACCTCATTTCCAGACTCCTTTCTGACTCGTCTTTGATGAAAAGTTGTGCAGGTTTAATAAGCCTTTGAAGTCTTTCATTCCAAAATCAATCAGATGCACGACTCTGCTGTCTAGGCTTATTTTTGACAGAACATTTGTTCAAAGTGATTTGATTTTTAATTCCCCCCAAAAAAGCATCGTCATCCTGTGCGTGACTCATCGACCCATGAGACTTTTCACATGTCTCGCTCATTTCCGGACCCGCCCTTTTTTGCCCAGCTTCACCGCCGTCTTTCGCACGCCTCCCACAACACACCCCCTGATAACGATATCGTGTCAAATACGAGAAGTACACATTCAGTTTCTCCTTGATATATTGTTAATAATATCAGGTGACAACAAATGAGGAAGTATTCCGTGAGAGGAATTTTTAAACAGAATTCCTGCTGTGTCACTGTGATTTTTTTAAAACCTGCAAACTGCAACACAAATACAGAAGGAGATTAAAACATATTTATGCTTTTATCTGCTGTTTTTAGAAACAGATTAGTGGTATAGTGACGAATTATTTCTGATATTAATATAACAAGCAGTGGTGACCCCCAGACCAAAGCCTCTGCCCATGAAAGAAACTGAATGATTAGCAACATGTAACTTCAAACACACCTGCTCCTAATTTCCATCATGCATGTGATGACAAGGTTTTTACCTGCAACAAGGCGTATTGGAGCCTGTTTGTTTGTCTGTTTGTGAACAGCCTGTATCCCACAATTTTTCATATATCATTATGAATTTTTTTTTTTTTACAAACGATTCGTATCCTGATAGGCAAGAACTGATTCAGTTTTCAAGGTCATAGGTCAAAGGTCAAAGTCAGGAAATATCTTGGAAAATTGGAAAAATCCCTATCTTTAACATTGAATGAATGTTCAGAAATTCATAACTCTGTCAAACAACACTGAATTTCTTTCATATTTGAGAGCATTATGTAGGATGGTATCCTTTATCAACTGACAAAGTTTGATCTGGATCTGATCCAAATTACAGATTTTGTGGCCATTTAAATGTATTATTGAAAACCCCATTTAAAATATATTTTACATAATATCTTAATCAAACATACCCCAGTCACTCTCATATTTGAATGTGAGGTGCAGACTGGCACTCACTATCGCCTGACAAAGTTTGATCTGGATGTAACCCAGATTACATATTTTGTGGTCTTTTTATTTTAACATTGAAAACCCCATTTAAAATAGATTTTACATTATATCTTAATCAAACGTGCCCCAATCACCCTCATATTTGAAAGTGAAGTGCAGACTGGCACTCACTATCGCCTGATAAAGTTTGATCCAGATGTAATCCAGATTACATATTTTGTGCCTATTTTAATTTAACATTGAAAACCCCTTTTAAAATATTTTTTACATTATATCCTAATCAAACATGCCCCAATCTCTCTCATATTTGAATGTGAGGTGCAGAGTGGCACTCACTATCGCCTGATAAAGTTTGATCCAGATGTAATCCAGATTACATATTTTGTGCCTATTTTAATTTAACATTGAAAACCCCTTTTAAAATATATTTTACATTATATCCTAATCAAACATGCCCCAATCACTCTCATATTTGAATGTGAGGTGCAGACTGGCATTCACTATCGCCTGATAAAGTTTGATCCAGATGTAATCCAGATTACATATTTTGTGCCTATTTTAATTTAACATTGAAAACCCCATTTAAAATATATTTTACATTTTATCTTAATCAAATGTGCTCTAATCACCCTCATATTTGAAAGTGAAGTGCAGACTGTCACTCACTATCGCCTGACAAAGTTTGGTCCAGATCTGATCCGGATTGTAGATTTTGTGGACATTTTAATTTAATATTGAAAAGCCAATTTGGTCATAACCAATAGATAACCAATAGAAAAGGAAAACAGCTGGTGCAACACAGAAGTAGGTGCTGAAAAGTTTAGTAAGGTGCTAAAGACATAGAAAAAGACTAACGTTTCGATTTGCAAATCACATCTTCATCAGAGTCCTGAAAAGCTAAATACTAACAGGACCATCTGTCAATCAAGGCACTCACTCAGTTTATAATTAGTTCATAATTAGAGACACACCATCCCAATTAAAAAAGAACAAACATAAAATGACAGTAACCCAAAGGGGAAACAAATATTAATGTTAAAGAAAACAAGTTAAGATCAATTCTTTATTTAAACCAAATGGTTCCAAAGTGCCAAATGAATTCATGAACTCATAAATATAGAATGAGCCCCTTCATGTCTATATACGATATGAGCGGGGCCCCCTTGTGGAAGCCTCTATGTTGCACCCTTCATATTGATACAGTAGCCCAAAAGGGACATACTGACTCTGCCTTTCAGATTTTGTAGCATAGCTGAAAGAGTGAAGGAGGGGGAAAAAAGGATCAGCATAGTGCAATCTGTAACATCACCACTAGGTGACACTAAATTCTACACACTGTAGCTTTAAGTAATACGTTTAAAAAGGCCATTAATTAGTTATGTGTTCTCATAAATTATTAAAATAAAAATAAAATTAAAAAAAAAATAATTATGTTTGCAACATCTTTGTGATTTTAAGAAAAAAACCTTGTCTTAGATTTTGGCAGTGCCAAAGATAAACGGCCTTCATCATCATAAGAATTTAAAAACAAAGCAATTCACTGTGTCAGTCCAGTGGTGGTTGCAGAGGTTTATTTTGGGGAGGGGGGGTATGACTATGTAATAGTGGAGAGATAGTTTCTGGTAAATATGCAAAAATGAATTTTAAAGTAAATTTCAATTGCCTACAGCATGAATCAATTCAAACATACTGTATAAAACAGAAACTGTTATTTGAAAATCTGAAAAGAAAAAAACAAACCCTTCTAATGTGACACAAATACAAATTTGTGAAAACCTACCGATCGAGCAATTGTACATCTAACAACCTGCAACACAGTCAAGAAAGAGGCTGCTCTCCTTTAAGTGGCACTATTCTCCTTCATTTTTCTTAAATATTGGACTGTTGTCTTTTTATTTTGTTGATTCCACCCACTTCATGCTCCTGGACAGAGTTATTAACCATACTACCAAACTAAAGCAAACGCAACAATGAAAACATACGTCAGCATTATGAGTAGTGATCAACTATAATTCACATCTGCTTTGGAAATTAGGATGCTGTGAAACCAAATCACTGTGACAGTTTGAGAAACAGAGACTAAAAATAGAAAATTTTGAATGATTTTCTGGTGGGGCTACTGATATTCTTGAATGGGGGCTACAGTCCCATGGAGTACCAATTTAGAGCCGCGCGTGGAAAAAAATGAGAAATGTCTCCAAATTTTCTACAATGTATCAGCAAGAGCAACAAAACATTCTTTATGTAATATAGTTGGCCTGCTCACTCAGAATATCAAATTAAACATTTTTAAAAAGAACTCGACTGAATAACAAAAACTTTTTGAGATCTGCTCCAACTGGTGCAGAAGTGGACTGTGAGACGTTTCACGACAAAAAAAAAAAAAAAGGAAGGGGGCCTTAAATGGACAACAAATTTTCTTTGCAGTTAGCAAGCATAACATTAATATCAGTGAGCAGGTCTGCAAATTATCCTAAGTAACTTCACAAAATGACTGCATATTCAGATCCAAAATTTTGAGTCTTCATAGATACAAGTGAGGAACAGTGAACCTCTTGTTTTGGATCACGTTGGCATCTCAAAAGACACAATAACCTCAACAGCAAAAAAATAAAGGCTGACATATGAATCCTTATTGTTAATTGGAAACTATTATAGATTGTATTTGATTGTTAGCTGGATTATGAAAAAAATAACAACTTGTTTTCATAAAAATGAGAGATATAGGACAGGGTAAAAAAGTTTTTGGTGGAGCTAGGGTTTTTTGTTTTTTTTTCTTTCTCTAACATTACAAGATGGGACTCTTATCCCTGCTTACATTTTGACTAAAGCCTAGACATTTATCCTGTAAAATACAGAGTGAATGAATATAAATAGGTATATGAATGCGTCCATTCCCTTCATATTGTTAATACAATAACACAAACACAATAAATCCTATCATCTTGTTAGTCTCCAAACTAAAAGGGCATTTACTGAGGATAATCTGATTAAACTTTGTTCCACTTTCATGCACCAGATGAATAGAAAAAAGCAAGTGCATTTTTCATATTTGGTATAATAAACATGTCGAGCAAGGTGGTGCAAGTTGTTAGGAGAGTTGTTAGGACTCCAGTTTCAGGTCACTCAGTTCATCCCCCATTCCCCTTTTATATCTGGATATGCATCAAGAAGAGCATGCGGTGTAAAACTTGTGCCAAATCAATACTTAGCATATATTCGGTTCAAGATTTGATTCAAGCTGTAGCAACCGCAAGGAAAAACACCGCAAGGAAAAAAAACAAGAGAAGTCCATATATATATATATATATATATATATATATATATATAGGTCTGCCACCTGGGCATGTCTGGGCCTGCAGCAGGGAATAATCTCATCATCACATGCCTGCTTTTATTTTAACATTTTCATATTTTTTTACATTTACCAGATAAAGCATTTTCATCATTTGTAAAAATAATTAATTTACCCCATTTCAAATTAAAAATATTTTACTAAAGATAAAATTCTATTTAAAAATATAAACAACCAAGGATTTGAGATAGAAAATATAATATACACGACATTATTATTATTATTATTATTTTCCTTTTGTTTTTTATTAAAAAAAAATCCCACAATTCTTGGATGTTTTTATCTTTAATCATACTATTGGAATGACTTAAACGCAACATTTTTTTAAAGTATTTTCTGGGCAATGCACTCATGTCATCAACATTACAGCAACTTTTTCTTTGCAGAACAATATTTTAAGAAACTACTCTGAAACGCTTACTTACTTGCAGATCTCGCCTCGATATAAACGCCTGCTGATTTATGTTGTCCAGCTCCACAGTTGCTCAGACTATCCTATTGTTGTTTAGCTATTTCAGGGAATACAGACGTGAAAAGGCGTTAGATTTAAACCAAATTGTTTCCTCTTTTCTGGAAGTCTAGAGCAGTGTGCAATGAGAAGCCTTTGCGTCACCTGCACTGTGATTGCTAAAAAAAAACAAAATAACCACACAATCTGACAAGTCATCCTGTTTCATAATCATCATACTATAAATTTGAGAAAATGCTTCTCTGGCTGTTTGTTCCTTGACTCTGATTTGCTGACTTCCACCAAACCTGGTATGTGGATGAAGGTCGACCCAAGAATGACCTTGAAAAAGGTCAAGATCACTGGGGTCAAAATTTAGATTTCTTTTTTTTTCTTCTTCCCCCGTCAGATATCCACCAACCTTGGCACATGTTTGTAGGTGGGTTCTGGAATTGCCCAGGCAAGATAAAAATGACCAAATAGCAATCACTTGGGTCAAGGTCATTGAGGTCATAGGTCAACATTTTGACTCCGATTAGCACTAAAGTTGGCACCCATGTGGAAGTGAATTCTGCAATCTGCCAAAAGAGACTAGATTTACCAAAAGTCACTAATTGGGGTCACAGTCATCGGTCTAAAGATATGGTGTTGATTCTGGAATTGCTCAAGCAAGGTCAGATTTTCCAAAGGTCAGTTGTTGGGGTCAAGGCCATTAATTAAAGGTCAAAATTTTTTTTCCTCTCCGATTTGCGACCAGCCTAGCACACATATACAAATAGGTTCCAGAAATATCCATCAGACTCAAATTTGCCAAAGGTCAATCACTTGAGTAAGGACGTCCATGTCATGCCTGCTTGTCTGTTATCACTCCTTGTATTCCTTTTGCCTGATTTCTACCTCAGTTGGTATATCATTGAAAACCACCCTTAAGGAATTCCTTTTGAGAAATGTCAAGATCAAGATATTTGATTTTCAATCCAATCTGGACCAAATGTGTCATAAACATGTGGATTCCAGAATAGCCCTGGGAAGGTCATTTAGAGGTCAACCATTTGGGTGAAGGTCAAGATCATTGGGGTGAAATGCCAGATTGCTGTAGATTGTTGTTGAGTAGTATTACCTAGCAAATTAAAAATTAATCAGGATAGGAAAAACCCAACATTCTATAAAATTTTGAATTAGGATTTTACTTTTTTCTGTTAGTATCATTTCTTGTGCCTCCACTCCCCCTGCATGACTGTGTGTCTTGTAAGTCTTACTCTGGGTGTGGCTGGCCTGCTTGCAGCTCGCACCTGCAATCAATCATCTAGTCCAGATTGATTTAAAAGACCAGCTCATTCATCCACTCCTCACTGCGTCTTTGACTTACCTCCTGTGCTAGCCGTGCCCAGCCTCACCAAGCCTTCAGACCTGCTGACTCTCCACCCACCCCTGAGACACTTTGGACTGTTTGGACAGATCCTTAGCTTTTGGACTCCGACTCTTCTCTTTTGGTAAATCACATATTTCACAAAGTCGGTGTGTGCTTGTCTGCATTTTGGGCCTAATTTATTAATCTGCTTTACACTATGATGCATTCTTATGCATTTCCAACAGATATTGCAGCTGGTTTATGCAGCACGCAAACTTTGATATTGTTACCAAGGTCAAAAACAAATCCTTCATTCCAAAGAAAAGGGCTGCGGCGTTGTAGTCACTCTGTAATCTGCATAATGATTACAGTGAACAACCTATCAGGGATGATTCAAGCAAAAAAGCCTCCAAATTCCCCTTCAGATGTGTGTTGATTGTGTTTATTCACGACAGTTAGGTTGATGAGGGAGCAATATGGAGGAGGATGGATGGACACTTGTTACGCGTTATCGTTAAAATAGCAGACGTCCCTCGACGACGAACAAAAAGCAAAGCCCGGCGGAAAATCAAGGCGTCCGCGAAAGCTCTCAGGAATGCAAATTCAAAAACCACTTCATTACTCGCTTTTTCCCTGCAATCTTGTGTCTGAGAGACTGAACTAAGTGGTTAATCAAGCCAGAAACGAACGCTTGTGTGAGGGGGGCCAGAGGGGAGATGCCACCGCTCACGGACAACCAGCACTTTTGTGACTCATGTCAGGTCACAAAGCTCCATATCTTGTTAAATCTTCATTTTCAACAACTATAGAGTTTGAAATCATACACTTTGGTCTGTGGAGAAATTCACTGCAGATCTATTGTTTTGAATTATGACAATAATTATCGTATTTTCCAGAGTATAAGTTGCACCTCTCAACAATATGCCTCTTGAAGAGGAAAAATATGTATAAGTCACACTGGAGTATAAGTTGGACATTTTATTCTACATATGGAACTCACTTTTTAACACACTGTTTCCCTGGAGGGCAGTTTTACAACTGATAGAAACTCAGTAATACGTGCACACCACAGCCTGTGCTGTTATTTTACAGGAGTATAAGTCACAGTTTCTTTTATTAGTTTGGGATGTCCTATTATTACATTAGTAACAATTATTAAAATTATTGCAAGAATTATTACAGTAGTACCAATTATTACAACTATTGTAATAATAGTTATTAAACTATTGTAATAATTATTACATTTATTGTAATATTGTCCCTGTTGTAAAACTATTAAACTAGCTGTATACCAATTTTGTAATTATTACAATAGTTGAAAACAGTGGAGGGGTGGGCCAAGTGGTTAGTGTGCGGAAGGTTCCCGTTTCAAACCCCACCCCTGCCATATTTCTCCATGTAATGTGGAGCTGCATCAGGAATGGCATCCGGCGGAAAACTTGTGCCAAATTAACATGCACATCCACCTTGGCCACCCCAAATGAAAACACGGGAGCAGCCGAAGGGCATTAATGTACTTACAATAGTTGAAAGGATTGTCACTAATTTAATAATTATTGCAACAATTGCAATAGTTGTCAGTATCATAACAATTATTACAGTTACTGTAATAACTGACAGTATTGTAATAATTATTACAATACTGTAGTTGTAATAGTGGTTGCTACAATTGTAATAATTGTCATTATTGTGATTACAATAGATGACTGGTTGTAATGTCGCAATGTAATGATTATTACAATGTAATAGTTGTAATAATTGTCCCTGTTGTAATAACTATTATAATAGTAATAACTGTCACTTTTGTAATAATTGTCATTATTGTGATTACAATAGATGACTGGTTGTAATGTCGTGATGTAATGATTATTACAATGTAATAGTTGTAATAATTGTCCCTATTGTAATAACTATTATAATAGTAATAACTGTCCCCTATTGTAATAACTTTCACTATTGTGATTATAACAGTTGAATGGTTGTAATATATCGATGTAATAATTATTACAAACCTAATAGTTGTTACAACAGCGACAATTATTACAATAGCAGTTGCAATACCGTCCCATCAGAATTCTGAGATAACAGTACAATAATGGAACAGAATTTCAATCCCACAATGTTAAAGAAAGAAATTCTGAAGCAAATCAAAATATCTCCATCAAAGTTTAGTCATCTCCTTCCTGACCCAGTCACAGTATCTCCACCAAATTTCATCATAATGCCTCCATTAGTTTTTCAGATATCTTGTACGTGAACAATCACATCACTTACCCTCCCCAATGGCCCTCTATGGGTTAGCAGAGGTACTAACTGAAGTAGCTGATAAACTGATTTGTCACATGCAGGATTGGGTGCTTTTTTTTCTGAGTCAAACTTAAAGGTCAAACCATCTCCCGTCCATCAGTTTGTCACTTCTAAATGTCACCTTGTATTTCTGCACATATGATGTCGATGATTCATCCTGTCCTCAGTTTACTTGCAGCTTCATAGACAATATAGAGGGGATTTTCTCTTTTCTACATCCAGGATGAGGCCGAGAGAAATGGAAACTAAAAGTTAAAAAATGAAAATCATGCTATTTTACATATGCTGATGAAGCTTTAGGAAAATGATACAGTTCGAGAGTCTAAGTCTGGATTGTGTTGGAATATGAGAATTAAACCAAAGAAACTGAAGTAAACCAGAGAGAAATCACGGGATAGATTTAGATTTAGCCACTTTGACATATTTAGAGCGGCACTCAGTCGAGTCCATACATTACATATTCACATATTCCATTGAGCTTTATATGTTTGATTTTCAGTACTGGTGCTCATGAAGAGAGTAAGGGCTATGAGCAATCTGACATTTGACCCCAGTGACCTTGACCTTCACCCAACTGATTGGCCTCTGGCAAAATTGCCAGGTTAGCTCTGGAATCCACCAAGTACGTGTCTCCATATTAGGTTGAAAGTCACATTCCTTAACCTTGATGTTTTCCTAAATAAATTATCTAAGGGCAATTTCATGATCATAATATTTACATACCATATTTGCCAGACCTGACATTGGCTCCAGTGATTGACCTTTGGCAAATTTGACCTCGCCTGGGATTCGGCTCAATATATGCACTAAAACTGGAGTGAAAATGTTCCATTTTAAACATTGACCCCAAAGAGCTTGACCCCATTGGTTGTGCTTTGGTGAATTTGATCTCGCCGAGCCATTTCCAGAACCTACCTACATATGTGTGTCACATTTGGTGGACACTGTAGTGAAAAAACACAATTTTGACCTTAAACCCCAATTACATTGTCCTTTGCCACAATATGCCCTTTATGGGTAATTCTGAGGTCAACCCTTATGCACATGCCAAGTTTGGGGGAAATAAGCAACGGAACCTGGGAGGAGTAGAGGAACAAGCAGATAAACATTGTCGTAGTATTGAAGCCCATTCATTATATTATGATATATACACTCACTGGCCACTCTATTGGGTACACCTTGCTAGTACCGGGTTGGACCTCCTTTTGCTTTCAGAACTTCCTTCTTCATGGCTTAGATTCAACAAGGTATTGGAAACATTCCTCCAAATGTTGGTCCATATTGGCATCATGCAATCTCCCATTCAACCAGTCTGCCCATTCTCCTCTGACACCAACAAGGCATTTTCTTGCACACAACTGCCACTCAATGGATGTCTTCTCTTTTTTGGACCATTCGCTATAAACCCAAGAGATGGTTGTGTGCCACGTTCAAAATCACTTAAATCTCCTTTTTTGCCACCATTCTGATGCTCAGTTTGAACTTCAGCAACTCATCTTCACCACATCACAATGCCTAAATGCATTGAGTTGCCGCCGTGTGATTGGTTGATTAGCCATTTGTGTTACCAAGTAATTGGACAGGTGTACCTAATGAAGTGGTAATGAATACACCTTGGACTTTACTTACATCAATCGTAAAAAAAAATACTACAGTATGGTACTATAGTACTGTATGGTAAATCTGTCTGAAGTAAGCAGTTCTCAGATGTACCTATGCAAGTTGGAGACAAGTGAGGGAAGCCATCAAGACACTCATAAGGACTCTGAAGGAGTTATGGACCTCTGTGGATGTGTATGGAGAGACCAGCATTTGTCTGTTTGTGATCTCTGCTTGTATTATCATTTTCTTTAATTTTTATTTTCGTGAGATAAATCTATGCGAAAGATCTTCCACGTGTGCAGGAACAGAAGAACACTTGCACCTGACAAATGATTTCCCCGTGACGTAACAGAGAACGCCTCGCACTGATCCTGTTATTCTTTCATAGAAGGAAGAACGTGCGGAATTCGAGCTTGTGAGTGAACTCGGCGGGAGCTGACACTCAGCATTAGCTTTACGGCTGCAGATTGCGACCCAGGGCACTCTGGGAGAAACAGCGAATAAGAGAGAAAACGCAGAGGCCAACGGAGAGACAAGAGATAGAGAGGACGAGGCGAGGGCCGTGAAATGAAACAAGGTGTTTGATCTCCGTGGCACAGGGTCCGGCCTTATGGTCTGTTCTGGACTGCAAGGAAGGACGTCACCCGCTGCGCTGATATATTGTGTCCACATGTAATGAAAAGGAAGAGACACTAGTGTGTGCGTGTCATTCCAAACTACAGTCAGTAGAAGGATTTTTTAATAAAGATCATCACTTTTACAGCCAGTTTTCTTGAGACGAGTCGGGATGGACACACGAGCATTTCCAATTCACTGAACATGTCTTGGACTCATTAAGAAATAGAGACAGCATGGTGCTACAAGACAAATCTGTCTGGCGTTGGCAGTGTTTAAAAACTGAGTGACCGCGCAAGCAGGAGACAGGTGAGGGAAGCCACCAAGTCACCCAGGCAACTGAAGGGATTATAGGCTTCTGTGGTTGTGATTGGAGAGACTGCACACTGCAACGTTTGTCTGTTGTCTCCAGTTATGGAACTTCATGGCTGAGTGGTATAGAAAAGGATTTTCTTAAACAAAATCTAGGCTAAAGCCTCTCATGTGCCTCCTGGAAAACTGTAGCTGAAGTGTCATTTTGCGCAGTGACTTTTTTTTATTTATGAGGAGAGCCACCAAGATAGTGTCTGTTGCACCACCAGTTATACTGCTTTATGGGGGTGTAGTATAGAAAATAATTTTCCTAAAAAGACATCAAATCTAGGCAAAAATCTCCCATGTGCATTCTGGCAAACTGTAGCTGTCATTTTGCACAGGCACTTTCTTTATGAGAGTTGTGAGGGGAGCCACCAAGACAGTGTTGCACCACCAGTTATATTGCTTTATGGGGGTGCAGTATAGCAAAGAATTTTCCTAAGAAGACATCAAATCTAGGCTAAAGTCTACCATGTGCCTTCTCGCAAACTGTAGCTGTCATTTTGCACAGTCACTTTCTTTTTGAGACTTGTGAGGGGAGCCACCAAGACATTGTCTGTTATACCACTTTATGGGGATGTGGTATAGAAAATAATTTTCCTAAAAAAAACAAAACACGACATTTCAGCTGTTGGTTGCTTGAAGGCAAATGTGACAAATTAGCATAAATTTGATTTGGAATATGAAAATTTCTGTGCCACTCCACCATGAAGCTGTGACTTTTGATTCAGCAAACAAAAACACAGATTTACCACACAATACTAGTGTCTGCATTTCCTATTGATCAGTGTTTTGTAAATTGAACACGCATTCAATGACTTGATGGCTTCTCTCATTTCAGCTCCATCTTCAAGCGCTACATTTATTTCCGTGCTCTTTATCCAAAACTTTCCTTGTGAGAGACACTTTGGAGTTTTTCTTCTGCTGCTGGATCTTCAAATGTCAGGTCCTTTTTATTTTCCTTTTCCTTTAATCGATCCACTCTAGGCACCGTGAAACATTTTCTCAACTGCTGCAGACACGAATGAAGAGCTGAAGAAAGCACAAAGTCTCTGCCCCACCCACCGCCCGCCGCTGTCCTTTCTTTTGGACGCTGGGTGCATGTGGTCGTCTCCTCGTCTAGTTTACCTGCAGGTCTTTGATCACGACGCCATGCCACGATGTTTGATTGCTCGCTCACTTTGACAATTGGCGCGCTGGCAAAAGGCCTCCCAGTGTCTGAAGCTAGATCAGAGGAGACAGGGGGGCCTGAAAAGCAGGCGTCCAGCTGGGAGAAGATCAGAAGAGACACAAAGTTTAGCGAGAGCCATTGTGAGGTATCCAGTGGCTGCCGGCTCCTGGAACTTTTCCCTTTGTGTGTGCATGTGTGTTTTCAACATCACTCTCGTCTTCTGGTCTTATCTCCAAACACTGAACGGCACACCGGTAAAAGTCTGCCAGGTTTTATCTGAGTTTGACCAAAAAAAAGACAGACGGCTTTTTGTGTTTGCTCCTTCTTTGGGGTTCAGATGTCAGCAGGCTGATGTGTGTGTGTGTGTGTGTGTGTGTGTGTGTGTGTGTGTGTGTGTGTGTGTGTGTGTGTGTGTGTGTGTGTGTGTGTGTGTGTGTGTGTGTGTGTGTGTGTGTGTGTGTGTGTGTGTGTGTGCGTGTGTGTGTGTGTGTGTCCTGCACATAACGACGTGGATGTTGTGATCAGAGGCCTGAACACATCACAGGCTGCAGGGCAGCCGACGGGGCCAGTGGACCCTGAGTACAAAGTGCACATGATCTCATGTGGTCATCACTCCAGATAATTAATGGTTGTAGTTTTCATTCTGTTTCAGAGTGAAATTCATTAGCTGTTTTTTTTTTTCCTTTTCTTTTTAATTTTGAGATTTCTTCAAGTGATTGTGAGACTGTCTCGCCTATGTGGTGAGTGTGGTAATGGCTCCCTCTAGTGGCACATTGACAGAACCAGCAAAAAATAAATTCATACGCCCGCCAAATATTTTTTTAATATGTATTATTATTATTATTATTATTGTTATTATTATTATCCCCATGACCCTTAATTGGAGTAAGCGGCTACGCACAGTACACTTAGAAATCTAATACACCCTGTGTGCATGTGTGCAAGATTATTTTCAGCATGAACACATTTTTGGTCTTGTGCCCAGGCGAGTTTTTGCTTCTTGACAAATGCATGCAGCTGTCTGCTAGCCCAGTGTTTCTGTGTGAGATTATTATTATTATTATTGTTATTATCACCATCATCATTATTATCCCCCATGATCCTTAATTGGAGTAAGCTGGTATAGAAAATGAATTATTATTATTATTATTATTATTATTATTATTATCCCCCATGATCCTTAATTGGAGTAAGCTGGTATAGAAAATGAATTATTATTATTATTATTACTATTATTATTATTATTATTATTATTATTATTATCCCCCATGATCCTTAATTGGAGTAAGCTGGTATAGAAAATGAATTATTATTATTATTATTATTATTATTATTATTATTATTATTATTATTATTATTATTATTATTATTATTATCCCCCATGATCCTTAATTGGAGTAAGCTGGTATAGAAAATGAATTATTATTATTATTATTATTATTATTATTATTTGTTGTTGTGAAAGTGTAGGAACACGGACCCACAACAGGGGGCGCAAATGAACGGACAATGGAGAAGGTAAATAAGTTTTACTGTTGTGAAACGAGCACAACCAATACAACAATCAACAATTTGGGGTTAAGCCGAATTCTGCTGGTGTGGTGTGGGCAGGCTCGAAGGTAGGAGACGTCCGTCCAAGTCGAACCGGAACCACCCAGATCTCCTCTGCCACCGAACCCTGGAAGTACTGGAACCGCCAAGTCCCGAAGTCCCAGTTGGCCACTGCCTCCGCTCGTCGGATCCGGTACTGCTGGCAAGAGAGAGCAACAAACACACAGGTGTGGATGCGGCTGCACCCAGTAACACGGAGAGGGAAGAAGCCGCCTCCACCTCTCGTCACATTAAAGCAGGAAGGTGAGTACTTATCCAAGCAATCGGCTTTCGGTAGTCAGCTGTCCTGAAAGGTTTAACAAGTATTATCAGATAACACAGAATATGCTGCAGAGAAGGTTACCTCTATCTCAAGGCGATATCTCGGCACTGAGGTGGAGACGCCGTCCTGCTGATATACCTCCGTGCTGAGTGGAACAGCTGTGTCCAGTGATGGGTGACAGCTGTCACCCTGGCTGCTCTCGTGAGGCGGCAGCGCCCTCTGGTGCCTGGAGCCCGCACTCCAGGCAGGGCGCCCTCTGGTGGTGGTGGGCCAGCAGTACCTCCTCTTCAGCGGCCCACACAACAGGACCCCCCCCTCAACGGGTGCCTCCTGGCGCACGACCGGGCTTGTCCGGATGGCGACGGTAGAAGTCGGCCAGGAGGGCCGGGTCCAGGATGAAGCCCTTCTTCACCCAGGAGCGTTCTTCGGGACCGTACCCCTCCCAGTCCACCAGGTACTGAAAACCCCGGCCCATTCGACGGACGTCGAGGAGCCGGCGCACAGTCCAAGCCGGTTCCCCGTCGATGATCCGGGCAGGTGGTGGTGCCGGACCCGGGGTGCAGAGGGGTGAGGTGTGATGGGGTTTTATCCGGGAAACATGAAATACTGGATGGATCCGCAGTGAGGCCGGGAGCTGGAGCCTCACTGCGGCGGGATTGATGACTTTAAGGATCTTGAAGGGTCCGATGTATCGTTCCTGGAGTTTTGGGGAGTCCACTTGCAGAGGAATGTCCTTGGTGGATAACCACACTTCCTGCCCAGGACGATACATAGGGGCCGGGGCCCGCCGCCGGTCTGCATGTTTCTTCGCCCTCGTCCGGGCCTGCAACAAAGCAGAATGGGCGGCACGCCACACCCGACGGCACTTCCGTAGGTGGGCCTGGACCGAGGGCACACCGACCTCTCCCTCAACCACCGGAAACAAGGGGGGCTGATACCCCAAGCACACCTCAAAAGGGGAGAGGCCGGTGGCTGACGACACTTGACTGTTGTGGGCGTACTCGATCCAGGCCAGGTGGGTACTCCAGGCCGTCGGGTGCGCGGCTGTCACACAGCGTAGTGTCTGCTCCAGTTCTTGGTTGGCCCGCTCTGCTTGCCCGTTGGTCTGGGGGTGATACCCGGACGAGAGGCTGACCGTGGCCCCCAGTTCCCGGCAGAAGCTCCTCCAAACGTGCGAGGAAAACTGGGGACCGCGATCGGAGACGATGTCTGATGGTATCCCATGCAGACGGACGACGTGGTGGAGGTCCGCTGTCTCCTGGGCCGTTGGTAGCTTCGGGAGGGCCACGAAGTGGGCCGCCTTGGAGAAACGGTCCACTATCGTGAAGACGACGGTGTTTCCCTGGGACGGCGGGAGACCCGTGACAAAGTCCAGGCCGATGTGGGACCAGGGGCGATGTGGAACGGGCAGCGGCTGTAGCAGCCCTGAGGTCTTTCGATGGTCGGCCTTGCCCCTGGCGCAGGTGGTACAGGCCTGGACGTAGTCCCGGACGTCGGCCTCCAGGGACGCCCACCAGAAGCGCTGCCGGACGACTGCCACGGTCCTTCGCACCCCAGGGTGACAGGAGAGCTTAGAACCGTGACAGAAGTCCAGCACTGCAGCTCTGGCTTCCGGTGGGACGTAGAGTCTGTTCTTTGGTCCGGTTCCGGGGTCCGGGTCTCGGGTCAGGGCCTCCCGGACGGTCTTCTCCACGTCCCAGGTGAGGGCGGCCACGATAGCGGACTCCGGGATGATGGGATCCGGGGGATCCGACGGTTCCGTTTTGACTTCATCTTCGTGTACCCGGGACAATGCATCCGATCTCTGATTCCTGGTCCCGGGACGGTAGGTAATCCGGAAGTCAAAACGGCCAAAGAACAGTGACCAGCGGGCTTGCCTGGGGTTCAGCCGCTTGGCGGTCCTGATGTACTCCAGGTTCCGATGGTCAGTGAAAACCGTGAATGGCACGGATGTTCCCTCCAACAGATGTCTCCACTCTTCGAGGGCCTCTTTCACCGCAAGGAGTTCTCGATTGCCGACGTCATAGTTCCGTTCGGCCGGGGTCAACCTGCGGGAAAAATAGGCACACGGGTGAAGGACCTTATCGGTCTTCCCGCTCTGGGAGAGCACCGCTCCTATCCCTGAGTCCGAGGCATCCACTTCAACCACTAACTGGCGGCTAGGATCGGGCTGCACCAGAACGGGTGCAGACGAGAAGCGCCGTTTCAACTCCTTGAACGCGGCATCGCACCGGTCCGACCAGGTGAAGGGTACTTTTGGTGAGGTCAGGGCTGTCAGGGGGCTAACTACCTGACTGTAGCCCTTAATGAACCTCCTGTAGAAATTCGCAAAGCCGAGGAACTGTTGCAGCTTCCTACGGCTTGTGGGTTGGGACCAGTCTCTCACCGCCGCCACCTTGGCCGGATCAGGAGCGACGGAGTTCGGGGAGATGATGAACCCCAAGAAGGACAAAGACATGCGGTGGAACTCACACTTCTCGCCCTTCACAAACAGGCGGTTCTCCAACAACCGCTGTAGGACCTGACGGACATGCCGGACATGAGTCTCAGGATCCGGGGAAAAGATGAGTATATCGTCTAGATACACGAAGACGAACCGGTGCAGGAAGTCCCGCAAGACATCGTTTACCAACGCTTGGAAAGTCGCGGGAGCATTAGTGAGACCGAACGGCATGACCAGGTACTCAAAATGACCTAACGGGGTGTTAAATGCCGTCTTCCACTCGTCTCCCTTCCGGATCCGAACCAGATGGTACGCATTCCTAAGATCAAGCTTGGTGAAGATCCTGGCTCCATGCAAGGGGGTGAACACTGAATCCAATAAGGGCAACGGGTATCGGTTGCGAACCGTGATTTCGTTCAACCCCCTGTAATCAATGCATGGACGAAGCCCGCCATCTTTTTTACCCACAAAAAAGAAACCAGCACCCATCGGAGAGGTGGAATTCCGGATCAACCCGGCAGCTAATGAGTCCCGGATGTAGGTCTCCATTGATTCGCGCTCTGGCCGTGAGAGGTTGTACAGTCTACTGGACGGGAACTCACTGCCTGGTACCAAATCAATGGCACAATCATACGGGCGGTGAGGAGGAAGCGTGAGAGCCAGATCCTTGCTGAACACGTCCGCAAGACCGTGGTACTCCGCCGGCACCGTCCTCAGATTGGGCGGGACTCTGACCTCCTCCTTAGCTTGGGAGCCGGGAGGAACCGAGGAACCTAGACACTCCCGATGGCAGGTCTCGCTCCACTGCACCACTACCCCGGACGGCCAATCGATCCGGGGATTGTGCTTTAACATCCAGGGAAAACCCAGAACCACACGGGAGGTGGCCTGAGTCACAAAGAACTCGATCACCTCCCGGTGGTTACCTGACACCACCAGAGTTACTGGTGGTGTCTTATGCGTGATCGGCGGGAGTAGGGAGCCATCAAGTGCCCGAACCTGTACAGGCGAGGTAAGAGCCACCAGAGGGAGCCCTATCTCCCTGGCCCATCTACTGTCAAGCAGATTCCCCTCAGAGCCTGTGTCCACCAGTGCTGGGGCCTTCAGGGTTGAATCCTCATACAGGATCGTGACTGGGAGTCGTGTGGCAATGTGGGTGTGTCCCACGTGAATGTTTCGGCCCACCCCAGGCCCAGTCTCTAGGGGCGGGCGTTTGAGTTTAACCGCTCGGGGCAGTCGTTTGCAAGATGCTCAATCGAGCCACAAACAAAACAAGCTCCGTGGGCCCGACTCCTTTGTGCTCCAGGCGCCCTAAATGTTGCCCTGCTCGTGTCCATAGCTTCGTCAGCAGGGGGAGCCGTAGCCGCACGGAGCACAGGAACAGGGGAGCGTGGGGAGGGCGGAGCTCGGTCGGAACCGGAAGGGAGAGGGACGACGCGTGCCTGGCCACGCCCTTCGCCTCGTTCCCGACGGCGTTCTTCTAACCGGTTGTCAAGTCGTATGACTAGATCGATGAGCCCATCTAAATCCCGCGGTTCGTCCTTCGCCACCAGGTGCTCCTTTAGGACCAGTGACAGTCCGTTTACAAAGGCGGCGCGGAGGGCAGTGCTATTCCAGCCGGACCTCGCCGCCGCGATGCGGAAGGCGACTGCATAGGCAGCTGCGCTCCGACGCCCCTGTCTCATTGACAGTAGCACGGTTGAAGCGGTCTCTCCTCTATTGGGGTGATCGAACACCGTTCTGAGCTCCCGCACAAACCCATCGTATGTATGAAGGAGCCATGAGTTCTGCTCCCAGAGCGCTGTAGCCCAAGCGCGTGCCTCCCCGCGAAGCAGGTTTATTACATAAGCTACTTTGCTAGCGTCAGTCGCGTACATCACGGGACGCTGTGCGAAGACGAGCGAACACTGCATAAGGAAATCCGCGCACGTCTCCACACAGCCTCCGTACGGTTCTGGAGGGCTTATGTATGCTTCTGGGGACGGAGGGAGGGGCCGTTGAACGACCAGTGGAACGTCACTATTACGCGCAGGGTCCTCGGGAGGGAGAGCCGCAGCGGCGCCCGGAGGGCGCGCTTCCACTTGTGCGGTGAGAGCCTCCACCCTGCGGTTTAGGAGAACGTTCTGCTCGGTCATTAAATCCATCCGAGTGGTGAAAGCGGTGAGGATCCGCTGCAACTCACCGATTACCCCTCCCGAAGACGCCGACGCGCCCTGTTCTTCCATTGGCCGTTCAACAGCCGGTTGACGCCCCTCGGGATCCATGACGCTGGCCGAGATATCCTGTTGTGAAAGTGTAGGAACACGGACCCACAACAGGGGGCGCAAATGAACGGACAATGGAGAAGGTAAATAACAAGTTTTACTGTTGTGAAACGAGCACAACCAATACAACAATCAACAATTTGGGGTTAAGCCGAATTCTGCTGGTGTGGTGTGGGCAGGCTCGAAGGTAGGAGACGTCCGTCCAAGTCGAACCGGAACCACCCAGATCTCCTCTGCCACCGAACCCTGGAAGTACTGGAACCGCCAAGTCCCGAAGTCCCAGGTGGCCACTGCCTCCGCTCGTCGGATCCGGTACTGCTGGCAAGAGAGAGCAACAAAGACACAGGTGTGGATGCGGCTGCACCCAGTAACACGGAGAGGGAAGAAGCCGCCTCCACCTCTCGTCACATTAAAGCAGGAAGGTGAGTACTTATCCAAGCAATCGGCTTTCGGTAGTCAGCTGTCCTGAAAGGTTTAACAAGTATTATCAGATAACACAGAATATGCTGCAGAGAAGGTTACCTCTATCTCAAGGCGATATCTCGGCACTGAGGTGGAGACGCCGTCCTGCTGATATACCTCCGTGCTGAGTGGAACAGCTGTGTCCAGTGATGGGTGACAGCTATCAACCTGGCTGCTCTCGTGAGGCGGCAGCGCCCTCTGGTGCCTGGAGCCCGCACTCCAGGCAGGGCGCCCTCTGGTGGTGGTGGGCCAGCAGTACCTCCTCTTCAGCGGCCCACACAACAATTATTATTATTATTATCCCCCATGATCCTTAATTGGAGTAAGCTGGTATAGAAAATGAATTATTATTATTATTATTATTATTATTATTATTATTATTATTATTATTATTATTATTATTATTATCCCCCATGATCCTTAATTGGAGTAAGCTGGTATAGAAAATGAATTATTATTATTATTATTATTATTATTATTATTATCCTTAATTGGAGTAAGCTGGTGTAGAAAATGAATTATTATTATTATTATTATTATTATTATTATTATTATTATTATTATTATTATTATTATTATTATTATTATCCCCATGGCCCTTAATTGGAGTAAGCACTTATAAAAATGAATGTATTAATATTATTATTATTATTATTATTATTATTGTTGTTGTTATTATTATTATTATTAGAATTAGAATTATTATTGGAGTATAAAAAAATGAATGAATTATTATTATTATTGTTATTATTATTATCATTATTAGTAGTAGTATTAGTATTATTCCCCATGACCCTTGATTGGAGTAAGCACTTACAGAAAATGAATAAATGGATTAATTAATGTATTATTCTTATTATTATTAGGAGGAGGAGGAGGAGGAGTATCCTGATGACCCTTAATTAGAGTAAGCACATATAGAAAATGAATGAATTATTATTATTATCATCATTATTATTACTATTATCCCTGTGATCCTTAATTGAAGTAAGCAGGTATAACAAGTGAATTAATTAATTAATTAATTAATTAATTATTATTATTATTATTATTATTATTGTGATAACAATCGTAATACAACCCCAACTCAGAAAATGTTGAGATGATATGGAAAATGAAGAACATGAAAACAGTGATCCTTGTATTTTCTTTGACTTCTATTTCATTGCAGACAACATGAACTCAAGATATTTCATGTGTTGTTTGGTCATTTTCACTGCCTCCATTCCTACATTTAAGTCCTGCAACTCATTTCAAAAACAAGTTTGGGAAGGGGGAAATGTATTCACTTTTACAGCCAGTTGTCACTGACTATGTGTTGGACTTCATCTGTGTGAAGTGGGCAACATGCTGGAAGGAGAGCAGTGCAGGTCAGGGTGCTGTTTGACTAATGTACAGGTGGGGGTGCTGTTTCATTGAAATACACAGAACAGTTTACTCAAAGGGCGGCATTATTTATTTATTTATTAATGATCAGTGACCTGCTCCTGGTTTAGAAACTATTAAACCCTTCTTGGATAGAAGACCTACCTACTTCTCCACCAAAGTTCACTGAAATCTATTCATGTTATTTTGAGAAATATCCTGCTGACAAACGGTAATGAAGACACAACCTCCCGGGTGGAGATAAAGGCGCAGAAAAACAAACAAACAAAAAACAAGAACAACATTCTCATGATTGTGTAATGGCAGAATCTGTTTGGGAAGCAACTGGACAAAGCAATCGCACCAGCAGGCAATCTGACATGTGGTCCCAAAGGAGGCACTAAAATCTTTGTGAGGAAAAAACAATTCATTTCGTATTCCATTTGTCTGATGTGAATGATCTTGCTATGGATTCTGATGTCAACCACTATTTTAATAGTTTTTATGGCTGTCTGAAATATCTGACTGTGGTACTTTAGTTGGAAATTCCATGCCGCTTAATGGAACATCTACATCTTCATGCATGGACACCATCAAATTCAGAATTTATTCAAGACCACAATGCCTTTGTTGCGTTCAGTTTGCAATAAGGTTATGAGATAAAGATAAAACTACAGATAAATATTTTATTTCTTGAAGAATAGTCAGAACCATTGAAGTAAAAGTCAGGGTAGCCCACTCTAGGATTTATCCAACAGACAGCGGGGTTCCACAAGGGAGTGTGTGCAGTCCCTTACTGTTTAACATCATCATAAATGATATTTTCTCAGAGAAAGATGTTAGTCTTGGAAGCTCTTTGTATGCAGATGATGGTGCATTATGGATTAAGGGCTGAAGTGCTACATTAATTGGGAACAAGCTTCAGGCGGTTGTCAGCACAGTGAAGAGCATAAGTTGGGTTTTTGTTTTTCTGTGGATAAAACACAGGTCATATTTTTCTCCAGAAAGCTTAATAATCCACCAATTCCAATTAATCTTTATGGACTGTCAGTTAAGGAAGTTCAAACTGTGTGGGTTTTTGGGTATCTGGTTGGATTGTAAATTGAATTGACCTTTGGAGATCGTGTCCAGAGTTGTCACAAGGTGTAAAAAGGCAGCAAATATAATGAGGTGTTTGGAAGGTGTTTGTTTGAAAGTAGCTGGGGAACTAGCATGAAGTCTTGAGAGCCAATCTATGCTGCCAAAATAAAGCCTGCCGCCTGCCTTAGTTTATGTATGTATTATATACAGATCAGCCACAAAATCTCACCTACAAAAGCTTGATGTGATGCAAGCTGCAGGCCCTCCGTGTATGTTATAGAGCTTTCAAGACATCATCAATCCCAGCTCTTTAGGTAGAGGTTGGAGAATTACCTTTAACCTTAAGTCGTCTCCAATTATCTAATGGGGTTTTGGACAAATTTATGGGGTCACAAACAGACACATCCAACCAAATCTATTTTAAACCCATATTGGGAGGTTGGTAAAATTAAATCTAATAGTTTTGATTGGGTAGGAAATAGTCATCTAGGAAACTAGGCTAATCTAAGTTAACGCATTGTTGTGTAATACCACTGTCTGTGAGGGGTTCCTATGCCCCAAGTAGACTTTGAGATGGAGAAATTGTCAAAGTAATAAGTACGGTGGGATGCAGGTCACAGAGCTTTCTCTTATTGTGCCCCTGTTCTGTGGAATGATCTCCCTACATCAATAAAACAGTCAGATTCTGTAGAGACTTTCAAGTCCAGACTTAAGAGGCACTTATTTTCCCTTTCGTATGACTAGCATACTGGCATAGTATATTACTATGCTTTTTACTCTTTTAATTCATTTTATTAGGAATTGTTTTTGTAATTTGTGCCAGTATTTGTGTCGATAGCATGGTCCAAGCAGAGGGTCACCCCTTTGAGTCTGGTCTGCTTGAGGTTTCTTCCTCAGGGGGAGTTTTTTCTTACCACTGTCTCCTGTGTGCTTGCTCTGGGGGTTGGTAAGGTTAGACCTTACTTGTGTAAAGCACCTTGAGGCATCTTTGTTGTGATTTGGCGCTATATAAAATTAAATAAATTGAAATTGATGGATGGTCTAGTTCAGCAGTACCTTAATATGAAATATAAGGATGTGATTCATTTACAGTTGGATCTAAAGATCCAGTCACAGGCACAACAGGAGCAGATTCAGATTCAATTTATTATTATACCCTCGGGTAAAATGAGTTTACAGTGAGTGAGTCATCTCGTTTGGTAAACACACAGCAAAACACAGAACAAGACAAAGAAACAACAGTGCTAAAAAGCTAAAAGATCCACAAGGACGGCCCCAAAGTAGAATAAAAGCAAGATGAGTTAAAACATCAGTAGATAAAAAGTCTAAAAACATATCATGCGAGCCAGAAGGATAAAAAACTAAATAAATAAACAAAAATAAAAATGTGCTGTTCATAAAAACAAGGTAAAACAGGTAAAATGGAACCAGCTATCCTCTGTACCTGTTTGATATACAGGGATTCTGGCTGAAGCTGAGCCTCTCCAATCAGCTTGCTCGACCATTTCACAATTTGGTTTAGACAATTTTTGTTTTTGAGGGACACGCTTCCAAACCATGAAACAAGACAGAAGGATAAAACTGATTCTATAAAAGCACGATAAAACAAGGTCAGCATGGTTCTGTCAATGTTAAAAGTGGACAGTTTTGTCAGACGATAGAGGCGCTGGCGTCCCTTTTTGTACACAGCGTCACAGTTTGCCTCAAAGTTCGGTTTGTCATCAATGAAAGTTCCAAGATATTTATATGTGCTGACACACTCCACTGTCTGACCTTTTAAAACTGTTGCCTCTTGACTGGGAGCACTATTTTTACAAAAGTCAATAATCATGTCTTTTGTTTTATAGATGTTCATCTCAAGAAAAGACTTACTGCACCAGTCAAGAAAATCAGTAACAACTGGGCCGTGACTATCATTGTCTTTGAGCAGGTTGACAATAACTGTGTCATCTGCATACTTTAAAATCATTCTATCCTCTCTGCTGCTACGGCACGTTTGTATAGAGGATGAACAAAAGTGGAGAGAGCACACATCCTTGTGGGAAACCAGTGGAGGACGTAACTGATCCGAAACAGTTCCGTTCACTCTCACTCACTGTGTCCTGCCAGTTAAAAAATTCAAAATCCAGCCCACAAGATTGTTACTTACTTTAGAATGATCTAAAAGCCTCAAGGCTAACACATGGGGCTGGATTGTGTTAAAAGCAGATGAAAAGTCAATAAAAGTCTTGCATGTGTTCCTTTCCCCTCCAGATGTTTAAAAAGCAAATTTAATAAAGTGACTGTAGCATCTTCTACTCCTCTGTTGGGCCTATATGGGTGATTCTTAGACTACGGGCACTTACTATGTCCTTTGATCATATTGTATGAAAAACAGAAAAAAGGGGAAATTTCACACTTTTATAGTTATCTTTACAATGAAAGTGTGTTAAGAAATTTGTTCTAGTAGTCTATGATGACTTTTTCACCTTTTTTCAGCATCATTATATGCAAATATTGCCGTTTTGTGCTTGTCCCACACCCAGACTTTTGATCTTCAATGATAAAAATGAATGGTAAAGAAAAGTTTTTTCTAATGTTTTAAAATATCTCTGAATAAAATATCAGTAAAATAATCAAAACATAATTGGGGTATTCAATGTCATACAACTGTTGTGATTTTTTAAACAAAATGTAGTTGTCCCACACTATTGCCGTAATTTCCACCACAACACTGTAATGTCCCTAAACAGTTTGTATGAAAGATTGTTTGGGTAGTTTCTATGGAGATAAACAGTGACATCAGAGCACATGTATATAGCGCCAAATCACAACAAACAGTTGCCCCAAGGCGCTTTATATTGTAAGGCAATGGTGTGGTGGAAATTACATTTACAAGGCCAATAGTGCCCGTAGTTAAAGAATCACGCATAAGCGAATTGATCAAGGTCATGTTCCGTTGTCTTCAAGATTTCAGATCTTACAAGTTTCTCAAAACATTTCATGACAATCGATGTTAGTGCGATTGGTCTGAAATCACTGAGGTTCTTGGGAGAACTGATTTTTGGAACAGGGATAATAACAGCATCGTTCCAGACTCTTGGTACGTGCTGCACCTTTAAAGACTGATTAAAAATGTACTGAAAAATAGAGCTCAGCTCTTTCCCACATGATTTCAGCAAACGGCCACAAATATTATCAGAACCATAGCTTTTGCTTGGTTTGAGGGAGCAGAAGGATTTTTCAACATCCTTCTGGGAAATAAAAAAATGCTGATTGTCACACTTTATGACTCACTTCCTGTATTTCCTGACTAAAATCCAAAACATCAAAACGTGGATAAAAACAGTTAAGAGCATTTGCAAATTTAAAATGAGACTGGAAGCCATCAAAAGAGACGGTCCTGCTGGCTTTAGAGTGTTGGAGGCCTGCAATGGCTTTCATGCTTGACCAAGCAGATCCAAGACTATGATCCATCTTATTCTCCAGCTTCATTTTATAGTCCTAATTTTCACCTCCTTAGTGGCTGTATGCCGCTCAGAGGCTGATCCATGTTTAAAAGCAAGTCTCTTGGCCTGTATACAAGCCTTAACTGACCTCGTGACCCATGGCAGGGGTTTATATTCCCCAGTTTCATAAGTCAGTTATAAAAAGACCCGTTGAACTGCTCGCACTGTGGTGGGTAGAGGAGGTGACGTTCAGTCTCCATGTTATCTGTTCAGATTCAATGGCAGCATGACTCAGCATTTCAAATGGTAAATCAGTTTACAGGCCAGACTTGATCAGTGAGATTCTTCAAAGCTTATTTAAACTACACCAACAGAATATTTCAGTATGTTTCATGTGGATTCTATCTTATTCTGAAATTGAAGGCAACGAAGCAGTAGATCAGGTGGAAAAAAACAGCTCTGAAATCAGAAATACGGATCAACATTCCACTTAAATCTGAAGTCAAAAGGATCTGCAAGACAGAAATGAACAAAGCACGACAAAAGCTGTGGGACAGGGACTGTAAGGATCGGTCTTTATGTAAAATTCAGGGACAGACAGGTTGTATCAAGGAGAGGGGAGATGGAGTCACAGGTAAGAAAAAGTAATCGCACAACTACGTATAGATCACACAGGTTTAAATCATACTCTCACCATCATTGGAAAATATGAAACCGGTCAGCGTTTGAGATATAGCCGAAGGGAGACTGTTGAGTAGGTGTTACTGGAGCGCCAAACGTATAACAGACAGCGAAAAATAATATTAGACGATGTCAGCGCGCTACGAGAGAACCGTTTAACACTTCAGGGATTACTTAATTTCTCCACATTTACACCACCTGCTTTCTCCCCCCCCCCCCCCCCCCCCCCCCAATAAAGTTGGAGGAGGTTATGTTTTCACTCGTTTGTCTGTCTGTTTGTTTGCCCACCATTTTTCATATATCATTATGAAATTTTTACTGAAGATTCATATTGTGATAGGCAAACACTCTTAATATTCAAGGTCATAGGTCAAAAGGAAAAGTCAGGAAAAATCTTGGAAAGTTGGAAAAATCCCTATCTTTAACATTGATCAAATTTTCAAAAGTTCATAACTCTGTCAAAAAAGATCAATTTTCTTTCATATTTTAGAATCTTACATGGGGTGGTATCCTTTATTGACTGACAAAGTTGGATCCAGATCTGATCAAGATTACAGATTTTGTGGCCATTTTAATTTAGCATTGAAAACCCCCATTCAATGTATATTTTACATTATAGCTTAATCAAACGTGCCCCAATAACTCTCATGTTTGAATGTGAGGTGTAGACTGGCACTCACGATCACCTGACAAAGTTTGATCTGGATTGTAGATTTTGTGGACATTTGAATTTAATATTGAAAAGCCCATTTGGTGTACAATTTGCATTATATCTCAAAAAAGTGCCTCAATTATTCTCATTTGTGACAGTAAGGTGCAAACTGGCACTCTCAATGAATAGACTAAGTTTGATCCGCATTTGATCCGTATTGCTGATTTAGCAGATGTTTGATTTTAGCATTGAAAGCCCTTTTGATCTCTATTTTGTATCATATTTTAGCTTATGAAAAAAACACTTCGAAGAAGGATTTTGACCTTGAAATTTTTTTCCAATGTTAAAATATTGTGGAATTGGAAACAAGTGTTGGCGGAGAGGGCTGTGCTCGAGTTTTGTTTTGGTATTTTTTTTTTTCTTTCTTTTTCTTCCTCTCTTCCCTATTTCTTTATTAATATAGCTTACGTCAGACCCCATTAATGCTCCACACCCAAACACTTGGTGGCGTTAATGCGCTGTGTCGGGTTTTTACCCGCCAATAAACTCGATAGAAGAAGTAGAAGTTGCGGTGGAACAGGTTCTGGTTTCTTTCTCGTTTTTTATTCGTTTATTTATTCTCTTCTCCTTCTATTCTGAGCACTCAGCTTTTGGAGCAGCAATGACGGCTTCCGTGACGCTGAACACCGGAGCGCTGATGCCCATTTTGGGTTTGGGAACGTGGAAGGTTAGTTATTTAATTTGGCTGTTTTCATGTTGAACTCGATAAAGATGGTTTGAGCAGATTCTTCGAAAAATAACTCTTATTTCCAACATGGACCGTCTAATTTTCCTCAGTTGTGTGTCTTGACGTGTAGTAATGTTTTTATTTGGTCGCTTTTAGCTCGTTGAAAGTGTTTTAATTTATTTTATTTTTAGATTTGACGCCGCTAGGTCGTGTTGCCAGGTTGGGCACCCATTTTTCCACCAAAGGAGCCTCGAAACCTGCCAATTTGAATTAGGGGTTAATAAATAGAGGGATGAGTCAAGCCATTGCCCTCTGGTAACGAGCGTTAATGCTATAATCTTCCAGCAGTCAATTTAAAATGACAAGTTGATGCGTTGAGACATGCCATGTGGTTGTAACGTTATTGTTGCAGGGGAGAGCCTTATCACATGCAGGAGTGGCAGAAATTGCTCTTAAACATGGTTTCTTTAAACTTAAACTTCATTGGTTTCTTTCATTTCCATCAAACGGTGCGTCCAGAAAGTATTCACAGCATTTCAAGTTTTCCACATTTTGTTATTACAGCCTTATTCCAAAATGGATAAAATTCTCTTTTTTCCCCCTTCAAAATTCTACACACAATACCCCATAATGACATAGTGAGGGGAAAAAAGTGTTTTTTTGTTTTGTTTTTTTATTTTGTTTGTTTTTGTTTAGATTTATGCAAATATATATATATATATATATATATATATATATATATATAAAGCCTAAGAAATCACATGTACATAAGTATTCACAGCTTTTGCCATGAAGGTCAAATTTGAGCTCAGGTGCATCCTGTTTCCACTGATAATCCTTGAGATGATTCTACAGCTCCAGAGCGCTCTTGACCTCAGACTGGGGTGCCATTTCATCTTTCAGCAGAACATTGACCCAAAGCACACAGCCAAGATACCAAAGGAGTGGTTTCAGGACAACTCTGTGAATGTCCTTCACGCTCCCCATCCAACCTGATGGAGCTTGAGAGGTGCTGCAAAGGGGAATGTGCAAAACTGCCCAAAGATGGGTGTGCTAAGCTTGTGGCATCATATTCAAGAAGACTTGAGGCTACAATTGCTGCCAAAGGTGTATCAACAAAGTATTGAGCAAAGGATGTGAATACATGTTATTTCTTAGTTTTTATTTTTAATTTGTGAAAATTTTCACAAAACTTTTTTTTTTCTATGTTGTCATTATGGGGTGGTGTGAGTAGAATTTTTGGTGGGGGGAAAAAAAATGAAAATGTGGAAAAAGTGAAGAATACTTTCCTGATGCACTGCATAGATTTTCACACACAGTGGTGGCAACAAAGAGTGCATGTCATGATTTATTGTAGTTAATCAGCAAAACAAACTGTCAGTCTTGTTGCATATAAGTTCTATCACAAGTTAACATCATGCATGTTAAGATTATTCCCTGCACAACAGCAGGTAGCAGACGAGTGTGTCTTTGCATCAAAGTACATATAATGGCTTTAAGCCATGTTCATAAACTAGTATCTTGCTGCATTACTTGTTATTGAATGTTTTGTTAATCTTATGCTTCATAAAATTCAGAGTAAATCATTGTCCCAGTTAGTCTGGTCTGAGAATTCTTATCAAAGAACTGAGGAATCCCTTCTGTGGCAAGTATGTCTGTTGATTGTGTGGGTAAGGCCTCAACCACGGCCGGAGAACCTGCTCTGCATGTTCAGTCTGGTGTTTTCCTCTGCAATAGCAGAGTAAATTTAATTCCAGGAAGTTGAGGGTGGGGGAAGGTGATAGAGGAAAAACAAAACATGCAGGGCACCTTTACAGTGTGTGTGTGTGTGTGTGTGTGTGTGTGTGTGTGTGTGTGTGTGTGTGTGTGTGTGTGTGTGTGTGTGTGTGTGTGTGTGTGTGTGTGTGTGTGTGTGTGTGAGTGAGTGAGGTGCTTTAAGGGGACATGCACAGTTGTAATCCTACAACTATTTTTGTAATCTATAACTTAGTGCCCTCTCGACCGGACTAAGTTGTTATAACCAAATTCTTCCAGTTAAAAGTAACAGTCTGATAGTTGTCAAAATATTATGAATGTTTAATTGAGAGATATAAGCCACATTTTATTTAGATATTTACATACTACGTAAATTAAAAAAATAAACTAATAATAGGAAAATGTCAAAATGCCAGGGAACGTTGCATGTCGTAGCAGTCATACAATGTGAAGAATCTGGCCTGTAAATGTCCAGGAATGTGTGCATGTGTAAGAAGGATGAAGCCAAGTACGCTATGAGCCGAACACAGACTCCTCTTCTCTTCCCGTGTCTGCTGTGGCGATGACTCTGAGGTAACGCGCAGGGCGGCCGACGTAGCTAAGCAGGTAGAGACCCCAAGAAAGGTGGGGGCAGTATCTTCGGCTGTCTGCCAGAGCCCAGGATAGCCGGGTTTTCCACAAAATTGCGATCATATACCAGGAGCGGTGACACATTCTGTAACAGAATCAGATAAAAACGATAATGCAACGGCACCATCTTGCTCTTTATACTTGGCAGCAGTATATAGGATACTGGGAACAATTATCTTAATACTTTAGACTTTTAACAAAGTTCCTCAAAGGCAGTCGATGTTTCACAGGCTGCAACTGATTTCATGATCAACTTGTTTTTTCTTGATTGGGCCATAAAACTGTTAAATATCCTTCAGTTTATTAAAGCCCGTGACGACATCCTACGTGGCCTACAACCATGTGGCACAAACCAGTGTGCTGGAGACCACAGCTAGCTGTTCCAGCTGCATCTCCATAATGAATCCTCCTTAATTTGTTGTGAGCATTGTGGGCACCTTAATGACTTCTGCAAGAGGCTTTTGCTCACAGCGTCCTTTTTTTTTTTTTTTAAACGCTGATTGAACTCATTGAACTGTGTGTGTCAGTCTCCTCCTGGTCAGGTTAAAGATGCAGTGAAAACAGCCATTCGAGTTGGCTACAGGCACATCGACGGGGCGTACGTGTACCTGAATGAGAGCGAGGTGGGTGAGGGCATCAATGACATGATCAACGAGGGCGTGGTCAAGAGAGAGGATCTGTTTGTCGTGAGCAAGGTGAGCTGTAGCTATGTACAGTACACGCAGAAATCTAATATGCCATGTGTGCAGGATTATTTTCAGCATGAACACATTTGGTGGGTTTTTGCTTCTTGACAAAATGCATGCAGCTGTCTGCTAACGCAATGTTTTTGTGTGGGATTCTAATTTATTTTTTTATTTTTTATTTATTTATTTTTTTAAATAAAGCTTTGGTGCACGTTCTGTCAGAAGCCTTTAGTGAAGTCTGCCTGTGAGAAGACTCTCAGTGATCTTAAGTTGGACTATCTTGACCTCTATCTAATACACTGGCCTGTTGGGTTGAAGGTAGGTACTGTGTCAGTCCTGGATTATACATTTATTATTTTTATCCTGACTTGGTGTATTAGAGCCGAAACTGTCTTGTGTCACAGCCTGGTAGTGACCTGTTTCCCATGGATGAAGAAGGATGTGGAATTGCTGATGATTCAACCTTTTTGGAGACATGGGAGGCAAGTTCTACCTGTTTTAAAAAAATTAATGTAGCTAATACATCAGTTAATGCGCTACGTCGCTGACTGAAATGTAGAAAATGAGTGATTCTACTGTACATTATTTAAATGACACAAAACTACACAGTGCATCCGGAAAGTATTCACAGTGTTTCACTTTTCCCACGTTTTATGTTACAGCCTTATTCCACAATGGGTTAAATTCATTTTTTTTCCCTCAAAATTCTACTCACAACACCCCATAATGACAACATGAAAAGTATTTTTTTTTTTTTTAATTTATTGCAAAAACTAAGCACACGTACCATGTACATAAGTATTCACACCCTTTGCTCAATACTTTGTTGATGCACCTTTGGCAGCAATTTCAGCCTTTCAGTCTTGGTCATAGTCTGGGGTCAAGAGTGCTCTGAAGCTGTAGAATCAATGGAAACAGGATGGACTTGAGTTCAGTTTTGTGCTTCATGGCAAAGGCTGTCAATATATATGTACATCTGATTTGTTAGCTTTTTTTTTGTTTAATAAATTTGCAAAAATCTCAAAGTTTTTTTTCACATTGTCATTATGGGATATTGTGTAAAACCTTGAGGGGGAAAAAATTTATTTCATCCATTTTGGAATAAGTCCCAAAAGTATTTGCGTAGATTTGTTCGTTTGGCAATGGCGACCGTTTTTATGCTGAAAATGGCCCTTTTGCTTTGGGCTTTAATTTAGCCGGTAATCCACAGGGCCCTTGGCACTCTAGTTTAAACTTGTTTGTTTATTGAGAAATGCTACCTGCTTGGACAGCAAGAAACTCATCACATGTGCAGTCTGTCAAACAGGCAAAATGTGACTTAAATGTGCACCACTGCTGAAGAACAAGCAGAAACACAGGAAGTGGTGGCATTTAGCTTAGTCGTTACAGAATACAGATTTGGCCGAGACTTGGTGTTTAATTCAGTCAATCTTATGACATTGATACATCCCTCTGTAACAGTTGTAAAATGTCTTTCTGTCTGTCACGTTGGTCCCCAGAACCCTGTGGTTTATCTCCATTGCTGACACTGATGGCATCATTAGCAACACTTCAGATTGAAAATTCTTTATTATACACACATCAAGTCTTCCTTCTGTGTAGACTTTAATTTAGCTCAAACGGTAAACTAATTTGTCATTGCAACCCGACTGGTTGTTTGTACCACATTGACACTACACCACATACTCTGTAATGTCGTACACACACATCTAAAACTGTTAAATGTGGACAGTGGCAGCAAACTTTAGCTCTGACCTGATACTTTTCAGACTCTTAGTTTTGGAGTCCAACATGGGCAGAACGCTCTGTAAAAGTATCCTGATCTTATTTCACAGGGCATGGAAGAGCTGGTGGACGCTGGTTTGGTCAAAGCCATCGGCGTGTCCAACTTCAACCACGAGCAGATTGAGGCAATTCTCAACAAACCAGACCTCAAATACAAACCTGTCAACAACCAGGTCCTCTACCCAAGCAGAGTGAAGTTCCTGCTAAGCTAGCAGTGACGACTAAACTATGACATTAACTCCACGTGCAGCATAGTGGGATGAGTTATTTCTGTCCTTTTTGGGCTCTAATGCTGTTATCCATCACTTCTGAGAAATAGTTTCTTGACTTTGGATGTCAGTTTTTGTTCTGCAAATGTCCTTTTCCCATTCGCTAATTGCGTTCCTCCTCAGCTGAGGTCATTGAAGATGTCATAGTGTTGTTTGACGTCCTCACAGCTCCACTGAACACCGGCACAGTGAGACGACTCTGATACACAGGAGACCAGAGTGTGTAATTTGTGCCACCAAATTATCTAAATGTGAAACTAATCCATTTGCTCTGTTGTCAGTGTGACAGCATCATCAAGCAACAGCAGCCTGAGGTCATTAGTTCTTGGCTCAGACATTAGATCAGCTCACTGAGCTGACATGGTCCTGTTGCTGTCAGACTGTTAAAGAACCAGTCTGCTGCTTTTCAAACACAGTCGACGCTTGTATTTGCAAAAATATCTGGTAGTCAGGGTGCGAGAGCCTGTCATCTGTTTGGGTACATCAGCAAACTTCATGGCGATAAAGAAACTAGTTTAACTTGTAACTGAAAATGACTCCTGTCAGACTGTTTTATGGTGTCTTGAAATCTCGAGTCAGAATGAAGAATCGTGTTTTTGTTACATTGTATGTCTGATACCGATTAACATTTCAATGTTGTAACACTAAAGAATGTTTCCTGACCGAATCTGTCTCTATCTCCTTCTACTTGACATTTGTCTGACATTGAGGGTAAATTATTTCCAACTCTTTCCACCTGTAGCAGTGAGCACTTGGGTGTAAAATCTCCAAGTTTTGAGTAAAAGCAAATTGACACTAAGGAACAATCAGAACCACAACTTACTGTTTAGTAACTATACAAAATGTGAACTATACAAATAATGAATGTTTAAGTGCAATGGTGAGAATATTTCATGAGGTGAAAGATGGAAAGTCTGGGCACTGTGTCAGACCACCATTTGTTTTTAAGTTAAGTGCCATTGCTGCTAGTTTGAGCATGCGGGGGCATGCAATAGCACAAAATGTATAGAACCAAAATTGCATGGTAAGTGGAACAGAATGGCAAATGGTATGAATAATCCAGATCACGTGAGATACAAGCCACCAATTAAATGACAAGGATCTATTCAGGCGCTATATAAAGGTTTTTATTGCATTATCAGGTCCTTGTTGATGACGACTTCCTGAAATGAGGCAGAATTATAAAATGTTCTACTGTGATCTGAGTGGTCCAAGGCAGCTTTCATGCCCACTGGTTTGCTTCCTGTCAAACATGGTAAGAAGATTTCCTAATGGACGGTGCTTTAAACGGCTAATCTGTCCCACCAGGTGGAGAGTCACCCATACCTGACGCAGGAGAAGCTAATCAACTACTGTAACTCCAAGGGCATCACTGTGACCGCTTACAGCCCTCTGGGCTCCCCGGACAGGCCCTGGTCAGTAGACATCATTGCAAAATGTTACGGTTACACATTAACAGTTCATAAGAACAGAGCTATCAGAACGGTTATAAAGTTGATTCTGGTGTGACTGAAGAACATTCTGTCTAATTTCAGTTGATACCTGATGCTTATTTCAGAACACTCTGGCTGTTTGTCTGCACTGTTCACTTTGCTGAGAATTAAACACTCTTTCAACAAATGGCTTTAGAGTTAATAACAGTTACAAAGTGTCGCTGAGTTGGTGCCATCTAGCTGTTTTTTTTTTTGTTTTTTGTTTTTTTAAGTTTATGAGCATGTAGTTAAACTATTGAACTTCCAGGGCTAAACCAGAGGAACCTTGTCTTCTTGAGGACCCTGCAGTCAAAGCCATTGCTGATAAACACAATAAAACCTCTGCCCAGGTATGTCGAACACGAAACGTAAAACTTAATTGCTTCAGCTTTCCAAGAAAAAATCAGTGGCAGTACAACATCTGAAGGACATTGATTCAGAGCTAAAGTCTTCAAGGAGTTGTGTTTATTTCATCACAAGACTCTCTCATACCTGTAAGCAGCTAGTACCACAGTGGGTGGGGGTATAATTTTGACAGATCTGTCATCAAAACTCGAGGCTTTTGTATCTTGTTTTTTGGGGTGATGTGATCTAATCCCCCGTTGCTGTTAGACTGGAGTGTATGTAGCGTTAATATTTGTCCTTCATTTTCCGTTAGGTGTTGATTCGCTTCCAAATCCAGAGGAATGTGATTGTGATCCCAAAGTCGGTCACCCCTCATCGCATTGAGGAGAACTTCAAGGTAAGTGACTGAGCCCTTCTAGAATTGGCCCATCCTGCTTCACACACCCTTTTTACCTCTTGCAGAAAGACAGGTATTTTTCCATACCCCCCCCCCCCCCCCCCCCCCCCTTGCAGGTGTTTGACTTTGAACTGACTGAGGATGAAATGAAAACCATTTCAGGATTCAACAAAAACTGGAGAGTCTGCCCCATGACGATGTAAGTTCTACTGAGATGTACTGTTTTTATTCAGTTGCCATAGCTGTCTTTACCTTTTATAAATGTTTTATTTTCTCTCTCTTCTAGGACCAAGAATCACAAGGACTACCCATTTAATGTAGACTTCTGATTATTAAATGTGATTACTTGTCATTTATTCTTTAGAGCAGTTTGTGTGCTGTTGTCAGCAGTTAAGAACGTACACGCTACTTCACCTGGAAGTTGATGTTTTGCCTGAGCACTTAGATTGAATGTTGTTACTGGAATACTCTGAACTCTACACTTGAATGTTAACATAAATGGGTTTACTTGTGTTTTGATGTTTAATAGCTTATCAAGAGTGGTGGTAATCTTGGGGCAGTACGGTGACTGAGTGGTTAGCTCTGTTGCTTCACAGCGAGAAGTTCATGTGGTCGATTCCCACCTGTGGATTTTGCCTGGGTTCTCTCCAGGTGCTCTGGGCTTCCTCCCACATCCAAAGACATGCATGTTAGATGAATTGGAAGGTTTAAATCGGGGTGCCCAATCTTTTTTGAACAAAGATCTACTTTTAAAGTTGAAAGTATTTCGAGATCTACAAAGCCATATGGAAAGCCATCACGTAGCCACAATATATTGTGCAACAATATATTAACACAATTTTCTGGCATGAAGGTAAAGTTTCGACAGTAATAATACATTATTGAAGTAAATGTGCATGCTAGGGCAGCACGGTGGCTTAGTGGTTAGCACTGTTGTCTCACAGCGAGAAGGTCATGGGTTCAGTTCCCGTGGCCTTTCTGTGTGGAGTTTGCATGTTCTCCCTGTGTTTGCGTGGGTTTCCTCCCACATCCAAAGACATGCAGGTTAGGTGGATTGGAGTCTTTAGACTTGTCCTTAGGCATGTGTGTGGGTGTGTCTGTGTTTGTTTGTCTGTTTGTGGCCCTGCGACAGACTGGCGTCCTGTCCTGGGTGTACCCCACCTTGCGCCCTATGACTGCTGGGATAGGCTCCAGCCCCCCGCGACCCTTAATTGGACTAAGCGGTAGAAGATGAATGAATGTGCATGCTGCAAAGAATAAGTACAAGTAGGCCTCAGACTGGCCCGTAACAACACAACAACAAACAACTGAAATAATACAATACCTAATTCAAGTTGGAAAAGTTGTTCCCTACCTTAGCGGGACTTCTGGCACTGAGAGGAGGCAGCATGTCTCCTCCAGCTATGCACGGAATAAGCGCTTCTGCAGATTCCTGGCCCGAGCAAAACACACAGTCTTGTTCGCAAGAAGGTCATGGGATCGATTTCCACCTGTGGAGTTTGCATGTTCTTCCCGTGTTTGCGTGGGTTCCCTCCGGATGCTCCGGTTTCCTCCCACATCTGAAGACGTGCAGGTTGGGTGAATTGGAAACTTAAAAATTGTCCAGGTCTCCCCTGTAAAAGATGGGACTTACCTGGTTAACTAAAATCACACCTTACATATTTACAGACAGTTTTGCTACGAGCTGACTTTTCGATTCCTGGCCTTTTCAGGCATGCAGAGGTGATTTAGTCGGGAAGTTTGTGGCTTGTTTTGAAATGCTGCTCCAAATTCCCTTTCTTCTGTCAGGCCACATTTGCCTTGCAGATAAGACAGAAGGATTTGACATCTGAATAAACAAAAAATAATTCTCCCCAAACTCTGAAAATACTTTACGGGGGGGTTAGCATAAGCTCGCTCTTCTTCTTCTACAGTGTTTCTTCTTTGGCATTTAATGACATCCAGTATCAGTCTGTTATAGCAGCACTAAATCCTCTGCGTCCAGAGTTTAATTTTTTTTTCATGCGTTCGACTGGTTGGGCACATCAGGTATAAATTGTCTGTAGCTGTGTGTGGTATGAAAGTGTTTGTCTGTGTGGCCCTGCAACAGACTGGTGTCCTGTCCGGGGTGTACCCTTCCTCACGTCCTGTGAGTGAGTGGTAATCTTGCAGCATAGGGGCACTTTTCCTAATCTCATTTTCTTTAGTACTTCCTTTACCTGTCTGTTTGAAGTGAGCCTGCTCTAAAGAGAACTGACAAGTGTTTAACTGATTTAAACACTCCAGAAACCTGAGTGTTGTATTGTTGAAGTGATCCTTCAATTAAATATGCATGCTGACTTGACTTTTCTACTCTGTGGCCTCCAGCCCAACATGGTCTAAACTTGTTTGACTGCACACACAAGAGGAAACCCAACATATTGGATACAGTGCAGTTGCAGTGATCAAATTTTTTAATCATTTAAGCTTTCATTCATTCTATTGTGGAAATTGCAGTGGATTAAAAAAGGAGCAACAATTTCCCATTTCGATGATGCAACTGTTACTTTATTTCTCCCCTTTCACACAATTTAGACTTTTTATAGCAGCTCGACCGCACTCATTAACCTCGCAGGAACAGCGTCACAGGGGCTGAGACGGCTTGTCAAATGCATAGCACGAATACACATTGCCAATTTCCCGTGTGTGGCTGAGAGAGGAAACATCAATATGCAGACTTTGGCATATAACGCCTGCAGAACAGGGCACGTACTCTAACCACAAGTTGTGGCACTTTGGTGTGCGCTTTGCACGTGGACATGATACCACATTCCTAAAGGCCCTTTCACACCAGGCCTGCTTCGAGTTGCGGCGTCATAACGATGCCGTGAGGATGCAACCCAGTGCCGAGACGATGTAGCTCAACGCCACAACACCACAAAGGACGAAGCCAATCGGACGCAAAAAATTAAACATGCTTAATTTTTTCGGTGTCCTGTGCTCAATGCAGAAAAGAAGTGGTTTCAACGCAAGTCAGGGCATAGCAACGGTACTTAATGTGACTGGAGGCCACACCCTCACAATACAACCTGACGCCTATACAAGATAAATGGCATAGGTAACATAATTATTATGCAATTCAAACAATATACTTTATGTATTTTAAATAAATACTGTCAGTATTATTGATTTAGAGTAATTATATTTTAGTAATACTAAATACATTAAGCTGAGGATTCTGCATTTCAAATGAATAGGATTTATTACAGTAATGAATATGCATCATGTAAGGTCTATGTGGTAGGTTTGTATTAAAATTATCTAAAAAAAAAAAAAAGTAAATGGGAATTTGTCATGTAATAAAATTACATAAATCTTAATGTTAGGGTTAAATATTTCTGTGAGTGTGGCCAGTGCAGAGTGGCTATTATATGGCAACTTTACAAATGTGGATTGTGGCAGCCATATTTGATTTTAGAAGATGATTATAAATCACAATGATATTAAATTCCATGCAAATATTTAACCAAAAATATAATGATAATCTGACTAAAATATATTAATTTGCCATCATAAGGAACAACATTAAAAATTCTGGCAGCCATGTTTTTTATCGGTGGCCATCTTGAAAATAAGAGATATTGGTTGGGTCCATATCTGAAATGATGCACCGTATATTTCTCTACCACTTCTGAAAATTTCATGCTTTTACCCCATTTTTTTTTTTTTTTTTTTTTTTTTTTTTTAATCTTTCCCAATATATGTAAAATTTTACACGTAGTTGCGGGACCAACTAGATGATGTCAGATGATGCTAGGAAAGAACAGTTTAACACTTCAGGGATTGCTTTATTAAATATCACAGAGATTCAATGGTAAGGGTCTATTGGTGGCCATTTTGGACGCCATTTTGAATCTTAAACCCATGAATGAATTAGGCATACATGAGTTTGCTGTGAACTCCCATTGGATCTCTGTGATATTTAAATTGTTTATATGTTGTTTAAAGGTGTTTTAGTGGAAAACCCTATTTTGGTGGCCGTCTTGGACGCCATTATGGATAACTGGCTTGAGGCCAGTTTTTATTTTTGGGAACATCCTGATTGTGTTTTGGGGTCATCTACAGAACCTACAAAAGTTGGTTTGGTTTAGTCCTGGGGGGGTGAAAGGTAGTGGTCGTAGTTCCCCTAGTATATCTCTCCATTTCTTTATTAATATAGCATATGTCACCCAATGACAGTTCCACTTAGGTCAGTGACTCTTGGGGTTGTGAATCCTGCTTTGACCATGTTGTGTCTACAGAAGCCTTTGACAATGCTATCAGTCATATGAATGTCTGTCTGTTATAATTTTACAGATGAAGATCTTACTCCGGTTGCTTTATCTCTGGCAGTTGAAGAGATACCTCATCTGACAAATATTACCAACAGTTACACCCCTCGACTGAATGGGGAAATTCTGTCTTAAGCAGTGTGTAATAGACATGTCTGTAGCTATAAGTGATATTCTGTTAAAGGATGTTCCTGTATATGATTGTGTGTATTTCAGAGATACAAATTGTAGCAATATCCAGCGTGCAGATGGGGTCAAAGTTTGTTCCCTCAGTGATTAAGAACCTTGGTTCTCTATCCTCTTTTGTTCGCTCAGCAGTCAGAAATTTGGGTGTTAATTTGACCACGCTCTCAAATTTGACACACGTTACCCGTCTTGTGCAATCTTGCTTCTTTCATTTACAGAACATTGCCAGCGTTAGAAACATTGTGTCTCAAGCTGAGCTGGAAGTGATCATTCATGCCTTATACCCATATGTGACAAGCAGGTCTCTGAGGTCCTCGAACCAGAACCTGTTGGTTGTAGCAAGGTCAAGGCTGAAGATCAAAGACTGCATTTGAGGTTGTGGCACCCAAACTGTGGAATTCACTGCCACTGTGCCTACGTTCCGTGGACTCTGTTGGAACTTTTAAGGAGAAGCTCAAGACCTATTTGTTACAGACTTGCTTTTAACTAATTTTACGTTATGGCTGCTTTTAGTTTCTGCATTTTTTTTTTCTGTGTTCTTAAATTCCTATAAAGCACTTTGTGATTTTATCTTGAAAGGTGCGATACAAATAAACTTTACTTACTATTTAATATGACGACATTATCAGGTACCTTAAAAATGCTGGGAGTCAGGTCTTGAATAATAATGGGAACCAGAGTAGAATTAATATGCCAGGATGGAAGGAACATGTGGCCAATATGCAAAGCCTCATGTTAAATGAGAGAAGTAGGGTTAGGTGCAGGCAAGCCTAATCTTTGACCTTCACAAAGAAGCCAAAGTGAGATGTAAGTACGCCATAAGGTTCATAAAAATAATAGAAAACATCATGCGGAAAGAGTCACTGCCCAAAAAGCTTTCCTACTTGGATATAAAATCCTTATGAAAGGTTAAAATGATGACTTGAAGCCGACCACCATAGATGGAGGGTCGGTGGTGCTGCCATAGCTGCAATCTGGAAGACCCATTTTGAGAACCTTTTCAACTGCCATAAGAAAAAAAACGACGACAATGTAAATAGCAGATATGAAGACATTTTTGTGTGTGGGGAGGAGATCGAGATGGCCATCAAGAACCTGGAAAACAAATCTTGTGGACTTGATGGTATCTATGCCAAGCACTTAAAATATGCATCCACTCGTCTGCTAGACCTTCTTATTTGTTGTTTTTCTAGTCTCTTAGTATATGGTCTGCTACCAAATTCCCTGTCATGAAGGACAAAGCAGGTAATATAACGTCCAAGGACTATTATTGGCCCACAGCATTAGCTAGTGTTGTTAGCAAAGTTTTGAAAATGTTATTAAATCGCAAGTCTGAATACATGGTAACCAACCCCAATCAGTTTGACTTCAAGAAGAAGCATGACACAGATCAGTGCATGTATGTGAAGAAAGAAATAATAGATGCCTATAGAGTGCTGCGTAGTAGCACTTTTCCTCTATGTTAGTAAAGCCTTCGATATGGTAAATAAAGCTCTCATCAGGAGAGGAGTTCCTGATGATTTTGTCAGATTACTGGTGGTACGATGTGCTAACCAGAAAATGTGGGGGAATGATGTCTCAGAGTTCTTTGGAGTATCTAATGATGTCATACAGGGTGGCATTTTGTCCTCATTTATTTAATATCTACATGGCTGATCTGAACCACAGGCTAACTAATTGTCATGTTGACTGCTATTTTAGTGGCATACTAATTAACCACTTTATATATGCAGATGACCTGATGCTATTTGCACCCTCAGTGGCAGGGTTCAACAAACTCTTGAAAGTACAGTAGTGTTCAGAATAATAGTAGTGCTATGTGACTAAAAAGATTAATCCAGGTTTTGAGTATATTTCTTATTGTTACATGGGAAACAAGGTACCAGTAGATTATCACAAATCCAACAAGACCAAGCATTCATGATATGCACACTCTTAAGGCTATGAAATTGGGCTATTAGTAAAAAAAAGAAAAGTGGGTGTTCACAATAATAGTAGTGTAGCATTCAGTCAGTGAGTTTGTCAGTTTTGTGGAACAAACAGGTGTGAATCAGGTGTCCCCTATTTAAGGATGAAGCCAGCACCTGTTGAACATGCTTTTCTCTTGAAAGCCTGAGGAAAACGGGACGTTCAAGACATTGTTCAGAAGAACAGCGTAGTTTGATTAAAAAGTTGATTGGAGAGGGGAAAACTTATACGCAGGTGCAAAAAATTATAGGCTGTTCATCTACAATGATCTCCAATGCTTTAAAATGGACAAAAAAAAAAAAAGGAAAACAACAATCAAAATGGATAGAAGAATAACCAGAATGGCAAAGGCTCACCCATTGATCAGTTCCAAGATGATCAAAGACAGTCTGGAGTTACCTGTAAGTGCTGTGACAGTTAGAAGACGCCTGTGTGAAGCTAATTTATTTGCAAGAATCCCCCGCAAAGTCCCTCTGTTAAATAAAAGACATGTGCAGAAGAGGTTACAATTTGCCAAAGAACACATCAACTGGCCTAAAGAGAAATGGAGGAATATCTTGTGGAATGATGAGAAAATTGTTCTTTTTGGGTCCAAGAGTCCCAAAGTCTGAATTCAAGCCACAGTTCACAGTGAAGACAGTGAAGCATGGTGGTGCAAGCATCATGATATGGGCATGTTTCTCCTACTATGGTGTTGGACCTATATATCACATACCAGGTATCATGGATCAATTTGGATATGTCAAAATACTTGAAGAGGTCATGTTGCCTTATGCTGAAGAGGACATGCCCTTGAAATGGGTGTTTCAACAAGACAATGACCCCAAGCACACTAGTAAACGAGCAAAATCTTGGTTCCAAACCAACAAAATTAATGTTTTGGAGTGGCCTGCCCAATCCCTGGACCTAAATCCAATTGAGAACTTGTGGGGTGACATCAAAAAAGGTTTTCTGAAGCAAAACCAAGAAATGTGAATGAATTGTGGAATGTTGTTAAAGAATCTTGGAGTGGAATAACAGCTGAAAGGTGCCACAAGTTGGCTGACTCCATGCCTTGCAGATGTGAAGAAAACATGAAAAACTGTGGTTATACAACTAAATACTAGTTTAGTGATTCACAGGATTGCTAAAAAAGCAGTTTGAACATAATAGTTTTGAATAGTTTACTATTATTCTGAACACTACTGTATGTGAGCTGTTTAGTGACAACCACTGTGTACTGTACAACCCCAAGAAGAGTCCGGTACACTGCTCAACTTTGATGGAACTACAAGAAACCATCTGTATGTGTCCCATCATAACATTTTTTTAATTATTCATTGGATTTTCCTACTGTGAGAGCACAAGTCCACTCTGCACAGTCTTTGACAAACTGTTATCAGGCTGTGATCAGGAATATACAAATAATGACTGGTTTGGAGGGAAGCATAATGGAATGTCACCCCGAGGGATCATTGTTGCTCAAGGCCGAAGGCCGCGGACAACAATGATCCCGAGAGGTGACACCATTATGCTGCCCGATAAACCAGTCACCATTTGTTTTATTATACATCTGTGTAATTAGTACATTTATCTTTACAACTGTGTGAAAAATTAGCTAAGTCATTTCCTGTTCAAACCCAGGATTCCCCATAATGTCAATACCCTTATCCTTAAGGTACCTGGATATCCCGTATCGTAGTGAGTTCATGGTACTGTGTTTCAGCCTCTGGCCAGATTTGGAGCACACTGATGCATAGGACTGTCCCAGTTCATGGTCGAGTGTGGCAGTGGGAAGCTTCTCAAACTCGTCGGGTGAAACACCATGCAAATCTTTCTCATTGTCCTTCGCCAAAAACTCCTTTGAACAGTGCAGAACTTTTCTTGATACTTTTCGCAGCACTCTCACTGTCTTTCTTGGATAGAAGAACGTTTATCCCATCAGTATCCACGGACGCAAACCTTCTGCTCGGCGCCATGATGTCGTCTGCGACGCATCACCCCAGCGCATGCGCAAAACGTTGTCCCTTTATGACAAAATCGGTCCACAATCACTCATAATGTTGCCTGAAATGTTGCAGAATCAGTCAATAATGTGGCTATTGTTAACTTTGGATGACTTATTGTGAAAAGTATTGCAATTATTACACGCAAATCAGCCAATCAGAACAAAGGATTTCAGTCAGATGTTTAATAATTTGGTATATCGGTTCATGCAACATTTAGACAAGTCTGTGAATCCCATCTATTCTTGATACCAGTTTAAAATATAGGTCCAGGATTAGGACCCACTGGTTCCAGATGGTACATACGAACTTCACTGTATAAGTCTGTAAATCCCAACATATATGTACATATCATATATCTATGTACTCTTGAGTCTGGAATAAACTCATCATCATTATTATTATTATTATTATTATTCATTAATTCTCCACACCCAAACAGTTGGTGGCGGTAATGCACCGTGTCTGTTTGCAAACCGCCAATCAACTCGATAGAAGAAGAAATAGTTGTGGAACAGGTTCTGGTTGTCTTTCTTTCTTTTTTCATTTATTTCCTCCTTTTGTTCTGAACCGTCAGCTTTTGGATCATCAATGGCGGCTTCCGTGACGCTGAACACCGGAGCGCTGATGCCCATTTTGGGTTTGGGAACGTGGAAGGTTAGTTAATTAATTCATCTGTTTTCATGTTGTTGAACTCTATAAAGACGGTTTGAGCATATCCTCGATTATTTCCAACATGCACCGTGTAATTTTCTCAGTTGTGTATCTTGACGTGTGATAGTTTTTTTTTTTTTTTTTTTTATCAGGTCACTTTTAAGTCGCTGAAAGTGTTTTAATTTATTAGTCGCAGCTAGGTCGTGTTGCCAGATTGGGCACCCATTTGTCCACCTAAAGGAGCCTCGAAACCTGACCATTTGAATTAAGGGTTAATAAATAGGGGGATGAATCCGCGCCCTCTGCTTTAGTAACAAGAAATGCTTTAATCTTCCAGCAGTCATTTCAAAATGACAAGCTGATGTGTTGAGACAATAAAACACTTTTGGTTATGTAAGATCCTGTATGCCACATGCTTGTAATGTCCGGGTGGTAGAAACTGCCCTTAAACTGAGAATGAGTTTATTGGTTTGTAACATACAGTGCATCCAAAAAGTATTCACAGCACTTCACTTTTCCTAAATTTTTTTATTGCAGCCTTATTCCAAAATGAAATTAACCCCCCCCCCCCCCTAAAATTCTACATACAACACCCAATAGTGACACTGTGGAAAAAGTTATTTATTTTTATTAGATTTTTGCAAACTTATTTAAAAACTAAATAAATAAACCTACCCACAACCTTTGCCATGAAGGTTAGAATTGAGCTCAGGCGCATCCTGTTTCGACTGATCACCCTTGAGATGTTTCTACAGCTTAATTGGAGTCCACCTGGGGTAAATTCAGCTGATTGGACATGATTTTGAAAGACACACACCTGTCGACATAGATACAGTGTAGAGTGGCCAGATAGATGCCACACATTAGAAAAGGCACATGGCAGCCCACCTGGCGTTTACTAGAAGGCACCTGAAGGACTCTTAAACCATGAAAAACAAAATTCTCTGGTCTGACAAGACAAAGATTGAACTCTTTGGTGTGAATGCCAGGCATCATGTTCAGAGGAAACCAGGCACCATCCCTACAGTGAAGCATGGTGGTGGCAGCATCATGCTGTAGGGATGTTTTTCAGCTGCTGGAACACCAAGCTTGTTTCAACAAAGATAACATGAGGCTGTAATTGCTGCCAAAGGTGCATCAGCGAAGTATTGAACAAAGGGTGTGACTACTTATGATTTCTTAGTTTATTTTTAATTTGCCAAAAATTTAATAAACTTTTTTTCCATGTTGTCATTATGGGGTGTTGTGAGGAGAATTATTTCCTGCACAAAGCCCCAGCAGGTAGCAGACGAGTGTGCCTTTGCATCAAAGTATATATAATGGCTTTAAACCATGTTCAGAAACTAGTATCTTTCTGAATTGTCATTGAATGTTTTGTTAATCTTGTGCTTTGTAAAATTCAGAGTAAATCATTGTCCCAGTTAGTCTGGTCTGAGATTTCTTATCAAAGAACTGAGGAATCCCTTCTGTGGCAAGTGTGCCTGTTGATTGGGTGGGTAAGGCCTCAACCACAGCTGGAGAACCTGTTCTGCATTTTTACGTCTGGTGTTTTCCTCTGGAGTGGCAGAGTAAATTTGAACTTGAGGAAGTTGTGGGTGAAGCAAGGTGATACAGAGAAAAACAAAACATGCAGGGCAGGTTTAGAGTGTGTGTGTGTGTGTGTGTGATGCGTTGACGACATGCAGTTGTCAACTTAGAGCTATTTTTGTAATCTATAACTTGGTGGGCACCCCCCTCGCCCCTTGACCCTGACTAAGTTGATATAACATATCCAAATTCTTCCAGTTGAAATTAAAATAACAGTCCAATAGTTGTTGTCAAAATATTATGAATGTTAAATTAAGAGATACGAGCTACAATTTTTTTTTTTTAGATATTTATATACTAAATTAAAAATAAATAAATGAACCAAAAAACAGAGGAAAACACAGCAAAAGAATAATAAGAGCAAGCCAAGATTTCTGATGTCTGCCGATCTGGATCACCTCCAAAATTCAGTGGAGTCTTTCATGACCAAATATCTATCTGTGGTACAAATTTGGTGAGAATCCATGAAGTAGTTTTGCTGTAATCATTCAAAGCCTATATAAAGTGAAATCTTGATCCAGAATTTTTTTTTTTTTTTTTTTTTTTTTTTTTTTTAAAACGTTGGTCCATTTTCTACAACTCATTGAACCGTGTGTCAGTCTCCTTCTGGTCAGGTTAAAGATGCAGTGAAAGCAGCCATTCGAGTTGGCTACAGGCACATCGACGGGGCGTACATCTACCTGAATGAGAGCAAGGTGGGTGAGGGCATCAATGACATGATCAACGAGGGCGTGGTCAAGAGAGAGGATCTGTTTGTCGTGAGCAAGGTGAGCTGTAGCTACGTACAGTACACGTATAAATCTAATACGCCCTGTGTCCATGTGTGCAGGATTATTTTCAGCATGAACACATTTTTGGTCTCATGCCCAGGAGTGTTTTCGCTTCTTGATTAATGTATGCAGCTGTCTGCAAGCTCAGTGTTTCTGTGTGGGATTCTTATTATTTTTATTCTTCATTTCTTCATTTTTTTTATTTGAAAAAAGCTTTGGCACACGTTCCATCAGAAGCCTTTAGTGAAGTCTGCCTGTGAGAAGACTCTCAGTGATCTTAAGTTGGACTATCTTGACCTCTATCTAATACACGGTCCTGCTGGGTTAAAGGTAGGTACTGTGTCAGCCCTGGATTATTCATTTATTATTTTTAAACTGACTTGATGTATTGGAGCTGAAACTGTCTTATGTCACAGCCTGGCACTGACCTGTTACCCAAAGATGATGAAGGACGTGGAATCACTGATGATTCAAGCTTCCTGGAGACATGGGAGGCAAGTTCTACCTGTTTTTAAAAAAGAAAATGTAATGTAGTTAATACATGACCTAATGTTCAATGTGGCTGTCAGCTCTGCAATACATAAAGAAAACTTAGATTCAGTGCTGCTCCTTAATGTTTGTTACAAAACTGAAAAGTAAAACAAGAGTCTTTCAGTTCCATTTAATGCACCATTTCTTCAGTTTCTATCCCCACTTCGTCCAGTTAAGGGCGATGGGGCTGGCTGGACCCATCCCAGTGACTGTTAAAATAAATTGGTCACTTATTTATTGACAGGTAAAAGGCCTTTAGGAGGTGTGGCTTCCTACCACTTACACTCCTGGATACGCAACTGTACAGTATTAGCAGGAAGCAAGTGCAAACAAGATTCCTTTTTGGGTTACCGGCCAATGTAGCGTGACGTCCATCATAGTGGAACTAATTTGTCATTGCACACTTGTTGATATCACATGTCCAGTTGTGTTGAGTCACCAACCCGACTGGTTGTTTGTACCACATTGACACTACACCACATACTCTGTAATGTCGTACACACACATCTAAAACTGTTAAATGTGGACAATGGCAGCAAACTTTAGCTCTGACCTGATACATTTCAGACTCTTAGTTTTGGAGTCCAACATTGGCAGAAAGCTCTGTAAATGTATCCTGGTCTTATTTCACAGGGCATGGAAGAGCTGGTGGATGCTGGTTTGGTCAAAGCCATCGGCGTGTCCAACTTCAACCACGAGCAGATTGAGGCAATTCTCAACAAACCAGCCCTCAAATACAAACCTGCCAACAACCAGGTCCTCTACCCAAGCAGAGTGAAGTTCCTGCTAAGCTAGCAGTGACGGCTAAACTATGACATTAACTCTTCACTTGCAGCATCATGGGATGAGTTATTTCTGTCCTTTTTTGGGCTCTAATGCTGTTATCCATCAGTTCTGAGAAATTGTTTCTTGACAAGGATCTATTCTGGCATTATATAAAGGTTTTATATCAAGGCTGAGTGGATCCTTGTCATTTGATTGGTGGGTTGTATGTCACGTGACATGGATTATTCACTCCATTTGCCATTGTGCATTTACCGTGTAATAGTTCTTTGTTAGTGTTCAATTTTGGTGCTATATCTGGGCTCGACAATAGCACTGGTCCGATGGCCCGGCGGCCTTTTTTACATGTTCCGGACCACCACGGGCCAGTGAAGTTCATATTTCACTGGTCCGTATGGGCCAGTAAGAATTAAAATCGCTTTGGGCAGATTTATTAGTCTAATGCCGCGTTCACACCGGGCGCGATCAGATGCTACAAATTCGCGGGGGTCGCGTGGCAACGGACGCGCCTCCTTCACCCGGTGTGTCGCTCTGCTTTTGCTGCGAAAATTCGCCCCGGTGCGTCATCAAATAGGAGGAGCTTCCATTCAGCTCGCCGGCTCCGGTTGTCAGTCAAGTTAACATGACAGACCTTGATCACACGGAGCGAGTTGTTGTGGAAAGCTGACAAACGTCATGAGACGTTCCCAATTCAGGCAGTATCATTATTTGCTGCAGGAGCTGCGTCTGGATGATGGCTGCTTTCAGCGGTCCTTCTGCCTCTGCAGGACCCAACTTGAGGACCAACTGTCCCGTTCACGCGCGCACATGTAAACAATTAAAAAAAAAAAAGAAAAAGAAACTCTGCTCCCGCTGCTGTGGGGCTGCTGCTCCTCCAAAAACTCTTGTCATAGTTGTGAAATAAAGGACAAAAGAGACATACGTCCTGCTCACAGGCTGCTACCAGAGACAGGACATGTTGCACCACTTCGGTGCAGACAAACTTCGTCTGCAGGCGCATCTTCTGATGTGGCGCAAATTTCGCTTCAACATCGACGCGTCATTTTCGCTTAAGCAAGATCGAGCGCAGTGAATATTATGAATTTCTTGAAACCTCCTGCCCCTGGGCAGAAACCAGGAAAGCAAAGGAAAGAACAGCTATCACCCTCAAAACAAGCACAGAAGAGGAACGCTGCTGATGCTGAATATGAGAAGAAAAGGGTGAGGAAAACTTGGCAAACTTCCTCGAAGAAAAGACGGCCATAGCTGGAGCGTGATGAGGAGAGTGAGGTTGTCTTCTGTGGAACTTGTAGGGCCATGCCAGAATATGCTAACAAGTAAGTATAAATATACCATGTCCTGGTAGACAATGTGGTATGATTTCATACGCCAGTTTAAAAGTCTAATCAGTATGCCCTTGTGGAAACCCCACGGTGACATTAGCAAGGGAACTTGGTTTATGAAATTTAACATATTAATTTTGTAAATGATCAAGAAATAAATTTATTTTTGTATTAATGTCTGAGTGTTGAAAAAATTCCTATCAGATACCTACCGACATTTTTTTCAAAGTTTACTCACTTTAAGGTTTTTATCATGTAGTATAAGAATTTTGTGTTTGTTTTCAAGTGTTTTTACATTAAGGAAACCCAATTCTAATGTCTGAGTGTTGATTTAAAAAATTCTTATCAGTTACCCCCCGGTTCGGCACAGGCGTGAAAGTATGGGCCAGTGATATTTTCATCCAGGCCAGTAACTTTCAGATTCTACTGGCCCTGTGGGCCAGTGCATAAATTGCCTTATTGTCAAGCCCTGTATATGAAATATGCTATTGCACGCCCCGACCACCGCGTATGCTGACACTGCCAGGGGTGGTGTTTAGCTAAACATAGTGGAGTTTGTTTTGCTGAAGGACAATGTTTTCAAGGAGCCAATTAATGCTGCTAAATCTTCTAACACACACACAAAAAACCCCCAAATCCATTACACCGTAAGCCATCTGGAGGCACGAAGAGCTGTTACGATGAAAAGCTGGACAATTTCTGACGCGATCTCTTGTTGTTTTTTAAGTACACGAAGTTGGTGCACGGCCTCACGGGCAACATCGTCGCACTTTTCGACTCCAATTTAAAGTTCGTGTTGGACTGTTAAGCACCAGTGGAACATCAATATGCAAGTCCCTTTTCTGTTCTTTATGAATTAATAAAATATCAAATGACAAGTATCTGTTTTAGCTGTTGTATAAAACACATAATGAATGTTTTTTCATTCTTTCAGTGGAATGAATATTTAAGTCGGTGAAAGCTGGATTGTACCATTCAACTCAGCGAACATTCCATCTTTCACCTCATGAAATATTCATACCATTGAACTGATAATCTTTCATTATTTGTATACTATTGCATTATCAGGTCCTTGTTGATAGATGATGACTTCCTGAAATGAGGCAGAAATATATATGAGTGGTCCAAGGCAGCTTTCATGCCCACTGGTTTGCTTCCTGTCAAACATAAGAAGATTTCCTAATGGACGGTGCTTTAAACGGCTAATCTGTCCCACCAGGTGGAGAGTCACCCGTACCTGACGCAGGAGAAGCTAATCAACTACTGTAACTCCAAGGGCATCACTGTGACCGCTTACAGCCCTCTGGGCTCCCCAGACAGGCTCTGGTCAGTAAACATCATTGCAAAATGTTACGGTTACACATTAACAGTTCATAAGAACAGAGCTATCAGAACGGCTATGAAGTTGATTCTGGTGTGACTGAAGAACATTCTGTCTAATTTCAGTTGATACCTGATGCTTATTTCAGAACACTCTGGCTGTTTGTCTGCACTGTTCACTTTGCTGAGAATTAAACACTCTTTCAACAAATGGCTTTAGAGTTAATAACAGTTACAAAGTGTCGCTGAGTTGGTGCCATCTAGCGTTTTGTTTTTTTTTAAGTTTATGAGCATGTAGTTAAACTATTGAACTTCCAGGGCTAAACCAGAGGAACCTTGTCTTCTTGAGGACCCTGCAGTCAAAGCCATTGCTGATAAACACAATAAAACCTCTGCCCAGGTATGTCGAACACGAAACGTAAAACTTAATTGCTTCAGCTTTCCAAGAAAAAATCGGTGGCAGTACAACATCTGAAGGACATTGATTCAGAGCTAAAGTCTTCAAGGAGTTGTGTTTATTTCATCACAAGACTCTGTCATACATGTAAGCAGCTAGTACCACAGTGGGTGGGGTATAATTTTGACCGATCTGTCGTTGTCAAAACTTGGAGGCTTTTGTATCTTGTTTTTTGGGGTGATGTGATCTAATCCCCCATTGCCGTTAGACTGGAGTGTATGTAGCGTTAATATTTGTCCTTCCTTTTCCATCAGGTGTTGCTTCGCTTCCAAATCCAGAGGAATGTGATTGTGATCCCAAAGTCGGTCACCCCTCATCGCATTGAGGAGAACTTCAAGGTAAGTGACTGAGCACTTCTAGAATTGGCCCATCCTGCTTCACACACCCTTTTTACCTCTTGCAGAAAGACAAGTATCACCCCCCACCCCCCCTTGCAGGTGTTTGACTTTGAACTGACTGAGGATGAAATGAAAACCATTTCAGGATTGAACAAAAACTGGAGAGTCTGCCCCATGACGATGTAAGTTCTATTGAGATGTACTGTTTTTATTCAGTTGCCATAGCTGTCTTTACCTTTATGTGTTTGTTCTCTCTCTTCTAGGACCAAGAATCACAAGGACTACCCATTTAATGCAGACTTCTGATTATTAAATGTGATTACTTGTAATTTATTCTTTAGAGCAGTTTGTGAGGTAACGTGAACAGTTAAGAACGTACCTGGAAGTCATCTGGAAGTTGATGTTTTGCCTGAGCACTTAAGTCCCTTTCACACCGAGGCCAACGTAGAGTTGCTTATTGCAGCGTACCATCTACACCAAGTTATGCAGCTCTACACTGAGTTTTTGCTCCCCTACGCGGCAGCATGCTAAGGGGTACGCGAGGCGGATGCAAGAAATTAAACCTGTTTAATTTTTTCTGCATAGAGCACTGGATGCAGAAAGCATGCAGTTCTTATGCAGGTCTGCGCACAACTCCGCTACTGTTTGCAAATCTACACAACACTGCGCAATTGTGTACATTCAGAAACTGTGTGTGTGTGTGTGTGTGTGTGTGTGTGTGTGTGTGTGTGTGTGTGTGTGGCTGGCTGCGTGATCCACACAGTGCCTGGACATGTTTCCAACAGGAGGTCAAACTGGTGTATGTGTGCGTGCTCAGAACAGGTAATTTAACCTGCACGCGAGTGTGTGGTGAAATGATCCACGCCTGTGCATGCTAAAAACAGCTGATCGAACTGACTGAACGAGCCATTGCGTGTGCATGAGCCAATTAATGAACAGAAGCAGCAGGTCCTGAAAAAAGAGCAGACAGAGGCAGCACTGTCTGCTCTTTTTTCAGGACCTGAGACAAGCACGCTCTCTCTGTCTCTCTCACATGCTAATCAGGATGTTTAAGTATGTTTGTGAGTATAAATGGCAGTATTTTTTTCCCTTTTTTTTGGGGGGGGGGGGTGCACACAACGGACTCTGAACTTTGTGATCTGATGTTACGTGCCCTGACGTGACAGCAGTGTGTCCCACTGTACGTCTGGAAATTTGATTACCGTTTACTTTTCATGAACCGTTTTGAGAACGGAGTGCATTTTCAGTTTAAAAAAAAAAAAAAAAAGTAGGCAGGAGTGGACTGTGAGAATAGCAGTGAGGACTACATACGTGACAGTAAACAACCACATGCGCCATCACATGCCAACTTACACAGGGACTACGCCAAATGTGCGCAATTTTCCAGCGTACTCCATATGCATCACAACGCAACTGTATGCAAGCCCGGTGTGAAAGGGGCTTTAGATTGAATACTCTGAACTCTACACTTGAAGGTTAACACTAATGGGTTTACTTGTGTTTTGATATGTAATAGCTTAAACACTTGTGGTAATCTTGGGGCAGTATGGTGGCTTAGTGGTTAGCACTGTTGCCTTACAGCGAGAAGGTCATGTGATCAATTCCCACCTGTGGCCTTTCTGTGTGGAGTTTGCATGGGTTCTCTCCAGGTGCTCCAGGCTTCCTCCCAACATCCAAAGACATGCCTGTTAGATGAATTGGAAGGTTTAAATTGTTCGTAGGTGTACGTGCGGGTATGAATGTGTCTATATGTGACAGACTGGCGTCCTGCGTCACGCCCTATGACTGCTGTTGAAGATGTATGTGTGAGTGGTAGTCTTGCAGTATAGGGGCACTTTCCTAATCTCGTGGACTTCTTTCGCACTTCCCTCACCTGTCTGTTTGAAGTGAAGAGAACTGACAAGTGTTTAACTGATTTGCATTCGGAAACTTGAGCGTTGTATCGTTCTCCTGACTTGTCTGTAACTTTCTCTGAAAGTGATTCTTCAATTAAATATGCATGCTGACGTGTTGGCGTGAGTTTCTACTTTATGGCCTCCAGCCCAACATGGTCTAAACTTGTTTGACTGCACACACAAGAGTAAACCCAACATATTGGATCCAGTGCAACTCAGGTGAAATTTTTTTTTTTTATCATTTAAGCTTTCATTTATTCTATATATTCCATGTGAGCTTCTGCTCACATCTTTCAAACCTTGAGGATAAGGCTGGCACTAAAATGTTTAAGATGGCTCATATTGCATTTGATACCGATTGTCATCTGGAGGGTTTAAGTCACTGAATGTGTTCTACCAATAAGAATCCTTAATCGCCCGAAGCCCTGAACCAACTTACTGTTAAGGGAAATGGTGAAGATTATGTTATTGTAGACTTAATATGATTAGATGAACAAACATCTGCAACAAAAACTACTAAATCGGTCCAACAAACTTATGGAAATGGGCTGCTTTTACCATGTATTCTGAAATTGTCAAATTTGCCATTTATCCTTGTAACATGTTTCCCAATTTGGCTCGGAACTGACTTGACAAAGTTCCAAACTTTACTAGCATTTTAATTGGTGCCAAAATCCGTGAAATGAGATTTCCAAATATGTGCATGTATCGGACCCGTGTGTCACATGTCTGCACACGTGAGGAAAGCTAAATGTGACAGAGAGTGGGGCAGTGACATTTGGAATGTTCACGGTTGTATAACAAAGAATTACCCCACAAAGAAGCTAGAACGTACTGGTACAAGTTCTGTTCACCCATTAAGGCCTGAAATGGTTGGCCCTTCGGATTGTCAGTCTGGCTTAAAGGGTTAACTTACAATGTGTTCCAATATTTAATGACTTGTAATGGGAACTCAAAAGCCACAAAAATAACACTTAAACTGGGTCATCAAAAATCCCAACGAGCGAATTTAAAACATCAAGATTTAAGGAAAATGACAAGTCTAAAAGGTTGCCACTCTCCAGTCTATTACCAATTAGCATGACCCCTAATTAAAGATGTTATGAAAGTCAAATAAGTCAGCCAGTCACAATCTAATTCATATTCTACAGTAATATTACTATTATGGATAGGGCTTATTAAAAACTCAGACTATGGAAGCCCACATCTTGCAATAATGACTTGATGTGGTGGAAATGGAACGGTTTATAATAAGTAAGCCCTTATAGGCCCATTGGGCTGCTGCTAAACTCCAATTTCCCTGGTGTGAAACAATGAAGAGTCCATGGCTCCGCCTGGACAGGACACCAGTCCATTACATGTTACTTCCCCAGCCAAGGTCGATACCAATTTTACAGCTGGGTGGACCAACACTGTGCAGAGGGTTGTCCAAGGTGCTCCCAATTTAGCCTAAAGATTCCTACCAAGGAATCTTAGCTTAAGAGTGACCCAGGAAGTGTCTGAGAGCAACTCTAAGCAAGGAGGGGACAGAAACTTTTATCTTTGTGAGGAGGCGGGGTTGACCCCTTTGCTAGATATAACAGTCTTCAAAGAGCTGTTATTGGTTGTCACAAAAAGGGAAAGAAGAAATGCGCTCATCAATCGATCATATAACCTGAACTTTATTAAGAAATGTGTAATTGTGAAAATAATTTGTCATGATGATGCAACTCTGCAAAATGAAATGTACTGTTAAACAGCTTCAAAATGTTTGAACGCACCTCATTCGCTTATTATATTGATTAGCATATTGTTATGTTTACTCTCCATGCTGGTAATTTTAATTTAAAGTGTCGAGTTTGAGAAGTGAGAGCAGAGATTGCAGCACACAAGTTCTTCTCAAACTGGTGAGTTTGAGGTTATGGCTACTGACATCGCTTACTTCGATTATAAATAACGTTAATGTTGCCGAATTTGCATGCAATTTACATTTTTCCCCTAGCCAGGTATCGCAATGTTGTGATGACCTTCATTCCAGGTGTCATCCTGACTCATTCCTGATGAGGTCAACCACAAACATTATCTTTACACGATCAAGCCAGTAGCATGTTACTGAATCACTACTGTTCAGTAAATGCTGTTCACAAAATGCTGACAATATCTCTCCTTCCTCTCTGTCTTTCCGCCATCTTGTCTTTAAGATGCTCTTGGGCTTCTTAAAAGTCCTCCTCTTAACAGTTTTGCACCTTAGGAGCTCTCTTAAGGCCTAACATGCTTTGTGAATAACTTTTATCTTACCAATCTTATCTAAGTAAGGATGGTCTGTATTCATATTCCCACATCTGAGGGAAACTCCTGGGAAATGAGTTGTCTCAAATGAAAACATTTAGTGTCACCTTTCCGGCACTTGCAAAGTGCTGGTCCATTTGTAAAATCAATCTCTCAGTGAGGAACTGCAGTTTTTGGTTCTTCCACACTGGCTTCAGAGCAAGAGAAGTTACTGCTTTGTGTCTTTCTCCACTCTTGCATGTTCGTCACAGGGTCCTCATAATCATCCTGGTGTACCACCTTTGTGTGTCTTGATTCAGGAGATTTACGGGGATAATCTTGCAGGTGGCTCCACAGTCTACATGGAACTTAACTGTTTTGTCTGTCATCAGTCCTGCGAAGAGTTGGTGCCCCTTACTGTGGGTCTGTATCGCTGGATTCAGTCTCATTTTTTCAATTTATCGTTATCAGAGAGCTTGGTTTGCTCCACCGGCTTTGCTATGTCCACAGAGGCTCCGGGAGAAACTTTGTATTCCATCGGACTGGGTCGTCTGTGCCGGTTATCTGGTCAGCTGAGCGCATCGGCAGTACCCACGTCATCAGAGCGCTGCAGCTTCTGGGACTTGTAGTCCTGATGTGACGACAGCGGTTTCGGACACTCCGGGCGCTGGATGGAAAACGTGGAGTGGATTTTAAGCTACTCAGGCCCATTCAAAGATGTCAGTCTGTCAAACCAACAGAAGTCTTCAGTTTGGGTCTCATTAACATCATATCACTGTCCTCAAAATCCCTGTTGATCAACGATCTAATTATGGATCATCACTTGGACATGATTGGGTTATGTGAAACCTGGCTCAAACCCACAGCTGTTCTTCCTCTGAATGAGGCCTGCCCACCAGGGTACACATTTGGTCACATGTCTCGTGGTGCAAAGCAAGGCGGGGGTGTTGCTTTCATTTATAAATCCAGGTTTACCTTATTGACTGTTGTGGGTCATAAATATAATTCGATTGAGCATCTGACTCTCCACTCTGCTCATGATGCTACATATTGTCAGGGTCAGAAGTATGGAAATCAATCATGCTATTTTGTCACTGTTTATAGGCCTCCTGGCCCATATTCTGAATTCTTAGATGAATTTGGTGCGTTCATCTCTAGCCTGTCAGCTAGTGTGGACAACATTTTGATTATTGGTGACTTTAACATTCATATAAATAAGCCCTCTGATCCCCTTTGCAAGTCATTTATGGAACTTGTGGATGCGTTGGGATTCCAGCAGTGCATTCAGGATTCAACGCACATTAGTGGAAATACCCTTGATTTGGTTCTCACACGTGGCCTTGCTGTCATCAACATTGACATTTTGCCTCTTGCCTCGGTGGTCTCTGACCACTCATTTATTAGGTGTGCATTTATGTTGCCGCGTTTAGTGGACCGAAAGCCTTGTCTATCTCTGCGGCAGCGCATTAATCCCTCAACTGTGACTGAACTCGAAGCCAGACTGCCTGAAATTTTGGCTTCAGGGTTGAAGAATATTCAGTCAGTGGATAGTCTTGCGGATGGCTTGAATTCAGCGCACAAGGCTACACTTGATAAGGTTGCACCTCCTCTTTTAAGGCCACGCCTTCCCAAGGCACAGTCGCCTTGGTTCAATGGTTACTTGCGTGACCTTAGGCAGAAGGCTCATGGTTTGGAACGGAAATGGCATAGTTCTAAATTAGAGGTGTTCCACCTTGCATGGCGTGATGCTGTCTTAGATTATAAGTAGGCACTACTGGCTACAATGCATGCCTATTATTCTGATTTGATCAGTAAAAATAAGCATAACTCAAAATTTTTGTTTGAAACTGTAGCATTTCTCATTCATGGACAGCCACCTGTTATTCACTTTCTCTTTTCAGCACAGGACTTCTTGGACTATTTCGAGAAGAAAACTGAGGATATTAGGTTGAGCATATCTCAGCAGGCTTTGGTCCAACCACTGCATACTGCTATGGAGGTGGATGCGCCCACTGAGGTGTTATCCAGATTTACAGATTTTGATGGTATCTCGCTAGGCGTGCTGACGAAGCTCATGACGTCTACCAAAAGCACAACCTATTTACTTGATCCTATACCAACAAAACTGTTTAAGGACCTGTGGCCCATTCTTGGACCAACTGTCCTGGAAATTATAAATCTCTCATTAACTTCTGGACCTGTTCCTAAATGTTTCAAGTCTGCAGTGATTAAAGCATTACTTAAGAAATCCAATCTCGACCCTAGTGTATTAAAGAATTATAGACCGATATCAAATGTATCATTTTGTTCTAAAATCCTGGAAAAAGTGGTTTTGCAACAGCTCGTGGACTGCCTCATTGAGAATAATCTTTTTGAGCCACTGCAGTCTGCTTTTAGAAAATATCACTCCACAGAGACAGCATTTACTAAAGTAGTGAATGACCTTTTGCGAGCAATGGACTCAGATACCACTACAGTCTTGGTGCTGCTGGATCTTAGTGCTGCGTTTGATACTGTGGATCATCTTGTTTTACTCAATAGGCTGGAGAATCACTTTGGGATTACTGGAACTGCTCTTGCATGGTTGACGTCATACCTGTCCAGTCGTTCTTACTGTGTATTGTGTAATGGCACCTCCTCTGATCATAGGGACATGAAGTTTGGGGTTCCGCAGGGATCCGTTTTAGGCCCCCTGCTTTTTTCCCTTTATGTAGCACCCCTTGGGAATATACTGCGGCCCTTTGGGATTCCCTTTCATTGCTATGCTGATGACACTCAATTGTACATGCCACTAAGTGCCGGTAATGTCATTCACATAAAATCTTTGGAAGATTGCCTTGCATCAGTAAGAAGTTGGATGTCTGGTAACTTCCTACTTCTAAATTCTGATAAGACTGAAGTTATGGTTCTTGGTCCAGCGAGGTATTGGCATCAATTTGATCAGCTAGCACTTAGCTTAGGTTCGTGTGTTATACATCATACGGGTAAAGTGAGGAACCTTGGAGTAATTTTTGATCCTACATTGTCCTTTGATCTCCACATTAGAGACATTACGAGGACTGCTTTCTTCCATTTGCGAAATATAGCGAAGATTCATCCCATCCTGTCTATGGCTGATGCTGAGACTTTGATTCATGCATTTGTCTCTTCTAGATTGGACTATTGTAATGCTCTATTTTCTGGCTTACCGCAGTCCAGGATTAGGGGCCTTCAACTGGTTCAAAACGATGCTGCCAGACTTCTGACACAAAGCAGAAGGTTTGACCACATTACGCCCGCTTTGGCATCCCTGCACTGGCTTCCTGTTCCTGCAAGATCGGATTTTAAAGTACTGTTATTAGTTTATAAAATTGTTCATGGACTTGCATCTCCCTACCTGGCTGACCTGGTAAGCCCCTATGTACCAGCTGGGGCCCTGCGTTCTCAGGGTGCAGGACTTCTGTGTGTTCCCAGGGTGAATAAAAAGTCTGCCGGTCATAGAGCTTTCTCCTACCGTGCCCCAGCTCTGAGGAACGATCTCCTGGTACACATATGGCAGTTGGATACTGTGAAGACTTTTAAGTCACGTTTAAAGACTCATTTGTTTTCCCTGTTTTATCATTAGTGTTATGTGTTTTTATTTTTGTATTCTTTTATGGTTGTCTTTCTTTTATGGTCGTCTTTTTATTGTGTTTTAAATTTTTAATTGCTTTTTTTTTATGTTGTGTGAAGCACCTTGAGACGATCTCATCGTGAATTGGCACTATATAAATTAATAAATTTGATTTGATTTGAATTTACTTCTGTTATGATCCTAATATCCTCATACTTGCTCATGTCCTGCTCTGAGACAACTCATCAGTGGATTTTTACTGTCAACAAAATTGCAACAGTTGTCAGTGTTCTCATCTAAGCCATACTCTCCTGAATAGTTGTTAAATTTTAGTTTGGTGTCCATCAAACAATGCCATAATCTATGGTAAAATGGCTGAAGTCTCATTTTCTTGAAACATGATGTACTTCTGCAATTACGACATTCGGTACAAGCAACCAAAATAGTGCATTTTCTGGTGCTGGAGAGGGATATTCTTATTATTGGATGATTTTGGCCAGTCATCTGTAGCTGTCATGGCAATCCCTCATTGGCAAGGTAGATTCTCTCGTGATCAGTTCCGGGATGGGATGTTGGACGTGGAGAAAATTGACATCCAGGGTCGATCTAGACATGCCTGTGCCTGGGTTTGTGGGAATATTGTTGCACACTGACCTAAACGGTCCTTGACACATCCTTAGCCAAATCCAATGATGGGAAAATTCCAATTGCTCTGAGGACCTGCTGCAGCCTTCATCCAACTTAGAGCAGTTGGGTTACGAGCCATTACCTGATAAACTGTTGAGGACTTCTTGTTTAACCAGAGCCTCGTTAGCCATTACGTGTTCAGGGTTTCTGTTGGGCCTTCATGGTTACTGTAAAAGCCATGAGGCAAACAAGATCTCCACTGTATTTTACCCCGGCAGGCAATCCCATACTTGATCTGTTATCTAGGTGTCACGACGCGGACGAGGGGATGGATTTTGACACTCAATCATCTATAGCTACGTAATTTCAAAAGGGATGTCATGGGTAGGACATTCAGTGGAAATATCTGCCACGCTTCCACCACAACATCATCCAGGAGGAGCCATAGATTCTCATGGGCTTCGCACTACGGTATCTGGGGATAAGTGCCAGTTTGATGGTTCTGTATAGGGCTACAAGCAGCAGTGGCTGTGATAGCCACCAAACCTTGGTTTTGGACATTTAAGAAAATGACAAGTTCATTTAAAGCGATAACGTCAACGACACCTGCTCCTGATTGCAGACATACATCTGATAAGATTATTCCATGCAACAAACACTGACAGGATGAGCAGGTGGCAAATGAGCTACATGTAAATTCATTCATTCATCTACATATCTATCTCCATTCTCCAGTCAACAATGACCACAAACTAATTCTGTGGTAAATGTTGCACTCCATCTGAATTTCCCACAGTGCAGCACTGATTTCCATCACTAAGATGATGCCCTGCAGATGCACATGAAAATTCAGTAAGGTATGTCTTCTATGGATCTAAGGTAGAACTCTTAAGGTATAAAGAGTAAAATAGAAGAGTAGAGTAGAGCCACTTAGGTGCCTGGTCTTGAGAACCAGGGATGGTTCTCAAATGGCTACATAAACATGACTGTTTATGTAGCCAGTGCTTCTCATATTGTAAAACCGAGGCTTGTCTGATTGCAGTGAAAAGTTGGATGTTATCTGATTTTCTGCTTTTGAACTTTGAGAAGACTGTGATTGTTTTCCATCCTGCCAGACAAAGACCTCTTTGTGATCACTTCACATGATCGAGTGACTATGTGAGTCCTTGTAGGAATGGTTAAAATTTCTGATGTGGCCTTCCCCCATCTGTTCCCATCCAGCATTGCCCGTTAACCTACAACTTGAAGATGTGGTTGAGACTGCTCCCTTTCATGTACAGAATGGAGAATTTATCTAATCACACCTGCACTGATATCCTGGCATTCGCTTCCTGTGAATGTGAGGACTCATTCTAAGATTCTGTTGTGAACGCTCACCATTCTCCCTCTTATGGAATTTGATGAACCTTACGTACCTTCTCCTATCCTCAGTTCTCACAATGCACAGTTACTTTGTGTTCCTAAAATTAAAAGGGAACCTGACATTATTTACCCTGTGGACTATTTGTTTTTGTTTTGTTTTTTTAAGTTTCTGGGGCTCAACTTTTCACTCAAGACAAAAACAATTCTAAAAGGTCTTGTGTTTAGTTTGACCGTTAAAACTGCTATGACCGACCAGCCTTTGAGACTGAGAGAACTTTAGGTCATTAAGGGTGGAGGGGAGAGAGGACCGCATCCAAATTCATTGACATATTTGAAAATTTTTTAAAAAGTAATGCAATCGTTACTTTCCCTAGTAATACTGTAATTCAGTTACTAAGTTACTTTTTCAGAGAAATAACTATAACTAATCACTTTTTTAAGTAAGTTGCCCAACACTGTTGGTGTTATTGTGTCAAGAAATGAGCTTGTGTTAAATCTCTCGTGCATTATGCTCGTATTTCTATTGAACGTTGGTTTGGCCAAAGCTGTTGGCGTCTCCAACTTCAACATCGATCAGGTTGTAGCCATTCTCAACAAGCCATCCCACAACTACAAACCCGCTAACAACCAGGTACTCTCACTACGCTGCTATCCTGAACAAAACAGATCTAACCTAAAAACAACTAGAGATGGCTAAATTGTGAGGCAGAGGATAGAGCAACAATAAATCAGATTCATTATTGTGGTTCTTAAAGGGCAAGAGGCTGTAATGTCATTATCTGTCGACTCCTGTCAGTTCAGGGAAATGTCTTCTTGACTCTTTACGGGCCACAGATGTTTGCCTTCAGGCTAGATGAGTTTGCAGAACTATTTACCAGTTTTTTCATGACAGAAAATTAGAGCAACCTTGAATGAGCCAATTTAATAAAATGGCGCCCAATGAGGGCACCATTTTAATGCTGCACATTAGCCTTGTTTTCTTTACCTTGTTAAAAAAAACTGAGCTTAAAAAGCCAAAGTGTGTAGGATTTTGTGCTGTTCATAAGCATAAATATCCATCTCTTCATCAGTGTATAAATAATGTACAACAATGAATTGACATTTTCATATACTTAGAATGAGCCCTTCACATCTGCATTAGTGTGGACCCCCAGATGAAGGCCGCTGTGTTGTTACAGTAGCCTGAAAGGGACATAGTTATGTCACATTTTGCAGAATGGCCAGAAGACTGAATTGGGGAGGGGAGTCATCAGTGGGGGTTTTTTTACCCCCTATTCATTGGCTACTGGGTGTTAGCGCAGGCTAACAAGTTTGAGAACACGTTTTTGTGAAATGGAGGATCTAAAGCCTTGTTTCCACTGAGCGGTCCCGGTTGGAATGATACGGAACACTATTTTGCACATGTCTACATTCGGATTTAGGGACGGCTACCAAAATAACTGACCTGTACCCTACCAGTTTTTGCCACCCTTCGCTTGGGCAGGCTAACAAGTTTGAGAACTCTTGTTTTTGTGAAATGGAGGATCTAAAGCCTTGTTTCCACCAGGTCAGTACGATACGGAACAATATTTTGTACATTTCCACATTCAGGTTTTTGCCAGGGCAGCAAAATAATGGAAAGGTAACAAAAGGGAGGCGATAACCCACTGCTGTCCAGTGATTGGCTCAAAGCATAGTACATAGTAATGCATCATCACCCTGCGACAGCTTGCGCACTATACAGAATCCCGTGAAACATATACGCAGCATTTTAAATATCCACACAGTGAAGAATTCACTGAAAAGAAGCCAAACTTGGTCACACGAGGAGGTGCAGACTTTCCTCATGAACATTGCGGAGGAACAACAATATGGAAGACTTGTAGGTTTGGTTTTGTGTAATTGTTTGAAAGGATAGAATACAGGAAGTTCAAACATGATGATGTAATACCTTGTGAGTGAGGTCAGTATAAGTCAAGAACGTTGTCTAGTTTCGGTTTGTAAATGTGCTTTTGCCCACAGTCATATCAGTTCACTTCATCTTCAACCACTTATCCAGGATTGGGTCACGGAGTCAGTCTAGTCTTTCTGAGCAAATAAGTGTTGCATCTTTGAAGTGCTGTCAAAGAATTTTTGAATAATTGAAATAATTGAGTTGATGAATAATTTAAAAACTGATTTAAAATTACAGGGATAAACCAAAGGACTCATCGCTTCTGGACAATTGTATGAGTAAGGCCAGAGAAGCAAAAGAAAACTGCAGCCCAGGTACAGCACTTACAAAATGGAACTAAATCTAAAGCACTCGGAGAACCCGGTGAAGCCAAAAAAATCTAAAAATATCAGGTATGTAAAAAAAATGGGACAAGGAGTTGGGCTACCAATATATAGATCTGGGTTTGATTCCTGGTTACACTACCTGTCTGTGTCCTTGAACAAGACACTTGGACAAACCTGCACTGTCCACCGGGCTGTGAATGGGTTACTGGGTTAGCGAAGTAACTTGTGATGGACTGGCGTTCCATCCAGGGGGAGTAGATTCAAGTTATGGAACTTGAGGATACACACCAATGGCAATTCTCCTCTGGGCTTTTATAGACTACTTCTTATGTGATAACTACCTTTTTTTTTCTAGGAACTCAAATGGAGTATATAGGTAATATTACAACTTTTCTCTGATTAAATATAGAAGGTCTCATAACATAAGTCACTGAAAATGACTGTTTGATTGAACATGTATCCAACAACGAGTTTAGACAGTGCTAACAGCAACTACTCATACTTTGAACCCTTGCTTAGGCCTGCCTCCAGTAGTTTGGGAACTTTTGCAGTCTCCCAGCCAATCATCCTGCCCCAACATACTTCAACATGAAGGCAAGTTGGCGTAGACCTAAAGGGGTACCAAGGACCCATTGGCTTAATGTTGTCCAAAAGAACCTTGCCCACCACGTCCTGAAGGATGTGTAGCCTCCACATCTTCATGGCATTAGGTGTAGTAGTAGCAGTAGTAGTACATAATATAAACAAAACTAATAGTTTTATTTATAGCACTAATCAGTTACATTACAATTGAGAATTGAGTAGAGAAAATCATTGGCTCAACATTTTTAAATACTAAATGTTTGAAATGTTGTATAATCTGAAAAAAAAAATCAGATTAGAGGTATTGCTATGGCTTTGGACACTTGACTGCGGAAATGAAACTGTAGGATAAGGATGACTAAGCAGTCCTGTCTGGGTCACATGTAGCACATAATGGTGGTTTCATTTCCTATGAACAGCTTTCATCCTGATTTGTAACAAGCCCAAACTGAAATATTTTATGGGAACTCAACAATCAAAGTCTGTAGCAGTGGTGTAGATCAGTCTGATTACACTAGTGTTGGACATGAAATACTCATTGGATCTGGAACCGTGCTCCCATGAAATAACTGGGACATTTGCTCTGCAAGAGCTTTGCAGCTCAGGTGATGGCAATAGATGACATACAGTATCTCTGTATTCACTTATTAACATTAATGAAGATGGTAGAGAAGCTTGAATCTTCGACTGGACTGGGTTGCTTGACGCGAGGACGTTTCGCTTCAAATCGCAGAAGCTTCCTCAGCTAAAATTCTTGCTCTGGTGGTCTGACTTCTGTCTTGACTCTTGTAGAGAAGAATAATCAAGAAGTCACAAATGCTGGAGTTTTAAACCTAACCAGACCCCTCCTACCGAGAGGCAGACTGCTATAGGCTAGTGACTAAACAATAGCTCTAATTAGCACCTATTGTGCTCTAGTTAGCACCCTCCTAATGACAGGGCAGCTCTTCCTCCTAATGATGGGACGGACCCTCTCATGGTGGCTCCCTTGATGACTGCTGATGACGTGAATGACTCATTACCATGAACAAAAGACTGAAACTGCTTTGACCTGAGTACCCCATTGTAAACAGGGGATAAAGTGTGTCTCAGACCCCCTCCCCGGTTAAGGCTGGGTTTTAAACGTTTCACAAAGAATGCCTCCAAGACCCCTCTCTCAAACCATTTCTTCTCTCTGGCTAATATTTTAACTTCCTTGTCCTCAAATGTGTGGTTAGTGTCTTTAAGGTGGAGATGAACTGCAGACTGAGGTCCACTGGTGCCCTCTCTGCGGTGCTGGTATAGCCTTTTGTGTAAAGGTTGCTTAGGCTCACCTATGTAGTGTTCGTTACAGTTTTTCTGACATCTGATAGAATACACTACATTGCTCTGTTTGTAACTAGGGATCCTGTCCTTAGGGTGAACTCATTTCTGTCTCAAGGTGTTAACCGGTTTAAAGTAAACTGGGATTTTGTGCTGTCTGAAGATCCTCTGTAGTTTTTCCCCTACTCCTGCTAAATAAGGGAGAGACACTCCTCTTCTTCTTGTCTCCGTCTCCTGTCTATCTGGTCTCTTTGCTCTCTGGGACTTCTGCACTTTGTCCAGGGACCATTGTGGGTACCCACATACTGTGAGGGCTTTCCGGACAAGTTGTTGTTCTTTAGCCCTTCCCTCTGCAGTTGTGGGCACCTGTAGGGCTCTGTGTTGAAGCGTCCTGATCACCCCGAGCTTGTGTTCAAGGGGGTGGTTAATGAAGATGGAAAAGAAAACCCCTTGGACTACGAGAAACTACTGAGGAGGATTTCTAGAATTAGCATAAGTCATCTGACGTCAATCATAGGTGTGATTTGGCTGGAACCTTGTGCTTTGCTATTTATATAGTGGACTCGAGTGAGAGGATTTCTGGCAAGTTAATGTATCTGCACACTATGCTTCAAAGTGTGAGAGAGCAGCCACCAAAGCTCCCTGAGGTGAAGCATTAAGGTGAAGTTCTGTACATTTCAATCAGTGATTGTTTTTATTTTTAGAGGATTGTTTTTTGTGTTTTCAGTTCAGTTGTGTTGTAGTTTGATGCACCAGCGACATCCCTGTGCATACAGTCGGAGTGTACGGATGTTGTGAACCTGCCTATGTAGGTGCTGGGTGTGAAAATGACAGCTGTGTCAATGAAATGAAACTGGCACTGACATTTGCACTGCATATAAGCTAGGGTCGTAGGTGTGGTCAGTGCTACTATTTGACACATTCTAAATAAAAACTATCGATGACAACAAGAGGTACAGACTATCAAGGTGGGTGTCCCTGGTGAAGGGGCAACAACTGGCCAGATCAAGAACACCCTGCAGCAAGCAGGCATATTCATGTGAAAGTGTACAATGAAGAGAACATGCCAACAGGTTTATCACAAGATGTAAAACCATGCCAGTTACTTTGGGTTGGCATTTGCTGGCTCTTCCATAACCTTTCCACCAGTGAAGACACTAATCGAGATTACAGACATTAAATTGTCACTCATGATTGGCACTGTCAAGTATCACAAAGGCAGCACAGAGGAAGAGATGAGCATGAAATATCATCTGCGGCAGTGATTATCTCTGGTGTGTTGTTCTTCGAGTGCATTTGTCAGGAAAATAAGAACAGTGTAAAACACACAGATCTCTCTCTCTGGGTGTGTGTGTGTGTGTGTGTGTGTGTGTGTGTGTGTGTGTGTGTGTGTGTGTGTGTGTGTGTGTGTGTGTGTGTGTGTGTGTGTGTGTGTGTGTGTGTGTGTGTGTGTGTGTGTGTGTGGTCTACATGCCAAAGGCGTTTTTGTTCCGTTGGTTAGTGTGACTGAAGATGTTGTAATGGAGAACCCTTTACTAATCAGTTTGAGAGGTGGCATTTATGAGCTGAAAGAGTTTGTTTTTAATGTCACATCTTTCTGGAATTCATAATTCCAGAATGTGGGAAGACTGGAGAAGCATGCGGCCAGAATCACTGAAAAGCATGTGATTGCTATGAACATCTGTAACATATGCCATGAGATATTGAGATATGTGGACAGAACTGCCTTCGATTAATGCATACATGAAGATTTGACTCTGTTTTATTCTGTTATCCTCTCTGTCTTTCCAGTTGAAGAATAAATTGAACGTTTTGTAGGTTTATGGTTTTTAAAAAATATACTAGATTGAAAGGAACATAGCATTTTCTTCTTAAAAATCTGTGAACCTATGAAGTCGAGGAATAAATTTAATTGATTTTGTAAATACTATAGTCATCTAATTGCAGATTTGAAGGGATTTTGTACATCATAGAGTCAAACATTCATTGATTGCAGATTTGAAAAAGTATCACAGATGAAAGCCAATCATATCATGATTTCTAGAATTAAATCAGATAGTAGATTTGGAGAGTTGAAGGAAGACATTTGATCACAGTGTTGATGAAATATTATCATTTAGTATCTTAGGTTATAGAGTTGAAGATGTGTCATATCATAGACCTGCAGAAGTATTATAGATGATAAATTTCAATAAATATCATAGTGTATGGTAAGACATATCATAGATCACAGTCAAAGAAGAATCTTAGATTGTAGAGCTGAAGACCTACCTTATATAATTGAAGAAGTAATTTGACTCTACAATCTGTTATTTGTTTATGATCTATAAATCATACAGTCACACGTATTGTAGATCACAGACTCAAAGAACTACTGCCATTTCCGAGAAGTAGCTTAGATCATAAATTTGAGGAGTTGAAGAAAGAAGTATCATCAATTACAAGTATTTTACATAGCAAAGTAGAACAAGTGTCATAGATCATAGAGTTGAAGACATAGAATAGGTATTACAGTGAGAGGTTTCATAGACTTGATAGCATATTTTAGATTCCCCAGTTGTAGATTCAAAATATTGTAGACTGCCTGTTCAGAAAGGTATTGTAGATAATAGCTTTGCAAAAGACTTGGAGATTTGAAGAAGTATTATAGATTGTAGAATTGAAGAAATACTACAGAGCTTAGAGGTAAAGACGTGCTAGATTGTAGTTTCACAGGTTTTGTTAGTGATAGTGTGTCCTTAAATTGCTAGATCACAACAGGAGCACTGAAACCAGTAACTGACATGTCAGTTTCATGGAACTGCACATACAGTAAAACGCACATATAATGGATTCAGCTGGAAAAGCAAATTTTGTCCGTTATAATCGAAATCCGTTATACGTATAAAACAATCATCAACCATTTTTCTCCATGAATTGTGGGTCATTTGAGCGTCTTTTTCTGACTCATTGTAAAATTTGTCATATTTGTGGACTTTTCTGCCAAACATATTTGATCCATGATCGAAATGTACTCGGCGGGCGCACTTCAAAAACTTTTAAAATATGACGGGAGAGGAAAGAGTGAAAACGTAAAAGTGACAAATCACAGCTCTCTGCAGTCTCCAAATTAGCAGGTGCATGTCAGGCTCCAGGGAGAGTTTGCAGCCACGCAGAGGGCTGTGATCTAAAGCTGTTTGGTTTGTCACACCCAGGGATACGTATGAAACTTAACACCATATTACCGTGCCGGCAACAAGTAGTATTTTGTTAATAATCACTGGCCTTGAATTACGCCCTGCCTCATTTAGGTCCAGTATCTCAGCACAGTTTGAATAAATAAATAAATCAAAATCAAAATCAAATGGGCGAGTGTCAGTGCTGAACTTCATTTTGTACTTGTTACTGGGCATGGCCAGACTACTCTGTCTGGTACATGCGAGGTGTTTTTAATGGAAATACATTACGATGGGGCGGGACGTTTTGGCCGATGTGAGAAAAAATCTGTTACAAAATCCGTTATACACAGGGTGTTTTTTTAAATGTGGAAAACCATACAAAAGGATTGAGACTTTTACTTTTGTCCAGTGAGTGCGAATATCCATTTTATACGATGACCGTTTAGGCGAGTTTTACTGTATATGAGATGGAAGAAGTATCAGTACTTCAATACAGTGTGTGTACTTAAAACTGAGAAAGCAGAGGTACTCAACTCTGCCGTTGTGTATCTTCTTGTCCTTTATGTTCTTAAAATACAGGAATAGTTTGTACCTTCAAAAAGGAGGGGCATATAAACAGTACAGGCTGCAGGACATCATTTGACTGTAGCCATTTACTGGGGTATCGTACCATGTCATGAGGTGGAAAAAACATAGGGATAAATTTGTCTGGAACTATGGCAACATTCGTCTCCTCATCTACTTCCGAATTCAAGAACAGCATATTGTGGATGGCATGAAGTCCAATGTATTCTGTGGCTTAAAATAGTTATAGCTTCTACTCAGGACATTTGCAAATGAGTCGACACAATTTCTCTTTACTCTGCTTTGTAGTGGTTCACTGTAGCAGGTACAGTTTGTTTTTTCAGACACGTGCAACCCAGTAACAGCAGACCCTTTCCTGTTACTGTCCTGTCCTGTTTGATGAACATTTTCCTCTATTTGCACCCACCTTGTGTTTTCTTAAGAGCTAACGTAACATGTGAATTTCTCCTCTGTGAGATCAATAAAGCTTATCTTATCTTATCTTAAAGGTTTCGATTTGCACATCTGCTTCTACTTTTGGCCTTCTCTTCTTATAGAAGTGCGCTCCCTGCTGGAGTAGAGCTTGAACAACAGTTTTGTGGATGAATGTCCAGTAGCAAGTGTTGTCTTCCTTCTAAATATGTAATCTTACAAAATATCAGGATAATCCACTCAAATACACCAGCTACAGCACCGAAACATTCTCAAGACTTGGAATTGGGGTCTGCAGCATTGAGGCACTGTTGTGCTGGATCACATGCACATAAACGCTTCACATGGGCAAAATTCCATAGCTTTACATCCCCCCAGAATGCAGCCGCATTTGTGTGAGCACATTTTAGCATTATCCCCATTAAGTCGTAGAGAGACCCTGAGGCCCACCAGGCCAGTGCCTGTCCCCAAATACCCTGAGAGCAGATGAGAGTTCATGACTCCCCCTGGATTGGTTGTGTCTAACACAGGTTACTTCCCCAGCCTACACCAGTACCCATTTACACCTGGGTGGATCGGAACTATTAGTGCAGCAGCTAAGAGAATATCCATCCATCCATCCATCCATCCATCCATTTTCTTCCACTTTATCCGGAGTCGGGTCGCGGGGGCAGCAGCTCAAGTAAAGCCGCCCAGACCTCCCGATCCACACACCTCCCCCAGCTCCTCCAGTGGAACCCCAAGGCGTTCCCAAGCCAGCCGAGAGATGTAGTCCCTCCAGCATGTCCTGGGTCTTCCCCGGGGCCTCCTCCCAACGGGACGTGCCCGGAACACCTCTCCAGCGAGGCGTCCAGGGGGCATCCGGAAAAGATGCCCAAGCCACCTCAACTGACTCCTTTCGACGTGGAGGAGCAGTGGCTCAACTCCGAGCTCCTCCTGAGTGACCGAGCTCCTCACCCTATCTCTAAGGGAGCACCCAGCCACCCTGCGGAGGAAACTCATCTCGGCCGCTTGTACTCACAATCTCATTCTTTCGGTCATGAGCCAAATCTCATGACCATAGGTGAGGATCGGAACGTAGATCGATCGGTAAATCGAGAGCTTTGCCCCCCTACTCAGCTCTCTCTTCACCACGAAGAGAGAGAGAAGAGAGCTAAGAGAATATTTAGAGCAAAATCGTGCAAATGGTGATACAAGGTGTAATTCTTCAATTGACCCCTACCTGGCTACCTATTGAAAATTTAAGTGGCCAGTCGCTTTTTCAAAAGAGTAATGTCTAAGGAATATTTGTGCCAACTTTGGTGCTTGTATCACCATTTGCACGATTGTTTCAGTTATCTGCTGCACTATATGTAGATGAAGTGTTTTGTCCAAGGACATAGACAGATTGCCTGAAGTACATACCTGGACTCGAACCCTGGTCTGTATAGTGGTAGTCCAACTCTTACCCCATAGAACCACTGGAGAACAAGCAGCAGGAGCCTTGGTAGCCACCAGACCAGGCTGTTTTGAAATGACAGAAGCTTAACTGAAACTATAGTATGTTGAAAGAGAGAAGAGTTCTGATCTACTAAATTTCTCTCGCTTTCTCATGGAGCCCATTCATGATGTACGTTGCTTGACCAGCTACTTTTTCCTCACCTTCACAGCTGAATTCATACAAAATCCTTTCCACAGGATTGTGTGGAGATATAAACGTGTCTATGGAGTTTTACAACTTAAATGCTGTGAAACACATTGAAGGTAACCATTCCTCTAATTTACCATATTTTTATGCATAAACAGTTGGTCTCTCACAAATTACTCTTCAACCATCTACTAGCCACTAGGTGGCAGACACATCTATGGGATATTAGAGTGCCTTTATTAGTGAGAGTGGTGACATGAAAAAAAATGCCGGGTTGCTGTGCATTTGGATGCACAAATACTAACAGCTAAGGCTTCAAGATGTACAGATTCCCTTCAGATCCGAACATAAGAAAAATTTGGGAAAATAAAGTCAGCTTTGTGAGGTAAATTTATTGTTCAGTTCCATGTACAGTAAAACGTACCTAAACCGTCGTTGTATAAATCAGATATTCCCAGTCACCGGACAAACAAGTCCCAAAGTTTTTGTATTGTTTTCCATGTAATTAACACCGTACATAACGGATTTTTCGCTCACATCGGATAAAATGTTCCGTCCAGTCACAATGTATTTCCATTAAAAACCCCGAGCAGTCTGGACGTGCAGAGGTACAAATTAAAGTTCAGCTCTGACACTCGTCAATTTGTGGAAAGTGGGAGAAGAATCATTTGTGATTAAAAGTCCGACCGTTTAGTTTTTTCCAAAGTGTTCGATGTGCACCTGTTAAATCAAACACAAAAGGCTGTGATTTGACACTTTTCTGCTGTTAATCCTTCGTCTGCCATCATATTATGCTTCATAGCGCGCACGCTGATAAATGGATGAGAAAAGTCCGAATCACATTTCCAGTACGAAGTTGGTAAAAGAGGAAAATGTACTGCATACCTTTTATTTGTTGGTGATGACTGTAGAAAGAAAAGCTTGTTGAGGGTCAAATTAGTCCAAAATAAAGAATAATCCAGAGACGGAGAACTTGTCATTGCATGACATGGAGTTAGAGAGTAGCAGCTGCATAAATCAGGCTTTAAATTAATTAAATACATCATCATAAATTGTAAATTTGATAGCTTAACTATTTTTATATTTATTTTTATAGTATCTGTACCTGGATGTGTTGCTGTATGTGGTTAAATGATTTAATAAAATGTTGAAAAAAATTAAAGGTCCATTCAGTAGCTCAGCGCAGTTAGATCCAAAATGGCGCCATGTTCTGAGTTGACGCCACTCTCCAATGGGACATTACGCAGGGTCATTACGCAAGTCGGTTCTTGGATTGATGTGGTGTTTATCTAACTGCATTTCTGACACTTTATTTTCCCCCCACACAAAACAACCCATTTTCCCCAAGGCTCTTTTTAAAAACTTTATTCATCTTTAACATCACTCAACCAGTCAGCAATCGCGGGTACTCGCAGAATGAAATGAATACCATATGCACGAACACACACACACACACATACAAAGTGCAGACTTCACTTACATGTCTACGAATGATTGGTAACATGAACAGCGAAGGTGCTAAATATTGCACATTACGATCAGGACAGCAAACTGACCAAACCGCTTCGAAACACCCGCCACTCCCCACCATCCGCCGATAGTCTCAACATCAGCTGATGACGAAACAGTAGAGTGTACAAAAACAACCAGCCCGTGACATTCCGGCACTCCCAATCTCCTATTCTGTTTGAGTGAAGGATGCAAATCTGTAGAAAGAAACTAAAATGAGGTCAGAGTTGATAACTGAACTTGCATGTCTTGTGGATGCAAAGCAGCAAAAATCTGCCAAAGGTGTGAGTCACAAATTCTCACAGGCTTTGTAGTATGTTGAAGACAGTCAAAAAAGTCTAGTCACTGCAGAGTTAGCATCTCGATGTCTCCTTGTGTGCTTGTGAGCGTGTTGCGGAGCACGCCGAACAAACAGTACGGCCTAGATAGCTGCATGTCTGTGCAAATATACAAACGATAAGTTTTGCTTTCGGCCATACCAGAGAACATCATGCACGATGACAACAGATAAGAACAATGAGCCTGGGGAGCTAACTGAAGAAGTAGCGCCCCAATAAGTCAAAAACATTTTCCATCAACCACATCTGTGTCATTGCTGGAAGCATCTTATCGGATATTTGTTCCTACAAGAAATTGCCACAAATAACAAAAAGCTGCACAAAAAAAACATGTCACACTGTCAGGCAATACATTAGCACTCTGTTCCAAATGTTCTCCATGTCTTAGGAGCATTCGGTGAAGGTGGTGACCATGTTGCCGCGGCGTTGGGTCACTGTCCTGCAGTGCTGCTTTCTCGAGCGCTGGAATGTGTTTTCAGTCTGCGTGGTGTGAAAGGAGAACATCTTCTCCAAGTCCTCGAACGTGCTGTCAAAGAACCCGCCGCCGAAGCTCCCCTGCTGGAAGTGTCTCCTGTGCTTGTTCATGGCCTCCTGGTGCGCCTGAAAGTGGGTGTCGAAGTGTCGCTTATGGTGCGCATTGTGGTGAAAGGTGTGCTGCTGGCCGAATGGGTCGGCGTCGTTGAAGATGTCGTCAAAGTTGAAGTTGAAGGACTCAAAGTGCTGCCTGAAGTTGTAGGCGCCGTCGCTTCTGGCGTTGTTGCCACCTCTGTAGCCCTCTCCCGGTGACGGGCCGTGGCCAAACTGATCATACTCCCTCCTCCTCTTTTCATCAGACAGCGTCTCATATGCTAAGAGACAAAAATACACAATACGTGGTACTAGAGTAGAAGTCACACTTCTGTTTCTGTATGTGGAGTTCACTTTTTACCACAGCATTTTCCTGGGGGTGAGTTTAACAACAGACATGAGTAACACAGGCACACTACAGCATGTTCTGTTACTTAAGGACTCTTAAATTCCAAAATAAAGATGATGGACTTTTATTCGGTGAGTGCGAAAATCCATTTTATACAATGACCGTTTAGCCAAGTTTTACTATATATGAGATGGAAGAAGAATCAGGACTTCAACTGTATTGAAGTCCTCTTTTCTAATTAAACTGCACGTTATAATTTTAATATCTGAGCTTAAACCGTGGAAAACATTTTTATTAACTAGTAACAACATGCCTCACTCACCCTGTGATGGATAACATGCTAGATATTATATGATGCAGTTCTGACAACAGAAAATGCCACTGCTAACTACACTGCTTCCTAATCCATCATCAAAACAGCATTCTCTCACCATCCAGCAGGTGGCAGACGTTTATGGGATATTATAAAGGCAAAACAAAGTGACAATTTTGTTTGATTTGGTGCGTCGGGCTTCACTCGATTTTAAAGGGTTGGTCTGCATGATATCCCCTTTAAATTAACAAAATGACAGCTTTTGTTGAGCAGACTTTCCTGGACACATGCCAGATCTCCATAACAATCATGCTTAAGGCACTGACATGCCACTTACAAACACATCCAAGTTGTTTGGAGGAAAGCCAACACCCAGTTATCATGATCAAGGATTGTGTCATGTCAGAACAGGAAGAGGTTATATTTGTTGCATCTTACAAGGAAGAGTTCTTATCAAATAAGGAATGTGGAAGGGTGTAGAGGCAATTAAGAGGTTTAGTTCATTTGGGTGTGTGACGATATTTTGTTTATTTGTTGCCATTTTCTGTACAACCTTGACATGATGGGCTTTAAAGTAGACACTGTTTTTGGCATTTGGTTCTTCACTCACTCATCTTCAACCGCTTACTCCAGTTTAGAGTCATGGGGGGCTGGTGCCTATCCCAGCAGTCATAGGGCGTGAGGCAGGGTTCTACCCTGGACAAGATGCATCTGTCGCGTATAGACAAACAAACGCATTCACGTGAATGCCTACGAACAATTTAAAGTTTCCAATCCACCTAACCTGCATGTCTTTTGGATGTGGGAGGAAGCCGGAGCACCCGGAGGGAACCCACGCAAACAATGGGAGAACATATAAACTCCACATAGAAAGGCCACAGGTGAGAATGGATCCTGTGACCTTCTTGCTGTGAGGCAACAGTGCTAACCACAAAGCCACCATGTTTGGTACTTAAAACAAAAAAACAACAGCAACAAAAAAAGAAACTCCGCTGCCAAGGTTATGTCAGTGAAATCTCTAATTAAACTGCACGTTATCATTTCAATATCCGAGTTTAAACTGTGGAAAACATTTTTAGTAACCAGTAACAACATGTCTCACTCACCCTCTGCGATTTCTCTGAACTTTGTCTCTGCATTTGGTTCCTTGTTGCGGTCAGGATGGTACTTCAGTGCCAGTTTATGAAAGGCCTTCTTGATCTGGCGCTCTGAGGCATCTCTGGGTACCCCCAGAATTTCATAGTAGTCTCTCTTCGCCAGGATGAACTCTGAGATCAGTAAAACATGGACTGCTAGCAGTATCATTGACTGTGTTGTGGCCATTCTGCTAGATTTCGCACTTCAAACCGTTGCTGTCAAGAGATCATTGTCACAGTTCAATTATCATTTCTAAAAACCCAAGAGAACCTTAAAAACAGGTTTCCAAACTCAATATCTTGACACTTTAATTTGGTGCGTAAATGATTAGTCAGCTGCCAAAGCAACCATTTTAACAATTTAACCATTCGAGTCTTTTATCAAGACAAATGCCAAATGTCGAGTAGTACAGACATTTAAAAAAATTTGCAAACTATTTTAAATAATTGATTTAAAAACACACACTCTATGCTAAAAGCCATAAACATCTAACATACACAGAATTTTTTTTCACAGCGTTTAATTTCATATATATATATATATATATATATATATATATATATATATACACATACATACATACATACACACACACACACACATCATAAATACAACACACAAATAGAAAACAAATAACAGCTTGTGTCAGGATTTTTTAATAAATAAGGTAAAATGCATTTAAGATTATAATTATGAACGTTTTAAAATGTAAATCAATTTTGTTATAACTTTAGTGAGAGTAACGTTTTGGGGAAACTTGCATATATATATATATATATATATGTAGTGAATAATTAAGTATTTATGTAATAAGTAATAAATAATTAAATGATAAATTTTAAGTTCGTTTTCGTTTTCATACTAACAAATGATGAACGCGCATGTTATTCACTTGATACATCATTTCATGATACTCCAAAATCCTTTTGTAAAACAACACGTGAACATATAAATGTTATACACTTTAGTTAGCTCGTGCTACTAGTTGTAACAATGTCAGGCTCGTAACAATGTCATTTTTATCGACCGCTGAGACTATTCGAATACATTAATAGTTCACTGGAAAAGAAAAATAGTGCTATTACCCGAAGACGTAATGATTTAACAGCCTTTGAGTCCGTCTCCTATCAACTACTGGAGGCAAATGAAACGAAAGCTAACAGTTGTCGACGAACTGCAGTCCGGACACGAAACACCACGACTCGCAACGTGATTGGCTACTTGCGCTCCACTGGTTACGAACATCTATTTGATTGGGGGAAAATGGATCACGTGGACAAAGTCTATAGCCTGAGAAGGAGACGAGGTGCAAGATAGATACCTTTTACTGATTTCCGTTCTCGCCTTGCTGTCGTACATTCGCGTATTGTCGTGAGATTTTATCGCGCATTCCATTAATACCAACAACAGATGAATAATTTTGCTTCAGCTTGTGTTATTCTGTATAAAACAGTTGAAGAATGATTTAGGGACAGAATAGCAAAATGCTACCGCCCTTTCACTTCGCTGCGTTGCCGTATGAACGCCACCTAGCTTGACGTGATACGTCACATCCGCTGTGAGAGAGGAGCGTGTTCATTTGTGTGGAATGTGCTGAGAGTTTTCTTTTCATGTGGGCTTTTGGGGTTTTATTTTATTTTTCTGCAGGAATGCCACGGTACTGCGCTGTGAAAGTCTGCAGAAACCGCAGGGGGGCAGCGTCAAGCCATGACAACAAAAGAATTAGCTTCTATCCGTATGTGATTTTATTTGAGCTCCAAATGTTTCTCAGCTAATGGACAGTGATGTGACCAGTCAGTCAGTTTAAAGGGCTCGTGTTGTGCAAAAATATATATTTTAAAGTGCCTTTTGCAGTTAAATATGTGTACATTCTGTTTGCTGTGTGAGACACGCCCACTGAAGTGATGACATCACCACCCCTTGACAACCGCTCAGCTGGTTCTACACAAATGGTTGCTTGGGCCCGGTTTCATAATGCTGTCAAACCTTTTCGTCTACTAAGCTTACTTAGTCGACTAAGCTTAGTCGCCCAACATTATCCGTGTCATCTCCGTTTCACATCAACGGCTAAACTTGTAGATTAGCCGTCTTATGTTAGTCGACGATTTTCACGGTCATAGCAGCCTTGCGAGTGCCGTTACCAATAAACGCCTCCAATGTGCGACAGTTTTATTTATTTCCAGGTTGGTTCGTCTGCTACAAACATAGCAGAGTCCGCCGCAGCACAGGAGAAGCACTCCCGACCTTGGCGTCCGTGAACATCTCCAATGGATTATTCCGGTCTCGGAACACCCGCTCCCGCCACACGTCTTTCCTTGCTTCCTCCTCCGTCAAGCGGTGGTACATGATAGCTGCCTTTTTTGAGGTAAGACACTGAAGTTTTGTCAACTAAAATAAGATTAGCCTCCTCTGTACCAAGCTAAAAACTTTAGTGGGGTAACACGAAACTTTAACCGACTAAGTGCTTTGTGCAACGACGAACGTCAAAAGATGAGTTGAGTAAACCGGGCCTAAATTTACAAGTGACTGTGAGGAATGTTGCAAGCTAGCAAGAAAAATAAGTTAAAATTTTGTGAATTGTGCTCTGTGGGTTCTAAAGTCTGCCGCCTTACATATGTTCTTATACATGTGGATTTTCATTATTTACAACTGGCGAATTGAACCGGAACCACTCCACGTGCGCAGGGGATGATGGGACCCTGAAAGACTATAAAACCAGTGCCCTTCTAATGTGTCCTTCCAGGGAGCTTTGTGAATTGCGGTGGCTTCTGCAAGTGCTGCGGTAGTGAACTAAATTAATATTCTGTCACCAAACTGATGGTAGATACAAAAACACATATAAATAAAATAATTTAGATGGCTAATGACCTTATTTGTTTTAGACGGGGATGTAGCCTAATAGTTTGCATGTTGAACTGTGACACTGGCGATCCGGGCTAGTTTCCCGAAAGCAGCCCAATTCCCAACTGGCACTTCTAGAACTGGGTGACGTGTTGTTTCTAGCAGTGTGACCTCTGAACTGATGTGCCGGGGAGGTGCAGAGACACATGCCATGGGCCCTACCCACATTAAATATACAGACGTTTATCTTAGTCCATCACCAATGTCCACAAGGATGGAATTGATCTGCACAATTACACAAATGGCCATTTTGACAATAAGTGTAGAACCAGTTTGAATGTTGTTATGGATACGTGATGTCACACTTCAATGCTCTGACTCGCCCACTTGGTCTGATGGGGGGAGTATAGTGAGGAGCACCTCCTTTCCATTTAAGGCAATATCTACAAAAATGGATTTCTGTTTTTAAGACATGTTTGTGCTCATTTCTTAAAGTCTTTATTGAGTCTCAACTGAAACTGTCCATCCGTTGAGCCATGGATGGATGTAGACACACCCTCAAAGGATGATTTGTGTATAAAAACACTGTGTACCCCATAGAGGATGTGCCGTATCAAGGTATTTGGAAATAGCCCTTTATTTCTCTCCCTCTGCTCAAAAGCTTTCCTTTGCAAGACAAGTCCAGGCTTCAGAAATGGGTAGACAACATGAAGCGGGAGGACTGGACGCCAAGTCGACATCAGTACCTGTGCAGTGAGCATTTCACAGAGGACTGCTTTGACGTCCGTTGGGGGATTCGCTACCTGAAGACCACATCCGTCCCCACCATTTTTCCTTTCATTCAAAATGTATGTAATAGTTTTGTGATTACTTCTTGACATGCAGTACTGTGACAGACATACTAGAGCATTGTGCTTCTGCTTGCTGACATAATACAATGCAGTGACTGTATTAAAAAAAGTGGCTTTTGTGGAATTCCTCTCATGATGTCAGCTGTGAATATGAGACAGGTGAAGCAAGGAGGATTCGGATATATGATGCAGAGTCATTTAATTGTTGTTGAAGCAGAAAACAGGTGCACCTGGAGGAGACTCCAACAGCTACAGCATGCAATGTACCCCCGAGCCTTCTGACGTCCACACTCAGTGAGCCGTGTTAAGGACCTCTCCCATAATGTAAACATAATTCATAATACAAACATGGTCTTTGGCTAGTCTGAGCCATGATCAGATGTTCAGTCATGAACTCACAATGTGTTCTAGCAACAAAGACAAGCAGGTGAGGGATATGTCTGCAGACATGGGGAAACAATTTTTCACCCACAGTGGCTCCAAATAAAAGGCCACACTTGAAAAGCTGAAATTTAAGATAGCATTTGTAAGAATGTACTCAAAAGACTTGAGGGTAGATGTTTTAATGTCTTGGCCACATTACCATAAAACTATAACTGCTGATGCAACAGGGGAAAAAACTGTTAGATGTACAATTTCTCCAGTCACAGCCACTGAAGCTTGTAACCCATTCAGGTGTGTTGATAGCTTTGCCCACTAATCTCCCTGCATAATATGTCTGTCTTGAATGATGACCTGCCATAAGCTTTACATTCCTGAAGGATCAGTTTTTAACTAAATTACAAACAAGCAGGTAGTTCAATTGGCTAGAAGTTGGACTACCCTTATGTAGACCCGGGTTCAGTGATCATCTTACCTGTCTGTGTCCTTGGACAAGACATTACTTGACAAGAGATGAGTTATTTTAAGAGGAAGTCTGAAGTGGCAGAGGGTGGTGCAGGATATGTATGGGGACCATATGACAGTCGTGAAATGTGCAGTAGGAATGACCAATGCATTCAAGGTGGAGTTGGGATTGCATCAAGGATCTGCTCTGGGCCTTGTTGTTTGATGCCCAGGTTAATGGATGAGATCAGACAGGTGCCTCCATGGACTATGCAGGTGACATTGTGATCTGTGAGGAGAGTAAAGAGCAGGTTGAGTCGAGCCTGGAGTGGTGCAGGTCTGCTCTGGAGAGAAAAGGAATGAAAGTCAGCTGGAACAGGAGAGAGTAGATGTCCATGAATGAGAGGAAGCGCCGTCGTGAGGTTGAAGGAGTAAAATGGGGAAGGTACACAAATTCAAATACTTGAGATCAACTACTCAAAGTAATGCGGTGGACAGGTGATTCTTTATTAGAATCTTTATGACCAGACAAATAATGTGGTATAATTTTAAATATGATTGGAGGATTTTTAATTGTTGACTGCTTTGTTGATGTCCACCTGGCTATAGCTTCCACGCTGCAATGGTCAGCATTCATTTTTTGTGCAGACTGTTATACTGAGACTGGATTATAAGTGTTCTTTTGTCCCCTTAAATGGTACAAAGTAGGCCAGAATTGGCTTCAGGCTTATGGACTAGTAGTCATTTATGATAGAAGAGCATCTGCACGAGTAAAAGTTTACAAGATGTTAGTGACACCTGGTTTTTTGTATGGATTGGAGGCAGTAGCATTAGCAAAATGACAGGAGGTGACAGAGCTGAAAATGCTGTGATTTTCCTCTCGAGTGACAAGGATGGACAGGATGAGTCATGAACATTGGATGTTTAGACACAGAAATAGCAGTGAGAGAGTTTGGACATGTGTAGTAGGAGTCATGCAGGATGCGGGGTATATAGGGAGAAGGATGCTGAGGATGGAGGAGAAGAGGGAGGCCAAAGAGGAGGTTTATGGATGTGTTGAGGGAGGACATGCATGTGGTTGATGCGACAGAAGACAGTGCAGGGGACAGGGTGAGATGGAGGTGATTGACCAACTGTGGTGCCACCTGTGTGTCCGATGAACCCCTTCCTCCCAGAAATCTGTTCAAGGTCCTCTGAGCACTATTAAGTGACCAGAGAACAGACGTCCAGGTCACAGGAGGTGCACTGGAACCACCTCTAATTAATGATGTTCATCTTTATTTCAGGAGGGTGAGAAGAATGGGACAACCATTAAAAGGAGCCCCAAGATCACCACGGAGACATTGGACAGTGACTTTGACCCCGCTGGATGTGAGTCCCCTCCGAGTAAGAGGCCACTCATTTTGACCAGAACATGTAAGGTCCAGTCAAGCACAACAACTGACAACAAGGAGCTGACGGGTTCCACTCAGGAAGGTAAATCTGAGCCGCCATCTGTCTCAGAGTCCCATCACGCTGCTGGAGAGGTCGTTTCCATAGAGCAGTCGGCGTCAGGTGTCACAGTGCTGTGCTGCGAGTCGTTGGACATTTTCTCAGACAGCATGGCGAGGGCAGATCCGGGTTCGGCTCTTCACTTTCTCCCTGCGAAAAAAGCAGATGAAGAACATGTCGACTGCATATCGGAAGACTGGGAGTACAGTGAAGAAGAGCTCATTTCTGCTTACGAACACTCATACTGCAAACCGGACACGGACAAACAGCAGCTTTGGGGTAAGATCATGAGTTTGCACTCGAAGATCTCAGAACTGAGCCGCAGGGAGAAAAGTACTGTGGCTAAAATCCAGGCTTTGGAGACTGAGATAGCACTTCTGAAGAGGGACGGTGCCATGTTTAAAGAGAAGCAGAAAGTTTTAGAAGATTGTATGTCCTCTGTTTTGCTGTGATTTTTTTTTTTTTTATATATTTTTTAAACACATAATTTTTGCGCCTGTTGCACATTCGTCCGTGCACACCAAGATTATATTAAATGGTTTTAGCACAAACCTTGTCTTTTACTGTCCAGTACATGTGGTGCAAACTTGTCTCTGGCATAGTCTCGAAAGGAAGAGTTCCACAAGAAGCATTTCAGATTTTGTATATTGATTTTCAGTACCTTGTTGCTGTACTTTATTGTAATGTAATGCATATCCAACACTAGAAGGCACTCGGGGAGTGCATACCTCCGCCGAGGCCATATATTCCCCTCTTCCAAAATACCATCTTTCACTTGCATTTAGTATTAAGCCTTGTTTTGTAAATATATAAAATATGTGTGTGTTCATAAAATTGCATCAAGATCAATTCATGACTTCTTTTTTTTTTCTTAAAGGTCTATGTTACTATATCTCAACATTCTGGATCCAAATTGTGTTCCGGATCAACTCAAAACTGACATAAATTATTTCCTCCGACATTATTCATCTGCTCAAAAAAATGTTATTGAAGTTCATATTAGTACATATTTTTGATTAAATGTTCCTGAATGCTGAAAATTTGTGCTGGATCATGAATCCAAAATACAACCCCTGGCAAAAATTATGGAATCACCGGCCTCGGAGGATGTTCATTCAGTTGTTTAATTTTGTAGAAAAAAAGCAGATCAGACATGATACAAAACTAAAGTCATTTCAAATGGCAACTTTCTGGCTTTAAGAAACACTATAAGAAATCAAGAAAAAAAATTGTGGCAGTCAGTAACGGTTACTTTTTTAGACCAAGCAGAGGGAAAAAAAAATATGGAATCACTCAATTCTGAGGAATAAATTATGGAATCACCCTCTAAATTTTCATCCTCAAAACTAATACCTGCATCAAATCAGATCTGCTCGTTAGTCTGCATCTAAAAAGGAGTGATCACACCTTGGAGAGCTGTTGCACCAAGTGGACTGACATGAATCATGGCTCCAACACGAGAGATGTCAATTGAAACAAAGGAGAGGATTATCAAACTCTTAAAAGAGGGTAAATCATCACGCAATGTTGCAAAAGATGTTGGTTGTTCACAGTCAGCTGTGTCTAAACTCTGGACCAAATACAAACAACAATGGGAAGGTTGTTAAAGGCAAACATACTGGTAGACCAAGGAAGACATCAAAGCGTCAAGACAGAAAAAGCAGTATGTCTCAAAAATCTAAAATGCACAACAAAACAAATGAACAAATGGGAGGAAACTGGAGTCAACGTCTGTGACCGAACTGTAAGAAACGGCCTAAAGGAAATGGGATTTACATACAGAAAAGCTAAACGAAAGCCATCATTAACACCTAAACAGAAAAAAACAAGGTTACAATGGGCTAAGGAAAAGCAATCGTGGATTGTGGATGACTGGATGAAAGTCATATTCAGTGATGAATCTCGAATCTGCATTGGGCAAGGTGATGATGCTGGAACTTTTGTTTGGTGCCGTTCCAATGTGATTTATAAAGATGACTGCCTGAAGAGAACATGTAAATTTCCACAGTCATTGATGATATGGGGCTGCATGTCAGGTAAAGGCACTGGGGAGATGGCTGTCATTACATCATCAATAAATGCACAAGTTTACATTGATATTTTGGACACTTTTCTTATCCCATCAATTGAAAGGATGTTTGGGGATGATGAAATCATTTTTCAAGATGATAATGCATCTTGCCATAGAGCAAAAACTGTGAAAACATTCCTTGCAAAAAGACACATAGGGTCAATGTCATGGCCTGAAAATAGTCCAGATCTTAATCCAATTGAAAATCTTTGGTGGAAGTTGAAAAAATGGTCCATGACAAGGCTCCAACCTACAAAGCTGATCTGGCAACAGCAATCAGAGAAAGTTGGAGCCAGATTGATGAAGAGTACTGTTTGTCACTCATTAAGTCCATGCCTCAGAAACTGCAAGCTGTTATAAAAGCCAGAGGTGGTGCAACAAAATACTAGTGATGTGTTGGAGCGTTCTTTTGTTTTTCATGATTCCATAATTTTTTCCTCAGAATTGAGTGATTCCATATTTTTTTTTTCCCTCTGCTAGGTCTACAAAAAGTAACCATTACTGACTGCCACAATTTTTTTTCCCTGATTTCTTATAGTCTTTCTTAAAGCCAGAAAGTTGCCATTTGAAATGACTTTAGTTTTGTGTCATGTCTGTGATCTGCTTTTTTTCTACAAAATTAAACAACTGAATGCACATCCTCCGAGGCCGGTGATTCCATAATTTTTGCCAGGGGTTGTATGTTCCATATCAAATTCAGAATAAAACCTCTCCTTTTCTTGGATTGTCTGCTCACCAAATTTAACTGAAATTCGTTCATTACTTTTTGAGTTATCCTGCGAAAACATTATGTAACAACTGTTAGCCTGATTAATAATGCTGATTTTGTTGTTTGTTTCCAACAGTTTAAAGCAGAGAAGAAAGTTGTAAGTGATGCCCACCAAAAATATCCAAATCCCATTAGTACTTGGCTTGTGTCCCATTTTTCCAATGATTAAAAAAACTGTCAAGTGTAGCAGTTATATTGAAAAAGATGTACCCAATGAGCAATTGGAGCTTAAATTTGGTAAAAAGATTTAAAAGGTTGATCAATTATAAATATCTGTAGATTGAGTACGCAATTGTAATTCAATGTTTTTTATTCACTTTAATCCAGTGGCACTCTCCATGGTTCTGAAAAGTTGAAGTTCTGACCATTGACTCTAAAATGTAATACTGTCCATGCGTAAGAGTTTTTTTTTTTAATGTATAATCTAAATGTATGTTTAGGGGCCTTTACATTATATACATGGACACGTGACATCACATCGAAACATTCAGTGATCACCCTAAAAAGCATTTGGTGTGTTTCTTTCCCCCTGATATTTATTGTCACAGTGCCCTTGGGTAATTTTGTTTTTCATTTACGGAGGTATATCAAGAATACACAAGGCCGGAGGAATAAAATTTCATGGGGGGTGGGCTGTGGCCTGTTCTGTGAATAGGGGAAAAATTAGGAAGGAAAATGTTGCTTTTTGGTGTTGTTTTTGGTACTTCATATGTGTACGTATTTGCTACTGTGGATATCAACTGTATCCATATGTACTTATTTGTAACAAATATACAAAATCAAATTTGATTTGTGTGCTTTGCAGAATATTAAAATGCACAGTATTATGTCATTTTATCATTTAGTTGCAGACCTACACAAAATTAACCATGATTTTCATCATTGAATAATCAATTAGTTGTTAGGTCAAAAAAAGTCAGAAAACTGTTGCTGAATGTTTTCCAGAGCCTGTTTTGTCCACAGCTTAAAGATGTATTCAGTTCACTGCCAGAGAGCATTATAAAAATAGTAAAACAAACCACAAAATATTTGCATTTAAAAAAGTGAAACCTGAGAATTTGGTTATTTAAAAAAAGACTCAAAATGAGTAATCACTGCTCAAAATAGTTGTAGATTAATATCAAATTCTAACTCAGCTCTCAAAAGATTTGCTTGTAAAATACTGCCAACAAAAATAAAGGTTTTCCACAAACTTCCACCTGGTGGCAGCAATGTGTCACCAAATAGGTGAATCAAGTGCCAATTTTTTAAAAGAAGAAGAAAACCTCCTCCCCACCCTGTTTTCCTGACAAATGAACAGACTGAAAAGATTTTAGAACTATTACACACGTTTATTAAGGTAAGAAGACAGACGTTTAAGTTTGTAATATTCGTCAAGTTGACAAGCTGTAGTAACTACTGTTTTAATAGGTGTTTTGCAGGTTCGCAGCCCTTAGCTGCATCAATAAATGTTATGTTTGAGACGTTTCAAGCGCTGACACACACACACATATATATATATATATATATATATATATATATATATATATATATATATATATATATATATATATATATATATATGAAATATCGTAAGTGTTGGACATTTGGCGTTGATACAGTCATGTGGTGCTTTAAGCTAACTGGACGAGCTAGCCGTCCGTTAGCCGTTTCAAGGTTCATGAAACAGTTTCAAAGATCCGCCACTTTGTGAAGCGCTGCTTTGCTCTCAATCACGTCAGTCAGCCACTTCTCCCGGAACCTGGTCTTCCCAGCCGTGTGCCTCAACCTGTTGGACTCCACGTAGAACTGCACGTCTACGGGCGAGATTTGCGGCTCCACACTGGACACGTCCACGATGAAGTGGACGCTAGCTGTCCCACGGATCGGCCTCCGTGGGCTCGGCGTGCTCCAGCGGGATGTGTAGTGGTAGAAGGTGTGACAGCCCTCCTCGGTAGAGAACAGGTAGTCCAGACTGAAAATCCAGCACGGCTGCAGCTCCCAGGTTCGAATATAGTCCCTGATCTGCTTTGCTCCGACTTCCACCGTGAAGTCTTGTCGTGAAACCCACTTAATATTCCTCACTTTGACATCAGGAGGGTTTTTCTCCACTTTTGACGTTGTGTCATCTTCCAATGACGTTACCTCGGACTCAAGTATTTCCAAGTTTGCGCTGGGCTCCATATTAAAACTGTTGCTCGAGCTGTGTCGAGGGGTTTGTTGACGATGAAGGAACGTCACGTGATTCGGACGTTTGAAGCCCTTTCAGGCAGTTCAGGCGTGAACCTATCATAACCCACTGGAGCAAGTTTCAAGTCACACTGGACTGAAACAGGGAGGGGTGTATTTTGGCTTTGGCAAATTTGGCATATATGAGTGGATGGCTGAGGATAGATCCCTTTAAATTTAACATGAAAATTAAAAACTATAAATTTGGTCATCTTGAAAGGCATAAGAGGGCTGATGCACCAATCAGTCACAAATATTTTGCAGATCAACATATGCTTTAGATCAACCATCTAAGTTTCTTGGTTGTTGACCTGTACAAAAATAGATGTTTTCCAGACAATATTTTCTTTGATCTTTGGCCAAATTTCTCCAGTGTCTGATCACCTCTAGCTATCTGTCCAAGTAATATTCTCACCAGGTTTGAAGGAAATCAATTCAGCCATTTTTGAGTTATGTTGTGTGCAGATTTTAAAACACGCACATGCCGGTGCAGATAATACCCTGCTGTTGCTGCTTCGTGGTTGCGCAGGGTGATTAAAAGCTGGGTTAAATGTGTGAATTGGGTTGTGCCAAAACTTAACAGCACAGATCTCGTGGTACACTCAGAAAGACGTTTGAAAAGTTTCAAAACCTTTGAAGCACAAGCGTCACTCGCACAAAGGAAATTTTGTAACCGTGTGATTATCATATGTATATTAATATGAAGGCTGTCACCATCCAGCAAGTGGTTCTGTGGTAACCATGAAGAGTAGGATGTCACATACTGCCCTCTGCTGGCCCACTTGTCAGATGCACTGCAAGATTTTCAAGATTAGTATTGTTTTTGCAAACTATAGCTATTACATTATTTAATAAGTGAATTTCTTTTATTCAGTAATAATAATAATGACCCTTTATACGATCCCACAAGATAATTAAAGTTCACATCATATGGTGTGTTCTCTTCTTGTGAATACTACAGTTTTATAAAATGTCAAATATGAATTTCTCACCTGAGACACTGGAATCAGATGATGTTTGGGGTAATTATTTAACTAAACCAATCTGTTTTCACAGTAGTTGTTACCAGATTGTATAACCAGATTGTCTTTTTTTGTTGTTGTTTCCTCCTTCCCCCCTTGACCAGGAAGAACGTGCAACATGTAATTTTTCAATGTGACTTTCTGCAACATCTGCTGTTCTTGATGGGAGGATGGTGCATTACTTTTCACACTTACCAACCCTTTGTGCACTTGAATGACCTGAAGATTCTTTGCACTGCTGCTGTTCCCAGCGAGCTGGCAGACGCATGTCGCGAATCAGGACCACGCTCAGCAGCGTCACCAAGGCGGTCGGTAGCGCAGACCTCATTGCTAGGTTTTCCCGCCTTAAGCCCAGCAGTGGCCCGGTTGACTGCGCCCATGCAGAAAAGGATGCAGTAAAATTTGCAGCCTCGGAAGGTACCATGAAACCAACAGAAGAGGACTCTGTGGAGGAAGAGTCGGACGAAAAGCAGCAGAAAATGTCTGAAAAGCTACCTGGCGCCACCACGAGTTCCACAAGCTCTTCCTCGAATGTGGTGAAACAAACCATGCCACTATTTCACCAGTCAGCTCTGTCAATCAACGTGGACGAGACCTACAACAGTCTGACTCAGCACATCAACAGTTACTTTGGCACCAACGTCCAAGTGGGAAGTGGTGAAAAAAAAAATTGTGGAGAAATGGACGGCCCTGTTTCCGAGTCTGTTCTCAACCCTCGCCTTTGTAGAACAAGGGATCACATCCCGGTTTTGTCTCCAGTGGCAGATCCTAAGTGTACTACCTCGCCTCGTCCTACCGCTACAACAGAAAAGCTCAGCCCTCCTGGCGCCATGCCTTCATCAAATGCGACTGCGAAAGAAACTGCTGTTCATTCCAGCCAGGCGCCTCCCACCTCATCTAAAAAAGGCTTCACCCAGTATCTCTCCTACCCTCAGCCCAGCGTCCAGGCTTTTGTCGGCAGCTACATAGCGCCGCTGGTTCCTAAGTTCAGAGGGGATCCTAAAGGCATCCCAGTTGACAAGGTTTCGACAGCCGGTGCTGCTGTGGAAGAACCTACTGTGGAGAAAACGGAGAGCAAGGAGGAGAAGCGAGACAAGGCCAAGGAACTGCTGCAATCTCAAAGGGAGAAGGTATGATGCTCCAAGAAATGAAGTCATGTGTGAAGTGACAGCAGAAGACAAAGGAGGGAAATGCTAACACAGGTGACATGACAAAAACAAAACAAAACTGCAACATCTAAACACGGGAAAATATGTAAGATATTTTTGAAACTTTAAATTTGGCTTATGTTTTAGGTTATCACTCTTCCTTATGTGAGATACTGTCGATGAACATGAACAAAAGATGGTGCAACATGTAACGTAACGTATGTTTGTTTATTTGTTTGGGCTAGCTTTGATTTGGCCCCTTCTTTGTAAACAGATTATTACGTTAGCTAGGTTGCGTTGTTAAAGATGTGGCATGATGCCAGAGCTTTCTTTGTTGCAACCAATGCAGGATTCATTAAACATACCTTTGGCTGTGGTATTCTTGGGGGAACAACCTGCATCCATTGGATTAGGTTAGATTAGACTGAACTTTATTAATCCTTTGGGAAGCCTCCCTCAGCGATATTGAGGTTCCAGCAGCATTGGGCAGCAGCACACAGGGTAAGAAGCACACAGAGTATCAAAAGTAGAAGTAAGAAACAATTTGCAAAAAGTAAATACAAATATAAATACCAGAATTACTGGTTACAGCTGCTCCTCTCCTTCCTGTCCTCTGTCTTCCTGTTACCCCCACCCCGAGTGCTCCGACAAATACATACACTCCTTTGTCCCAGCTTGAGGGACAAAAGAGTATTTCAGCCTGTTGGTCCTGCACTTGGGGAGGAGCACTCTGTGGCTGAACTTGCTCCTCTGGTGTATTAATAACAGCATCCATTTATTGTTTATATTGATAATTGTTTATTGGTGTATTAACGATAACAAAAAGAAAATTGAATATTTAATATTTTTATTTAATAACACCCTTTCCAGATAATTTAAGGAAAAAATGGTGCTGCTTGTAATTTTGTATCATTTTTGTCATTCAGACATGAGCCATTAGTCTAACATGAAGTACTAAATAATGGTCACACATCGAAGTTTCAACATATAGTAAATCAAAGAAAACCTGTGACACAATTAATACCTTGATGATAATAATAATAATAATGAATATTTTATGATGCCTTGGTCTTGACTCCAGTTTAAAATGCAGGTTTTTTTTGTCGTGCAGATAATAGCCCGAGTGAGTGTAGACAACAGGACCAGAGCCCTGGTGAAAGGTCTGCAGCGGGTCACCGATGTTCAGCTCCTCACCAGTCGGGTGGAGGAGCTCAGCTATCATCTCCTGGAGTTCCCCGAAACACGAGGCGTGGCCGTAATGGTGAGCGCATCTGCAGCCATCTTAGAAAAAGAATGATGCTCTGAACAATATTTTTACTTGCACTGTATTTGAAAGATGTTGTAGCGTATAAAAAGCTGAAAAAGTTTTTTGTTGTTTTTGGAAAGTATAAAGGAAAAGGGACATTCAAGGTCTTATAAAACAGGTATGCACGGAACAATGTGGTAATTTAACAGTTTTTTATTTAATCATTTAGAGTACTATATATTGGAAAGTGTCACTAAAATTTACTTGAACTTAAAAGGCTGAAACTGTGTTTTATTTTTACGGACCTACTGCTCAACCAAACATCCAATTAACGATATGATTTGGAACATTCTTGAGCCCTCATATTTAATTTGGTCAAAAGAGAGAAAGTTTGGATGTTCGTGTTTCAGTTAAATACGGCTGGAATGACGCATCAAATATCATGATACTTGTATTGTGAAGCCTGTACTGAATCGTGTTTTTTTTTTTTTTTTTTTTTTTTTTTTTTTTTTTTTACTGCTGCATGGAATAAATGATCTCTTATAGAAGAATCATAAATGTTTGATTAAAATATACAAATGGTAAAGTACATCAAGATTACAATTTATACTCCACAATAATTTCTTTCTTCAATATTAAACATTCACCGCATATTAATTTTCTGCGGAATTAGTGTGAACGGCGACATAATTATGTATCGTGATATGCACTGAATCGCGATAGTCGTATCTTGGAATGAGTGTATTGTTACACCGCTACAGCTTCATTTTCTGTCCACAATTATTTGAAAATTGAAAAATCATTTATCGTGATAAATATTATATATGGAGAAGTCTGTGTACTTTAATTACACAGGACCAAAGGTTATTTTCATATGATTGGTGAATAACCTGTGATTGTCCAGCTTATTTGAACAACTAGAGCAGTGCTGTCCAATTTCAGGCTCTCAGGCCATGTTTGGGCCACCGTGGCAGTTCAGTTTCTCTGAAAACTTATAAATGACTGTAGATGAGATTATGAATGCTAATCATTTTTAACAAAATATATGTTTACTGTCACCTGAGCCACAGTGTGTCTAATGATGTGGCAGGTACATTTTCAATCGTCTTCATTAAGTGTGTGTGCGTACATTTGGTGATTGTACCAAATCTGTCTTGGATGTCTAGGAGCATGCGCTGCCTTGCCTGCTATGCTTGCGTCAGAGCCGAGACCTTCCTCTCCAGGCGGCCGTCAGAGAAGCACTCGCTCTGGTTGGCTACAACGAACCAGTCAAAGGCAGAGGCATTCGGGTCCTGGCCATAGATGGAGGGGGAACGAGGTAAAGCTGTTTCAATTGGTCCATTTTTAAGTTGAGTTGGAGGCCGTTTTTTTTTTTTGTTTTTTTTCTGCCTTTTCCATGTAGCTTGTGTGTTATAAGATCTGTGACTAAAAGTGTACTAGACAGTAATTGGATGTCTTTTTGGTCCATTATAACTTTTTTTGAGTAATTAAAGTCTACTTAACTCTGGAGGTTTGTTGGGTGTGGTCTTCCTGAAGGAAGTATCCTTCACCCTATTGTTGAAGAATAAAAGAGCCGCTTTATAAGTGGCAGAAGGATGGCGTTTGACATCCACTTCCTTGTTGATGCATTTTTCTTGAACCCATTAAAACTGACTGATTCTCAAATACCCTAAGGATCCGACTCCATGTCGCGAGAAGAGTAATGTTTATGCTGTTCAGTGCAGTCGTCGGACATCTTTAATGGCGAAACTGCACACTGTACAATCATAAGATCAGCACAGAGGGAGCGACACAGCGGGTCAGAACTCTGCAGTTTACATTTATCTAAAAGACGAGAGGCTTTTTTTGAAAAACGAAGTTCATGTCTTGTACAGAGAGGAGAGATGATTTGAGAGGGGTGTAAAAGAACCCAATCGAGTGAAAGTGGAAAAACCTACCTTCAACCAGAGGAGTGGAGAACAGCTAAGATACCATCTTTCTGCTACTTGTAACAAGTCCCTTCATTGCTACCCCATTGGTGAGGAAAGATTGGCTGACCTTGACTTCGCAGATGATGCTATGATCTCTTCAGAGTCAGTAAATACCTTGATTGTAGCATTTGAGAGGCTTTGCAAGGAATTCAGAAGATCTGGATTTGTGATGGTCTGAAAGTAAGACCAAGATTCATGCTCTCAGTGACTTCCTAGACTGTGGTGAAGGTGTTGAACTTGGAAGAGGCACTCATTTGTCTCAGCAGTGACCTTCATGCCTGTGGCTTTTGGGGTTGAGAGGTTCCTTCAATCAATCAATCAATTTTTTTTTATATAGCGCCAAATCACAAACAGTTGCCCCAAGGCACTTTATATTGTAAGGCAAGGCCATACAATAATTATGTAAACCCCAACGGTCAAAACGACCCCCTGTGAGCAAGCACTTGGCTACAGTGGGAAGGAAAAACTCCCTTTTAACAGGAAGAAACCTCCAGCAGAACCAGGCTCAGGGAGGGGCAGTCTTCTGCTGGGACTGGTTGGGGCTGAGGGAGAGAACCAGGAAAAAGACATGCTGTGGAGGGGAGCAGAGCTCGATCACCAATGATTAAATGCAGAGTGGTGCATACAGAGCAAAAAGAGAAAGAAACAGTGCATCATGGGAACCCCCCAGCAGTCTACGTCTATAGCAGCATAACTAAGGGATGGTTCAGGGTCACCTGATCCAGCCCTAACTATAAGCTTTAGCAAAAAGGAAAGTTTTAAGCCTAATCTTAAAAGTAGAGAGGGTGTCTGTCTCCCTGATCTGAATTGGGAGCTGGTTCCACAGGAGAGGAGCCTGAAAGCTGAAGGCTCTGCCTCCCATTCTACTCTTACAAACCCTAGGAACTACAAGTAAGCCTGCAGTCTGAGAGCGAAGCGCTCTATTGGGGTGATATGGTACTACGAGGTCCCTAAGATAAGATGGGACCTGATTATTCAAAACCTTATAAGTAAGAAGAAGAATTGCGTAACAATTAAAATTTAAGCAATACCGTCTAATAATACTGCCTAAGGGAAGCATGTATAAAGTGAATAAAATTGGTCCTAGCACAGAACCTTGTGGAACTCCATAATTAACTTTAGTCTGTGAAGAAGATTCCCCATTTACATGAACAAATTGTAATCTATTAGACAAATATGATTCAGACCACTGCAGCGCAGTGCCTTTAATACCTATGGCATGCTCTAATCTCTGTAATAAAATGTTATGGTCAACAGTATCAAAAGCAGCACTGAGGTCTAACAGAACAAGCACAGAGATGAGTCCACTGTCCGAGGCCATAAGAAGATCATTTGTAACCTTCACTAATGCTGTTTCTGTACTATGATGAATTCTAAAACCTGACTGAAACTCTTCAAATAGACCATTCCTCTGCAGATGATCAGTTAGCTGTTTTACAACTACCCTTTCAAGAATTTTTGAGAGAAAAGGAAGGTTGGAGATTGGCCTATAATTAGCTAAGATAGCTGGGTCAAGTGATGGCTTTTTAAGTAATGGTTTAATTACTGCCACCTTAAAAGCCTGTGGTACATAGCCAACTAACAAAGATAGATTGATCATATTTAAGATCGAAGCATTAAATAATGGTAGGGCTTCCTTGAGCAGCCTGGTAGGAATGGGGTCTAATAAACATGTTGATGGTTTGGATGAAGTAACTAATGAAAATAACTCAGACAGAGCTCTGACTCTTTGTCAGCCTGGCTACAGTGCTGAAAAGAAACCTGGGGTTGTTCTTATTTTCTTCAATTAGTGATGAGTAGAAAGATGTCCTAGCTTTACGGAGGGCTTTTTTATAGAGCAACAGACTCTTTTTCCAGGCTAAGTGAAGATCTTCTAAATTAGTGAGACGCCATTTCCTCTCCAACTTAGGGGTTATCTGCTTTAAGCTACGAGTTTGTGAGTTATACCACGGAGTCAGGCACTTCTGATTTAAAGCTCTCTTTTTTAGAGGAGCTACAGCATCCAAAGTTGTCTTCAATGAGGATGTAAAACTATTGACGAGATACTCTATCTCACTTACAGAGTTTAGGTAGCTACTCTGCACTGTGTTGGTATATGGCATTAGAGAACATAAAGAAGGAATCATATCCTTAAACCTAGTTACAGCGCTTTCTGAAAGACTTCTAGTGTAATGAAACTTATTCCCCACTGCTGGGTAGTCCATCAGAGTAAATGTAAATGTTATTAAGAAATGATCAGACAGAAGGGAGTTTTCAGGGAATACTGTTAAGTCTTCTATTTCCATACCATAAGTCAGAACAAGATCTAAGATATGATTAAAGTGGTGGGTGGACTCATTTACTTTTTGAGCAAAGCCAATAGAGTCTAATAATAGATTAAATGCAGTGTTGAGGCTGTCATTCTCAGCATCTGTGTGGATGTTAAAATCGCCCACTATAATTATCTTATCTGAGCTAAGCACTAAGTCAGACAAAAGGTCTGAAAATTCACAGAGAAACTCACAGTAACGACCAGGTGGACGATAGATAATAACAAATAAAACTGTTTTTGGGACTTCCAATTTGGATGGACAAGACTAAGAGTCAAGCTTTCAAATGAATTAAAGCTCTGTCTGGGTTTTTGATTAATTAATAAGCTGGAATGGAAGATTGCTGCTAATCCTCCGCCCCGGCCCGTGCTACGAGCATTCTGACAGTTAGTGTGACTCGGGGGTGTTGACTCATTTAAACTAACATATTCATCCTGCTGTAACCAGGTTTCTGTAAGGCAGAATAAATCAATATGTTGATCAATTATTATATCATTTACCAACAGGGACTTAGAAGAGAGAGACCTAATGTTTAATAGACCACATTTAACTGTTTTAGTCTGTGGTGCAGTTGAAGGTGCTATATTATTTTTTCTTTTTGAATTTTTATGCTTAAATAGATTTTTGCTGGTTATTGGTAGTCTGGGAGCAGGCACCATCTCTACGGGGATGGGGTAATGAGGGGATGGCAGGGGGAGAGAAGCTGCAGAGAGGTGTGTAAGACTACAACTCTGCTTCCTGGTCCCAACCCTGGATAGTCACGGTTTGGAGGATTTAAGAAAATTGGCCAGATTTCTAGAAATGAGAGCTGCTCCATCCAAAGTGGGATGGATGCCGTCTCTCCTAACAAGACCAGGTTTTCCCCAGAAGGTTTGCCAATTATCTATGAAGCCCACATCATTTTTTGGACACCACTCAGACAGCCAGCAATTCAAGGAGAACATGTGGCTAAACATGTCACTCCCGGTCTGATTGGGGAGGGGCCCAGAGAAAACTACAGAGTCCGACATTGTTTTTGCAAAGTTACACACCGATTTAATGTTAATTTTAGTGACCTCCGATTGGCGTAACCGGGTGTCATTACTGCCGACGTGAATTACAATCTTACCAAATTTACGCTTAGCCTTAGCCAGCAGTTTCAAATTTCCTTCAATGTCGCCTGCTCTGGCCCCCGGAAGACAATTGACTATGGTTGCTGGTGTCGCTAACTTCACATTTCGCAAAACAGAGTCGCCAATAACCAGAGTTTGATCCTCGGCGGGTGTGTCGTCGAGTGGGGAAAAACGGTTAGAGATGTGAACGGGTTGGCGGTGTACACGGGGCTTCTGTTTAGGACTACGCTTCCTCCTCACAGTCACCCAGTCAGCCTGCTTTCCCGGCTGCTCGGGATCTGCCAGGGGGTAACTAACGGCGGCTAAGCTACCTTGGTCCGCACCGACTACAGGGGCCTGGCTAGCTGTAGAATTTTCCACGGTGCGGAGCCGAGTCTCCAATTCGCCCAGCCTGGCCTCCAAAGCTACGAATAAGCTACACTTATTACAAGTACCGTTACTGCTAAAGGAGGCCGAGGAATAACTAAACATTTCACACCCAGAGCAGAAAAGTGCGGGAGAGACAGGAGAAGCCGCCATGCTAAATCGGCTAAGAGCTAGTAGCTGCGCTAAGCTAGCGGATTCCTAAAAACACGCAAAGTGAATAATGTGTAAATAATTTAGAGGTGATTCAGCAGAAGGAGTGCTTTAGTTAAGGCACGTAAAGATTACACTGGGAAACAAATCGTAATCTAGATAACTAGATCAATCTAACTACGCAGATTAAACAGCTAACAGATACAGAAAAACACAGCTGTGCTCCGGAACAGGAAGTGATACAATATCGCAGTGAGAGCCAACCACCAGTAGAGGATCAGAATAAATATTGCCGTTTGTTTGTTCGTTTTCCTTGGAAAATCATATGGAGTCATCAGGTCGGCAATATATTTGCAGGAGAATGAACTTCAAGTTTTTGTGGTCCTGGTGCTTCCGGTCGTATGGTTGTGAGACTTGGATGCCACCCAATCACCTGATGACTGGATCTCTTCAGAAGATCTTTTGGTACCCGTGGAATGTCTTTTTGTCAAATAATGGTTGCTTAGGGAGACTCTGATGAGGACTATCACTTGGATTTTGCTCGAACTTCAGCTATGACATTTTGGCCATGTAGAGCGTTCCTTTAGGCATGACCCAGCACATAGCTGTCTCTGTGCTGAGGATCCCATTGGCTGCAGAAGGCACTTTTGAGAGGTGACTTGACACATCCATTATGACCGAGATCAAACCCAACGATCCTCCCGAGACCAGTAGGGTCTATTGTCCCATCCCCCGGAAGAAGCCACCTGGCTAAATCTCTCAAAAGCTAGCATGTCCAAGTTCTGTAAAGTTTTTGGAAGGAGTTTTGTACCTACTTGTTACTCTAGTTGTAAAAAATGTTTTTTGTTTTTTGTTTTTTTTTGTTTGCTTGCAGAGGGATGTTGGCTCTACAGACTCTTCGTAAACTTCAGGAGCTGACTGGAAAGCCGGTCCACCAACTCTTTGACTACATCTGTGGAGTCAGCACGGGTAATGTGATCAGATCAGGGCGTGACAACACTGTAGAGAAATGAAACACCAACACCGTTGCCTGCAACCCCTCTATTTTGTTCCTCTGTGCTTTAGGTGCCATCCTGGCCTTCATGCTGGGGATCTTTCAGATCCCTTTGGAAGAGTGCGAGGAGATGTACAGGAAGCTGGGTTCGGATGTCTTCAAGCAGAACGTCATCGTTGGAACCGTGAAGATGGGCTGGAGCCACGCTTTCTATGACAGTGAAATCTGGGAAAACATCCTGAAGTATATCCTATCCTTGTCTTGCATTTATCTGCCGGTGCCTTTGATTTGTTTGTCCATGATCTTAAAGTAGTGCTAGTAATTTTGTTGTTTTTAGGGAACGGATGGGTGACGGGTTTATGATTGAGAGTTCCAGGGATCCACATTGCCCTAAAGTAAGCCGGTCACCTTTTCTGTTATAATTAATATAAAGATGACTTTACGGGTCTGTGATAGACTGGTGGCCTGTCCAGTGTGTACTCCGCCTCTCGCTGAATGACTGACTGCTGGGATAGGCTCCACCCCTTGTGACCCTTAACTGGAATAAACAGGTTTAGAAAATGAATGGATGAATGTTGTTTTCCCTTTTTCTCTGGCCACCAGGTGTCAGCAGTGAGCACGATTGTGAACAGGGGTTTGCCTCTCAAGGCCCATGTATTCCGGAACTACACCTTCACACCAGGAGTGAGATCTCACTACCTCGGTGACTGCAAACACAAAATGTGGCAAGCTATCAGAGCCTCGTCTGCTGCCCCGGGCTACTTCCAGGAGTTTGTTTTGGGCAAAGACCTGCACCAGGTATTTATTACATGGAGCCGGCAGAATGAGGGGATATCTAAAAAAAAAACCCCACACATATACAAATTTAATTAATGCTTTTAAAAAGTGGAAATGACTTGTTTTAGAATAGGTCAAAATAATAATTAAACCACAAGGTGGAAAAAAGTATTATTAAAATTCTTAGAAGGGAAAGGAAATAATTGCAGTAAGTATATTTACAGTAGAGTGGCAGCAATAAAAGGTATAGATTCCCTTCAGTATTTAAATCATTGAACCTTCAAGGCGGTCTCATGTTTGCCATGGACCTCTTGTCCAGAGTATCCCGGAGAATGTCACAAAATGTCAAACTCAGACTGAGGTACAGAGACAAAGATATGGCCCCCGTTTCTGCTCGCCAACATCAAAGCCTCGCGACACCGCCTGCTTTTGTGGAGAGAAATGAAAAAAGCTCCTGATTTGTCACGAAAGAGAATATCTGACCCGGCGGCACTGCATGTGGGAAGAACTCCCGCACGGTGTCAATGTCTGCAGCTGCTGTCAAAACAAACAAGAATTTCACTTAAAAAATCAGAACAGCTGTACAACGTTGACCTGAATATTAAGACTAAATATTACGTGACATGACTGCCCACTCACTAATTCATATTTGAGATATTAATTGCAGTGTTGTGATGAATACTTAATAAGATGATTGACGGGGCTTATATTCATTTGCACAGCGTTATGATCAAATGACATTTTGGTCAGGGACATACTGTATTTACTCTATTAAACACCCCAGGTGCATGCAATTTTGCATGCATGCATGGGGCACACCATACGGCTTTATGGTACATACGGACATGTGTATTGCATGCAAGAGAAGCAGCACAGACTCGAAACGAATGTTTCCTGCTTGTAGTAGCTGCTACACATTTTACTTAAAGTGGCTCCGTGCAAACGTTGCTACTCGGCAGCGTTCAAGCTTAAAGTCGTGAAAGAAGCGGAAGAGAAGGGGAAGCACCATGCTGCTTGGATTTTCCTACTTGATAGGAAACGCATCTGGGAGTGGTGTAGGAACAAGGATAAGCTTGCAACCCTGGCCAAAACAGCTGCCTAGTGGGACGTGAAAAGTGCGTTATCAGGACATTGAAGAGGAGCTGCTAAAATAGTTCCAGGAAAGGAGAACTGCAGTTCTCTGCGCGACAGGGAAGAGTCTGAAGTACGAGACACTGCGGCTGCATAAGCAACATGGAAACCAAAACTTCAGATCCTCGAATGGCTGGTGTTTGAAGTTTTTGGAACACCATCACATACCAAGCCTACGATGCACTTGTGTTGCTCTACATGAAAGAACTGAGGGATAACAATGTGGACTTCTGCAGAGGAGGACTATGACAGTCCTGGACACTAGCCACAAATTGTGAATTTCATCGATCGCTTATGTTTTGTGGTGGCAATGAAGTAGGACTATTCCATTTTCTTTTATCTATTCTCTCAGGAATTCACAATTTTGCTACATGCAGTGTGCTGAAAAAGCCAGGGGGCATGGTGTTTAATAGGGTGGGAGCCTTTAACGGAGTAAATACGGTACAGAATGCACTACATAATAAAATGGTCACTGGAGAGGAACTTGCATGAATAAAAATCAAAATATTAACATTATTGTTATCGACTGACTATAAATGGTCAAAAAAAAAAAAAAAAGAAGTAGCTATGATGTAGAATTTCTTCAATTTGCTGTTTTGTGACATTTGATTAGTAGGCCAGATAACTTTAGCTGGTCTTTGTGGGCGGCCCTTCTGATTCAGGCCTTAGCTTCATTTCGATAACCTACTTTGGTAAAATTAAATTTGTCCCTGATGACAAGCATGTCTCTGCCCTGCCATCTCGTACTGTAACTCACGAGTCCTCCTACAGTGTTTGTCATTAGCACATACGGATTTCTAGCCTCACTGTGCGTATTGCCAAACTTAAATCCTGATTTTTGTTTTATATCGAGTTTTAGGGTTTTTTTGTGTGAGAAGGTTTTTCCAGGAACAAATTAATTAAAACAGCCAAGATCACGTTTTCCTAGTTTCGGAAAGTGCTAGTTAGGTGTAGTGGTTCAGGTTCTCTTAGTGAGAGAACAAACAAAGCTTATTGGGAATCCAAACCCTAATTGCAGTCTTGAGCTAAAAATGTCTCTTTATCGCCATTGATTATGAGCTTGTTTAGCTTTTTCCCCCATCATCTAGACAGTAGCTGATGGCCTTCACTGTAAATAAGACTTGAGAATTTTTGTCTTGTCATTCGTTAGCATCGTGGGAGCTGTAGGATTGGCGTCTGTTGGTCTTGTTCATGTGACTCGTCCCAGATGCAATTCTGGGATGTTTGGATAAACAAGTATCGCATTGACCGTGGGGATCCATGGGCTGTAGATTGGGTCAAAGTAAGTCCATTCGGCTGCTCTCTTGTTTTGCGCTCAGAGTCGCCACAACAAATCTGAGGTGGGTAGTGTTTATAAAATAGGTAGCTGACATATTTCAAGGGGCTCTGTAGTTTAGCACCTCACGTCTTTTTCACCTCTACCTTCAAAATGACCTTGATTTGGAACATTAAGAATGTAAGTGGTATCATACTGTGATTTCTCCGGATACGCAAGTCATCTGCTGGCCAAAGGACAGGGGAAGGTCTGTGGCTTCTGACCCACTGGAACACAGAATGTTTTCAAAATGGCAGCCATTTTGGACTTGTGTTTCTTTCCATTCACATTAGCAGGGAGGGCATTCCCCACCCCCACCCCCCTGGCCTGCTTTTTGTTTGTTTTTGTGTTTCTTCAATTAAAATATATAATAAATACATGTACTTTAGTGTGCAATTTAAAAATAAATAAATAAAATTCATATGACAGACAGTCAGTTGTTTGCTCGATAAGACTAATTTTCATTGAGCTCTAAATGTTGTCTACTGAATGACACAAGAATCAAATGCATTTTTAGTAAATAAAAAGTTAGTAACATTACAGTAAATGTGGTCCAGTCATTTATAATTTATATATTGACATTTGGCATGTCAAACTGGTTTCTATTTTTTTTTTTTTTTGCAAACAGCTACAGTTATTCGTCATTTGACATATTTACAGATGGACCTCTTGAAGACCTGTGACTCAATTTTCATAAAACTGTCTGAAAATGTGTCTGCAACAGCAACTATTACATTCTGTCCATGAGACAGGAATTACTTCAAAGAATTAATATTGTGTGATGGGACATTTAAAAAAAATGAATAAATTAATTCTGAATGGTCTTCACTAGAACTGTTGACAAAATTTTATTGTACCCACATTAATGGTAAATGTCCACCAGGTGGAGATGGTGCTCCATTTCAAGAACCTTGAGTACAGGCTGCTGTGGGACATGATGATGACCAACCTGTTGCTTATAGTAGTAGAAGATGTTATGTCCTCTTACTTCAGAATGGCTCCCCTTCTGTCTCCTCTAGGATGGAGGTCTCCTCATAAACAACCCCACAGCTTTGGCCATCCACGAGTGCAAGTGTCTGTGGCCAAGCACGCCACTGCAGTGTGTCTTGTCTCTGGGCACCGGGCGGTACGAGACCGGGGGTAAGAACGTGGCCACCTACACGAGCCTCAAGACCAAAATCACCAACGTCATCAGCAGTGCCACAGACACAGAGGGTAAGGCCACGCCCACGCGCTGTGTGCTTTCCACATCCCACACATTTATTTATTAAACAGAAATGTGAGCTGCTGCAACTCTGGTTTAGCCTCGTCCCCTGTGAACAACTTATGCCTCAGGTATATCGGGTGTGAAAGCTTAGTGGATTCGAGGAATTCTGTGGATTTCATCATTGGGGGCACTGTTAGTGTTGTACTCTGTAATCGTGATTGACATTTTGGTCAGGCACATACCGTATTTACTCTGTTAAACACCCCTGGTGCATTTTTAATATGCCTGTAATATGCGAATAATTTGTGTGGCATATGTGTGAGACTTCCAGCTCAACAGTTGACGTCTCTTCATTTCAGAGGTCCACGCAATGCTCGATGCTCTCCTGCCCCCCGACACCTACTTCCGTTTCAACCCCTACATTAGCGAAGACGTCCCGTTGAATGAGAACCGCATCGAGAAGTTGAACTTCCTCAAGTCCGAGGGTGAACGCTACCTGGAGCGCAACGAGGCCAAACTGAAGAAGGCAGCTAGCGTGCTTGGCCAAGAGAAGAGCACCGTCCAGAGACTGGCCGAGTGGGTGAAACTCAAGGCCTACACGTATGAGGGCTTCCCCTTCTTGTCCAAGCTGTAGTTCCTACCAAGGCAACGTGGCGACCAAGAGTGAGTCTTGGAGGTACGAAGTTCTGCTGAGTAAAAGTCAGAAAACTGAGAAATAAAGTGATGATCGAACTCTCTACTCTTTGAACACACTTAAGGGAGTATGTTTCTAATCACGGGAGCATCCTTGTAAAAATCAGCACGTTTGGACACCATTCCTAAATTAATTTACTTGAATGATTGCAGATAGGAATGACGTTTACACAACTGTATGAATTTTATACTTGATAAAATGTTAGCTTAATTTAGCCTTAATGCACAAGGACTAATGTGCTGCTGTCTCACGTCATGAATAATTGATGCTAATCTGATGACTGCAGTTATATTGCACATAAATAAGATTGATATTCAGTTTTAGTCTCATGATATTCAGTAATGGGAATACATTAAGTTATATAATGAGAACTTTATTGCTTGTAAGGAAGCACGAACTTGTCCATATGCACCGTGTAAAATTTTTTATCTCACCTAACATGATGAAACATAAGATTAATTATTGTTTGACTGCTTAACATGGAAATGTAAATACACATAGATGGAGCAACACTGAAATCTTTTCTGAGACTGTGAAAAATACTTATGCTCGTAAAATACTCATGGAAATGTGCCTTGTAAAATGTAATGATTGAATGAATAGTTACAGTCTTGAGTGGGCTCTTAACACAATAACTCAAAAATATTAAATGTTAGAATCTTGTAACTTGCCATGTTAAAAGAACATATTGTGTTGCCAGTATGAGCTGACAGCTCTTGGTGAAATTCAGTTGTACCTGCATTAATGGTAAATGTCTACCAGATGGCGATATTGCTCTATTTCACTACTCTTGGGACACAATGACCATCAAACTGTTGCTTATATTAGTAAGCTACTGTTGTTTTTTCCAGTTTACCCTTATTATAATCTCTATTAATTTCGTAAATTACAAGATGATGGCATTTGAACTCATTCATTCACTCAGTGGATTTCAGGGGGTTCTGCTGAGGTTTTTCCAAAGACTACGGGTGAAGAAGACCACTACTGCTTGTTCCATTGAGCATCACCCATAATTCATTTCAGTGTCCAGCTATTGCTGTTGTACAGTTTATGAAGATTTTTCACATTGTGAGAATAACAACCTGAACTGCCATATTTTTTTTTGTTTGTTTGTTTGTTTTTGATTGATGGAATCTCGGCAGAAGAAAAATATTACTGAAAAATAAAAACTGACTTTCAGCAGCTTGCATTAGTTGGTTCTCCCCTGATGTTTGATGCCTCTTGTTTTTGTTCTCCCGCTTTTACTGAAGTGAGTTGGTTCGGGATGGATGGAGGCTACACATTATTTCAGCAACTTAACATTCACCAATCACACGTTTAAGAAATTAGAGAGTTGTCACAAAGACCAAAGCAACCTCCTCCACCTTTGATCTGCTAAAAAAAATCCAATCAGCCACAAGGAGGCGCACCTTGAAGACTTTGCAATAACAAAGTCAAGTGATGTTTCAGTCCCAGTCACAAATGGTCGACTTGATTAAACTTACAAATTTATGGACTGCTTATTTTCACCTCTTTTGTTTGTTTACTTATGGTTGACACCAACCCAACAAGTTGGCAGTGTGCCCCACCCCCACTCACAAAAACACAAACAAACAAACCCAAGCCAAATTCATTGTTCAGTAATAAAAACAATATATGTCCATCTTTCCTCCCGGGGACGAAAAGCTGGATTGGATTGTCTGGTTTTATGTTGTTCCCTAGCAACCGTTATAGTTCCCTGCTCATTTATAATGCCCTCAATGTATGCGCGCCCACGTTTGCCTAAAATTATCCCTGATCTGGCAGAAATGAATTACGCAACCAGCCTTTTGTTTTGCCGTTATTTTTTTTTTGCTGTGATTGTGATGCAAAAACAAAACAAAAAAACAGAGATTAACAGTTTGTTCCGCAACTGTTTCATACAATCTCTGAAGTCAACGTTCTGTTGTGGTTTGAGACAGATTATAATATTTTAAAGCAACTCTTTCATTTAGTTTTGACACTGAATCATTTTCACTGTACTAGAGGTGAGAATTGTACTGTTTCAAAAAGAAGAAGAAAGGGCTTCTCGGAACCTTTTCAGTGCAGAACAGATTTCTAAAGAAATTGCTTTGCACGGTTTGGAAATGGCAAATTGTCTTCTAAAGCAGTGGGTTCATTTTAGTGTTTTTGAGCCTTTTGAAATGATGGAAAGGGTGTGTGTTCTTTCCAAGCACTTGTGTGGTTTAATGGGTGAATTGTTTTTAAAATGTTTTTCACTTAGTGTTTCATGTTTTTGCAACTGATTTATTTTCTGAAGCAATTGATTCATGTAATGTTTTAAGATTTTCACATCAAGCGGGCCCTAATCTTCATGCTTGTGGGGCTGCTGGTTTGAGACCCATCATTTTGAACAGTGTTCATCCTGGAATTTGAATGAAAAAAAGCTGAAGAGTGTGGATTTCCACAAATCTCTGCCATTCAGTCAGTGAACAAATGCAAAACAAACCAACAGCTCTGACTGTCAAAATAATACACGCACACATGTTTTAATCTCATGCCCGTTTTAGGGCAAATGTGTTCCTTCAGTAAAGCTGCTTTTTGGGTCCCAGCCTTCCCTCAGGACTTGTCAGAATTACTGGGATCAGCAGCAAATTCTGCAGCTGTGAATCCACATGGCCTTTGGCCTGGGTGAGTGTTGCTACATGCACAGTGTTTTTCACACTTCAACATGCCTGCAGGGCATCCCATGGCATTAAAAGACCAGTTTGCTGTGTTTATTTATCTTTTTAAAGGTAAAGGTGAAAATATATTACTTCTCAGGTTGTTTTTTCACACTTTGTGCAGTGGGTGCTGTTATTTAAGTTGGTTTAAATGTGCATCACCATCAAGACTGACAAAGTGAAGGAAAAGACAGAGGTCCCACTCTGGTATGATCCATCCTCTGATTTGTCCAAACAAACCTGGCCACAAAGGTGATGATTTGTGTGGTTTTATATCTTGTTCAATTACTTATGGCCCCTCAAAACAGGCACTATGTATACAAATGTAAATAATTTCTACGTGGTTAATGTGTGTTTTGTTGAACCACTTGAATTAAAGCTAAATTATTAAAAACTGTTGTACAGAGGTAAAGTTATAAAAAAAATTGTAATTGTCCAATTATTACTGTCTACTATTACTTTCCAGAGTACAAAATGTCTCTTGCACAGAAAAAAAAGCCATATACAAGTCATAAGTTGTTTTTCTGTATTGTCAGCTCTTTAATTTGGATTCTTTGGACTTTGTTGAGAGTTCTTATTGTTGCATTTATTTTGTTATTAGGGTTTATTTTATTTAGTGCTTTGATTCCTGGGAAGATACTCCGTTATAATTACACTCAACAAAAATATAAATGCAACACTTTTGGTTTTGCTCCCATTTTGTATGAGATGAACTCAAAGATCTAAAACTTTTTCCACATACACAATATCACCATTTCTCTCAAATATTGTTCACAAACCAGTCTAAATCTGTGATAGTGAGCACTTCTCCTTTGCTGAGATAATCCATCCCACCTCACAGGTGTGCCATATCAAGATGCTGATTAGACACCATGATTAGTGCACAGGTGTGCCTTAGACTGCCCACAATAAAAGGCCACTCTGAAAGGTGCAATTTTATCACACAGCACAATGCCACAGATGTCGCAAGATTTGAGGGAGCGTGCAATTGGCATGCTGACAGCAGGAATGTCAACCAGAGCTGTTGCTTGTGTATTGAATGTTCATTTCTCTACCATAAGCCGTCTCCAAAGGCGTTTCAGAGAATTTGGCAGTACATCCAACTAGCCTCACAACCGCAGACCACGTGTAACCACACCAGCCCAGGACCTCCACATCCAGCATGTTCACCTCCAAGATCGTCTGAGACCAGCCACTCGGACAGCTGCTGAAACAATCGGTTTGCATAACCAAAGAATTTCTGCACAAACTGTCAGAAACCTTCTCAGGGAAGCTCATCTGCATGCTCGTCGTCCTCATTGGGGTCTCGACCTGACTCCAGTTTGTCGTCGCAACCGACTTGAGTGGGCAAATGCTCACATTCACTGGCGTTTGGCACGTTGGAGAGGTGTTCTCTTCACGGATGAATCCTGGTTCACACTGTTCAGGGCAGATGGCAGACAGCGTGTGTGGCGTCGTGTGGGTGAGTGGTTTTCTGATGTCAATGTTGTGGATCGAGTGGCCCATGGTGGCGGTGGGGTTATGGTATGGGCAGGCGTCTGTTATGGACGAAGAACACAGGTGCATTTTACTGATGGCATTTTGAATGCACAGAGATACCATGATGAGATACTGAGGCCCATTGTTGTGCCATACATCCAAGAACATCACCTCATGTTGCAGCAGGATAATGCACGGCCCCATGTTGCAAGGATCTGTACACAATTCTTGGAAGCTGAAAATGTCCCAGTTCTTGCATGGCCGGCATACTCACCGGACATGTCACCCATTGAGCATGTTTGGGATGCTCTGGACCGGCGTATACGACAGCGTGTACCAGTTCCTGCCAATATCCAGCAACTTCGCACAGCCATTGAAGAGGAGTGGACCAACATTCCACAGGCCACAATTGACAACCTGATCAACTCTATGCGAAGGAGATGTGTTGCACTGCATGAGGCAAATGGTGGTCACACCAGATACTGACTGGTATCCCCCCCAATAAAACAAAACTGCACCTTTCAGAGTGGCCTTTTATTGTGGGCAGTCTAAGGCACACCTGTGCACTAATCATGGTGTCTAATCAGCATCTTGGTATGGCACACCTGTGAGGTGGGATGGATTATCTCAGCAAAGGAGAAGTGCTCACTATCACAGATTTAGACTGGTTTGTGAACAATATTTGAGGGAAATGGTGATATTGTGTATGTGGAAAAAGTTTTAGTTCTTTGAGTTCATCTCATACAAAATAGGAGCAAAACCAAAAGTGTTGCGTTTATATTTTTGTTGAGTGTATTATCAACAACAAATGTGTAAGTTTTCGGTACATAAGTCACACTGGAGTATAAGTCTCAGGAACTCCCAAACTAGTTAAAAAAAATACTGCGGCTTTTACTCTGGAAAAATACGTTTTTTCTTCATCTGCAATTAATTGTTAAGCAATTACTGGCTGCTACAAGTTGCCAAAGCTTACTTGACCGTACCAATAGATGGTCATTGTTGAAAATTAGTTATTGCTGTATTGTTCTAAATATAAAAAGGAGAGTGCATATATATATATATATATATATATATATATATATATATATATATATATATATATATATATATATATATATATGACCTCGAAAGGCTGACCTGCAATACCCCAGTTGGTCACCAGGGGGCTGTTTCCTCTACACTGAAAATCACTACTTTAAGATCTTTACCCAATTTCAACTAATGTATTTATAACAGGCTTGTGTTACATAGCTCAGCCCACTCTCTTAAAAAAAAAAAAAATTAGTACAAGCAGTAATAAATAGAATAACATTTTTTAACAGTAAAATAATTTTTATTTTCGACATAATTTAGCATTTCTGTGTGTCGTTTTTAGCGTAAATTAACGTAAAGGCGTTGCAGTGGCAGGCTTCGGCCGCTGAGTGGTGCGTGTGTCGCACAGACGACCTTTGGAGCCGAGTGGAGGCTCGGGGTGGGTGTGTGTGTGTGTGTGTGTGTGTGTGCGCCGCCGCTGCAGAGGGACGCGCACGGTCCCTCTAACACACCATCATTTTCTTCACCTTCCACAGTCTCCCTGAGAGTAAAGGACAGCGGTGAGTGGTCGGTTTCTCCTCATAATGTCGTTTATTTGTGTTCCGTCGTTGTGTCCTCGCCGTTGCTGTGGTGATAATAATGGTGCAGTCGCTACGTGCCGGTGATGGTGCGTTCAAGTACACAGGTGCAAATGTTGCAATATGGAGGCGTCTGACGCCAATTGTCGCGTTTTTTTTGTTGTTTTTTTAAATATTTTTTTTCTCTATGCTGAGCAGCATTGTCGCGTGCGCGCTCACTGATCTTTCTTTGTTGAGGATAAAAAGCATCAAAGTAACCGGAGTGAATTTGAAATGTGTTCATTTGCTGCTGCTGTTGAATGAATGAATTGCTGCAGGATTATTGTTTGTGCTGCTGCCGGCTGCAGTCAGGCCTCGTCTGCCACCGATCACCTGGATCCAGCTCTCCTCCGAAGTGTCTACATGAACATATTACATTATTTACAGCCGGGTCCATAAGTATTTGGACATGCACGATTCCACCTAATTGTGTCTGTGCATCACCACAATGAAGCAAGATGTGCTTCATAGTCTGGGCTTTCGGCTTTAATAATGGGCTAATTAAAATATCACACTCACCATTTAGAAATGACAGGGTTTTTTTTAAACACAGTTTCATCCCTTTTACAGCATTTTTAAGAGAGAGAAGTCAGGGGACGCTATTCAAATCAGTTATGAAGAAACACTCTGACTTAATTGGAGTAAGCTTAGAAAATAGATAAATGGATGGACAAGCTGCTCCAGTGAGGGAAGCCACAAAAGTGGCGGCTTAATGGTGGAGCAGAACAAAGATGGATTTCCATGCAAAAAAAAAAAAAAAATGGAGCAAATCCAAGTTTGAGCCTTCAGTATGCTTCCCAGCAAACTATAGCTGTATCCTCTCACCTGTCCTGATGGCTTCCCTCACCTGTCCCGTGCTTGCACGATTACTGTTTATGAGAACTGGCTACTCCAGACAGATATATCAAATGGTACTATAGTGTTTGTATTTCTTAATGGGTGAGGTAAATGAAGTCCAGGACACATTCAGTGACTTATGTTTTTGCCGCTGTTTGTTTGTTTGTTTGTGAACAGCCCAGAGCCCACAATTTTTCATATCATTATGAAATTATATGAAATCCTTATCCTTTAACACTGAACAAATTTTCAAAAATTTATAACTGTCAAAAAAGATAATTTCTTTAATATTTGAGAGCATTATGTAGGATGGTATCCTTTAACAATTGGCAAAGTTTGATCTGGATTTGATCCAGATTACAGATTTTGTTGTCATTTAAATTTAACACTGAAAACCCCATTTAATTGATATTTTATGCTATATCTTAATCAAACATGTTCCAATCACTCTCAGATTTGAAAGTGAGGTGCAGACTGGCACTCACTATGGCCTGACAGTTTGATCCAAATCTGAGCCGGATTGTGGATTTTGTGGACATTTGAATTTAATATTGAAAGCCCATTTGGTGAACATTTTACATTATATCTCAATCAAAAGTGCCTCAATCGCTCTCATTTGTGACAGTGAGCATTGAGAAGCCCTTTTGATCTATATTTTGTATTTTAGTTTATGAAAAGCCACTTCTAACAGGACTTTGACCTTGAAACTTTTTTACCGAGGTAAAAAGTTTGTGGAAGGTAGCATTGAAAGTCGCTAAGTTGCTAACTGAAAAGCTGACTGTGATAACGCTAAACAGATAAACCGCTAAAACATTTAGCTGATGTTACAGCTAGCCTTATAGAAATTTAGCTTTTTAGCTTAAAAAAGGACCTAAACTGCTGAAATATTAGTATGATGCAGCATAAACATGGAGGTTCTTGAAACGTTTAAGCTTGCTAAGATTAGAAGATGATCAAGATGTACATAGTCAAATTAACAAATTAAATGTAAAAGTAGTTTTCATTTACAGGACAGAAAGTATTAAGCAAATAAGAAATATTGGATAAAAGCACACGTAAAATAGTTTTAATAATTTAATTCATGCATTTATTCTTGTTTGAGGAGGCGTCTATTGCCTTTGTGCGATGTGTCAATTTCACTTATTGTATTTATGAAAAACGTCACACAGGAGCAAAGATCTATGATTTTACAGATGTTTATGTCCATTAAACTTGATTTAAGAAAAGTTTGTTGACTTAAAGTTAGCAGAACTAAACTTATTGCAAGTTAGCGGCCACACCCTTCAACATAGAGAAAAGCTTTCGATAACTTTTGATTGGTATCATCTCTGGATGCTGTAAAAGAAATTTGAAGTGCATTGGCCAAAATCCCTAGGAGGAGTTCGTTCAAATACAACATGTGGAAATCATGGCAAAATGACAAGAAAATTCAAAATGGCCGACTTCCTGTTTGGAGTAGAGTCATGGTGCAAGAGACTTTTTTGTACGTCTATGCAAGTCACACGTGTACCAATTTTCATCTCCCTACTCCAAAAAAACCTCTATGGGGAGGGGGTTTTGAAAGTTTCAAGGGGGCGCTATTGAGGCATTTTGCCCTGCCCATGGGCGACGCCCCTATGAATTGTAAGAGGTTGTCGTGCTCGACCTGTGTATCAATTTTCATGATGATGTGACAAAATTAAAGCCATCAAAAGGAAGAACGTAATTTCATGGCGAATGGGCAATATTCGGCACGCCGCCACACGGATGCCGTTACGCGTAACTTCACGGCGATCATCGCCTACGTTCACCAAGTTGATCTGCATGTTTTAGAAGCGGAAGGAAGTTGATGGGGTTAAATATGTGACTTCAGTACCTGTTTAAGTATAATGTTCATATGGCGAAGGGTCAAAATGGCGGCACCATAGCGGCCACACCCTTCGACATACAGAAAAGCTTTCGATAACATTTGGTCAGTATCGTCTCTGGGTGATCTGGAAGAAATTTGAAGTGCATTGGACAAAATCCCTAGGAGGAGTTCGTTCAAATACAACAATCAATCAATCAATCAATTTTATTTATATAGCGCCAAATCACAACAAACAGTTGCCCCAAGGCGCTTTATATTGTAAGGCAAGGCCATACAATAATTACGTAAAAAGCCCAACGGTCAAAACGACCCCCTGTCAGCAAGCACTTGGCGACAGTGGGAAGGAAAACTCCCTTTTAACAGGAAGAAACCTCCAGCAGAACCAGGCTCAGGGAGGGGCAGTCTTCTGCTGGGACTGGTTGGGGCTGAGGGAGAGAACCAGGAAAAAGACATGCTGTGGAGGGGAGCAGAGATCAATCACTAATGATTAAATGCAGAGTGGTGCATACAGAGCAAAAAGAGAAAGAAACACTCAGTGCATCATGGGAACCCCCTAGCTGTCTAAGTCTATAGCAGCATAACTAAGGGATGGTTCAGGGTCACCTGATCCAGCCCTAACTATAAGCTTTAGCAAAAAGGAAAGTTTTAAGCCTAATCTTAAAAGTAGAGAGGGTGTCTATCTCCCTGATCTGAATTGGGAGCTGGTTCCACAGGAGAGGAGCCTGAAAGCTGAAGACTCTGCCTCCCATTCTACTCTTACAAACCCTAGGAACTACAAGTAAGCCTGCAGTCTGAGAGCGAAGCGCTCTATTGGGGTGATATGGTACTATGAGGTCCCTAAGATAAGATGGGACCTGATTATTCAAAACCTTATAAGTAAGAAGAAGAATTTTAAATTCTATTCTAGAATTAACAGGAAGCCAATGAAGAGAGGCCAATATGGGTGAGATATGCTCTCTCCTTCTAGTCCCTGTTAGCACTCTAGTTGCAGCATTTTGAATTAACTGAAGGCTTTTCAGGGAACTTTTAGGACAACCTGATAATAATGAATTACAATAGTCCAGCCTAGAGGAAATAAATGCATGAATTAGTTTTTCAGCATCACTCTGAGACAAGACCTTTCTAATTTTAGAGATATTGCGTAAATGCAAAAAAGCAGTCCTACATATTTGTTTAATATGCGCATTGAATGACATATCCTGATCAAAAATGACTCCAAGATTTCTCACAGTATTACTAGAGGTCAGGGTAATGCCATCCAGAGTAAGGATCTGGTTAGACACCATGTTTCTAAGATTTGTGGGGCCAAGTACAATAACTTCAGTTTTATCTGAGTTTAAAAGCAGGAAATTAGAGGTCATCCATGTCTTTATGTCTGTAAGACAATCCTGCAGTTTAGCTAATTGGTGTGTGTCCTCTGGCTTCATGGATAGATAAAGCTGGGTATCATCTGCATAACAATGAAAATTTAAGCAATGCCGTCTAATAATACTGCCTAAGGGAAGCATGTATAAAGTGAATAAAATTGGTCCTAGCACAGAACCTTGTGGAACTCCATAATTAACCTTAGTCTGTGAAGAAGATTCCCCATTTACATGTACAAATTGTAATCTATTAGATAAATATGATTCAAACCACCGCAGCGCAGTGCCTTTAATACCTATGGCATGCTCTAATCTCTGTAATAAAATTTTATGGTCAACAGTATCAAAAGCAGCACTGAGGTCTAACAGAACAAGCACAGAGATGAGTCCACTGTCCGAGGCCATAAGAAGATCATTTGTAACCTTCACTAATGCTGTTTCTGTACTATGATGAATTCTAAAACCTGACTGAAACTCTTCAAATAGACCATTCCTCTGCAGATGATCAGTTAGCTGTTTTACAACTACCCTTTCAAGAATTTTTGAGAGAAAAGGAAGGTTGGAGATTGGCCTATAATTAGCTAAGATAGCTGGGTCAAGTGATGGCTTTTTAAGTAATGGTTTAATCTTTTATCTAGGTAACTAGATCAATCTAACTGCGCAGATTAAACAGCTAACAGATACAGGAAGTGATACAATACCGCAGTGAGAGCCAACCACCAGTAGAGGCCTGGTGTGGATATCACGCCAAAATGAGAAGAAAATTCAAAATGGCCGACTTCCTGTTTGGAGTAGACCCATGGTGCAAGAGACTTTTTTGTACGTCTATGCAAGGCACACGTGTACCAATTTTCATCTCCCTACTCCAAAAAAACCCCTATGGGGAGGGGGTTTTGAAAGTTTCAAGGGGGCGCTATTGAGGCATTTTGCCCCGCCCATGGGCGACGCCCCTATGAATTATAAGAGGTTGTCGTCCTCGACCTGTGTATCAATTTTCATGATGTGCCAAAATTAAAGCCGTCAAAAGGAAGAACGTAATTTCATGGCGAATGGGCAATATTCGGTACGCCGCCACACGGACACCGTTACTCGTAACTTCACGGCGTTTATCGCCTATGTTCACCAATTTGTTCTGCATGTTTTAAAAGTGGAATGAAGTTGATTGGGTTAAGTATGTGACATCAGGACCTCTTAAAGTAAAAATAGGACATTTCCCGCCACCACCGGGGGGCGCTATGGCGCAGGTGGGAACTTAAGATATGTAGACGTTCAGGGCGGAGCCCTCATCATGTCCAGCAAGTTTGAAGGCTCTACGATGAAGTATGTGGGCGTGACAGCCGTTCGAAGTGAAATGGCGTGCTCCGAAAAGCTCGCCAAAGTTTGACGACCCCTAGCAGCCACGCCTTTTGACTTAATTAGAATCTTTTGATAAATTTTGATCTCCATTGTGTTGTGATGATTTTGACCAAATTTGAAGTCGATCGGATGAAATCCCTAGGACGGGTTCGTTCAAATGTAAGTAGTGAAAATGGCAAAAATTTGCTCAAATTCGAAACTTAAAATCAAAATGGCCGACTTCCTGTCGATATTTCACCATGACAGTAAGAGACTTTTTCGTGCGTCCTGGCATGGTAAATATGTGTACCGAATTTCGTGAGGCTACGACGAAAAAAGCCCAATGCGGAGGGGTTTTTGAAAATTTCTAGGGGGCGCTATTTCGCGATTTTTCTGTGACCATGTGCGAGGCCCCCAAAATATCGAATTTCGGATCCGGCCGGACGACTTTGGAAAGTTTGGTGAGTTTTTGAGCATGGGAAGAGGCCGAAATTTTGTTTTCAAAAGTGATAATAATAATAATAATAATAATAATTAATAATAATAATAATAAACAGCGCAATTACAATAGGGTCCTCGTAGGACATTGCCTACTCGGGCCCTAATAATAATAAACAGCGCAATTACAATAGGGTCCTCGTAGGACGTTGCCTACTCGGGCCCTAATTAGAAAGGCTTTCTGTCCAGTTATTAAAAAATAATCAGTTTTTGCAAGAATTTACTATCTGAGATAGATTATTGGGTCTCCACTTGCACTGTGGAGGCGATTGCATCCCCCTGAGCCATCCTAAGGTTTGACTTCATCGTGTCGGTGCTGAGCCGCTTGATCTATATTGAGCTGTCCCTCATGACGGACATATGCCATCATACTGCTCCGGCGCTCTCATTCATCAACGGTCCATTAGACACTGCTGTCAGGTGATGGAGTTTATGGTCGCTTTCGGTGCATTCTCAATCTGCTCGCTGTCTCCTAAAGTGATGACAAAGTAGATACAGAATATTTGGATGAAATATATCTGCTTTGAATTAATTTAACACAAAAGGCATTTGCAGATTTTGTCTTTTTGTAAAATTTTAGTTCAGCTGGTTATTTTGCTGCAGATAGTTGCCACATATACAGTCCTGTTACAGTCACCTTGGCAACACCAGTGTTTAATTTGTGAGGGGGCATAATGTTACGTTATGCCGGCAACATCTGCGGTGAAAGAGTTTCGATGAATCCTGCTTTGGCACAAAGCTGAGTGAAAGCAACACAGCTACATTTCTCCTCAAACTAGCATGATGCTAATAAAAAACAAACAAACAAAAAGCACAAGCCACGGTTTGGGCTGGGTGATTAATCAAATTTAAATTTTCATTAAGGTTTTGGCATGCACCCGTTTCAAAAATGACGCAGTGTGTGATAAATCCCACTGGCAACCTAGTATGCATGTGCTAGGCTGGCACGCGGGTGCTAGCTACTGTGAAGCTAGCCGTATTTGTTCTTTGTGACTATTTTATTACAAATATCCAAGATAATATGTTTTGCTGTGCAGTTATCTAAGAAGTTGGATCTCTAGTATTTTTGTGTCATTTTAATTTGTATGTTAGTAACACAAATTAGCAGGTGGTGATAGCTTGGTAATGTGCCACTGCTACGTTTACTGAAGCAATATGCCGGTCATACCTTTTATGAAAACATTTCTCGGGCCACAAATATGTTAATTTTATTATTAACATATTTTTTCATTATTTAAAAAAAATACAATGTATAGTAAATCCAAGTGGCAACCTAGTGTGTATGTGTTAGGCTAGCACATGGCTGGTAGCTGCTGTGGACCTAACCATGTTTGTTCTTTGTGACTGATGGTGCCACTGCCGTGACTACTGAGGCAATATGCCGGTCATCGTTTTTATGAAAATATGCTAATGCTAATGGCTAAATCTGCTAGTCACCGAAATGAGTCTGGTCTGCTTTAAATTTCTTCCTGTACTTGAAAAACTGTCATTGTCAATGTTCTGCTTCTTTATGTGGTAAGGTTTAAATGTTGCTTGCTTTGGGATGACGTTACAATTTGATACTATATAAATACATTGAATTGTGTGTATGTTGGCATGATATTGTCATAAATACTAATCTGATTTTGATCAAACTTGGCAAGTATGTTGGGCATACGGATGTCTAGCCTCAAGCCAGTATAAAGGAAAATGTCTTATTTTATGAAAATTAGTTTGGCTATTTTATTGTTGGCAAAATCAGCTGTTTAAAAGCCGTAAACCTTTCCTCTTCATTACGCCTGATACTTTGTGCTAGTTTTTCCAGTGAGTGAGCAAAGCCTAGGCTATGCTATTTTAACATTCATGAAAGATTGACAGTAAAGCCTGTTTTCAATTAGTCATTTTTCGGCTGATTAAAATATAATCTAACTCATAAAATTATGCAAAGCTGTTATTATGATTATTATTATTATTATCAAATGCTTTGTTCTCTGTATTATTCTGTTGGGAAGATGCACATGCACTGCATGTGAATGGTTTGGATTCACAATTAAATTTAATGTCATGCACCGCTGCTGGGCACTTATCCAAAAGAACACAGTTCCAGCTTATTTGTAGACTTTGTTAAAATTGCTCCCTACGTGCACCAGCGTTTAAGTATCCAGGTGCGTAAAAGTCATAATCAAAACTACATGGGATTTTGCCTAAGCGTGGATTTATAAAATCCTCTGAGACCAGAGGAACGCAATTAGCATCATCTGTGTCTTTTGGGTTAATATCATTGGCACCCTGCACCGTTCATGGTGAGTTGTGGGTGGGAAGGGGTAGAAATTCCCCCATTGCCACTCTGCTGCACCCCACAGCTGGGAATGTTTTTGGGTGGCTGATTTCATCAAGGGACACAATAAATTGAAATGGCTGGTGAAAATGTATGAATTGAAATATGGTGCGTAGCTGGAGGTAGGACTTTGAGAGAATGGAAGAGTTGCAAAAACATTCCCCCGTTTTCTTTTCAGATAATCCAGATCTCTGACAGTGCAGTTTACTTTTGTTCCGAGTTGGCGATAAAGAAAAATAACATTGTTGAAAATGGGGTTTAACCTTGTTTTTGTCAGTGTGGGTTTATTAGAAACCATTTCACAGGCTGCACTGCCCCCTAGTGTTTATTGTGTGCTACCTTGTTGCTTGCTGCCTGATGTTAATGGCGCCTTGTTTGGGAAGAAGGTTAAATATCTGCCCATAAGTACAGTGCTTACTTATAAAAAAAATGGATATATGTGCAAAATGTACTGTGATTGCTGGAAATCAGCCTGCAAGTAGGTGGAAGAACTTTATTTTGATGAAGTTTGTAGCAACCAATCAGCCGGAAGCCAGAAGATCAAGCTGTCGTCTTTTCTGTTTCTTCACTGTAACACTATCACAAGATCAAGAAAAGGCTTACTGACCTTGAATTCATGGTTGAGACACTGATCTTCACACAAACAATTTGATACTCTGGTTGCCGCAGTTGCGATGCTGAGTGATGAATCTGAGTATCTAGGTTTGCAATTGTTCCGGATCAAGACTAAGAGCCAGACTTTCAGTGACTTCCTGGATTTGGTTATCAGAATTATGGAATTAGAGAAATTATCTCACTAGTGACATTCATGTCTCTGGGTCCCCTCCTTGGACACCTTGGAAGAACTTATGGAGTTGTGAAGTCCCTGAAGAGAGGTGTTTGGCGATGCCAGTACCTTTGCAGGATCAGGAAAGTCATTCATCTTGCTGCATGGTTGTGACACTTGGGGCGAAAACTAGGGACCTAAGGGGACAACTGTATGTCTTTGTACCACGGCTCTTCAAAGGATCCTTGGATACCACTGGAATGACTGTGTCAAACCCACACTTGTTTAGGGAGACTCAGAGGAACATCATTTGCATTGTGAGGCAACATCAACTATGGCATTTTGGCCATGTGGCACGTTTCTCTGGGCATTAACTTCCACATGTTCCTTAATGTAGAGGAGACCTGTGGCCGGAAAGGGCCAAGGGGACGCTCATGTTACACCTGACTATGGTAGATAGATGGCTGCTCTTGAGAGATGGGGATGGACTGGACAAGATGGTTCCATAGTGTGGTGGATGTAGCTACATGTGGCTCCAACACATGCTTCCAGTCCTGACTTGACCTGACTTTGAGCAAGATACTGTATGTGATTTTTTTTTTTTTTTGTCCTTTGTAACCTTTGACAGAAAAGTCTTGCTTTTGCCATCACTTGCACTCCTATATTCCAGTCTTCCACAAGAAACCCTGCCACTGTAAAATTTCGGGACTGTTCAGCTTTGGGAGAAGTATGCACTCGACAGAATGCCTTGGGCTAGTTAATCTTGTTGTATAAGGCACAAAGAACTCAAACGTAAACTGCTTCTTGCCACTAGTGAACAGACAAAAACGTCACTACAGAGCTAAACGTGCACATTACCACACAAAAGGGAAATAAACTTTTTAAAATGGCTACATTATAGTTTGCCTGACCTTAGCCTTGCTGTTCTCCTGTGTTGCAGTTCCAGCTCTCCCATAAATTGCAAACACGTTAATTGCCAAGTAGTATGAAGGAAATTCCCTCTCTTTATCTTTCACTTTGAGAGCATGATTTATTAATTTTGCCCATTCACTAAGATGGGTTCTCTGGTTTATTCGTATTTTAGCAGGTTAAATCACAAACTATTAAACAGACAAACAAAAAAACTTGGCAAATAGGTCAAGCATGACAAAGATACCAAAGACATATATCGGGGTGGATTCATCACAACGGATCGGTCCAGCACCACTTTGGCAAACCATTTGGTAGAAAATGGTTTGGATGTTACCTGAATATTACAAGTTTGCTTTAGTGGCAAAAGATTCTCAGAGCAACAAGTCTTTTGTAGGCACAGAGGCTGATTGATCCGGATTCTCATTGGCCTGATTTCTCACTGTGTTGACAGCATTATGATGTCTATATCATTGCACATTATCCCATCGGTGATGATTGTGATACTGGTCACACACCTTATTAGAAATTAGGCCACACCTAATTTCTTGACTGCTTGAGACTTACTTGATGACCCTGCTGCATTTATCAGAATGGGCTTGATGTTTGCATCACAACTTCTTTTAGGTTACTTATTAACCTGATGTTTCAGGGCAATCATGGTGTCTTTCCAGCCCTCCATGTCATCTTGTTAAGGGTGGGAGGGAGTCACTTCAGTCCTGGAAGCTACTTTTCTCACTGGTCTTTGGTGCCACCTACTGTTGTGGATGGATATGTTATGTAAAGGTTTTGACCTGGAATATAAGACAGTCCCCATTGTGTTCAGATGTATTTCCAAGGAAAAAGAAGTGAACGAACATCTTGCCATAAACTGTGAAATTGACCCCTAGTCTCTGTACGAATGCTATGCCTTGTACGTGCCCAGTGATGAATTTTTTTTCACATCATTAAAAGGTAGAAGTCTTTATAAAGATTTTATAGCAATCGGGAGATTTGCTATCATACATTGCTCACATGTATTTCATTTTTAAACTGGTGTGTTGGAGAAACATAAAGTATATTTAAATCCCAGTGGTGGAAGATTAACTCATTGTACAGTAGACTTAAAAATAATAAACCCTCCCCAAACCGCCAACATCTTTGTCACAGCTCTGAAATGATTAGTGAGGATTTAGGTCAAAGAAACAATTATAGTGGTTCATATCACAGCAGACATCCAGTAGCATATACCGCTTTGGAAAGCTGTATATCATCACTGTATAAGGGAGGATTGTCTTATTTTCTTGAGGATTCCTCTTTTTTTAACCTTGCGGCTCCCACGGAGAGATTAAATTGATGGTATATTTACCTTCGGGGCTTTCACACCTGCTTGGCAGCTGTATGTTTCCTTGGCCTGAAGGAGAAAGTGTTTTTGCAGCGCTCTGAGACAGCTCAGCGCCCACACGAGAGTGGCAGATCTTTATAGTTAGAACAGTGCCTTCTTAAACCCGAGGATGGATTTACAGTAGCTCTGAAGTAGCTAAATCAGGATTTGTGCTTGATTCTTTAGTGTGAAATAATGACGCCAATACTGGACAACAATATGACTTTAAAGGTGTATTCCCTTTCACATTTTCACAAAGCTGACTTCATGTTAATGTCTAGTTATTATAAAGTACTTTTATTGGTGGTAATCAGACTGTATAACTCCGCACTCGAGAGGAGGAGTAACAGGAAGACAGAGGACAGGAAGGAGAGGAACAGTAGTGGCCTGTAAACCAGTAGAAAGCATATTTCTGGTATTTATACTTGTGTATTTATATTTACAAACTGTTTTTTACTGTCACGTTTGATAGTCTGTGTGCTACTATTCAATGCTGCTGGAACCTTCATTTCCCTGAGGGAGTCTTCCCAAGGGATTACTAAAGTTCTATCTAATATAATATAATGTTTTAATTTGGGAGGTTTCATGGCAAATATAGTGCGTTCAGTCCGTGAAAGCTACTTTCAGTTAAGACTGGGAACCCTGAATTTCTGATTTCCAAGTTTGAAAAATACTTCTATAGACAGGCATGCGCATAACTGGTACTCATGGTGCTTGTGCATGCTAAAAATAAATGATGCAGAAAACACAAGGGAAGCACTTCATAGGAGCAAAGTAATGACTGTTTCCCTCTGTGTGCTATCTGTTGTGCATCAATTATTTTGAGCACACATGAGCATGAGTACCAGTTATGTGCACCCCTGTCTATAGAGTCTAGACTATATGTTGAATTGACTTCTGACATTTTTCATCTTGGCTCTGGGTTTAGATGTTTTTGGGTTCATCTTTTCACTTGGAACTTAAACAGTTTAATTGGTGCAATTTTGATTTGGAATGCAAACACCGTCACGGGCTAACAAGCTACATAATCAGTTGGCTAACATGTTGTTAGAAGTGTCCGGCAGCATAAAATCTGCAAGACAGAGCCCCTCATTGGCACTCCACTTGTAATACCTCAGTGGAGAGCAGCGCCACCAAATGGAATGGGAGGTAAAAGTAAGCAATTAAGTGTATGATTAGTTGTCTTATGCCGCATTCACACCGGGCGCGACGCGAGGGACAGCAGCGACAGGTTGCTATGTAATCCCTATGGAAGGAGGCGTTGTGGCACCAAGCCACAAAACGTGACACGATGGACGCGAATGAAGTGACGTGAGTGAAGTGATTTTGAGCGATTGGCGCAGTTGTGGCGCAATATTGCGTCACATCACGTCACGTTGCCTTCCTCCCCAAGTTGAAAAATCTGAACTTTTTTGTGTTGTCACGCCGCGATGACCAATCAGGGACTGGATATGTAGTGACGTGGAGATGTCTGGAGTTTGACTGAGTTGGATGTGAACATGTCCTGTCTCTGGTAGCCAGCCTGTGAGCAGGACTTATGTCCCTTTTGTCCTTTATTTCACAATTATGACAAGAGTTTTTGGGGGAAGAGCGAGCTGCAGCCCCACAGCAGGGGCAGCGGAGAGTGTTTTATACGTGTGTGCGTGAGCGAATTGTCCGTGAAGATTATTTTATTTATTATTAACTACACAGATGTATAATAAAACAAATGATGACTGGTTCATCAACACAATTATGACAAAGAGCGAGCAGCAGCCCCGCAGCATGGGCAGCAGAGTTTTTTTTTTTTTTATTGTTTACACGTGCGCACGTGAACGGGACAGGAGGTCCTCAAACTGGGTCCTGCAGAGGCGGAAGGACTGCTGAAAGTGGTCGTCATCCAGACGCAGCTCCTGCAGCAAATAATGATACTCCCTGAATTGGGAACGTCTCGTGAGGATGTTGTGAACCCTGCTTTCCACAACAATTAAGAGCACAGCAACTCACTCTGTGTGATCAAGGTCTGGCTACCGGAATGGAACCTCCTCCTATTTGATGACGCACTGGGGTGAATTTTCACAGCGAAAGCAGAGCAACACACCGGGCGATGGTGACGCGTCCGTCGCCGTTTGTGGCATCTGGTCCCGCCCGGTGTGAACGTGGCATTAGCCTGTTTAGTGAACCACTCCATGCTACCAGGTACTATTCTTAATCTTGTCAGAATATGTTTCAAGACAGTGCCCTCTGGTGGACTTTTGCTTAACATCCATGCCAGCATAAAGGACATATGACCCATTTGAAACACGTTCAGTCATAATTTAATCTTTACTGCGTTTCTTTGGCTCTGTGGTGCTGAATTCGATCAAGTTTGCCACAAAGTGTGTCTTGACATCTTTTAGCTGGATTTAGAAAATCCACATGGATCAAAATTGTTTCCAGTCAAGGTGAGTTTTGATTATGATGGTGATATAAGATTGCAAATTCTTTGTCAAAATGCTAAGGAACAAAATTATAGTAGTACCTAATAAACCCTTTTTTATCAATGGCATAAAAAAATTAAAAGGGACTACACCGTTAAATGTTCTTGTGGCGCAGCAATGTGTGTGTGTGTGTGTGTGTGTGTATATATGACCCAATTACATTTTAGGTTTGCTTGCATCGTATATTTGGACTTTTAATAAGCATAAACTTAATTCAGTTCTGAACCCATTAGCTCACTAACAACACATGGTAGATAATTAATTCCTATGCAATAGATACCCTATATTACCTGTTTACATTTTAGGGTTCTTGGTCACCTCCCTGACTAAGGCTATTCCCCCTCGATCGCTCAGTTTAGACAGGCGGCCAGCTTTAGGAAGAGTCCTGTTGTGTCCAAACTTCTTCCATTTAGGAGGCTACTTTGCTCATTGGGACCTTCAAGGCAGCAGAAATGTTTCTGTACCCTTCCCCAGATTTGTGCCTCGAGACAATTCCTTTGACTTCATGCTTGGTTTGTGCTCCGATGTGCACTGTCAACTGTGGGACCTTATATGTAGACCTTATATGTGTGCCTTTCCAAATCATGTCCAATCAGCTGAATTTACCCCAGGTGGACTCCAATTAAGCTGTAGAAACATCTCAAGGATGATCCATGGAAACAGGATGCACCTGATCTCAATTTTGAGCTTCATGGCAAAGGCTGTAAATACTTATGTACATATGATTTCTTAGTTTTTATTTTTAATAAATGTTCAAAAATCTAATTTTTTTTTTTACTTTGTCATTATGGGGTATTGTGTGTTGAAATTTGAGGGGAAACAGTATTTCATTCATTTTGGAATAAGGCCAGAAGTAGAGAAGCTTGAATCTTCGACTGGACTGGGTTGCGTGACGCGAGGACGTTTCGCTTCAAATCGCAGAAGCTTCCTCAGCTAAAATTCTTGCTCTGGTGGTCTGACTTCGGTCTTGACTCTTGTAGAGAAGAATAATCAAGAAGTCACAAAAGCTGGAGGTTTAAACCTAACCAGACCCCTCCTACCGAGAGGCAGACTGCTATAGGCTAGTGACTAAACAATAGCTCTAATTAGCACCTATTGTACTCTAGTTAGCACCCTCCTAATGACAGGGTAGCTGTCCCTCCTAATGATGGGACGGACCCTCTCATGATGGCTCCCTTGACGACTCTGCTGATGACGTGAATGACTCATTACCATGAACAAAAGACTGAAACTGCTTTGACCTGAGTACCCCATTGTAAACAGGGGATAAAGCGTGTCTCAGACCCCCTCCCCGGTTAAGGCTGGGTTTCAAATGTTTCACAAAGAATGCCTCCTTGACCCCTCTCTCAAACCATTTCTTCTCTCTGGCTAATATTTTAACTTCCTTGTCCTCAAATGTGTGGTTAGTGTCTTTCAGGTGGAGATGAACTGCAGACTGAGGTCCACTGGCGCCCTCTCTGTGGTGCTGGTATAGTCTTTTGTGTAAAGGTTGCTTAGTCTCACCTATGTAGTGTTCGTTACAGTTTTCCTGACATCTGATAGAATACACTACATTGCTCTGTTTGTAACTAGGGATCCTGTCCTTAGGGTGAACTAATTTCTGTCTGAAGGTGTTAACAGGTTTAAAGTAAACTGGGAGTTTGTGCTCTCTGAAGATCCTCTGTAGTTTTTCCCATACTCTGCTAAATAAGGGAGAGACACTCCTCTTCTTCTTGTCTCCGTCTCCTGTCTATCTGGTCTCTTAGTTCTCTGGGACTTCTGCACTTTGTCCAGGGACCATCGTGGGTACCCACATACTGTGAGGGCTTTCCGGACAAGTTGTTGTTCTTTAGCCCTTCCCTCTGCAGTTGTGGGCACCTGTAGGGCTCTGTGTTGAAGCGTCCTGATCACCCTGAGCTTGTGTTCAAGGGGGTGGTTTGAGCCAAAGAGCAGATATTGGTCAGTGTGAGTTGGTTTTCTGTAAATCCCTGTCTGGAGCTGCCTGTTCTCTCCAATCGTAACATCACAGTCCAAGAAGGCTAAATGGTTGTTTCTGGCATCCTCACGTGTGAACTTGATATTGGCGTCCACTGAGTTGATGTGTTCTGTAAAGTCCTCAACTTCCTGTTGCTTGATTTTAACCCATGTGTCATCAACATATCTGAACCAGTGACTGGGAGAGATGCCTGTGAAAGACGTCAGGTCCATGTACAGATTGGCCACAATGGGGGATACCGGAGACCCCATCGCACAACCATGAATCTGCCTGTAGTAATTCCCCTAAACACGAAATACGTGGTGTTAAGACAGATCTCCAAGAGTTGGAAGATGTGGTCTGGTGTGAGTTTGGTCCTTTCAAGTAGAGACACATCCTCCAGCAGTCTCTGCCTCACAGCTGAGACGGCCTCAGCGGTGGGGATGCAGGTGAACAACGAAGTCACATCAAATGACACAATTGTTTCATCTGCCTCCAGCTGCAGGTCCTTGATCTTGTTCACAAAATCTTATGTGTTCTCCACATGGTGGTCTGAGTTACCCACTAGAGGAGCCAAAATCCACTTGAGGTGCTTGACCAAATTATACGTGATGGAATCTGTGCTACATACAATAGGCCTGAGTGGCAAATGAGTCATTCACGACTAATGAGTCATTCACGTCATCAGCAGAGTCGTCAAGGGAGCCATCATGAGAGGGTCCGTCCCAACATTAGGAGGGACAGCTGCCCTGTCATTAGGAGGGTGCTAACTAGAGCACAATAGGTGCTAATTAGAGCTATTGTTTAGTCACTAGCCTGTAGCAATCTGCCTCTCGGTAGGAGGGGTCTGGTTAGGTTTAAAACTCCAGCTTTTGTGACTTTTGTGACTTTACAGAACACATCAACTCGGTGGACGCCAATATCAAGTTCACACGTGAGGATGCCAGAAACAACCATTTAGCCTTCTTGGACTGTGATGTTACGATTAGAGAGAACAGGCAGCTCCAGACAGGGGTTTACAGAAAACCAACTCACACTGACCAATATCTGCTCTTTGGCTCAAACCACCCCCTTGAACACAAGCTCGGGGTGATCAGGATGCTTCAACACAGAGCCCTACAGGTGCCCACAACTGCAGAGGGAAGGGCTAAAGAACAACAACTTGTCCGGAAAGCCCTCACAGTATGTGGGTACTCACAATGGTCCCTGGACAAAGTGCAGAAGTCCCAGAGAACTAAGAGACCAGATAGACAGGAGACGGAGACAAGAAGAAGAGTGTCTCTCCCTTATTTAGCAGGAGTAGGGGAAAAACTACAGAGGATCTTCAGACAGCACAAACTCCCAGTTTACTTTAAACTGGTTAACATCTTGAGACAGAAATTAGTTCACCCTAAGGACAGGATCCCTAGTTACAAACAGAGCAATGTAGTGTATTCTATCAGATGTCAGGAAAACTGTAACAAACGCTACATAGGTGAGACTAAGCAACCTTTACACAAAAGGCTATACCAGCACCGCAGAGAGGGCGTCAGTGGACCTCAGTCTGCAGTTCATCTCCACCTTAAAGACACTAACCACACGTTTGAGGACAAGGAAGTTAAAATATTAGCCAGAGAGAAGAAATGGTTTGAGAGAGGGGTCAAGGAGGCATTCTTTGTGAAACGTTTGAAACCCAGCCTTAACCGGGGAGGGGGTCTGAGACACGCTTTGTCCCCTGTTTACAATGGGGTACTCAGGTCAAAGCAGTTTCAGTCTTTTGTTCATGGTAATGAGTCATTCACGTCATCAGCAGAGTCGTCAAGGGAGCCATCATGAGAGGGTCCGTCCCATCATTAGGAGGGACAGCTGCCCTGTCATTAGGAGGGTGCTAACTAGAGCACAATAGGTGCTAATTAGAGCTATTGTTTAGTCACTAGCCTATAGCAGTCTGCCTCTCGGTAGGAGGGGTCTGGTTAGGTTTAAAACTCCAGCTTTTGTGACTTCTTGATTATTCTTCTCTACAAGAGTCAAGCCAGAAGTCAGACCACCAGAGCAAGAATTTTAGCTGAGGAAGCTTCTGCGATTTGAAGCGAAACATCCTCGCGTCAAGCAACCCCGTCCAGTCGAAGATTCAAGCTTCTCTACTATGGAAACCACCTGGACAACTGAGAGCCTACACAAAAAAAAAAAAAATGTGGAAAAAGTGGAGTGCTGTGAATAATTCCAGATGCAATGTAAATGGCTGTAATAACTGAATGGTTTAATACAGTATTTTTGTTGAACTCCTTGAACTGAAGCTGAATGGTGTGTGTGTATCAGCATGAGTTGATACGTTTGGATGTCATCCGTAACACGCCATCCTGTCTACTCCATCTCTGCCTCTGTGTCAAACTGCTGAGCTTTTTTTTTTTGTTGTTTTTTTTTTAGCTGCTGGATGCTGTCTGCTTTGTTCTGTCAGAGCCAGAGAGCTTAACTCACCTTGGGGTTTTTTTTGTTACCCGACGTCATGAATGCATGCACGGCTGGTGCTGTTGTTGCACTTTATAATATGAGACGGTACACTTCATTGGAGGAAGGCAGATGTTGCAAATCACTCTTGTGTTCCACTGTCTGACATATCATGTGTTACAGAATATCATTAGGCTTGGCTATGACATTGCAAACTTTTTTTTTGTCTTAAATAGTGTTTTTGGGAGGCAGGCACACATGAAAGGATGCCACTGATCATTGCAAAATAAATTGCAATAATTAATTCTTTGCTCAATAATTGGAGGTCCTTAGAGGGTCTTGGTGAAGTTTGATTTTGCTCAAATTTATAGTGGTTTGAGATGCACATATTTGGGATGTCCACTTCAAATTTGGTACAAATCCATTTAATTGTGTTCAAATTATCATGGCAACAAGATTTAATACAGTTCAGCAAAATGGGTCTTGGTGACACTGGTTTATTCAACATACACTTATTTAGCATGTCCTTTTCAAATTTAGTGAAAATCCAATTGTGTTCAAGTTATTGTGGGAAAAAGAAATTGTTACTGATATGTCAGTATAAATGTGCACGATATCGTCCTGGATGATAAAGGAGAGGGTGACACTTTGTCCTAACCACCAGCCCAACAACACGTTTCCAAATCTTGCATTTCTTTGAATGGCTGCTTGAGATCGGCTCCAAAATCAAGCAAATTTCCATAGAAGCCCATGTTACAATGTCCATCTTTACAGAAGAAATAGCTATGTTTACTACCTGGTACATAAAAACAGTTTCTCTATACCTAATTTCCCCATATGACAATTGTAGGAGTGCAGAATTTTTTATAACTCATCAATTTAAGCTATTTTAAGATACAAAGTTATGAATAAATGGGGCCATGGTCACTTTGATTGATAGCTGTTGTGCTGGGTGAAGGTGGCCACTTGCTAGTTTGTCCTTTCTAAGGATTTTATTATCCCTTTGGTATGAAATACGGGGAGTATAGCAATCATTATGTCCGTCTGTCCGTTTTCACTCATTCGGGTGATATCTCAAGAACCAGTTGACCAATTGCATTCATATTTAGGATAACAGTGTACTTGGGTGATCCCCTGACATCAGTCAATTAGGGGGACATTGGTGTAAATGTCAAGCGACATATTCAAGATATTGTCATTACCACCCTTGTTTGCGCAATATCTCAAGAACCAGTGAACAAATTTCATTCCTATTTAGCATAATTCAAGGTCACTGTCAAGATATTGTCATCGCCACCCTTTTTAGCGCGATATCTCAAGAATCAGTTGACCAATTTCATTCAGATTTAGCATAAATACATGGGTGATCCCCCGACATTTTGTATTAGTGATTTGTGGGGACTGGGGGGATATGTGATGACCTGATGCGTTGGCCAGGAGTTAGGTGAAGTCTGTCACTGCCAAGTTGGCGACATTTGGAACTACTCCATTTGAGCTTCAAACCAGGTCTTCAGAAAACCTATGGGTGATGTCACAGAGGGTTTGTGTTGGTGCATTCCATTGTACTCTGTGGTTGTAATTCTGCAGGTGAGAGTAGGAGCTAATTTGAATTGGAACACCCCTTGAAGTCATAACTACAACTCGTCCAGTCATTCCAACATCACCTGCTCTTCACAATCCAAGATGGCTGCTACCAGCATCAACAGTTGTCGTTGATGAAAACTGTAGTTTTTAAAGCCTTTTTTGTGTCTATTCATAGAATGTTTGAATGAATGTCTGTAATTTCCTGCACAATTTGCTGAATTTAAGCAGGAAATGAAGTGTAGTTGGAAACTTCTTACCTTTTTTCGCATCATATCCAGTCCACTCATTGAGGAGTTACTGCTATGTGATCTGTATTACCTGCAAGCTCTTCACTCCACAAAAGGTCCATTAATCAGTTGGAAGCTGAGCAACATCTCTGAAATGGGTATTGCATGCTTTTCCCACGGTGGTTTCCTCTGTGTGCAGTCATATTCTCGAGTAACAGGCACTATCACATGACCAGGGAGTGTCTTTTAACCTTTAGACCACATTGTCCATACAACCAACATCTTAAATATACATAATAAAAATGTGCTTTTTTTATTTTAACTTTAAAAAGTTGGTGTCCAGATTGCTTTAAAATTTTTATTGAACTTGAGAAGACCAAGCAGAATCTGTTGTGTGGGCCGCCAGAAGAGGAGGTACTGCTGGCCCACCACCAGAGGGCGCCCTGCCTGAAGTGCGGGCTTCAGGCACGAGAGGGCGCTGCCGCCACGTGACAGCTGTCACTCATTATCTCATGACAGCTGTCACCCATCTACACTTCATCATACCACTCCATAAAAACCGGACGTCATCTCCACCTCATTGCCGAGATATCATCGACCTGTGAAGGTAATATTCTCAGCCTTAAAACTAACTGTGTCTTAGTCTGAACTCGTTTTACAGCTGTTTTCCTGTGGAGTGCCTTATCTTCGCTTCACACCCCAGCCAGATAAGTGTTTGAGACAGGAGCTGCACGAGTGTGTGTGAGAGGTGGAGGTGGAATCTCCACCATTGTTGCTACTGGGTGTGCACACACCCACATCTTATTGTTTCTGCTCCTCGCCAGCAGTACCAGATCCGACATTCGAGCCTGCCCACACGTCACCTTTGTGGATTGACTGTTTGCAAAATTCTGTATTCCTCTGTATTGTGGTTGTGCTCATTCACAACAGTAAAGTGTTCATATTCGACTCTTTCATTGTCCGTTCATTTACGCCCCCTGTTGTGGGTCCGTGTCACTACACTTTCCCAACAAGAATCATTATATTTGAGTTACCTCAACTTATCTTCTCAAGTTCAGTCAACTTAAAGTTTTAATGAAGCCCAAACATCAACTGTTGTAAGTGGAAATAAAAAGTACTTTTTTGAGAACGTATTCTCAAGTTCAGTCAATTAAAAATGTTTTAATGAATCTTAAGAACGAAGCGTAAAGTTGAAATTAAGAAATACTTTGAGAACCTATATTCTCAAATTTAGTCAATTTAAAAGTTTTACTCAGATACTAACAAGGCTATTTCACAAGGCACTGTTCTGCTACGATCCGCCACAATCCCCCCAAAAAAGTGCAAAAATGAGATTAAAGGGTTTAATCCAGTTTGCTTTGTAACAGGTGGGTTTACCGTCTATTTTTATTCTATTTGGATGCTCTTATTATGCTTTTATGTGTGTTTTTCGTACTGTTCTTTTTATTTTTTCTTTAGTTGGTGCTATTGGAAAGCACTTTGGTTCAGTGAAAACTGTTGTAAAGTGCTATAGAAATAAAACTTGATTGATTAATTGATTTTACAAAGTGCAGACCTGGCAACTTCCCCTCAGCCAGACATGATCAAAGTGTTCAACTTTGAATAAAATTCACAACAAATGCTGCTTTGGTTTCAAATTTTGACCCCGGTGAAGCACAGTCAAACAAATTTCAAGCCATAGTCATTACGAATTACGCGTATAAAGACATTTGAACATAACTGAAGCTGTTAAGACTGCAAATAGCCGGACGTTACCACGTAGTATCAACGATTTCGAGAATCGGCATGGGGCAGTTTAAAAATTGGATCTCGATAATGGCTGTAGCTACTGCGTGTACCGAGTTTGTTCAAGATTGATAAAGATGGTTCAAAACAATGCATCAAAACATGCCTTTGCTATTCAGGATTAAACAGGAATGGCACTCTGTGAAATAGCCTCATAATTTTTTAAAGTTGAAAGCTTTTTTTTTTTCTTTTTTTGAGAACTTGTGCTCTTAGTTTCAGTCAGTTGTGTCTGCCACCTGTTGGATGGTTAGTGTATGGTGGATGTTAATGTGAAATTAGAAACAACTGCCCGCCTTGATGTGAGTGTCAGTTAGCAAGCTAACAAATACAGAACAAAATATACAACAAAATGGGCAAGTAAAAGCATAATTACAGAATGGATAGAATGTGTGCCTTGGGATTATACTAAAACCTTTACACAGTACTGCATAGCAGTGATGGCAACCTCAAAACACTGTTCCTGAATACATTTAAACATTTGCAATGACAGTATTTCAGAACTTTCAGTGTCCTTATGAAAAGGTGTGCTATGCTAACTAGGACACCATTATATTAGCAACTATTTTCAAACAAATATTGAAACGTTGGAGCTCAAACTTTAATCAACTCTACCCTAACTTGAGAACCATCTGTCTGCAAAATTTGTTTGAATACCATCCATTTCTTTTTTAGATATGTGGGACAAAGCCAAAGGGAGTTTTGCCCCAATGAGGCAAAGCCGCTAACACAACCGGAAACAAGGAACACATTGAAACAGCCTGACCCAAAGCAAACCCTGTGCTGCCAGATAGACTCATTAGCTCACACAGCATCTGTTTTTTAGAGCACTATAAAGTGCTGACTGGGGCTTTTGTATAGCGATGGCTTCCGCTCGCCTTTTTTACCGCTGAGCCACAAGCTCAGCACTGCCGAGCAACAACGCGGTGGAGCCCTGTGGGCGGCGGTCAGCACTCTGCGAGGTGTCATGCGTAATGAAAAGGGCAGTTCAATTATTCTCTGAGAAATGGCCAAACCTTTGGGCATCCCTGATAATTTTCATGATTTTCCTTTATAAATCATTGGTTGTCTGGATAAGAAATTTCAGTTAAATATATCATATAGCAGATAAACACACTGATATTTCAGAAGTGAAATGAAGTTTCTAGTATTTACAGAAAGTGTGCAATAATTATTTAAACAAAATGGGCACCCTTGTCATTTTATTGACTTGAATACATTTAGCACTAATTATTGGAACACAAAATTGGTTTGGTAAGGTCATTGACTCTTGACCTCCTTACACAGGTGAATCCAATCATGAGAAAGGGTATTTAAGGTGGCCATTTACAAATGTTTCATCTCTTCTAATGAGTGGCAACATGGGAGCCTCTAAACAACTCTCAAATGACCTGAAAACAAAGATTGTTCAACATCATGGTTTAAGGGAAAGATACAAAAAGCTATCTCAGAGATTTCAACTGTCAGTTTCCACTGTGAGTAACATAGTGAGGAAATGGAAGACCACAGGCACAGTACTACTTCAGGCCCGAAGTGGCAGGCCACGAAAAAGCTCAGATAAGCTGAAGCAAAGGATGGTGAGAACAGTCATAGTCAACCCACAGACCTGCTCCAAAGACCTACAACATGATCTTGCTGTAGATAGCGTCTCTGTGCATCGTTCAAATATACAGCGCACTTTGCATAAAGAGATGCTGTATGCTTTTCTGCGTACACACCACAAACATTTGGACAAGCCAGCTTCATTTTGGAATAAGGTGTTGTGGACTGATGAAACTAAAATTGAGTTATTTGGACATAACAAGGCTGAAAAAGAACACAGCATTCCAAGAAAAACACTTGCTGCCAACAGTAAAATTTGGAGGAGGTTCCATCATGCTGTGTGTCCAGTGCAGGTACTGGTAATCTTGTTAAAGTTGAGGGTCACATGGATTCCAGTCAGTATCAGCAGATTCTTGAGAACAATGTTCATGGATCAGTGACAAAGTTGAAGTTGCACCGGGGCTAGATCTTTCAACAAGACAACGACCCTAAATACTGCTCAAAATCTACTAACACATTCATGCAGAGGAACAAGTACAATGTTCTGGAATGGCCATCTCAGTCCCCAGACCTGAATATTATTGAAAATCTGTGGTGTGATTTTAAGTGGGCTGTCCATGCTCGGAAACCAACAAACCTGAGATGTTTTGTCAAGAAGAATGGTCCAAAATACCTTGAACCAGAATCCAGACCCTCATTGGAAGCTATAGGAAGTGTCTAGAGGCTGTTATTTCTGCAAAAGGAGGATCTACTAAATATTGATGTATTTTTTTCTGTTGGGGTGCCCAAATTTATGCACCTGCCTAATTTTGTTTAAATAATTATTGCACACTTTCTGTAAATCCTATAAACTTCATTTTACTTCTCAAATATCACTGTTTGTCTGCTATATGATATATTTAACTGAAATTGCTGATCCAAACAACCAATGATTTAGAAATTAAAATAATGGAAATGATCAGGGGTGCCCAAACCTTTTATATATTTATATAAAATTTTTGCATGGTCTCAGACAAGTGGTGCACAAGGTCAAAGAGGAATGCATGAAATGTGCAAGTATTTTAAGAAAAAACATCCCTTGAAATATTGAATTCTTTGGCACCAAAAGCGAAAAAAGGGTATTTAAGGAGAAAGCTCATCTAAAGATTGATGTCACATAATGAGGTTAATGGGACTTGCATAGAAAGTGTCACATTTGCATAAGAGTGGCACCAAACATGTTATCATTCAATTTGCACGATTTTGCAGGAGGGCTACTACTGTTAAAAAAATAACCAAGACTTCTGTTTTGCACAGTGTGCTTTCATTGTCAATTTACTGAAATCCCGGGTGAAAATGAGAAACAAATACTGGCTGCTCAGGCGAGATCGCATTCACGGATGTCACAGTGTTTACATGTGTCTTCTGTTCCCTTTGTTAAAGCCTGTTTTGAATTATGCAAAGCTGAGAGGCAGACAGCGTGCAGCAGGCCACTGAGGCTTTATTTGACCTCTCAGATCGTAAAGAAACACAGCATTTATAAAGCAAACAAGCAGTGTTGTAGTGGATAATGCTGCCGCGCTGCACTTCAAGTGTTTTTCATAAGTGGTCTGTTAATGTCGAGTCCCAACCCATCCAGTCGAGCGTGTTTTCCACCTTTCACATTTGATCGAGTGAAACGGTAGCGCAGTGAGTAATGAGTCACTTTGTGTTCAGTGTAGACATGCACAGATTTTCACAGCCCAGTTTTAGCACTTGGTGTTGGAAATAAACAATATGATGCCAGACGCCAACAGGTTCTAGAGCTAAGATTTATACTCTTTGGTAAAATCACCCAATTGTTCTGGTTTAAAGCTACAGGGTATAGAATTATAGGTGTGTATTAGCAGAAACTCAATATCGCATTTATAACCATCTGTTAGTGAAGCAGTTTGTATCGAGTTCTTCTTACCTCATGCAATAACATTAATTTGCCCATTAGCTTGTGCTTGCTAATACAATGTTTATATTACAAATAAATAATGTGTTAATTAAATTTATTTTGCCTGTTGTTGCATGAAGTGGTAGCACCATGTTTTTAAAAATAAATGCAAATTGTAATCCAATTTTTTATGGATTGTTTTGACAGATGTAACTAGTATTGCAGTGCGGCATATACAAAAATAGGTTAAGTGACTAACTGCAGTCCCTTTGCGCCTTGCACCATACTTTGTGTTTTTCATAGTAAAGTCGAGTTGGGCATGCCCCAAATACACTCACAATATATGCTGGGCTTGTGACCAGAGGATTCTTAGTTCAACAGAAAATCATAAAATTGCTAAGGTCCCTTGGGCAAAGTCCTTAATCCTGAAGTTGCTCCAGATGTACATTTGAGCACTTTGCATGGCAGTGTTTGTGTATTGGTGTGTGAGTGTGTATGTGAATGGGTGAATGTAAAGAATCACTAGACGGGTTTCTATTTCATATTTTGGCAAAATTTCAGTGGTATTTTCAGAATGTTGACAAAACACAACTGCAAAATGACCACACCAGTCTTACACATTTTTTTTCATGCTCCTGTCGCGAAATGAGGCACATTTTCATGACGTTTTTTTTAACTATGTCTAACCCTACCCCTTTCCCCTAACTCTAACCACAACCTAATCCCTCCCTTCCCCTAATCCTCACAGGACTCCCCCACTCACATCACCCTGCATTTCATGCTTCTCTCATAAAATTAATTTGTGCTCCTGTCATGAAAATGTGACGCTTTTCATGACGGTATCACAAACCAATAGATTTATGAACTTTTCATGATGCCATCACAAAATGCCGTGAGATAGAGAAAATGACAGCGTTTCCATTGAATGATTTTTTATTTACTTATTTATGTTTGTAATACGTTGACTAGGTTTTTGTCCTCTTGCAAATAGCGGTCATTCCAGTAATCATGGCAACTAATGTACAACTCTGGCTAAATATTGGAATTTTTTTGTTACTATAACTTCTTTGTCACTTGTAAGGCTTCAGAAGATCGCGGTCTCTTCCTCTGCCCACACTTTCTGCACCACAGAGCTTAACATGCCATGTGACTTTTTCTGGATGTCATGTGACCTATAATTGCAGAAATTATTTCCATTGTAGCTTTGTGAAATATGTTTTTTTTTAGAAAAAAGCCCGAAAAACAACCAAACAAACAGGTTTTTGCCATTTTTGACAGTTTTTCAAAGTTCACGTGTTTCTACCGAACAGATTTTCCCTTTGCAATTTCAAATCGAGTAGTTTGAAGGGTAATGAAAACCCGACTTTTTAAAGCATTTTGAGCATGTGCATATAGTGCAACAGAAATCCAGCCCATTTACTGTGTGCTACAGATAGGGGAAGGTTTTGGGCCACCACAGGTTCATTGATCCAAGGCACTGAGTCTCAAAGTCTCTGGAACTCTGGAGGGATGGAATAATATTCTTTCAAAAAATATTCCTCATTTATTTGGGATTTTGATGATGGCAGTAAAGCGTGATCATGTTTGGTCCAAAATCTCCTGTAGGCTTTCTATTGGGGTGAGATCTGGTAACTGTGAAGACATTATGCTCATCAAACCATTCAGCGACCCCCTTGTGCCCTGTGGTGAGAGTATTTGTTGTGTGTCTCTGCCAATTTATTCAGGTTTTTCCTCTAATTTGTCACCGGTCTGTATGTCATAGCCAATGGCAGACGGCAGCAAACCCGTAGAAGTGAAATGCAAGTCCTCATTTTCCTTTATTGTCTAAAAATAGCTAATTCTGTCATTTCACCCGCTGCATTCACTCATTTCCAGATTTGATCTTCCTTCAAAGTACCATGTCTTCTTCATGTGGCAGCACTGGAGTAAGAATATGAGCTACTTGTCTTTTCTCTGTAGGCTAACACCGCAATCTGGTTTTGCTCTTCTCGCTGTAGTTTTGTGGATGTAAATGTTACACACGTTCCTGCCAGGCAACAACTGCGCTGCCAAATGGTTTCTAGACATAGTAATATCGGGGCACCATTGTTCCACATCTTTATGCATTTCTATTAGCTTGTCGCCTCTTCATCACAGCTTTGAGCTGGAGACGGAGGTTCTGTGAGGAGTCCAAAATTAACGAGTTCATAGAGAAATCCCCCTCCACTGGTGTTACTATTATTAGGAGGCCTTGATCCTCTGTTCTCCTTCTGCCGACTCCCTGTTATAGGTCGGAGATGTGTAGTCAATATTGGACGTATCCCAGACATCCTGTAGACATCCACACTGTTTACCCATGCTTTGTCAAAAGGTCTTTGTCGACCGCTTTCTCATTTCCACGTTCTTACTTCTATTTGCATTCTACCTGTTTGTTTCATGGCTCTCCTCTATCCTTCTCTCTATCTTTCTTTCCCATTCCTTTTATAGGTTTTCTTGTATAGATGGCACCATGGACGCACAGCTGAACAGTTCATATATTCCCGTATCCAAGGCTTTGAACCAGAAACAATCATAGTAACCAGAAACTTTAGATTTTTTTTTTTATGTTCTGGAACAGGAACATTTATTTAGAAACACTAAATGACTAATTTTATTATTTCAGTCTTTTTTTTTTTACAATTTAAAATATTCCAGGTTTCATTGACTTGGTGTTGAGTTCAATTCCTCTTTTTCTCCAGGCATCATGCATGCCTTTGAATGTAACAAAAGTTACGTGCGAAAAGTTACATGCTACATTATACGAGGTCTGTCAATAAAGTATAGGTCCTTTTTATTTTTTTCAAAAACTATATGGATTTCATTCATATGTTTTTACGTCAGACATGCTTGAACCCTCGTGCACATGCGTGAGTTTTTCCACGCCTGTCGGTGACGTCATTCGCCTGTGAGCACTCCTTGTGGGAGGAGTCGTCCAGCCCCTCGTCGGAATTCCTTTGTCTGAGAAGTTGCTGAGAGACTGGAGCTTTGTTTGATCAAAATTTTTTCTAAACCTGTGAGACACATCGAAGTGGACACGGTTCGAAAAATTAAGCTGGTTTTCAGTGAAAATTTTAACGGCTGATGAGAGATTTTGAGGTGATACTGTCGTTTTAAGGACTTCCCACGGTGCGAGATGTCGCGCAGCGCTCCCAGGCGCCGTCGTCAGCCTGTTTCAAGCTGAAAACCTCCACATTTCAGGCTGTATTGATCCAGGACATCGTGAGAGAACAGAGAAGTTTCAGAAGAAGTCGGTTTCAGCATTTTATCCGGATATTCCACTGTTAAAGGAGATTTTTTTTAATGAAAGACGTGCGGACGGATTGCAGCGTCGGCTCGCAGCCGCTGCGACGCTCCGCCACAGGAAAAACACCTCTGTTGGAAGCCTTAAGGACAAGTTGGAACATGTCCAGCTGTTAAACAATTTCTCATATACTCACTCCACTGAAAGCCATCAAAAGCCGCCTGGATTTTACAAATGGTTATCAACACAGAGGTGTTTTTCCTGTGCCGCCGCACCGCGCCGGCTGCGTCCCGACGCGCGGACCCATCCGCACGTCTTTCATTAAAAAAATCTCCTTTAACAGTGGAATATCCGGATAAAATGCTGAAACCGACTTCTTCTGAAACTTCTCTGTTCTTTCACGATGTCCTGGATCAATATAGCCTGAAATGTGGAGGTTTTCAGCTTGAAACAGGCTGACGAAGGCGCCTGGGAGTGCTGCACGAAGTCTCGCTCCGTGGGAAGTCCTTAAAGCGACAGTATCACCTCAAAATCTCTCATCAGCTGTTAAAATTTTCACTGAAAACCAGCTTAATTTTTCGAACCGTGTCCACTTTGATGTGTCTCACAGGTTTAGAAAAAATTTTGATCAAACAAAGCGCCAGTCTCTCAGCAACTTCTCAGACAAAGGAATTCCGACGAGGGGCTGGATGACTCCTCCCACAAGGAGTGCTTACAGGCGAATGATGTCACCGACAGGCGTGGAAAAACTCACGCATGCGCACGAGGGTTCAAGCATGTCTGACGTAAAAACATATGAATGAAATCCATATAGTTTTTGAAAAAAATAAAAAGGACCTATACTTTATTGACAGCCCTCGTATTCCTATGAATTCACATACATGTACAATACACATTTGACTTAAAACATTCCAAAACACAAGTTTATATTTTGGTTAGCATTAGGATCTGCAAAATAATAAGTAAAAGATGACTTACCACGTTTTATTTTCACTCGGATAATCTGGCATCTTGGTGTCAGGTGATATCATCACAGATTTCCGGCAGCAAATACGAGGGATATACAGTGAGGAAAATAAGTATTTGAACACCCTGCGATTTTGCAAGTTCTTCCACTTAGAAATCATGGAGGGGTCTGAAATTTTCATCTTAGGTGCATGTCCACTGTGAGAGACATAATCTAAAAAAAAAAAAAAAAAAAAAAAAAAAAATCTGGAAATCACAATGTATGATTTTTTTAATAATTTATTTGTATGTTACTGCTGTAAGTAAGTATTTGAACACCTGTGAAAATCAATGTTAATATTTGGTACAGTAGCCTTTGTTTGCAGTTAGAGGTCAAACGTTTCCTGTAGTTTTTCACCAGGTTTGCACACACTGCAGCAGGGATTTTGGTCCACCCCTCCATACAGATCTTCTCTAGATCTTTCAGGTTTGGAGTTTCAGCTCCTTCCAAAGATTGAGTTCAGGTCTGGAGACTGGCCAGGCCACTCCAGGACCTTGAAATGCTTCTTACGGAGCTCCTCCTTAGTTGCCCTGGCTGTGTGTTTGGGGTCATTGTCATGCTGGAAGACCCAGCCATGACCCATCTTCAATGCTTTTACTGAGGGAAGGAGGTTGTTTGCCAAAATCTTGCAATACATGACCTCACCCATCCTCCCTTCAATACGGTGCAGTCGTCCTGTCCCCTTTGCAGAAGAGCACCCCCAGAGTATGATGTTTCCACCCCCATGCTTCACAGTTGGGATGGTTTTCTTGGGGTTGTTCTCATCCTCTAAACATGGTAAGTGGAGTTGATTCCAAAAAGCTCTATTCTGGTCTCATCTGACCACATGACCTTCTCCCATGTCTCCTCTGGATCATCCAGGTCACTGGTGAACTTCAAATGGACCTGGACATGTGCTGGCTTGAGCAGGGCGACCTTGCTGCCCTGCAGGATTTTAAACCATGTCAGCATCATGTGTTACTAATGTAATCTTTGTGACTGTGGTCCCAGCTCTCTTCAGGTCATTGACCAGGTCCTCTTGTGTAGTTCTGAGCTTTCTCAGAATCACCCTTACCCCACAAAGTGAGATCTTGCATGGAGTCCCAGACCGAGGGAGATTGACAGTCATCTTGTGTTTCTTCCACTTTCTAATAAATAACCATAACAGTTGTTGTCTTCTACCAAGCTGCTTGCCTGTTGTCCTGTAGTCCATCCCAGCCTTGTGCAGGTCTACAGTTTTGTCCCTGGTGTCCTTAGACAGCTCTTTGGTCTTGGCTATGGTGGACAGGTTGGAGTGTGATTGATTGAGTGAGTGTGTGAACAGGTGTATTTTATACAGGTAACAAGTTCAAACAGGTGCAATTAATACAGTTAAAGAGTGCAGAATAAGAGGGCTTCTTGAAGAAAAATTAACAGGTCTGTGTGAGCCAGAATTCTTGCTGGTTGGTAGGTGTTCAAATACTTATTTGCAGCAGTAACATACAAATAAATTATTAAAAAATCATACATTGTGATTTCCAGATTTTTTTTAGATTATGTCTCTCACAGTGGACATGCACCTAAGATGAAAATTTCAGACCCCTCCATGATTTCTAGGTGGGAGAACTTGCAAAACCGCAGGGTGTTCAAATACTTATTTTCCTCACTGTATGTGAAACTCACAAAAAAATACAAATGAAATGCACAGATACAACTGAGTATTGAAAAATTCTTCGTCATTCGATGTCAAATTTCAATACCCAAGCTTTAATTATCAGTATTTATGAGTCAGAGCCAAAATAATCATGCTTGTATCAAGATTTATGAATGCTGGTGATAAACTGGCTAATGTACCATTATAAAAACATGTCATAGATACATTAAAGAAAAGTGCGAGTTCCAGGGAACTAGGTCACATGTTCATGTTGCTTTTTAAAAGCTAATATTGCAGTGGTTCAGGAGTTCCAGCAGTTGACCAAGTTTTTAGGTTCCTAGTTCAAAGTTGACTTTCCCTATGTTATTTTATTTATCTTATATTGCCAGATGTTCAAGTTGTGGTAGATATGTTTCTTTAGATCTTTGTACCTTTTAGTTATACTGTATGTTTTTATGTTGAGTGGGAAAAACGGCAAATTGCAGATTCAGGAACAGGTGTCAAACTCAAGGTATCAGCCCTGGTTGTGGAATCAAACATTATGGAATGATATCCATCACTACCACTGCACCTTACATCAGGGTATTGTTAAATTGTCAATACTAGTGCTTGTACTTTGCCTTTGATATCTGACTTTGAATAGGGCAGTGCAGTCTTGTTTGGGGGTGAGCACTAAAGGGGTAAAATATGATGCATTTGATGTAGTTTCTCTACTGCTGGGGTACAAACCCCAGCATTTTCAGTGGGGTTTTGGCCAATTACACACAAACAAAGTGAAAATGCAAAGAAAAAGTGACGACGCGGTAAGCAAATGGACATGTGTTACGGTTTGTTTCTGATCCGGAGGCAGTTTTGCAGGCGACAGAATGGAGCTAGTCTGGTTAGCTGTGTAGGCTAACACTTACTGACAGGGCGTCTCCAATCTCCACTGGGAACTGAAAAAAAATATTTTTCAGGACTGCTTTGGTGATTGCTGCCGAAAAAAAAAAAACCCGTACACCATTTATCCGTGTGAAATGTGTATATACTGTGTATATACACACTTCAATGGAGTTCCCCGTAAGTGGTCAAATCCCGCGATATCACGGAGGGTTCAAACGAGACTGTGGTCTCCTATACCTATGTATATATATTTGAACAAGAAAATTACATTACACATTACAGTGTAAGCTTCTTTTTTCAGCTCCATGGCACATTCTAAGGATTTTCATATCATAAAAAAACACAAATTGTGTATTTCAACAGTTCAGAGGGTGTTGACCTTGACTGGATTTTTTTTTTGTGGTTCAACTCAGGAAGAATTCAAATGTCAGTAAGCGTCAAAATACCAAACCCTCTATTCCCAATGCAGTGGGTATGCTGATCCTTAATGATAGCTCTCATGATATCAATTATCAGTGGTCTTTCTGCCAGCCCGTGTTTGTGAAACATTCATGATTGTCTGGCGTGGCGTGGAAACAGCTAGGATGGAAGAGTTGACCTCTGGAGGGAAGGAAAAACAAACATTAAGGCAGTAAATCTCTGATTAAATCCAGCTCCCTCTGACTGGTCCACTGGTACACTGTGTGTGTCAAGTGAAGGATGTGGCAACTGTTAAAATAAAAACTAAATACTCTGAGAAGCCATGGTTACCAACCCCAGTCCATTTGCCTTTCTGTCACATACAAACATTGCAAGGAATTGCAAGGTTTGAACTGTTGGGTGTTGACTCCAAAAGCACCTGGAACAACCATAATGACACTGACATGTGGCATTTTTCAGTCTCTTTACTTCAGTAACTATGAGCACAGTTGCAAGAATCACACAATCAGAGTGGAGAGTGCGTCTTTATCATTCAAATGTTGGCAGCTCTACCAAAGTGTTGCAGCCATCATTTCTACTGCAACTATATAGGAATTTCCCCGTCTTATCTGTCCAATGGAATTACAAGAGCAACTCCTCCCAAACCACTTTTAATTACTTCATGCATTGGGTATTGCCAAAACTAAAAAAAAAATGGCCTCAAGCGAGATATTCACGATGGCATCCAAAATGGTTACCTCAATAGGTTTGGTAATTAAAACAAATTGGATCGACATTCAAAGGATGTAATTTTCAAAAATAGTAAATAAGAGAGTGTTAAATTCAAAATGGCTTCCAAAATGGCCACCAAATGAAGTCTTCCATTAAAATGCCCCTGAAATGTAATATTAGCAACAAACCAACGAATTAACAACATCACATCACATCATGATGGCCATTTTGGACACCATCTTGAAAATGTGACTTTGGTGATCCGACCTGCTGTGCATTAGCTGATGTTAGCAGAGACAGAGCCAAACATCAAAGTTTTCCTAAAAGCAGACATTTTGTTGGTAAGCCGTTTGTTTTGCGTTTTATATTGCATTGCTTAAAATTTCCCTTTTTTCAGAGGCTACATGGCAATAGTAAGCCCCTTCAGCTGCTCCCTTGTTTGCACTCGGGGGGTGCCACGGCAAACCCAAGGTGGATCTGCATGTTGAATTGGCACAGGTTTTACAGTAAAAAAAATAGCTTATTTAAAACTACATTTAATGTCTTGATGCACACGTGTTTCACACAAATGATAGCAGTGTTTGGGAAAGAAAGCCAGAAAAACACCGGACTTTTCCATGAGGAAGCACCATCAGGCAGATTGCAGAACGCTATAAAAATGCAACGTTCCATTCATTCATCGAAAACATTAAAGTCGTCAGAAAAGAAAACACCAATTCAATATTTTTCAAGTGTTTAGAAACAGTAAAAGGTGCACTGTAAGCTCTGGAACTTTTGGCCAGTGGCGTAATTCTTTACTTTCGTTTTTGGGTGGGTTGCCAGGTCTGCGCTTTATAAACCAGCCTGTTAGGAGGCCAACGGGATTGAGCCATTTTATCCTGTTTTAGGACTTTTTTGGAACATGGCCAATAGTAGTAGAACAGCGCTCTGTGGAATAAGATGTGAGAGCCTTTCCTTATATGCATTTTGGACAAATAGGTACTTAACGTTACTCATGCCAACAGCGGAGTTCATGCAAAAGTTACACACTACTGAGCATGTGCATTGAGAATGCAACAGTCAAGTAGTGACCATCTTGAGTGTTTTTTTTCTTTTTGTGCAAGTTTTGGGCAAGTTGAGAAAGCTGTTGCCCCCAAAGTGTTGATGCCTCATAAATTTGAAAATGATCCCTCGACCAGCCTTGTCAATTTTTTCCGCTGGTCTTTGGTTCGTAACTTCGCCAAGTACTGGTGTCTTGTTTCATTCAGTTGTCATTATAGGTCAGTGACAGCTCTGTAAAGTATGTGACATTTTTGCAAACAGTTGTTTGTTGTTGGTTGTCGTCCCGTTACTTAGAAGTCAAACACTAACTAAAAGGTCCCCACAGAGTCTGGCTGGAAATGTGCCAGTGGATTATCTGCCATTTAAGAGATTATTTTATACTTTTTCCTCATCAGAGAGACAGGCATAGAAATGAGGTCAGATGCATTTGGATTGTAGTGAACACGTGCTATTGTTATAGCAAGTTCCAAGGTTCTAGCTACACCATTATTAAATGGAAAACAGCGCTACTGAAGCAGCTTTGCTCTACAGTTACTACAATAGTATTTCAAGGTGACAGCAGACGGTGAAGAAAAAGTCCATCGTATCTTCTCACTGGATTGACGAAGTATTGCACAGTATCGGGAAATAAATCAATCAATCAATCAATCAATTTTTTTTTTATATAGCGCCAAATCACAACAAACAGTTGCCCCAAGGCGCTTTATATTGTAAGGCAAGGCCATACAACAATTATGTAAAACCCCAACGGTCAAAATGACCCCCTGTGAGCAAGCACTTGGCTACAGTGGGAAGGAAAAACTCCCTTTTAACAGGAAGAAACCTCCAGCAGAACCAGGCTCAGGGAGGGGCAGTCTTCTGCTGGGACTGGTTGGGGCTGAGGGAAAAAACCGGGAAAAAGACATGCTATGGAGGGGAGCAGAGATCGATCACTAATGATTAAATGCAGAGTGGTGCATACACAGCAAAAAGAGAAAGAAACAGTGCATCATGGGAACCCCCCAGCAGTCTACGTCTATAGCAGCATAACTAAGGGATGGTTCAGGGTCACCTGATCCAGCCCTAACTATAAGCTTTAGCAAAAAGGAAAGTTTTAAGCCTAATCTTAAAAGTAGAGAGGGTGTCTGTCTCCCTGATCTGAATTGGGAGCTGGTTCCACAGGAGAGGAGCCTGAAAGCTGAAGGCTCTGCCTCCCATTCTACTCTTACAAACCCTAGGAACTACAAGTAAGCCTGCAGTCTGAGAGCGAAGCGCTCTAATGGGGTGATATGGTACGACGAGGTCCCTAAGATAAGATGGGACCTGATTATTCAAAACCTTATAAGTAAGAAGAAGAATTTTAAATTCTATTCTAGAATTAACAGGAAGCCAATGAAGAGAGGCCAATATGGGTGAGATATGCTCTCTCCTGCTAGTCCCCGTCAGTACTCTAGCTGCAGCATTTTGAATTAACTGAAGGCTTTTTAGGGAACTTTTAGGACAACCTGATAATAATGAATTACAATAGTCCAGCCTAGAGGAAATAAATGCATGAATTAGTTTTTCAGCATCACTCTGAGACAAGACCTTTCTGATTTTAGAGATATTGCGTAAATGCAAAAAAGCAGTCCTACATATTTGTTTAATATGCGCTTTGAATGACATATCCTGATCAAAAATGACTCCAAGATTTCTCACAGTATTACTAGAGGTCAGGGTAATGCCATCCAGAGTAAGGATCTGGTTAGACACCATGTTTCTAAGATTTGTGGGGCCAAGTACAATAACTTCAGTTTTATCTGAGTTTAAAAGCAGGAAATTAGAGGTCATCCATGTCTTTATGTCTGTAAGACAATCCTGCAGTTTAGCTAATTGGTGTGTGTCCTCTGGCTTCATGGATAGATAAAGCTGGGTATCATCTGCGTAACAATGAAAATTTAAGCAATACGGTCTAATAATACTGCCTAAGGGAAGCATGTATAAAGTGAATAAAATTGGTCCTAGCACAGAACCTTGTGGAACTCCATAATTAACTTTAGTCTGTGAAGAAGATTCCCCATTTACATGAACAAACTGTAATCTATTAGACAAATATGATTCAAACCACCGCAGCGCAGTGCCTTTAATACCTATGGCATGCTCTAATCTCTGTAATAAAATTTTATGATCAACAGTATCAAAAGCAGCACTGAGGTCTAACAGAACAAGCACAGAGATGAGTCCACTGTCCGAGGCCATAAGAAGATCATTTGTAACCTTCACTAATGCTGTTTCTGTACTATGATGAATTCTAAAACCTGACTGAAACTCTTCAAATAGACCATTCCTCTGCAGATGATCAGTTAGCTGTTTTACAACTACCCTTTCAAGAATTTTTGAGAGAAAAGGAAGGTTGGAGATTGGCCTATAATTAGCTAAGATAGCTGGGTCAAGTGATGGCTTTTTAAGTAATGGTTTAATTACTGCCACCTTAAAAGCCTGTGGTACATAGCCAACTAACAAAGATAGATTGATCATATTTAAGATCGAAGCATTAAATAATGGTAGGGCTTCCTTGAGCAGCCTGGCAGGAATGGGGTCTAATAAACATGTTGATGGTTTGGATGAAGTAACTAATGAAAATAACTCAGACAGAACAATCGGAGAGAAAGAGTCTAACCAAATACCGGCATCACTGAGAGCAGCCAAAGATAACGATACGTCTTTGGGATGGTTATGAGTAATTTTTTCTCTAATGGTTAAAATTTTGTTAGCAAAGAAAGTCATGAAGTCATTACTAGTTAAAGTTAATGGAATACTCAGCTCAATAGAGCTCTGACTCTTTGTCAGCCTGGCTACAGTGCTGAAAAGAAACCTGGGGTTGTTCTTATTTTCTTCAATTAGTGATGAGTAGAAAGATGTCCTAGCTTTACGGAGGGCTTTTTTATAGAGCAACAGACTCTTTTTCCAGACTAAGTGAAGATCTTCTAAATTAGTGAGACGCCATTTCCTCTCCAACTTACGGGTTATCTGCTTTAAGCTACGAGTTTGTGAGTTATACCACGGAGTCAGACACTTCTGATTTAAAGCTCTCTTTTTCAGAGGAGCTACAGCATCCAAAGTTGTCTTCAGTGAGGATGTAAAACTATTGACGAGATACTCTATCTCCCTTACAGAGTTTAGGTAGCTACTCTGCACTGTGTTGGTATATGGCATTAGAGAACATAAAGAAGGAATCATATCCTTAAACCTAGTTACAGCGCTTTCTGAAAGACTTCTAGTGTAATGAAACTTATTCCCCACTGCTGGGTAGTCCATCAGAGTAAATGTAAATGTTATTAAGAAATGATCAGACAGAAGGGAGTTTTCAGGGAATACTGTTAAGTCTTCTATTTCCATACCATAAGTCAGAACAAGATCTAAGATATGATTAAAGTGGTGGGTGGACTCATTTACTTTTTGAGCAAAGCCAATAGAGTCAAATAATAGATTAAATGCAGTGTTGAGGCTGTCATTCTCAGCATCTGTGTGGATGTTAAAATCGCCCACTATAATTATCTTATCTGAGCTAAGCACTAAGTCAGACAAAAGGTCTGAAAATTCACAGAGAAACTCACAGTAACGACCAGGTGGACGATAGATAATAACAAATAAAACTGTTTTTTGGGACTTCCAATTTGGATGGACAAGACTAAGAGACAAACTTTCAAATGAATTAAAGCTCTGTCTGGGTTTTTGATTAATTAATAAGCTGGAATGGAAGATTGCTGCTAATCCTCCGCCCCGGCCCGTGCTACGAGCATTCTGACAGTTAGTGTGACTCGGGGTGTTGACTCATTTAAACTAACATATTCATCCTGCTGTAACCAGGTTTCTGTTAGGCAGAATAAATCAATATGTTGATCAATTATTATATCATTTACCAACAGGGACTTAGAAGAGAGAGACCTAATGTTTAATAGACCACATTTAACTGTTTTAGTCTGTGGTGCAATTGAAGGTGCTATATTATTTTTTCTTTTTGAATTTTTATGCTTAAATAGATTTTTGCTGGTTATTGGTGGTCTGGGAGCAGGCACCGTCTCTACGGGGATGGGGTAATGAGGGGATGGCAGGGGGAGAGAAGCTGCAGAGAGGTGTGTAAGACCCCACCTCTGCCTCCTAGTCCCAACCCTGGACAGTCACAGTTTGGAGGATCCAAGAAAATTGGCCAGATTTCTAGAAATGAGAGCTGCTCCATCCAAAGTGGGATGGATGCTGTCTCTCCTAACAAGACCAGGTTTTCCCCAGAAGCTTTGCCAATTATCTATGAAGCCCACCTCATTTTTTGGACACCACTCAGACAGCCAGCAATTCAAGGAGAACATGCGGCTAAACATGTCACTCCCGGTCCGATTGGGGAGGGGCCCAGAGAAAACTACAGAGTCCGACATTGTTTTTGCAAAGTTACACACCGATTTAATGTTAATTTTAGTGACCTCCGATTGGCGTAACCGAGTGTCATTACTGCCGACGTGAATTACAATCTTACCAAATTTACGCTTAGCCTTAGCCAGCAATTTCAAATTTCCTTCAATGTCGCCTGCTCTGGCCCCCGGAAGACAATTGACTATGGTTGCTGGTGTCGCTAACTTCACATTTCTCAAAACAGAGTCGCCAATAACCAGAGTTTGATCCTCGGCGGGTGTATCGTCGAGTGGGGAAAAACGGTTAGAGATGTGAACGGGTTGACGGTGTACACGGGGCTTCTGTTTAGGGCTACGCTTCCTCCTCACAGTCACCCAGTCAGCCTGCTTTCCCGACTGCTCGGGATCTGCCAGGGGGGAACTAACGGCGGCTAAGCTACCTTGGTCCGCACCGACTACAGGGGCCTGGCTAGCTGTAGAATTTTCCACGGTGCGGAGCCGAGTCTCCAATTCGCCCAGCCTGGCCTCCAAAGCTACGAATAAGCTACACTTATTACAAGTACCGTTACTGCTAAAGGAGGCCGAGGAATAACTAAACATTTCACACCCAGAGCAGAAAAGTGCGGGAGAGACAGGAGAAGCCGCCATGCTAAATCGGCTAAGAGCTAGTAGCTACGCTAACCTAGCGGATTCCTAAAAACACGCAAAGTGAATAATGTGTAAATAATTTAGAGGTAATTCAACAGAAGGAGTGCTTTAGTTAAGGCACCAGACAGGCCATGAAGCAGCACAGGTAACGCACGGCAGCAGTGCTAAAAACTAAAATAAAATAAAAATCCACCAGACAGGCTGTGGAGCAGCACAGGTAACGCACGGCAACAGTGCTAAAAAATAAAATAAAAATCCACCAGACAGGCCATGAAGCAGCACAGGTAACGCACGGCAAGAGTGCTAAAAAATAAAATAAAATAAAAATCCACCAGACAGGCTGTGGAGCAGCACAGGTAACGCACGGCAACAGTGCTAAAAAATAAAATAAAAATCCACCAGACAGGCCAAGAAGCAGCACAGGTAAGGCACGGCAAGAGTGCTAAAAAATAAAATAAAATAAAATCCACCAGACAGGCCGTGGAGCAGCACAGGTAATGCACGCCAACAGTGCTAAAAAATAAAATAAAAATCCACCAGACAGGCCAAGAAGCAGCACAGGTAACGCACGGCAAGAGTGCTAAAAAATAAAATAAAATAAAATCCACCAGACAGGCTGTGGAGCAGCACAGGTAACGCACGGCAACAGTGCTAAAAAATAAAATAAAAATCCACCAGACAGGCCATGGAGCAGCACAGGTAACGCACGGCAACAGTGCTAAAAAATAAAATAAAAATCCACCAGACAGGCCATGGAACAGCACAAGTAACGCACGACAACGGTGCTAAAAAATAAAATAAAATAAAAAATCCACCAGACACGCTGTGGAGCAGCACAGGTGAAGTGAAAAAGCACAAGTGAAAAAGTCTTGAAAAAGTCTTGAAAAAGACTGTTAGTTCAGAGTCCAAAGCAGCAGGTAGCAGTCTCTGTGTAAACAGTTCGGCGTTCGGTCACGCAATGACTCACTAATGATATATATATAATAAATCTCTTCCATTCAGACTTGTGCATTTTGGAAACAATAGATATGGACTTACAGATGTTGAAATCATTGTATGGCTGAAAAATCTGGACACAAACTTTAGATTCATTAAGTTATTCATTCATTAATTTTCTGCTACTTATCTGGGTCTGGGTCGCGGTGGCAGTGTATCAAGTAGTCAGTATTCCCTACCCTTGGGCAACTTTTCTAACTCTATCCAGGGGATCCTGAGGCATTCCCAAACTAGGTGGGAAATGTAAGCTCTGCAGCGTGTCCTGTGTCTTCCCCAGGGTCTCCTCCCATTTGGACGTGCTTGGAAGACGTCTCGAGGGAGCCGACCATGGGACATTCTCATGAGATAACCCTTAGGGATAGGGTTATCTCATGGGAAATAAATCTCTCTCTGATCTGTATTCAGCTAACAGACAAATAAAAGGAACAGAAGAACTCCTTGACAGATACTTTCTTAAAGGAAATTGTATTCTTATTTCTGTCAGATCCGCCGTCTCTTTCTCCCATCTCTAATTTTTGTATCCATGGTGACGTATTGAGGGTCAGCTCTTCCAGCTCTTCTCTTCTGTTCTCTTTCCTTTTATATCTCTTTCCATCCCCCCTTGTCCCTTGTGCTGTGATGAAGCGCTTTTAGATTTGTCACTTAATAATGCATGTTTCTGATTCCCGTTTACCCTTCACGGTTTTTTTTGTTTTAAATGTCTTCTCTCTCCCTTTTGCTCCCGTTCTGTTTGTCTCCCCTCCTTCTCCTTGCTTGGCCCATCTCGCCGTGGTTTTTGTGGGACTTTCCCGTCGGCATTAATTAGCTTCTCCCTCTCTTTATTTTATTCCCCCAGTTTCCTTTCAGTGTCTGTCTTTTTCGGCCTCAGTTTCAGTTTTTTATTTCAGATAAAATCAGCTCAGTGGAATTAAATTCCATTTTTCAGCATCCCTACATTCATTTCTGTTTTCATCCAAAATATAGTTCAGCTTCATGACACTTTTAATCAGATACACCAATTTTACACATGACTTTTTTTAAATGATGCACTCCTCCATCATTATGTTTCCATAGCAACAGGTCATGGTTTTGCATTGGCTTTTTTTTCCCCTAATGGCACCCGTTCTATTCAGCGTATCCTCACCGGGTGGTCAACGGAACGGCCCCTCTCTCGTCTTTGACATTATCCAGAGGTCAATCAGTTTGACCTCGGCTTATTAATGACCACACACATAATCTGTCTCGTCTGAGCTAATGACACTTTTAATGGTCCCATGCCTAAATGGGATGGTGTTTTAGTGCGTAACATTTGTTTTGTTAATGTGAGATGAATGGAGAGTCTCTCTAGAGATTATCATAATGCATTCACAGTCACGGATGGATGCCTGTTTGCAGGAGGTGGGGGCTACTGTGGATGCGCCGGTGGCTAACCTTTAATACGTGTTACTACGCTGGAGGGAAAAATAATAAAAGTGACTGCAGATGTTTGGGTTATTGATAGAAGGCCTTGTGTTGAGTAAGACAAAGTAATTTACTGGATATTCCCTGAAGACTTGGGAATATGTTCATGTAGAGCCTTTGTGTCACACATGATGAATGAATTCTATTCGCTTAAAGTAGTGGAAATTTTCCTCGGGGTGCTTTCACGCTTACCGTCTCTGATCCGTTTCAATCAGACCATGGTTGTTGATGATATGGGTCGCTTGTGGGGAGAATGCAGCTGGGACTGAAGGACTATATGCAACTCAAACGTAGGGTTTGACACAACATATTTTCCAGAGTATAAGTTGTGTTTTTTTTTTTTTTACTAATTTTGGGAGGTCCTGCGACTTACGCTCTGTTGCAACTTATATAATGAAAAATCACGCTTTCGTCATTAATAAGTGTAATAATTATAACTATTTATATAGGGCTTCACTACAAATCAAAGCTCTAAACAAAATAAACTCCATTAATAAAAGAATAAATGTCAATCAACCTTATGTTCAACACATAAGGTTTCTGTGGTGTGCACAGGGCTTCCTGCATAAATCCATGTCACTGTGGGCCAGCAATCTGTGTCCACCTTACGATTTTCATCCGTCCAAACTAACGTCCAATATACTGTTCAGTTCATGTTTATTTGTTGACCTTGGTTATTTTTGGAATCTAAGAATCCTTATGTTCAAAATCAGCACATGATGTGGTGTGCACATGTGCTACACTGAGTTTCTGCGTATTGTTCAACTTAACCCCAGGGAAATGCTATGTTACAAAGTGAGATCCACATACAGAAACAAGGTGAGAGTTATACGCCGGTGTGACTTACATATGTTTTTTCTTTTCACAATACATTTTTGACAGATGTGACTTACACTTACTTACACACCTGTTAATTCCAGGAACATGTACTGGTACTGCACCTCACCACATCCAGCACACTATCAAACCACCTTGGGTCCCAACTGGCCGTTCGCCAGGCAGACAACTGGTCTGTCCCCATCTTTCAAAAGTTACCATCAATCTACCACAGCCTGGTTAAGTGTGGGTATCCCCTTGGTCTTCTCCAGCGTCTTCAACAATGAGGCACCTGCCTACTGGATCATCCCTAGAAAAACACGTGACATGGCCAAAATGTCATGTCTGACATTCTCTCACATTGTAAGGACTGTACTTGAATAGGTTTATCATACTTGTACTTTACTTGATTATTTCCATCTTGCGGGTTACTGGTGCACTGGTCTTGTTATCCAAAACATTAGTTAATTGTGTAACCCGGGTTAATATGTGTGTTCTCCATGACATTTTGGTGGACAACACACTGGGGCCCTATGTGACTTTGGATGAGTCCTTGGACTTCAGCCCAGAGTTGTAACAAAAACCTTAAAGCCCCGTTTACACATAGACAGTAAACTCTCCCGGAAGCGTCCCGGCAAAGATTTTGCCCCCTCTGGGCCATTTTAGGGATCAAACGCCGTAGTTAACACCGGGGCACGGGGGCGTGGTTTGGTTCCGGCTTCACCGGGAATCGTGAAAAAATTATTTAACATGTCGTACAATTCCGGGAGCGCTCGTGGAGAAGTGGCCTGATGACAGAGACAACGCGAACAACGGCGTTTGATACTTTTTAATCGCCATGTCAACCCGCCCCTTCCTGTAGTGCCGCAGTTTACACCGCAGTAATTGGCGGCCAGAGTTGTATCCCTAACCAACGGCGTGTAAAACGGCGATAGAGCCCACATCGGCGTCCTCAAAGGCGTTTTAACCCGCGACAGAGGCAGACAAAACGGCGGCGCTAGCGGACAGTACGCTGTTCTAAATGCCACCTCCTGGTTAACGGCGTTCCAAACGGCTGATAGGCGGCGGTCAGTATAAAAACGCTAGTGCACTGCATGCAGGTCTCTCACTCGCGGCCAGCTCCAGATATTTTTGCAGAGAAGCTCCAGTATGCCTCCTAAAATAAAATTGGCAGCGGCAAGGACTAAGACTGCAGCTGACCTGATGGTGTTCATTTAAACATTTGGACGATGCACTCAACCCAGTCACTTATGGCAGCACATATGCACTTTTATTGTTGCTAAAAGGATTGAGATGAATACTTTAAGATATTTATGTATTTTTCCCTGTTGCAGGTTTTCCACTTCTGAATATAGATGTAATCTTGGTAGGAGGAAGCAGAGATAAATCCCTCACAAGTAGGTATGTCAGATTTGTTCATGTCTCCATGTTGTCTGGTTTCTGTTTCACTGCTAAATAAGACCATGTAGTATCTTGTGCTGTCCGGTTTACAGCTCAGAGTACGAGTATGTACGGTGCATCCAGAAAGTATTCACAGCACTTCACTTTTTCCATGTTTTGTTATGTTACAGCCTTATTCCAAAATGGATGAATTTCATTTTTTTTCCTCAAAATTCTACACACAATACCCCATAATGACAATGTGAAAAAAGTTTTTTTTTTTTTTTTTTTTTTTTTTTTTTTTTTGTAAATTTATTCAAAATAAAAAACTAAAAAATCACATGTACCTAAGTATTCACAACCTTTGCCATGAAGGTACATCCTCTTTTCACTGATGGTCCTTGAGATGTTGCTACAGCATAACTGGAGTCCACCTGGGGCAAATTCAGTTGATTGGACATGATTTGGAACGGCACACACCTGTCTACATTTAAGGTCCCACAGTTGACAGTGCACGTCAGTGGACAAACCAAGCATGAAGTCAAAGGAATTGTCTGTAGACCTCTAAGACAGGATTGTCTCAATGCACAAGTCTGGGGAAGGGTACAGAAACATTTCTGTGGCTTCAAAGGTCCCAGTGAGCACAGCGGCCTCCATTATCTGTAACTGGAAGAAGTTCAGATCCACCAGGACTCTTCCTAGAGCTGGCCACCCATCTAAACTGAGCAATCAGAGGAGAAGGGCCTTAGTCAGGGAAGTAACCAAGAGCTGCAGCATTCCACTGTGGAGAGAGGAGAACCTTCCAGAAGGACGACCATCTCTGCAACAATCCACCAATTAGGTCTGTATGGTAGAGTGACCACACAGAGGCCACTCCTTAGTAAAAGGCACATGGCAGCCCACCTGGAGTTTGCCAAAAGGCACCTGAAGGACTCTCAGACCATGAGAATCAAAATTCTCTGGTCTGATAAGACAAAGATTGAACTCTTTGGTGTGAATGCCAGGCGTCATGTTTGGAGGAAACCAGTCCATCATTACAGTGAAGCATGGTGGTGGCAACATCGTGCTGTGGGGATGTTTTTCAGCAGCAGGAACTGGGAGACTAGTCAGGATTGAGGGAAATATGAATGCTGCAATGTACAGAGACCTCATAGATGAAAACCTGCTCCAGAGCACTCTTCAGAGGACAATGACCCTAAGACCACAGCCAAGATATCAAAGGAGTGGCTTCAGGATAACTCTGTGAATGTCCTTGAGTGGCCCAGCCAGAGCCCAGACCTGAATCTGATTGAACATCTGTGGAGAGATCTGAAAATGGCTGTATATGAGCTCCCCATCCAACCTGACAGAGCTTGAGAGGTGCACCAAGCTGTGGCATCACATTCAAGAAGCCTTGAGGCTGTAATTGCTGCCAAAGGTGCATCAACAAAGTATTCAGCAAAGGCTGTGAATACTTAAATACATGTGATTTCTTGTTTTTGTTTTTTAATAAATTTGCAAAAATATAAAAATAAATGTAACAGTTGTAATTGCAGCAGGCTATATTTATTCAACTCAAAAGTTAGTTTGTTTTCCGTTTCGATGATGAAAGTAGTTCCTTGGTCCTCTGTTGGGCTTTGGCCTCCTGCAGTTTCCACTCTCCTGCTCTGTGTCTGCCCGTGTGAGTAATCCTCATGAACAGATGGGTAGAGTCGGGAAAAAATGTGCACGCCAGCTTGTCGGGCTGCTACAACACCGCCAGTCCCTCTGCACGTTCATACCCCCAGAGGATGAATTTCCACCTATTTGGATGCTCCACCATTCTTTTGTATGACAAAACAAAAACACATAGACACCCGTCTCCTTCTTACATGGTCACTCAGTTTGTAGGAACTGCCGATTGCAGACATATTTACCATAGGGAATATGGTAAATATAGTAAATACTGTTTGTATTTATTAATGATTGCCTTGGAAATGTTCATGTATCCATCCCCTGATTTGAATTAAGTGGCTGTAAAAGTGATTGTTTCTATAAACAACAATCTTCATATTTATTTAGTCCAGTTACTTTTGGGCTGTGAAAATCGACTGAACTTCACCATGGTGGTGTTCAGAGGCAAAAATGATAAAAATGTTCACTGTCTGAATGTGTATGAACCTCTTTCTGTATAATATATATATATATATCTATATATCTATATAGATAGATATAGATATAGATATATATATAGATAGATGTTGCTTTGTAGTAAGTGTGGCATCTTTTCTGTTGACTGTTATCTCACACTTTAAGAGAGGATCACTTTTTGACCATTGAGCCCAGAGCAAAGGTGTAAAGAATCACTTGATGAAAGACGAGGCTGCTAATGTTCCCAGAACAGGGAACGAGAACAAGGCAAGGGGAAACAAAAATAAGACACTGCATTGTTTTTGTCAGGGTCAGATTGTAGATGCTTTTCCACTGCAGAACCAAATTCATGAGTATTGCACTACCTAGCTTTCATGTACCAGTCCCAATTTATTTGATTTATTAAATGTTTAAAGCTCCGTAAGAAATCTGAGTGTCTTGGATTGTGATGGTCCTGGATCAAGACTAAGATCGAGGCTTTTAAACTTAGATTTTATTGATTTTTTAAAAACAGAACAATTAGTGCAGGACATTCTTCAAAATGGTACAAACAAAGAAAACAGTACAAATTATACTTTCACATTAACAAAAATTCCAGTGGTTGCCATCGCAATTTGAATATTTGTAACTGCAGTCTTTTTTTTTTTTTTTTTAGTTTTATTTTTAATCCAAATTTCCTAATCTTACAGTGAAGAACAGAGCATAGAAAATATACCACGTATAGAACTTAGAACAGGTGGGTCACTGGGGGGGGGGGGGGGGGGGGGGGGGTGCATTTAAAAAAAAAAATAACAACATAGGCAGTAGATTTGAATAGCAACGGGTTACAATAAACCTTGATAAAATGCGAAGTATGAAGGAGTTGGGGCATTTGCTCGGTCCCACCCACCTTGAGTACATGAACCACCTAAGTTGGTCCATCTAGTACGGACTAATGGGGAGAGTGTCCCCTGGGGCTGTTATATTATCATGGACTACTCAACTCAATTTGAGGAAATTGACCGGTGCGAATGTACAGAATGATTTACGGGGGGGGGGGGGGGCATTATTTTATGCTTCTTTTGCCTTTGCATATGTTAACCATTTTGACCAATATTTTTGGGCCTTGTTACTATTAAGTCTTAGGGAAAAGGTAAGCATTTCCATTTCACAAATTTCTTCTACGGTGGCTGACCATTCGGCCATCGTCGGTGGGTCCCCATTAAGCCATTTCTTTATTGATTTTTTCCCTGCTATCAGTAATATTTTCAAAAGGTACTTATCCCGATGGTTAATTTCATTTGGTAGATTGCATAAAATATAGTTTGAAAATTATGTTGAATTTCCAGGCCAATAATTAATCTTATCTCTTTAACAACCTTTAACCAATAGGAGTGAATCGATGGGCAACCCCAGAAAATATGAAAATGGTCAGCCATCACATTATTACAATGTCTCCAACAATGCCCAGATTCAGCCCTGCCTGTCTGAAGATATGTCCTTTTGGGAGTTATAAAGAACCTAACAATATTCTTCCACGCAAATTCCCTCCATTGCCCTGAGCTTGTGGTGGTGGAATTAATTTGGCATATGTTGAGCCAGTCATCTTCTGTCAGTATTGTTTCTGCTTCCTTTTCCCATGTACTTTTAATGTATAGTGTTGATGTTTTTTGTAGGCCTCTAGGCACGCATATATTCTAGATAGCCTCTTCCTATAGGATTTGCCTTTGTAGGCATCAATAAAGATGTTAATATCTTGATAGTTGTTTTCTAATGTTTTAACATTTTTATTAAAATGATGTCTGAGCTGCAAATATCTGAAAAAGTCTCGCTTGTCGAGATCAAATTTTTCCTGCAATTGCTGGAAACTTTCAAGGTCAGATCCAGAAGAGATTACACCGTATGAAGTAATGCCTTTTTTGGTCCATTCTTTAAATCTAAAGTCAAGCTGTGCTGGTCTAAAATCCATATCGTGTTCAATCCATTTTAGTTATCGTGTTCCTCTCTCAAAAAGGGGATTACGGAGCTCTCTGAGCCAGATGCTGAGGGGGGGCTCGAGTGTAAGTGCATAACTTTTCTGACTGTTTAGTGATAAGGTATTTTTCACTCAGCAGAGCTTGAAGGGGAATGTCAAATTGACTCAATTCTAGCTCCTTCCATTTTGCATCATACCCGTCTTCACACCAGTACACCGCATACTGCAATTGTGCTGCTCTATAATAATTTCTCAAGCATGGGAGTGACAATCCTCCTTTAACTCTTGGTAGTTGTAAAGTTTTATAGCGTACCCTCGGTTTTTTTTCCCCGCCATATAAACCTAGAGATGGTTCGGTCCCACTCGAACTGTTTACTAGGGATTTCCAATGTTAAGGATTGGAAAAGGAATAATATTTGGGGTAAGACAATCATCCTTATTTCTATTCGGTTATATAAGTCAAGTGTTAAGGGAGCCCATCTGTCCAAATCATTTTTCATTTTGTTAGTCATAGTGCCATAATTTGCTTCATATATTTTGTTTAGATTTATAGTGATATTAACGCCTAAATATTTCATGATTTTTGTTTTCCATTTAAATTTGTACAGTTTACTTATATCCTCTGGGTGCGTAATTGAAGCATAACGTCTGAGTTTTTTCTATGTTTAATTTATAACCCGAGTAGAGCCCTAATTGATAGAAACTGGACATAAGATTAGGTAGACTGGCATCGGGGTCAGATAAGGTCACCAAGACATCATCGGCATATAGACATATTTTGTATTCTCTTCCCTTAAATACAATTCCCTTAATTCCTGGATCCTCCCTAATTTTTTGGGCAAGTGGCTCTATGAAAAGTGCGAAGAGAATGGGACTCAGTGGGCATCCTTGCCAGCATCCTCGTTCCAGGGGAATTACTCCTGAGAGGCCGCCATTTATTTTAATCCGGGCGACTGGCAAGTTATATATTGCTTTCAGACAATTTATAATTGTATTGTTAAAGCCAAAACGTTGTAGGACCAGATATAAATATTCCCAACGTACAGTATCAAAGGCTTTTTCAGCATCGAAATTAATTGATAAAGATTTCATATTACTCTTACTCATAATGTCGGTAAGGTGTAGTGCTCGCCTTACATTATCCTGTGTACGTCTGCTTTTAATAAATCCTGTCTGGTCCGTATCAATCAGTTCAGGGATAATATTTTCTAGTCTGCTAACAATTATTGAAGTAAAAATTTTATAGTCGGTGTTTAAAACAGAGATGGGTCGATATGAACTGCATTCCATTTTGTCTTTTCCTGGTTTTGGTATGACAGATATTATGACATGACAGGATGGTGGTGTCTCGCCTCCTTTAAGCACATGGTTAAGACAGTTTAGCAGTAAAGGTGTTATGGACTTCCTAAAAGTCTTATACCATTCAGCGGGTAGTCCATCTCCACCTGGTGCCTTGCTTGCTTTCAATTCTGAGATGGCTTTATCAAACTCCGCTTGTGTTATATCAGCAGTTATCTGTTTGTTTTGTTCTACGCCAATTGAGGGAAGGTCCAGAGAATCTAAAAACTGCTTTACTAACAGGAGTTCGGTTAGTTCAGGTTGACTATATAATTTTCTATAGTATATTTCAAATGATTTATGTATTTCATCTGGTGTAAAGCACATCTGGTTGGTAGCAGGGTTTTTAATTTTAAAGATGGATCTGTCCAGTTGTTTAAGTCGCCAGGCCAGTATTTTTTTTGCTCGAGGTCCATTTTCATAATAAGTTTGTTTACTATGTTTGAGTTTAAGTTCCACCTTGTGGTTGAGTCTCCTATTTAATTCTGCTTTTATGGTTGCAGTTTCCTGTAGTACATTAGGGTCTTTGGTCTCTATATGCTTTTGCTCTAATGTGTTTAGCTGTTTTGTCAAGTGATCGAGTTGCTCAGATTTTTCCTTTTTCTTCCTTGATGCCCACATAATGATTTTTCCTCGCAGTACAGCTTTTGCAGCGTCCCAAACGATGCTTGGGGACGTTTCTGTGCTGTTGTTAAATTTTTCATATTCCATAAATTCTTTGTTAATAAATTCTTCAAATGTATTATCATTTAACAGGGATGTGTTGAATCTCCATATCGATGTCTTAGGTTGGACATATAAATATAGTTTCAAGTATACTCCAGAGTGGTCTGACACATCCCTGATGCCAATTTTACAATCTAAGACTCTGTGCCTGTCTGTTCTGAATAAAAAAAAAAAAAAAAATCAATTTGTGAGTAGACGGCATGGGGGTGAGAGAAAAAGGTGAACTCCCTAGCCATTGGGTGACATTCCCTCCACACATCACATAGGCCAGTCCTTTTAATCATTTTTTTATACATTGATTCAGAGTTAATTTTTTTTAAAGGGTTTGAGGAATCAAGGGAGGGATGTAGTTGTGCATTCCAGTCCCCTCCACATATCAAGATACCTGAAGTTTCTGCCACTATGAGATCGAATATTCTATCAATTAATATTTTATCGTGTCCTGGGGGTCTGTATACATTAAGTAAAGTTACTTCATTTGAGTCTATCGTTCCCTTCACCAGAACAAACTGCCCTTCTTTGTCCGTGATCTGTTTGGATAACTGGAAGTCTACTTTATCTGCAATTAATATTGCAACGCCCCTTGTATGCCCATTTGTATGGGAAGAATAAAATGTCTTTTTAAACCCCATTTTTTTTTAATTTCTCATGGTCCTTCTTTGTTAGGTGAGTTTCTTGCCAGAAAATGATGTGTTGCTGTTCCCTCTTCATCTTAGCTATGAGTTTTCCTGTTTTGATTGGATTCTGTAACCCGTGAACATTAAGAGTTATCTTATATTGCCGTTGAAACATAAATCATTCAATAAAGTTGTTACCTCTAACTTACACATCCAGGGTGACCCTAACATTTGAACATAGATAGAACTCAAAAACAAGAAATTTATGACTTGTGAACAAACAGAAAAAAATAATAAAGATTCAACTTCCAAAACAAAGTGACTCAATATAGAGGCTTGGTTGAAGAGATGATGGGGGGTCTCTCCAGTGCAAGCTGACATAACTCAGTAATGAGTATTCGCTCAGTGCACAATCAGAGCCTCTAAACCGGCTCCCAAGACGGTCGGGTATCGTAAACTATATATAGCAGTCAGCAACGTATATTGTATTAACATTGGGGGGGGAGGGGGGGGGGGGCTAAATGAGAAATAGTTATCAGATGTGAAATCTGGCGCCATCTGGTGGTCCGTGACTCGTACGGGATGTTGCCTCAGCAGAGTTCTGGTTCTGGGTAAAATGCGATCGCTCCTCGTTAGGTTTGGACAACAAAACGCCATCAGGGCACAACAGAAATTCATCACAGACATCACTCCTTTAGACAGTCCTCACAACCTGAGAGAAAGTGTGATCGTGATCGCTCGTGAGCTCACTGAATTAGCGCTCACTTTGCCATTGTTTACTGCTGGCACTGCAGTGCATTCTGGGAAGTGTAGGCACCCGCCAGAGGCATCATGGGAATCGCTGAAACACCAAATGATCGTAAATCTTACTGCAGAGATGTTAAATATGTATATAAGTGGTGTTTATCTCGGGGACGAGGCCGTGTCCCCGGCATCATAACGAAATCCGCTGAGTTTTTTCCGTGCTCTCTCTCCGCGAGCACCCGGGTTCTGTCGTTTGGCCCCCACCTTCTCCCAGGACAATTTATCCAGTTTCTCCATCGGCGCCGTTGTGTGGGGGTCGTCATTACTGTTATGGTCAGGTGTGAGGCCCCTCTTCCTGAGATCCTTTAAGGCATCAGCTGCGCTGTTATATGTGACTGTGCCACCGTCAAAAAACACATGGAGCTTAGCTGGCGGCGGCGTTTGAAAGCGGAGCCCTTTTTCTTTCAGCAGTTTTCTGATAGGAGCGTAAGCTCTCCTCTTCTTTTGAGTCTCCGCCGGGTAGTCCTGGTCAAAGTATATGCGCTGCTAATTGAAGCAAATCTCTCCTTTTTTCCAAGCAGAGCGAAGCACCAAATCCTTGGTTTTGTATGCTAAAAAGTGGATCACCACGGAGCGGGGGCTAGCATTCTGCGGTGGTTTAGGACCCAGAGCACGGTGGCAGCGTTGTATAGCTAGGTCAATATCCTGGAGTGACAATTCAGCCTTAATGAAACTTTCAATAAATCCCAGCAAGTTGTTTCCCTCTGTGTCTTCGGGAATCCCGTATACACGGATATTATTTCTTCTCGAGTACGCTTCTAAGTCAGTCAACTTGGCCTGAATCTTATCTTGGTTGCTTGTAGTTTGAGACAGCACCTCTCTCGCCACCGCAATCCACTCCTCTATTTCTGCTATGCGTTGTAGCGACTCCTCCGCCTTGTCCTTGGTCTCTTTCATGTCAGCCACAATTTCGTTTAACTTTCCATTAACCTCCTCCCTAAAATTATTTAAGTCTCTCTTCATGTCACCGGAGAGGTTATCACGAAAGCAGCTTAGTTCTTCTTTCACATCTGAACGGATAGCTAAAATCTCTTTGTGGATAGCGCCGATGCTAACTTGCAGCCCCTCCATAGCCATGTGTTGGTCACATGCCTCCTCGTCGGTCTTTTCTTTCGAGTCCCTTTCGCCAGTTTTCTGTATCTGGCTCAGTTTACCGTTACTTTTTGTTGTCTTTCCCTTTTTCCTCATAAGTATATGGATTCCAGAAGGTTAATACAGCTCTAGCGTAGGGAAGTTAGCCGACCGTGTTGGGAGCACTTGTTCAGCACGTCTGCTCACCTCAGCGCCATACCGGAAGTCCAGATTGAGGCTTTTAATGACTCCCTGGATTCAGCCATCTGAAACACGTGTGTATGCAGTGACAGTGTTGAACTTGAAGAGACATTCATTGATCTTGGCAGTGGCCTTCATGTCTACTTGTCCTGTGAGATTGGGAAACACCCAGGAAGGAGATCTTTGCAGGAGATCTTTCCAGGAGAACAAAGGTCCAAGATTCTGGATGCCTTGTGTACTAAGTCTTTTGGGGGGTTCATTGGCTACTGCTGGAATGCCATTGTGTCAAGCAAGCAGATACTTGGGGAGACTCAGATGAGGAGTACAACTTGCATAGTGAGGGGGTGTTACCTACAGAATTTCAGCCATGTGGTACATTTCTCTCTGCATGATCCAGCATGCAGGTGCCTCAGCGCTGATGATGCTAGCGGCTGGAGGGGGCTAAAGGGACGCCCACATTTCCCCTAGCTGTCGAGGGAAGGTGGTTACTTTCGAGAGTTGGGGATGGAAAAGATGTCTTCTTGTGTGGTTGCCATCCAGAACAGAAGGCATTTCTATAGTGTGGTGGATGTGGCGACACGCTGCATCAACATGTTTCCAGACTTGACTTGCCAAGAAGATATAAGTCTGTAGCCTCCACCCGGTGCAACGCAGCAGTGATCCTCATATGGGTTGTGCACAGTGTGCAACCGTAAAGGGATTTCCACGTCGTAGGGCCTCGTGCCTCGCTTGCATTCACAAATTATGTTCATGTGTATCACTTCCAGTATGCATAAAGGTTAAATTAAAGTAGGCAAGAACTTGTTCAGGAATTTGTCTGATATTATATCGCTACATAACTTGTGCTCCATCTCACTGCTCATTGTAGGAAAAGAGGAACAACGTGATGGTTTTCCATTTAGCTCCACTATATTCACTTGAATTGCAGTTGCATCTTTTATTCTGGAGGTTTCACTTCATGTTGTAGAACACCCTGTCACTTCAGCGATGTCCCTTTTGTAAACAACATGGTAGGACAATGGCGCCCACGGGGGTTGGAGAGTCGGGGGAAGCGGCGGAGCACATGGCCTGGCACATGCTGACCATCAGCACTTCTAAAAGCATCAGAGAAAAGCAGGCGCTGGGGTATTCTGCAGACTGTGCGAGAATAACTGACCATGGCTGCTAAAAGGGGAAACCTATCTGTGCATGTGAGCATGCAAAAGTGGCTGAGATAGTTTATTTGGATTAGGCGGCTGCGCGTGATCTGGTTTTGGGGCTGTCAGACACAATAAGGCCGGCAGTTCTGTCTTTTGACCATAGAGCAGTGGTATTAATGTAGAGAATGCTTCTCTCATCCAGTATTACAGTTGGTAGCACCAAAGATAAGTTGCACCTTTCAATTCTGACATTGTAATCCCCTAGAAAAGGAAATATGAAATACTAGCTGTGCCAGACAGATGGACCTCATGTCTGCCCCCGTGATTGCAAGCCAGGACCCAAGGCGGTTCCACGGTGCAACACAAGTTAATGCCTTATTCCTATATATGTCTCTCCTTACCTGATGGGGTAGAGAAAGTGCAACATTATCCGCATATTGTCTGCAGCACAAATATGCTTCTTTAGCTCATACTGTATTCTGTAAAAAGATATGAATAGCATCTCATAAAATGGATTCTTGACACATTGCTAGTTTTCATCTTAGAAAAATCCAGTATCTTAACGTCAAAGAAGTAGGACGACTTTATCACGATGGCCTCGTTGTTTGGATTTGTTAAGGAAATGCAGAGCAATAAAGTTCTCAGAATGACACATGTGCAGCCAGAGCATGAGCGCTTGGTGCTTTACCCCCTCAGTGTTAGTCTTATATTCATAATTTTTCACACGGAGATGCAGTGTTGTCTTTGGATTTCATGTGGTGCCGTGTCTGTGGATGTGGAATGCACTGTGTTACTGACATGTCTTTTGGATTATTTGTGTTGTAAAACATCACACGATTTATGAATGACTTCTGCTACTGACAGTTGAAAAGAGAAGTGTGTGTGTGTGTGTGTGTGTGTGTTGGGGGGCGGGGGGAGACAACACAATTAAGGTGTAGGTTCTTTAAAGTATTCCCATCCGGCCTCAGCGTCAGTTTTCCATATCCTGTGAGACAGCAAGGTCAGGTTATCACCTGAGGCGTTGATCACACAAAGACGGTTTGTTTGGCATCTGCCTTTTTAGGTTTAGGGTATTAGATTTGGGATTTGGCTTTACAAAAAAAAAAGAAAAAAAAGAAAATGCTATTGTAATGACTAACCAGAAAAACTGTGCTAACCAATACCCAGGCTGAGCAATTCTTTTTCAAGTGGATTAATTGTTATTACTGTTGTAATTTCTATTAATGCTCCAAAAAGGGGATCTTTAACCGTATCATAACTGGTACAAAATTTTGTATCCTAAGTAGTCGCAGGGTGCCGTGGATGTGGCAAAGGGCGTCACCAGTGCATGCTCCCACACGACTTGATTCTGTCATAGAATGTGGTGTACCCGTTGTTTCATTTGTGCTTTATAGTATCGTAGACTTTGATCTAAATGTATCCTGATTATTACCGAGCTTTGATCCTGATCATTGAGGTTTCACTCATGACTTTAATGGTTACTGTGATTTAACTCTTGTTCACCTTTTGTCATGATTACCCATCTTTGATCCCAGTAGCTGAATGTGATGGTGATTGCTGAACTTTGATCTTGATCAAAGACCTTTGCACCCGATTACTGTTTGATAAGGCTCGAGTTACCATATCAAGAATTTGGAGGGGTTAGACCCTTTCTACCCTGATCTACAAGGGCATCTATCGATCAATCGACTTACCTACCTACCTACCTTTGATCCTGATTGATGATCTTTGATCCTGATTACTGTTTAATAAGACTTGAGGTGGGTCATATCAACAGTTTAGAGGGGTTGGACTCTACTTATCACTACCTAGCTACATCCTGCATTTAACGTGCTACATGTCTAGGTTCTATCAGTGGCTATGAAAACAATAAAAGTACAATTAAAAAAAAAAAAACCCAAAATGATCAAGAATCCACATCTGACCCCTGATCAAAACCAAAACTTTAGAGCTTCCTCCACAGTGTTTTATGGCTGTTTGAGTAATTAGACTAATTGTCAAACGCTGTTGACAGTTGAGGTCATGTAGGAGTTACAGTGGCTTCACATTTAGGCTTTGCACTTGTGGGAAACTGCACTGAACTCCTTTTCTGTCAAGCTGGTTGCTGGAGACACTCGCATTGTAGGAGATCCACTGCACTTCATTACCCTCCGAGTGATGCACTCCCAGGATGTCCATTCAACAGGATAGAATTCCACAGAACCCACACTGTGGTGGTAAATTCAATTTCATGACACACTGAGTGTTTTTATCTGTCTTATGACTGGTGGAGCTTTCTCATAACACAGAGCCAAACTCTTTGTTTGGATGTTTGACTTCTTTTCACCAAATTGTTCTTCATAAATTGCAGGTTTTTTTTCCTCGAGGCAGCTGCAGGCATGCAGTGTGTATAAAATATATCAAGAACACAGCATGATAATATTTAACAACTGATCGCAGGGATCAGACTGCAGATGATTAGATTGCTTCATATCAACACATTGCCTCATATCAGTGACAATAAAGCCTCATTGAACATGTACAAATTGTATGTAAGACAACAGGATCTTAATAATTAATTAAACAATTGCAAATCATAAAGAACACAAGGCTCATACAGCCAAGGGTATTTTAGTATTTAGTATTTTAAATTAACATGTTCTTTGGTATGTTGTTTTTGCTGTTGTATTTAATCACCTGTAAGGTTTCTGTGTAACTTTTTGTTTGTCTCTTTGAATAATTTAAAGTCAAATGTTGAGCACTTCCTGGTTTGACAATAAATGAGATATCGCAGGAATTCAATGGCAAATTGACACTGAAACAGGAAGTGCCAAATTTTGAGCCCACAGTGAAACAGGAAATGACAAATGTTAAACACTTCCTGGCATGGGTGTAGCTGGGTTGCACTGGATTCCCCTGAAATCTGAATGGGCACTCCAGGTGCCACCCAGATGACTGACATGTCACAGCACTGCACGGCTGGTCGAAAAGAGCCATTTTGAAATTGGTGACACATATTGACTGCTAGGTCCCTCCTGTACATTAGTTGGTGCTGTGTTCCACAAAAAAGTTCTAATCCACCTTAGAAGAAAAATGTTTCAGATTTGAAGCTGAACTCATCATCTGAACCACGAACTCCTAGTTATATTGGTGAGTAAACAGCTGTTTTCTAATTTCTAAAATTATCTTCTTAAACTCAATTCGTAAATAGACAGTTTTGTGCCTGTGGCCCCAAATATTTGAATGCATGTATTCATGTGAGTTAATTTCTATTTTGGAACGCTACAAGGTAAATCCATTCCATTTTGTGATTTCTATGCTGGCACATCTTCGAGTGCACACACTCCTAAACTACCCCAGCTAAAAGCATAACTTGGTGTGCTGGCTTAGAAATATCTTTGTTACTGTGATTTGATGTGACAGCAGATGACTGTTTTCAACCCTCATCCATCCCGCCAGCAGGCCGTCATCCCTCAGTGTTGCTCAGTGCAACTGAAGGCTGTTGACTGACAACATAGCATCTTTCTCCGAGGTTTTCAATCTGAGGGCCAGAAGAAGTGTTGAGTTGGTGTCAGCAGGCTTCACATCGTGGATGAACGTTATCTCTGGTTACATAAACATAGTTTACATCATGTTCAAGTTGAAGGATGTTTACTTTTATTTCCTGCTGTTCTGTTTATATTCAGTCTAAGGGCCCTGTCCCACTGGCGTTTAGGAGGATTTGCACATGAAATGGAGACAAAAGCTGAGCGTCCGCAACAAAGGTGGGCGGAAATGACAAATGTCCTGGGGTGGATCAGCGAATACATGAGGAAGAAAAGCGGATATAACAGGGAACAGAAGCGAAGGCGACTGCGGACGCGCCCCCATGAGGGGCGCGGCGGCTGTGATGCACCCGCTTCATCCGTGCCCACACTGTCTGCATGCGCGACATACCATTTGCGACCGTGATGTGGCCGTGCTGGGCACGCGTCATATCTGTTTTGCACGCTGTCCCGGTCCGCCGCCAAGCCACGCCAACCCGTCGGTTGCGGATATCAGCGGATGACAGGGGATATGCGGCGCATTGGTTGTGTATGTCCTGCGTATGTCTTCAGTATGTGTTCAGGCAGTGATGCGGATCTCATCCGCAGCAGGATTTTTGAGCCGCTCAAAAATCCTGGCTGCGGACATGCGTGGCTCTGCGGATGATCACGGACGTGTTCGGATGGCGGCCGACTTATTCAGGAATGTTACACAGTTACTGCGGTTGTTTGGCGGATGTGGGCCACTTTTGTGCGCATTCCATCCGCAAATCCTCCTAAACGCCAGTGGGACAGGGCCCTAAGTTCCCCAATGGCTGTTTATTCATGCTTCATCTGGTGCAAAGTAACACAGTTATTTGTTCTTTTCATCCAATGAAGTTGTGGTTTTCTTGTCCAGTACCCACATTGAATAAATACTGAGTATAATTTCACTCATTTGTGCACTTGTGGCTGTGTTCGTTTAAAACTGAGGTGTAGTCAGATGCAGATGTGTTGGTGTCACCATAGACCAGCAAAATTCTGAGGGAACAGTTTTTAGCTTACCTTAAACGGCGCTTCCAAAATTTTGGGATATTCTGCTAGCAGTGTGTGTGTGTGTGTGTGTGTTGGGGGAGGGGGGTCCATGTGTCTGTTGCCTTCTCCATGCCTATTTTGGCCATGTTCAGATTGGCAGCCCAAATCTAATTTTTAGCATACGTATTCAGATTGTATCTACATTTTATTTATTTATTTGTTCATTTTTCTGATAGCCTGAACAGAAAATATGGAAAAACAATGTGCATGCAGTATCAAACTGTCTAATTGTGTAAAACTGGAGGGCCACTACTTCCACCAAGGACCAACAGCCTATTGAGGCAATTTAAAAAAGAAAAGAAAAGAGAACTCTCTCGGATGAAGTGTGCTGCCGCCTTCAGTAATAATCATGAATGCTCAGAGCAAAAAAGGACCTCAATAATAAGCAATAATAGGACTTTGTGGCATCAGTACTTTGACCCGAGTCAGAGAGAAGGACCTCCACAGGAGACAAATGTCATCCTCCTCTGAGACCCCTTTGCCATCTTTGGATTTGTCATTTTTGTCTGCAGCCTTTGAGCAAAATTAAAACAGGATTTAAAAAAAAATTTATTTATTCAGTTTTCCATTGTAGCTTTTTAAAACGTGCATCTATGTGAGAGAAATATCTTTCACATTACTGCACAGTACATCCTTGTGGCATGTGTAAAGAATTTTTAACTGCAGACAATTCACTCAACAATCTGAAGCATCACTTCTGCATATTTAGCTTTACCAAAGGTAATGGAGCAAAACAAACACTATTTTCCAAAGTGAAGTTATGGTCGCTAGCACTTAGCATCACTTTAGCTGTTGAAATGTGAAATTCATGACATTTTGCACAGCAGCTAATTATGAGCTGTGTGTCTGATTTAGGGGTGATATTACTAAGGACCTCATGATACAAATATATCCTGCCATCTGTCCGTCTACTGAAGACGATTGTGTAGCGTCCAGTTTGTTTGTTTGTTTTTAAACCTTTTTATCTTTTGGTTTCATATTTGTATAATATATATATATATATATATATATATATATATATTATACAAATAATGCAAGGTAAGGAGTCCATCATCCAATATTTCTCTATGTTGGACGACTTGCCATCCATCAGTTGTTATGTTCTCCACCCCCCCTCCCAAATTAAGCAAACAACAAAGAGTCAAGTAAATTAGATCAATTTATTTTGTTGTGAACAGCATGATTGACTCTGATGCGATGAATGCTTCTAAAACGTCAGTAGCGTGCTTGTCTACCTTCTTAGTGTTTTTGGCATCCTTGAAGTTCAATATTTCCACCAGTTCCTCCTCTGTGAACTCAGCAAACCTCGCTGGCAGACGATTTTCTGCTGCTGTTGACGTGTTTGTTGGCATTTTTTCAACCAGCGTCTGTCAGCTAGTTCCTGAGCTTCATATACCGCGCTCTGATTGGCTAGCTGTTGGCAGTAAGCTCTAATGCTATTTGTCATTGGGAACCTATCTGATATATTTTTTGGTCCTAGCCTTTTTGGATCCTTTTGGATCCAACATAACTTTCTGATGCCAAGCATGCCAAAATACAGGTAAATGATGGACAGAAAGACTAATCTGTGATTGGCTATTGTAAATCTGAGTGGAGAATATATATATATAGATATATATATATCTATATATATATATATATATAGATATAGATATATATATATAGGCCACAGTAGTTAAAATAAACGCCTTTATTAATGCCATTATTTTTGCACTAACGGGTACTCTGGTTCCGTCGTTACAACGCTGTTATCATTAAGGACAGTAAAATGCAGCTCGTTACTATAATTAAAATCAATGAAGCCCTTTTCATCTGCAGACTCTCAGCAGAGTTGTAGCGTATGTATCACGATACTTGAGCTGTGATATGCTACATATTCATGTTACATATGCCATGATATGGTAAGTATCATGTTACATGGTCACAATGTAAAATGTGTTGCAATACAGTACACTACTCTTCATGATACACACAATTTACTGCAAATAAAAACTACAGCTGAGAATAAAAGTTATTGGGTGCCACCTAGAGTTAAGACCACATAATGCAATGTGGTTTCATAATGACTGAATTCAGGTTTTCCACTATGACAAACCTTGTAAACAGCATTTGTTTTATCTGAATATGTATGTCCTGTTTTTGTTCTGAAACCAAAGTGGACCCACATGTCAGCTTTAAAAGATTACTGCTCCTATATTTTTTGCAATGCTAGTGGCTAAAGTAATACGGGAAGCAATGGGTACTGGCAGGCAACCAGCCTACTAGCACTATAGCATCATCTACAGGAGTGAAGATCATAGAGATCACAGGAATTGGAGGGAAATGTTAGGACACTTCATATGACTGATGGGAAAATCAAAACAGTATTGTGGAAAAATACTGTGGCACTGCCATGCTGGGGGACCTATCTGCGTAATCAACCGATTTTAATTTGTTTATTTATCTCACTGGAAGGTATCCCCCTGCCTCTCAGGACGACCAGTGGAGAAACAGTGAGTTCCTGTCTTGATTACCTTATGCTTTTCTGCTACAGCAGTACAATGCAGTAATTAATCTCACCATGAGTTATCTTTGCGTGATATCTGAGGCATTGCCCTTTTCAGAATAAGATGAGATTTTGCACGCATGGCGCGCATCTCTTGCAATCAGTCATGTTGCCGTCTCTCTCTGTGTTGTGTTTCCTCTTGATTAACTGGCGAGAGTAATGTCCAATTGGATGTGTCAGCGTAATTAGCCATGTCCTGGGGTTGTGTTAGCTCACACACTCCACAGAGCTCAGCTGGATAAAATCTGACACGCCGCCTTCTACTTGTCTGAAAATATTTATTTCCAGTCTTGCCGCGAACTTCATCGCCAGCAGGGGCGAGATGTGACTCCCCTGAAACTAATGCTGAGCTTGACTTAACTTCACCTTGATGTGGCTTGAAAAATGCTTAAGATGTCACACAAGTCAAGTGGTCAATTTAGCAGAATTGGCAGGCCTGGAAGCTAAATATTACACGCAGTTATCAAATATGATCAATGCAAATCATGAACTGGATAGTAACCTAACATTAGTAGATGAAGACCTGAGTAGAAAATATTATGTTCTGTAACAGCCTCAGCAATTTTGCTCTTAAGCGATAAACATGCTAGCTAACTAGCCACTCGATTAACTGAGTGAATAAAACAAAATTTTACTCCACTGAAGTATAAAAGCTTGCAAAACCAGATTAAGTTAAAGTTAGTTATACAACAAGACTGTACAGTAGAAATAGGTATTTTTTAAAATTTATTTATTTTTTTGACTGCTCCAGGTAGCCACTTGATGACCTGAGCTACGCTAGCTGGCTAGTTCAGTGTCAAGCAGTTAATCTCTTAAAAGATGTACTTCTACTGTCCAGTCTTGTTGTACAACTAACTGTAACCTAACAGTCTAGTTTTGGAAGCATGTACTCGTATACATCAGCAGAGTATATTTTTGTTGAATTATATAAGTAGATAAAACAAGATAGTTGTCCAAAGAGACTTCATACCAAAGACATTTGAACACATGTGATTCTCTTAGCTAGGTAGCTAGCTGGCGCTGCATTTTAGAGCTGTACCAATTAATCAGTTAACTGATTATAAATTAACTATTAAATTAATTTGCAACTATTTTGATAATTGATTTTTTTTTTTTTTTTTTTTTTGAGTTCCTGAAAAAAAAACAACTAAATTTTCTGGTTGTTTCTGAAATGTGAATATTTTCTTGTTTATTTTACTCTTCTCATCTCTGGCAATAAACAGAACATCTTTGTTTGTTGTTACAAAAGAAGACATTTGAATGCATCATCTTCGGCTCTGGAAGCCACTGATCAGCACTTTTTCACCATTTGTCTGTCTTTTTATGGAACTAACGATTCATTAATGAATTGAGAAAATGATCTTTTGATTAAATGATTATGAAAAGAATCAGTTGCATCCCGACTGCATTTTACAGCGTGCAGAGGCTTTTCCAAAAGACTTGGAATAGCACATGAGCACTGATGTGAGTGTCCAAGTGCAGGAGACTGTTGAACCAGAAAATTACCCGTTATTGTTTCTGCAAGTGACATTTGATTGACAGGAATGGTAATGTTGGAAAATGTGGCTTTTCATACACTGGGACACGTTTCATATTGTCGGACACTGGATAACACCCCCCCCCCCCCCCCCCCCCCGACACACACACACACACACACACACACACACACACACACACACACACACACACACACCGATTTATTTATTTATTTTACGTGGTTGCCTCTCCATATGGTGGTTTATGCAAATACCAATTTATGTGTTTGTATCCTGAGCATGTCGATCTTTTCCACTCTGGACTGAACCCAACCCCAAAGGGTCTGCACCCATGTGTAACATGAGTCACATGACAAAAAAAAGGCTATTAATAATGCAGTGCGCGTGTGTGTATGTATGTATGTGTGTATGTGCAGCTGTTTGTGCACAGTGTTGGTGATTCTTCTGGTCGACTGCAGTCACGTGTCATATGTTTACAGGAAAACACGAAAATCGCACACCCGCACATGTGAATAAAAAAAAAAGCCAACTACACAATTTCAAAATACAAGCAAATAAATGTAGATCATCTTACTTTGATGGATTTTTTTGTAGCCTAATCTCATTACAAATCTTTTTATTTTTGTTCAAATGTCAGATTTTTGTGTGCATCATATATGTTTCCATACTGAACACTATTTATTGTCAAACATCTGACTACAACTCCGATGTGATTCCCCTTCAGACGTCTGTTTTGCAAATGTCAAGGTCATTGGTGTCAAACATAAAAATTATGATTTGGGTTTTTTTGTTGTTGCTTTTTTTTTTCATTCCAGTGTCCACCAAATTTAGTATACATGTGAAGGTGGATTCTGGAATTGCACAGCTGACATTTAATTTACGAGAGGTCAAAGGTCAAATTGAAGGTCATAGTTTACCCTCAAATGTGCATCAAATGTGGCATACAAATGGAAGTGGGTTATTTGACTCTCTGTTGGCATGGTCTACCCAGGACATTTTGCTGATTTCGACTTGGTGTGTCAATGAAGGTCATCTCTGAAATTGCTGTGTTTAAATAAGTAACGAAAGAAAATCATTTTGGCAAAGGTCAAGGAATTTGATTATCAGCCCAATTAGAACCAAATTAGGTCCATTAACTGGATTTGAGATTTGCCCTGGAAATGCCAACCTGAGCCCAATCATCTGGCCATTGGGGTCAAATGTCAGATTGCCATCGTCATTAGTGTCTTCTTGCCCACAGGTGCCGTTACCTAGTTTTGTTAAAACCAAAGAGAAAAAAAAAAATCAATCTCAGTAAAAGGCATCAAACCGATACAAGAACACAAATGGGTGGGTTGAGTCGTAATCTGATTTTCTCAATTCCCTTTCTGTTTGTGTGTGTTGCTGAAACAGATTTCTTCAGGTTGATCGGCTTGTTGACGCCTCTGACTGCTGAACTAAAGGTTTTCCTTGTGACACAGCCGACAGCCAAAGACGGGAAGATGAGGTGGTTGCTTTCCTTTAGGGCTGTGATTTTGATACTCTTGAGTCACATGACCTCTGCGCTAGAAGTGCCTCTTGATCGTGAGTATTTCCTTTATTAACATCAAATTTAGCCATTTTACTTGCGTTGTTTCACGAAAACTGTGATTGAAATTGATATAGCAGAAGGTTTACTTTGACCGAAAACATCATAACTAAACCGAAACAGGATTTATGGCAGTTGGTGGGTATTTCCAAGACAAACTCATTGTCCTCAAAAAGTAGAATTATCGCAGTCGGTACTAATTTGTCAAGTTTTTTGAAGCAGTAAACTGGTTCTCATCCAGTGAATGGGATGTGCATCAGCACCTCCAAATCTGATATCATGGACCTCTGTCAGTAAAGGGTGGACTGGGTCAGGGAGAATTATTGCCAGAAGTAGAGGAGTTCAAGTTTCCCGGGGTCTTGTTTACAAGTAGTGGTAAGATTCAGCATGAGATCGATAGACAGACTGGTGCTGCATCTGAGGTCCATGTTGGTGAAGAAAGAACTGAGCCAGAAGGCGAGACTCTAGATTTTCCAGTCGAGTTATGCTCTTGTCCTCACCTATAGTCAAGATTGCAGACACAAGCCACGGAAATGAGATTCCTCCATCGGGTATCTAGGCTTACACTCAGACAGGGTGAGAAGCTCGAACATCTGGGAGGGACCCTAAGTAGAGCCACTGGTCCTTCTCATTGAAAGGAACCAGCCAGAGGTGATTCAGGCATCTGGTGAAGGTGCCTTCTGGTCTTCTCTGTAAGGAGGTCTTGCTTGTATGTCCAAGTGGAAGGATGCCCTGGGGAATACCCAGGATACGCTGGAGGGATTACATCTCCCAACTAGCTTGGGAACACCTCAGGATCCCCCAGGAGGAGTGAGAGGACATGTTCAGTGATAGGGAAGAGTGGGATGAGCTGCTTAGTGTGGCGCCACTGTGACCCAGATCCAGATAAGTGTCAAAAGGAACAAATGAATGGATGATCAAATGGTTCTCAACATTTGATCAGTAATTTAGTATGATCGTTCCTGAGTCTGTACCGTGACATGTCACTTCTACTCAAAGTTTTATAGCTTTGAAAACTACTCTGTTTATCCAATAAGCACTTTCGTGATATAGAATGCAGTCACCATGGCAGTCTGTAGGGGCACTAGATGGGCTTTAGGGTCATATTATACACCTTTACAGCAGCTCAATTGAATGTTTAAAAGTAGAGGCCGACTGATATTGCTCAATGCTTTACAGTTTAAACATGAACTTTATTTTAAATAACTATAAATAGAACCAAAAACCAACCAGTGTACATCAGGCTGCCTTTAGTTACCGTGTTGTAGCTCTCAGCATTTGCATCAAATAGATTTCTCATCTATTTTGGCCTCACCTAGCTGGTGGTATAGTGTGATCACTCGTCACTGTAAAACGCCCACTCTGACTGAAAATGAATTGCAGCTGGTTGCTTTGTTTCTGTCTCTTGCAGCTAATGTGACCAAGGGGCGACGGGGTCCCAGCCATGTTTGACAGCATTGTAAACAAAGTAGTCAGCGCACCTTCTGCTGGACAAAATATATAATACTACCATTCCCAATAGCCAAAGTAATTTTTTCTGTATTATTTATTTAGTAAAATAAAAGTTTTCATATCAACAAAAATAACGCAGATACCAATATGTTCGCAAAGGGCTCAAATTGGCCAATATGATTGACCAACTGATGTATTGTTCAAGCTGTACATAATCGTATGTGAAGACTCAACACTGCAAAAACTAATGCCTAGCCTCTCCTCACTATTCCTTCACTGTGGTATGGCACATCTCGGTGGACATAAAGCTAAAGTTCTGGAAGGATGTAAGTTGACTATCACTCACAAGTGTGGAGATTTTGCTGTTTTTGTAGCTTTTGTGCTCATGTGCATGCTTTTTTTAATGTGTAGTAATACAAAACCATCGGTTTAGCGTTTTACAGCGTTTTGTGGTGAGCTTGAGGGTTCGTTTTCACCCCCAGTTGTTCTTGTGGATTGTCCAATTTGATTAAATGTGAAAGCTCGATGCACGCTGCTTGCTTTGCTTGCTGAGATTTGCACACACTTTTTTCCCACTGCATTACGTGCGCATTTTTCTGAACTCCCATTCCTGTTTTTCCAGTGCCACAACCCCCCACGATAACACTGCAGTCACCGAAGGATTACATCTTTGATCCACGGGAGAACATCCTCATCCACTGTGAGGCCAAAGGGAAGCCTCATCCCAGGTGGGAAAATCAGCCATCACACTCACGAGTTGTTAGCAAAGCTGCCAAAAGACATACACTGATCAGATAATATAGGAAATATGTCTATAAAACAAGATGCTTGCACATGGCACGATGATGTGCATCCATTATTAAGGAAATTCTTGAGATTAATTTTCAAAACCTTTATTTTGAAGTCATCATCATTATAGGCACAAGGCAGAACGTTCTTAGGCATCAGCTTAGACAAAGATGCCTCACTCTCTGCCTTAAACAGATACCTATCTCTAACGCGTTCACAGGGGAGAGACGGAAGAAATAAATTAAAGAATTAAAAAATACACAAACAATCTGAGATTTGCGAGCCACAGACACACAGACAGGCACACAGACACTTCTTACTTTCTTATACAAGGTGGAATGTTCTCACGCACCAGCTTTGATGAAGATCATCAACAAAGCTCCCACTTTTCTATCGGAATACATACTTCCTACGGGCACTGCACTAGTTTTGTGTAACGACAGAAGAGGTAAGTCCTGTTGATGTCAGTACTTTTCCTTGGATACTGTAGCGTGAAGTGGATTTGATAAGACAACTCCGCCTGGATGGGATGCCAGTCCATCATCACATATTAGTTCTTCAACCAAGACCAGTACTGGGACAATATAGATGAACTGTCTTGCCCAAGGGCGCAGACAGGTTACGTAGCATGACCAGGAATCCAATCCAGGTCTACATATTAGTAGCTCCCTGAGCAACCAACTGTACTAATCTGCTTCTGGATTTGAGTTCAGATGTTTTATGGTTGATGAAGTGGGGAAGAGGTAGATCAGTAGGACGTTAGATGGGCTACAAGTCAGTAGACCCCGGTTTGATTCCTGGTCACGCTGCCCGTCTGTGCTCTTGGGCAAGACACTTCATTATGTTGCTGTGTGGTTCCACAAGTGTGCAGGAGTCCAGCTTGACCCAGACGAGTGGCAATGTGAGTCGCCATAGAAACGGTTTTCATGGAGACCACGTCTGACAGAATCGATGAGCTTCAGGATGCCGCCATTAAATCAGACTACACATTAATCCACAGTAAATATTGATCTGAGCAAGCGGGCTACACCGTGACTTTCTATTTACTTTCTCTCCGTTGACATTCTCGGTGAGACAAACATTGAGGTCAGCGTAACATCCACTGTTCTTTGTGTGAAAGTTTTTCATGGACAAGAAACGGGACCCACTTCGATGTGGAGAAAGACTCCAAAATCCTGATGAAGCCGGGTTCCGGGACTCTGGTCATCGACATCAGCGGGGAAAAAGCCGAGGCCTACGAGGGCACGTACCAGTGTACGGCGCACAACAAGCACGGCACTGCCGTGTCCAACAACATCATGATTCGACAGTCCAGTAAGACGTCTTTGACTGTTACAGTTACTACCCACAGTGCTCAGTGGCAGATTTGAAGACTTCAGTGTCTGTCTGTGACTCTCAGGGTCCCCCTTGTGGTCAAAGGAGAGGAATGAGGCCATCATGGTGCAGACGGGGGTCTCTCTGGTTCTGCAGTGTCTCCCCCCAGCCGGACTGCCCCCTCCTGTCATATTCTGGATGGACAACAGTGAGTCCATTTGCACGTCTGCGTTATGCACCGATCTGTCATGTTACTTCATTCGGGGCTTTTTCTTTTTGTTTTTAGACTTCCAGCGGCTGCCACTGGATGAACGAGTGTCCCAGGCGCTAAACGGTGACTTATACTTTTCCAGCGTTCTCCCAGAAGACACCAGGAGTGACTACATCTGCTACGCCCGCTTCCCACACACGCAGACCATCCAGCAGAAACAGCCCATCTCAGTCACTGTGCTGGAAAGTAAGTCCGACCGTGTCAAAGCGCCAAACTAAACTGGTACATAATTTAACAAGTTCTGTTTTTCAATCAGGATTTCAAAGGAAGTTGTACAAACTGAGTCACTATGTGGATACACATAGTGACTCAGCATAATGCATGGTAGGCACTTGATACTTACACCATAAGTAAACCGTGGGGAGTAGATGTGTGATTCCCTTCATCTGATTTGCTTTTTCAGGTGTCTGTTAGCCTTTGATTGGCCGAGCAGCTCTGATGCTAATGTTAGCTTATTCAGAGATGAGTTAACAGGAGTTAGCAAAATAACTGCTCAGCAGGAAACTACACTCTCAGATGTAATCGTAATTAGTCATAACGACATGTAAAATATATCAATAAATAAAATGCCACTTTTAAATGTTATGAGGTCAAAAAAGTTAGCAGTACTGCAATGAGCAGTGTTTAAAAGAAATTATCGTAATTTTATCACATTATTGGCACAAGATATGTTTGTGATGATGTTAGTTGAATTAAACAAATAAACAGAGTGAAATTAATTAAGAACAATAACATTTCAATTACAGCATTTTTAAGGTGGTAAAATTAATAACTAGAAGTGATTTTTCACATTTTTAGACAAATATGTGGCTGTTTCAAGACTCTGGAAATCAGTATCACTATCAGTCAATCGTGTGTTTTAATGTCAGAAATTCTTATTATTATATTATCATTATTATTATTATTATATTGTTTAAGTTCAAACATGAAGCTCAGTTTATTGTTTCAGAAATATTTCAGTCTTCATATTTTTAATGTATTATATGTGACTTTATGATTTAGCTCTCAAAAAGCATCAGAATACATATCAGAGCATGTAAAATTTATCTTTGTTTTTTTATAAGATCTCAAAGACTTATTTGGTGACTCTGAGCCTCATGTCTTACTGTAAGTGTTAATTTATCAACAAAAAGCTTTTTTTCATCTCACTGTGGTTAATGTTTGAATCTTACACCATAGGTACCCCTCGGCGAGTAGGTAAGCCAATAAATTTTTGGGTTGTTTGAATATATTAGCATGTCAATGAAGATGAGAGTCTTTTATTATGCGTGTGACATATCATTAATAAAACATGCTAGACACTTGGTACTTACACCATAGATACCCACTGGGGAATAGACAGTGATGTTTGGTTCATATATTTTCACATTAATGATTGTTTCTTAATATAGCCATTAATTGAGACTTCGTTACCTCTGCCAAGGAGGTTATGTTTTCGGTCGCGTTTGTCTGTTTGCCAGCAGGATAACTCAAAACGTTTTGAACGGATTTTGATGAAATTTTGTGGAGTGGTTGGAAATGACAAGAGGAACAAGTGATTCAATTTTAGTGGTGATCCGGATCACAATCCGGATCCAGGAATTTTTTTTAAAGGATTTTTCACCATTGCGGGATAGGGGGAATTTTGACATTGTAGTTTCTCACTCCACAAAAACAAGGCAGAAAGGCTTGAAAAAAATTAGGGTGTAACATAGTCAAATGTTCTATCAAACAACAAAGTTTGGTGATGATCGGATCCGGATTCCGGATCTGGTGATCCAGAATATGCAAAAATATAGGGAAAATAGAAAATGTGTCAGTGTGAGGTGACAAATGAAGCTAGAGATGCCCAACTAACACCAAATTGTAGCTGAATCTGTAAAACCGCCATTACCGAAAAATCGTTTTTATACAATAACTTTTGAACTAATAAAGACATAAAAGTGATTCCAAGTTCTAGTGGTATGTTTTCATGGTCAAGGATGTCAAATATAAAGGAAAGAAAAGTGTATGTATCATAGTTTTGGTTGTAACACTGAATTGTTGAATAGATCACTGTGCCAAGGATGGAATCTCTTTAGGGTCAGTGACCCTATGGCCTTGTTTAGAGAAGTGTTTCATAAATGTTAAAAAATTCATATATTTGCAGTTTAGTTGAATAATAAATTGAATTTTGTCTCTTATTTGTTTTTGTCTATAAGCACATGCAATATCAATATCAGTGCTCAGATGACAGTAGCTTCTGGGAAAGGTGCAAGTTGCAATAAACTGTGATGCCAAGCGCTAAGGATACATGCTATCCAGTCACAGCAGATGAAACTTTTTTTTTTACTACTGAGCAAACATCATTAAGACTTTTTTTTAGGTTCAATGATTCCACGGCGTGTAGATGTTATGGCGTCAGTGACCCCATGGCCTTGGCGGAGGTTTGCACTCTCTGAGTGCTTCTAGTATTCCAGATGTATTTATATTGAATTGACACAGAAACGTGGACGATGTGTCCCAATTAGGGTGCTGATTTGCAAACACTGCATTTAAAAAAATAAATAAATAAATAAAATTTCATGTGCCTTTTTTCAAATAGTCCTGTGACAGTGATGTTCACATTTGCAAACTGTATCATGTTTTTATGCAAAATTGAAATCATGCAAAACTCTCCTGAACCTTTCAGATGCTGACCTGCATCCATTCCCCATTAATCCTTCATTTTTCTACATTTCACTGTCACAAAATAACAGATAGATATAATGTTAAACCCATAAATGGACTGCATTTATATAGCGCTTTTCCATCTGCATCAAAGCGCTTTACAATTATGCCTCACATTCACCCCGATGTCAGGGTGCTGCCATACAAGGCGCTCACTACACACCGGGAGCAATAATAATTGCCATAATGCCCATAATGAACTTGAAAGATTGTTATTGCTGCAATGCAATACATTTCTAAAGGTTAATGTATTCTGTAGAGGGTTAGGGTTAATGCATTATGAATTGTGAACTGTTTTCCCTTTTTGGTTTTGCATGCTTAAGCTTTTTTGTTACATTTCAGTTGAAGCAATGAATCAGACTGTGGCCGCTTTATACAATGTCACTGATTACTTTTGTGGTGAGTTTCTGTTGGTTTTTTCATACTCAGCTCCTTCACTGTGAACCCAGCCCCGCTTTACTCCCAGTCTAACCAAACCTGACATTCAAACTCACCTCCAGCTAAGACCCCAACCCCTCGTCTCTGAGTATCTATCTAATAAATAAAGTGGCTTATGTGTGTGTGTGTGTGTGTGTGTGTGTGTAACGTCAGTCACGGAGAAACTGGGGAAAGTTGACATTTTCCATTTGGTATGCTTATGTATTTTAGGTCAAGAATGAATGCCGCGAAAACGGAAAGTTAATAGGACTAATATTTTTGGAGAAATTAGGGATATTAGGTAACAGTGAACTTTGATATCACGATTAATCAGTCCCTGGTAACCACACAAGCTCTGAACAAAGAAATTGTCTCAACCTTGCTAAACATGACATCAACTAAGTGTGCCAAATAATAAATACATTAGTCACAAAATCTCATTTTAATTTCCTACACTTTCAGTTAAAATCATTATAGAAACATTACATAATTTATTACCACCCTTGAAAAATGCAACTACCTATTTTATAAATACTACCCAATCTAGAACCTGTGGATCTCCACGGGCAACACACCGGTAGACATTATAACGTTACAAAACATGATGGAATTAACCATATTCACAAACACACACACAAAATGGTAACATTTAGCGAGAGGTTAGCTAGGATGACAGTTATTGCAAGAACACAGAACCCACCTATCACATTCCATCAGTTAATGGAAATGCTGTCATTTTGCTACTTTGTTTTGTCGAAATACTGGAAATATCACTAAACATTTGTGCAAATCTGTAATGGAAACCCAGTGCTTGTCTACTGATAGCTAGCACAAGCTAACAATTTTAAGAACCCTCATTTTTGTGAAATAGAGGGTCACACATATTTCTTATCACAAGAGAAAGCAAGGGAGCATGAATTCTTGTCAAGAAAGAAGCAAAAATGCAAAAGGAAACACAGTGGTGACTTGTGACCATATAATGCAGTTTTCAGCCTCTCCACTAAATGACTCTAAATCTTACATACTGTAGCTTTAATGGTCTCCAAGTAGCCTTTAAAATGCAATGCTGGCTGAACTTAGAAGCCTACTGTGGCAGCCCCAAATACGGACTTACTTACTAGTAGAAGAAATCCTAAACAGGAGGCAGAAACAGGTCTTTGGAAAGGTGAGGGTTAGAGTTCAGGGAGATGGGAATGTTACAGGCCAGCAGAATCAAGCAAACAAAGACAGTGAAACAGCTGGAAAATGACAAAAGTGTAACAGAGAACTAGTGTACAAGTTAGAAGCTATATGGGTCAAACAGAGGTTTGAGTAATCAGCAGCTTCAAGCAATCATGCAACGGTATGGAGACTAAACCAGTACTTGTATATTATTTCAGGATATTAAAACCTGTCTCTGTTCCCTGAGTTCACTTTGATAAATCCCTAATATTTACACACTCTATTCATGGCTTTGGCCCTCGTGTGACCGTCAGTGATCCCCTAATCCCACTGTTTTGACTTCTAAAACACCTCACGCCGAATGAGCCGCAGTCCCCGTGGTCTACTGCTCTGATCTGGATCTGATTTGGTTTTATGTTTACATGTTTCCAGAGAGACCAGCAGGAGAGCGGCGGCCTGGTTTCATGGCACCTTTGGGTGCCAGCAGCACCAAAATGGTCCTGAGAGGAGAGACTCTGGCGCTGGAATGCATCGCAGAGGGCTTGTAAGGCAGAATCACCGACACTTGTATCGTTTTTCATTCTCGTGATTAATCACATCAGAGCCAAGCTAGTTTTTTTATTACGATGGAAATCCCGCTGTTTTGCAACCCCACAAAACAAAAACCCAAAACACATTTTTAGATTGGTTGATTTAGGCCAACATACAAAACTGTTTTCCTTCTGCAGTACAAATCAAACAAATTCTGCTGACTCATTGCGACTGATATACATAAGCCTTAATGTATATCGTTCCCTTAATGATTAAGGGGACAATTCACTTGGGTTTTAGGTCAAAACCATTTAACCTAAATGTTAGCTTCGATTATCCATTAAAGTGAATTCTGATAATGCTAAACCAATAAACTACTAAAGCCTTTAGCTGTTGCTGCTAACTTTTATTTTATGAATTTAGCTTTGGCTTAGTTTCTCTAAAACCCTGAAAACCAGACTGAAAGATCTGAAATTTTAACATATTGAAGTGTAAATCTGGAGCTTCCCAAAAATATCTGGCATGCCAAAATGATCAAGATGTACAGAAATGGTTAAATGAATAAATAAAATTAAACATTAGCGTACATTCAACATATTCAACGTACAGAAAGTATGAAATGAATAAGAAATATAAAGAACTAAAATAAATGAAATAAAATTATTTTAATAACGTAACATGTGCATTTACTCCATTTTAATGTCCTGCGTCTCCATCTCCTCGAGGTGATGCTTCGTGCTTTCATACGATGATGAGTTCACTGTTTTTGACCATTAAATTTTATTTGAAGAAAAATGTTAGCTGACTTAAAATTAGCGGAATTCAATTTAGTGGAAGTGAATTTATCCACTAATGGTTTTCAAAGCTAGCTGAAAAGCTAATCTGTGAACAAAAAATAAGCTTCATGAATTAGCTTTTAGCTGGTTAGCTAAACTGTGCCCAGCACTGGTCGAAACAAATATTTGCAGTTATTTTCAGATTACACGTTCAACTGGATGAAATATGAATTTGGGATCAATGAGTAATTTAACACCAAAGTCTGGTCTCAGTGAAAACAGAAATCTGAGTAGCGTATGATCTTTGTCTGTTTTCGTGTTAACATGGTAGCGCTGCAATTTTGGCTAAGTTTGTCATTTAGAGCCTGTAGAAACTTGTATTCAACAAATAATTTAACACCAAAATAAAGACTGTTTGACCAGCAGTTCATTAAATATGGCATGTTATTGTTTAATCAGGTTAGTTTAGTTGGGATGTGCAGTTTTAACACAAGAGCTAAAACAGATCATGTAAAATTGTCATGGTCATGTAAAATTGACTATATATGTAGATGAGACAACAAAATCCAACTGGACTTTTAAAAACATTTCTACCAATACAGAAGCGTGGATTCTTCCACAACAGTGACAAACTGGTCTTTCACTCCACAAAGAAGACTACAGCACTGAAGTTGAGTAAATGCTATTTCCCTTGCAGGCCTACTCCGGAGATGTCCTGGCAGAAGGATGGTGGAGAGCTCCCGAGCACCAGAACATCATTCAGTAACTTCAAGAAAACCTTGAAGATCGCTGACGTTAATGATGGTGATGCGGGAGACTACCGCTGTACAGCCAACAACAACCTGGGCAGTGTGCATCACATCATTAAAGTCACTGTCAAAGGTACACAGATTACTACAGTTATCTTCAGGTTAGGTCTGGGAGCATACAACACTTTTGTGCACCCACCATATTGCAGAACCCACTTTGGTCTTTGATGGCAACGACCTAGGCAGACAATCTGCAAACTCATTCCAGTGGTACCCAAGGATCCTCCTAAAAGACCTAGAACCAAAGACAACTAGTTCACTGGTTAAGATCTAAGTCTCTCAATCATACAATAAGACAGGAAGCATCAGGACCTTGAAGACTTAGATGAGAGGTCACAACCCTGCTCCTGGAGATCACCTGCCCTTCATGCTTTCCATATGTACTTACTACAACCAAAGCTGATTAGTTAGGTGTTTCCTTGCTCTTGATTGAATGAGCACACCTGCTTGGAGTGGGAAGAGTTGGAAAACGTGCAGGATCGTTGATCTTCCTGAGCAGGGTTGGTGACCCGATTTAGACCTTTGCATTCCTGCAAATGTGTCAGCATCACCAAACACAAACATCTGTCCATCAACCTCATGACTTTATAAGTTCTTCACAGGGGCCTCCTGATGTCAAAGGCAGAGGACCCAGAAACATAAATGAATCCAAAGCCAAATCCAGGAAATCACTGAGAGCCTGGATGTTAGTCTTGATCCAGGGCAATCACAAATGTAGATACCATATTTTCCATAATATAAGTGATCTTTTTTTGCCTGTATGTTTTTTTTTTTTTTTTTTTTTACTTGTTTGGGAGTTCCTGGGACTTTTACTCGAGTGCAACACGTTTTTTTTTTCCTTTTTAAGAGGCATTTTGGTGACAGGTATGACATACAGCAGAAAATACGGTACGCTGACTACTTACTTTCTCGAGTGCTGTGGTCACATTCTGGAAAGTAAAGGTCTGGATTGGAACAACTGCATTAGTATTACACTACTCTCTGTGCTCAGAGCGGTGCTTGTAAGAACTATTCTAAACATGATTCAATCCCAGTTCCTGGTCAGCAACTAGAGTAGTTTGTCTTCATTCATAATACCTTGATTCATTCAGGCAGCAAAGTGTCAAGTAGTCAAAGCAGCCACTGGGCTGTTATAGTTGTTGATCTGCCTACAACCACTATTTTCAACACTTTAACAACATCCAAAGCTGAAAATTCAACAATACTGCTGACAAAACGAGGAATTAACAGGGTTAACTTTATAATCTTTATTCCATTTGAACAGCGGCTCCATTCTGGGTCAGTGCTCCCAGGAACCTGATCCTTGCACCAAATGAGACTGGTATCCTGACATGTCGGGTCAACGGAGAGCCAAAGCCAAAGATTAGGTGGTTTGTCAATGGAGTCCCCATAGCAAGTAAGTAAAATTATACTGTGCTTTTTAAAAAAAATGGGTATACCCCACTCCTGCACATTTTTATTTGTCTGACAGCAGTGTGAGTTTAAACTTCATTATGTGGAGTTTCACCAAGAATTAAATTAGCTTTTTTCCCCCCATGTAAAGGTCTTTGTATAATATACCAGCAGGAAAAAGTATTTATTTTGTCTTTGGAATAGACCTGCCTCAGTAACGTTATTTAGTCACTGAATGCTCTTATTCGTCAGTACGAGCCCGATCCACAGTTTGCAAACTACCCAATCTACCATTTTACAACTGCTGCTTTCCACAAGTCTTGAAAAACTGCAAGAGGATACAGAATCACAATCTTTTTTTACTCATTAAAACTCCTGAAATGCACTACAGTTTGATAATTCAGTGACCAAAGCGTCACTGGATTCTCATAGGGGCCTTTCCCATCCGACCATCGCCCGTTTATTAATGCGTTTTTTATTTGTTAGTAGATGTGTGAACATATTCGAAATCTGGTGCGGACCAAACAACTACACCGTGGTCGGCCTGAAAATGTGTGACTCACCCTGATTCCATGTGGACTGTTGTACACTTCATGTTTGGTGAGAATGGAGTGTGAACCTAATTTTGTTTGGCTTCTCCCATTATTTGCTTGGGGTCGCCACAGTGGCTCATATATGGATCCACTTGCTGATTTGGCACTTTTATGTCAGATGCCCTTCCTGACAAAACTCTAGATGCACAAAGAGAATGGGGGCATGGGTGGCCTCGAACCAGGGACCTTCCCATTGGATTGGACAAGTATACCAAGCGCATACAACAACTGATGAAATCGCCAATCTGTAAATCCATATCATGTTGTAAATCTGTCCAGAGAACCACAACTCTGCAAAGTTTGTGGAAACCAACAAAAATATTACTAGTTACAGTGTATAAAGTGTTTCCATCGATTTGTCATATAGCATTATGTCAAGCAGAAAAAAAAAAGCTTGTAATAGGTTTGGTAGTACCACCATAGTTTAGGAAGTTCCTAAAGTGCGAGCATTTTTGACTTTTTAAGTAGGTTTAGTATTGCTGCCAGGTGAAAGCAAACCAAACCAAGTGAAACATTGAAATACTTTGGTCTTTGGGGCAGTATCAAACAAACAAACTATAGATGTGAAAGCATCCGAAATGTGTGCATGAGAATGTTAAAGTTAACGAAGAAGGTCTCAAAGTTGTCTGGTAGATTCAGTGTATTATGTAGTCTTATCCACACCAAATACTCCACTTGGTCGAGTCAAGCTCGATAAGGTGGGCCGAGGGTGACTGCACCACAACAATACCACTGTCTGGCGAGAAGGGGCAGAGTTAAAAAGTCCAGTCATTACATCCTGAAGCCTCTATGCCATCATGATACACTTGATTATCGACCAGTAGGAGCATCTCATGACTAAACAGAGTTATGAATGAGTTCCAGTCAATGATTACATGAATGCTGCCCAAATATTTGCATTTAAAAAAATAATACTGAAAAACATGCCAAGTGGATCATATATCTTGACATTTTATAGATGTGCCTGAGGACCACAGCCGGAAAGTGGAGGATGACACCATTATCCTTAATAACGTGCAGACGGGATCCAGTGCCGTCTACCAGTGCAATGCATCCAACGAGTTTGGCTACGTGCTGGCAAATGCTTTTGTCAGTGTTCTGGGTGAGATTTAAGAGATGTGAACTTCTTTTAAGCTTGTATGGTGCAAATCTTCAACTTGTTGTGGTGGTTGTTTTTTAGCCGAGTCACCGAGGGTGCTAACTGCACCCAACCAAGTGTACCAAGTCATCACCAACAACCCCGCCTTACTTCACTGTGCCACGTTTGGCTCACCAATACCAACAATCACATGGTGAGAATTATATTAGGATTTCTGAATTTCCTTTGTAGACAATGTATAGAAATGTTACAAAGTATACTGTATAGTATCTGAAATTCCCCAAAATAAAACTACTTAAATTATATAGTTTAGTAAATGTATTATATTAATTTAATGAAGTATCTCCCTAATAACAGTAACTATTTTAGTAGATTTCCTTAGTTGCAGTATTTATGAAATATGAGTTAATAAATAAAATATATATGATCACAGCAAAGAAATTTTGTATAATCTGTTGAATCAATCTTTTCTTAGAGCAATTTTGGGAAAATACATTTAATGCAGCAGAAAATACATTTAATGCAGCTGGAGTTTATAATTGGTCAATACTGTCATTGTAGCACTGTCCAGTGCACCACTGGTATATGTGCTTAAAAATACATACTTACATACACATTCTAATATAAATACAAACATGCTTACATTAAGTACTTAGGAATACTAATGCAATGTTATCAGGCTAACATTAGCATGTAAATTCACTAGCATCACATCATGTTATACTAGCTATAATGTTAGCATGAAACCTTGCTAACAGGCTAACATTAACATGAAAACTCGCTAGCATCACATACACTATGCTAATGGACTAACATTAGCATGTGCTGAATAAGTGCCTCCAATAGGATTTATAATGTATTTAAAAAAAAAACCAAAAACAATTTTGCTTAGAAAAATCTTACAGTGTTTCTTCAGGTAATTTTACATGTCTGAAAAAAATGACAATCTAAACGTTTGACTTTTTTGCCAGACTAACTCAAACAGATTGGGCCATTGAGAATCATGGTATAGAGATGAAGTGTTTTGTTTTCGGCAAAAAATGTCTTACACTCAGAATTAAACATTGATTGGACACACTTGCAGGACGCTACATTGTCCCAGTCCACCCAGTTTGTCAATGGGTACCAGCCTTGGTTGGGGAAGTAACCTGCATCCGACTGGCATCCTGTCCAGGGCGTGTCAGACTCTCAGTCGCTTCACACGATGAAATCGGAGAATAAACATCGGCATCAATGGAAATTAGAGCCTATATAGAACTTGGACAGGCTTTGGCAAAAATATCTTGAATAACTTTCATGCAGTTTTTTTTTGAGGAGTAATGCTGTTGAGAAGCCAGACTTTGTCCTCCACACAGTCGTTATTTCTTCTTCCACTTAGCACCAATAAACCATTAAATTCTTCTCTTTGTTTGCGTTTCCATGCAGGTTCAAAGACAGGCAGACCAGCATCCACAATGGAGACCCGTTTGTGATCCATGAAAATGGTACACTTGAGATCCATGTGGCCCAGCCGCTCAATAGCGGAAAGTACACCTGCATCGCCACAAACTCACTGGGAATCAAGGAGAATCATGCCTACCTAGAGGTTAAAGGTCAGACTGTTTCTTTACAGATACCAGTAGGTGTTTTCACATTAACTGTACTGAAAAGCCTAAAGAGTAGAATAAAAGCAAATGTCGAGGTTACTGCTGTCGCTTGACCAATTCAGATCTTGTAAGAAGGATAGGCGGGAACATTATGCTTTACTAAATTCAGTAGTTCACGGAAACTTGTATACTCAATTTTTCCCAAATATATCAGTTTCCAGTTTGCCTCAGTGATGCCAAGAACCTTCTCTTAGCTTAGAAAGACTTTCTAGTAACTCAAAGACAGATTATAGTTTAGGCATTTTAAGCATTAAGTCATGTAGCCAGTGTTGGGCACAGCTAGCTGAAAGGTTAGCTTCGATAACCACTAATCCGCTAACTGAGAAGCCAACTTTTATAACGCTAAACCGATAAACTCCTTAGAAAAATTAGCGGAAATTACAGATAAGTGCTAACTTTTAATATAGACTAGGCACAATGTTGGTAACTGACAAACCAGAAACCAGTTTCAACTTTTAGTGCCACAAAGGCTTCTGATTAAATTTAACGTGAAGCGATCACAAACCCAAAACAACAAGCCAGCACTTGTGTCTTTAAACACCCTGTCAGCTGCTGCAAAGACATCTCACTTACCTTTCACACTGGCAGTGTAGATCAAATGCAAGGCACTCTCCCTCATGGTTTCATTTATAAACAGACTAATTCCGGACAGTTTATTAGCGCATTAACAGCAATTCTGTCATTTTTTCGAAGAGAAAATATTGCACTTTTAAAGTAATGCGCCCCATCAAAATGCATAGAACACTGCCATCTACTGGATGGGAGTGTGAAAAGCGGCCAACATGCTGAGTCACACTTCACAAACAGAATTTTTCAGTTTTGCAAATGCCTTTTTTTTTTAACAAATGGAAAAAAATTACACTTCTATTTTTAAAAACAAACACACAAGTTACAAATCAGGAATTTGTGCGTGTGGATCACAAAATACATGTGCAAATCAAGGACTATTTGTAGATCATTTGCAGGTATTAATGAGACAAATTTAACTACATAAATAAGTGTCTTTTCACTTAAAAAAAAAAAGAAAAAAAAAAAAAAAAAAAAGGTTTGCATGTGCACACTGCCTTCAAAGCAGACACACTGTCGATTACAATGCATTGCAGCAATGCATTGTAGCAGTTTGGGGTTTGTTTGTTGTTTTATTATTATTGTAGTACATGTTAGTTCAGGAGTGTTGTTAGCATTATAGATTTGTTAGCGTTATAGATTTGTTGTATTTTTATAGTTCAAGGAAAGTAGTTAGTTTAGTGAAGAGTTATGTTGTGACCATGAGTGAAGACGACGTTGCGATTTACCACTGTCTGAGCTGCTGTATGTTGAAAGTAAATGACGGGGTTTTTTTTCCAGCAGCAATGGCAGCCGGCCCGCCCCCTTCTGCTGGGGGAAGGCTGAGTTCCTTATGGCAGCCTGGCTGTTACAAAACATGCAACAGAGAGGAATTAATGTTTGGTTTTAGGGTTTGCAAACATTTTTGACCGTTCGGTCTTACTCACTATGCCAGAAAAGATATGTTAACGGACTGAAAGCTAGCGGAACTAAATTTAGTGGAAGCTAATTAATCCGCTGATGGTGTTCAAAATGAGCTGAAAAGCTAATCTGCTAACCAAAAAGTTAGCTTAGCTAATTAGCTGTTAGCGGATTAGCAGAACTGTGCCCACCACTGCATGTAACAAATGTGTTTCAGGCATTTCCAACTCTCGTATTCTCGGTTCCAGAGCCCACCCGTATCCTGAAGCAGCCAGAGTACAAGGTGGTGCAGCGCGGGATGAGCGCTGTGTTTGAATGTAAAGTCAAACACGACCCATCTCTCATTCCAACCATGACCTGGCTCAAAGACAAGGGAGAGCTGCCTGATGATGAGAGGTACTGGACTCGGCCGGAGAGGTTATATGTCACAGGTGGCTTGGGAACACCTCGGGATCCGCCGGGCAAGGATAGGGAAGAGCCCTAAATATGAAGATGTTGGGCGATTGCAGGGCATGGATGGCTAAATCATAAGAATTATGGTGGCCTGGAATGGACCAAAGCTCAAAAATGTGCTGTTGGGCCATTATTAGTATCTATTCCTGTACTTTATTTTACTTTGTCTTTTCATGTGCTTTTTTTACACTAATAACAGAATTAAAGTAAAATTATTTATAAATGCATCACTGTTGCATGATACGTTCAGGTTTGAGGTGGACATGGACAGCCTGACCATCAAAGATGTGACAGATGAGGATGAGGGCACGTATACCTGCATCATGAACACCACCTTGGACCAAGACTCAGCCACTGCCATGCTGACTGTCATAGGTACGTTCAGCCCTTAAAAAAAAAGGCTGCATACTTCATGGGGCCGCCCACTTAGATTCTTTAAAAGAGACTAAATTTCTCAGTTTGACAACTAAATGATTTGGCGATTTGTCCGATGAATCTCGTGCAACATTATGACTCCGACATCTGCCTCAGGGCCGTGTACTTATTAATCGGCCATTCATTGTTTGCAGTAGTTCTTCAGAGATTGCATACCAACAAATAACAATGGAAATAAGTTCACAATGACAAAATTACTCAACTTTTTTGCAGTTATCCTCTTGTAATACAACTCTTTCTACAATGAGAGGCCGTTTTATTCCAGAACCCGAGATTATGTCGTCTTACTTGAATGACGTATGAAGGCACATTAATAAACAAAACAGACTTGTTTGGGTATGCTTTTTTTTTTGCAGCACCGGGTACCTGTATTAATGTCATTTTCTGTGGTTTATTAACTCTGTCACTAATATCTAACCTCCTCCTTGTACTTCACTCTTGCTTTTTGCTGACTCAGAGGCAACTCCTACTCCAGCTATTGTCTACGGTAAACAAACACTGACCATAGTGTCGCATTTTCTCCGATTCACCATATTCATTTACCCTTGTTTTCATCTTAACATTTTACATGGATTGCATTTTTGTTACAATACTTCACTTAAAAATGGTTTTGCTCTGTTTATCATGGGACATGCATGTTTCTCAGTGTATTCTAACATCCAAGGAAAAAAAAAATACCATAGTTGTATCCGTGGTCAACCTCCACAGGTGATTGCAAATGTGCAGTAAATTGTATACCTATAGCTATGCTTTCTACAATTTTAAAACTACAAATAAAATTCTACTGCTTCTCTCACGTGTGACAGTTTTTTTTTTTCCAGAGGTTGTTAATATGTAATCGCTTTGGTTGCCATGTAAATAATTGCAACTATAAAGGAGATGTCAGCCTTGCAATTAATGTGCAAATAGTTTGCAGATTATCAACATTTTTTCTGAACATTTCCAAACCTCTATGATAACTCCGCGGCTATTGCTACTTCATTGCAATGTTGACAGTTGCCTACAATAAGCAAATTATGGCTGTATTACAGTGAGTTACCCCACCTAAATGCGGGCTTTTTGATGATGTCTGCAGAAGAAATCTTTATGAATTTATATAATCTATAGAGTAATTTTCATGCATGACTTCAAAATGAAAAATAATAGTGTGAAAGACAATGTGCGTGTATCTATACTATCTAATGTAGTAACCATCATTGGGTACCCCGTTTTCCATCTGGAGTTGTGTGAGGAGGAGCCTCCGGTGTAAAACTTGTGCCAGATTAAGAAGAGGATCTATACAGGATAGGATCTGCTGTGGCGACCCCAAGCAAAATGGTACAAGCCAAAAGAAATTAGTTTAGTATTGTCGGCTATTAAATACATTTTCCTTCTGTACCTAATAAAGTGGTTGGTGACTGTCAGCCATTAGTCTGTCTAAATTATTTTGGTAAACTAATTTTACTCCAAAGACTTGAAATGTCGGCCGTTTGTACACTTCGGATCCTGACTCAAGCACTTTACATCCAGAAGTAGGAACTGGGAAATTCTATCTAAAGGGACTTTCCGTATTATCAAAATAACAATTTCTAAAAGTGAAAATCTTAAGTGGAAAAGTATTAAACTAGTTCTTTGACTTCGAGCTGCAGCAGGAACACATTTTCCACTGAATGGTTGGCGACCACATGATGTTACGAAAAGCACAAGGGGATTCCAGTTTCCTGAGGTTCTGATTCATTTGTTGTCTTTGCAGAGAAACCGGACCCTCCTACTGACCTGGAATTGACTGACCAGACAGAGAGAACCGTTCAGCTCACCTGGATCCCTGGAGACGAACACAACAGTCCCACACAACGTAAGAAATGCTAATAAAGGAACAAACGTCAGGAAACAAATAGATACATTTTAAATCCAACACTGCAGATTTGAAGGTGAATTTGCTGTGGTATGTATGGTTTTCCTCAGATTTCCTGATCCAGTATCAAGACCTGCTCCACCAGCCAGGCGTTTGGGTTAACCTTACTGAGGTTGATGGTACGAGCACCACAGCACAGCTGAACCTCTCGCCATATGTCTACTACTCTTTTAGAGTGCTGGCTCTGAACCAAATGGGTTATAGTGAGCCCAGCCAGCCCTCACGCCAGTACAGGACCAACCCTGCAGGTAATGAACATCGGCATGACAATCATTAAAAAAGAAAAGAAAACTTTTATAAAGATGTTTGGGTGCACAAACAGTCAGTGCCAGTGGAGTTGAATTAAGACTTTAATTGCCTTTGGTTTTTCCAGCTCCTGATGAAAACCCGTCTGATGTTCATGGAGAAGGCTCTGAACCAGGCAACTTGGTCATCTCTTGGACAGTAAGCAATCTTTGACAGATTTGAAACTCTCTAGATAAACATGTCTATCTAACTAGAGCCCAACCGATATACCAGTTGGTTGATGATATCGACTGATGTGAGCCTTTCACCAGCATATCAGTATCGCTGTTATTTTTGTTGACATGAAAACTTTCATTTTACTGAATAAACAGTGCAGAAAAAGCACTTTGGCTGTTGCAAATTCTGTCATTACATAGTTTGTCCAGCGGAGGGTGCTTCTATGGTATTTGTTAGAATGCAGTCAAGCATAGTTGGGACCCCGTCACCTCTTGGCCACAATGGCTACAAAAGACAGTGGCACAGTGACCAGCTGCCATTCATCTTCAGTCAGAGTCTGCATTTTACAGTGACAAGAGACAAGCAATGCTGCTAGCCAAGCCGGGCTAAACTAGACGAGAAGTCTAACTGTACAAATGCTGAATGATGCAACATTTATTTACAGTAAAACTCGCCTAAACCGTCATATTCGCACTCACTGGACAAAAGCAGAAGTCCCAATGCTTTTGTATGATTTTCCATGCAATAAACGCCATATATGCCAGATTTTGTGTAACAGATTTTGCTCACATTGGACAAAATGTCCTGTCTGATCGCAATGCATTTTCATTAAAAACCCCTCACATGTACTGGACAGAACAGTCTGGACATGCCCAGTAACAGAGGTACGAAATGAAGTTCAGCACTGACACTTGCCGATTCGAGGAAAGTGTGACATATTTCCTTGAAAAAGCCCGGGTATTTATTTTTTTCGAACCGTGCTCAAACCTACACCTAAATGAGGCTGGTGATTATTCACAAAATGCTGCTTGCTGCCTGCGCTGTAATATAGTGTTAAGTTTCACACATCTCTGGGTGTGGCGACCCAAAGACAGCCGCTTTAGATCAGAGCCCTCTGCGTGGCTCTCCAGAGCCTGACGCGCACCTGCTTTAATGATGGAGACTGCAAGTACTGTGATTTGTCACGTTTACATTTTCACTCCTTCCTCTCCTGTCATATTTTAATTGTTTTTGCAGTACACCCACCGATTACATTTTGATCATGGATCAGATATGTTTGGCAGAAAAGTCCACAAATATGACCAACTTTACAACACTAAGTCAGAAAAAGATGCTCAAATGACGGAAAGCCCTCACAGTATGTGGGTACCCACGATGGTCCCTGGACAAAGTGCAGAAGTCCCAGAAAACAAAGAGACCAGATAGACAGGAGACGGAGACAAGAAGAAGAGAAGTGTCTCTCCCTTATTTAGCAGGAGTAGGGGAAAAACTACAGAGGATCTTCAATCAGCACAAAATCCCAGTTTACTTTAAACTGGTTAACACCTTGAGACAGAAATTAGTTCACCCTAAGGACAGGATCCCTAGTTATAAACAGAGCAATGTAGTGTATTATATCAGATGTCAGGAAAACTGTAATGAACACTACATAGGTGAGACTAAGCAACCTTTAAACAAGAGGCTATACCAGCACCGCAGAGAGGTCGCCAGTGGACCTCAGTCTGCAGTTCATCTCCACCTGAAAGACACTAACCACACGTTTGAGGACAAGGAAGTTAAAATCTTAGCCAGAGAGAAGAAATGGTTTGAGAGAGGGGTCAAGGAAGCATTCTTTGTAAAACAGTTGAAACCGAGCCTTAACCGGGGGGCGGGTCTCAGACACGCTTTGTCCCCTGTTTACAATGGGATACTCAGGTCAAAGCAGTTTCAGTCTTTTGTTCATGGTAATGAGTCATTCATGTCATCAGGAGAGTCGTCAAGGGAGCCATCAGGGGAGGCTTCCATCCCATCATTAGGAGAGTGCTAACTAGAGCACAATAGGTGCTAATTAGAGCTATTGTTTAGTCACTAGCCTATACCACTCTGCAGCGGACTTAGAAAAAAAGAGTAACTCGACCAACTGTTGTCTTTTTTAATGCACATAATGCCCGCCACTTGTTTAAAGCAGGCGTTTAATTTTTTTCAGGTGAAATTTTTACCTGGCCATTAAATAAGGCAGGCCCCTATTCAACGACATTTAATCAAGGAAATTTGTAAGACTAATTGGTGCTGGGGGATTCCCCATAGATCATTCGGCACCTGACTAACTACAGTAACCTGTTACATGCATATAACGGATTTTCTCTGTTTTATACATATAACAGATTTCCATTATAACGGACAAAATTGGCTGGTCTGCCTAAATCCATTATATGTGAGTTTTACTGTATAATAAAGTTCATGTTAAAACTGTAAAAAAGCAAACCTCAATTACATTTCTTTGTCATAAGTGTTTGTGGAGTTTAAAGGTTTAAATTTTCAGTGTACTACAACCCCTGGCAAAAATTATGGAATCACCGGCCTCGGAGGATGTTCATTCAGTTGTTTAATTTTGTAGAAAAAAAGAAGATCACAGACATGACACAAAACTAAAGTCATTTCAAATGGCAACTTTCTGGCTTTAAGAAACACTATAAGAAATCAAGAAAAAAAGATTGTGGCAGTCAGTAACGGTTACTTTTTTAGACCAAGCAGATGGAAAAAAATATGGAATCACTCAATTCTGAGGAAAAAATTATGGAATCACCCTGTAAATTTTCATCCCCAAAACTAACACCTGCATCATATCAGATCTGCTCGTTAGTGTGCATCTAAAAAGGAGTGAACACACCTTGGAGAGCTGTTGCACCAAGTGGACTGACATGAATCATGGCTCCAACACGAGAGATGTCAATTGAAACAAAGGAGAGGATTATCAAACTCTTAAAAGAGAGTAAATCATCACGCAATGTTGCAAAAGATGTTGGTTGTTCACAGTCAGCTGTGTCTAAACTCTGGACCAAATACAAACAACATGGGAAGGTTGTTAAAGGCAAACATACTGGTAGACCAAGGAAGACATCAAAGCGTCAAGACAGAAAACTTAAAGCAATATGTCTCAAAAATCGAAAAATGTACAACAAAACAAATGAGGAACGAATGGGAGGAAACTGGAGTCAACGTCTGTGACCGAACTGTAAGAAACCGCCTAAAGGAAATGGGATTTACATACAGAAAAGCTAAACGAAAGGCATCATTAACACGTAAACAGAAAAAAACAAGGTTACAATGGGCTAAGGAAAAGCAATTGTGGACTGTGGATGACTGGATGAAAGTCATATTCAGTGATGAATCTCGAATCTGCATTGGGCAAGGTGATGATGCTGGAACTTTTGTTTGGTGCCTTTCCAATGAGATTTATAAAGATGACTGCCTGAAGAGAACATGTAAATTTCCACAGTCATTGATGATATGGGGCTGCATGTCAGGTAAAGGCACTGGGGAGATGGCTGTCATTACATCATCAATAAATGCACAAGTTTATGCTGATATTTTGGACAATTGAAAGGATGTTTGGGGATGATGAAATCATTTTTCAAGATGATAATGCATCTTGCCATAGAGCAAAAACTGCAAAAATATTCCTTGTAAAAAGACACATAGGGTCAATGTCAATGAGCAGATCTGATTTGATGCAGGTGTTAATTTGGGGGATGAAAATTTACAGGGTGATTCCATAATTTTTTCCTCAGAATTGAGTGATTCCATATTTTTTTCCTCTGCTTGGTCTAAAAAAGTAACCGTTACTGACTGCCACAATCTTTTTTTCTTGATTTCTTATAGTGTTTCTTAAAGCCAGAAAGTTGCCATTTGAAATGACTTTAGTTTTGTGTCATGTCTGTGATCTGCTTTTTTTCTACAAAATTAAACAACTGAATGAACATCCTCTGAGGCCGGTGATTTTATAATTTTTGCCAGGGGTTGTAATTGTTACTGTGCGCTAAATACTAAGAACAAACTACCGGTCTTTCTACCTGTTCCTTTCTACCTGTTCTATTTAACTATCTTCCTGTTCAGCCTTTGACAGGATTTCAATCAAATGGACCTGGAATGCAGTACAAGGTACAGTGGAGACAGAAGGACGTGGATCAGGATTGGTCCTCGGACACTGTGGCCAATGTTTCACAGTATATTGTAACTGGAACTCCAACATACAAGCCCTTTCAGATCAAAGTTCAAGCTCTGAATGACTACGGCAACGGCCCGGAACCTGAAACAGTGACGGGATACTCTGGGGAAGACTGTGAGTGGACCACCTTTATTGGTCAGCTAGTTTTGGCTTTACTAGTTTAGTCATCCCTGAAACTGAATCAGGAGCTATGGCAGAATAGTCTGGCGCAAACTACTTCACTTTAAGTTAGAAGCAGCACTCCCACCAAAGCTACTAAAACAAACCCATTTTTGCCACGTTTTCTTCTTCTCTTTGTTGTCTTGCAGTGCCTTCATCTGCTCCTGACATTGTGCAGGTGATGGTTCATAACAGCACTTTAGCAGAAGTGCACTGGCAGCCTGTGTCTCTACCATCAGTTAGGGGGAAACTACAAGGATACAAGGTAGATCTGATCTATGTAGGCTTATTTTTACAAGACATTGTGGATGTTCTTTTTGCAATCTGTATTTTAATGCTTTATTAATATAATAAGTAATAGAATTAAATATTATTATTTAAAAGTCATGTATTAATTATATTAATATTATATATGCGTGTTAATATTATTATATAATTATTATTAAATAATATCTTAATACTTGATGTACCAAAACCAATAAACCACTGTAAACACTGAACCGTAATTTATTGTCATTGAAGTGGTGGTAAAAGGACCACAAAAATTTTTTTGTGGTATTCTGTTGCTGCTTTTTATGGTTTGTGAATATTTTTGAGATTACACTTTGAAAAATACTTTTCATCACCATTTTTTCATAGTACGACAGTCTTCAATATATATTAACTCCAGGTGTGGTTCTTCTAGGTGTACTACCATCGTGAGCACGGCGTGCATGAGACAGAAGAGGAGGCGGCGCAGCAAGAGCAAGTGTTGACGTTCAGCGGGAATCGCAGCGAAGGAAGTCTGCCGGGTCTCCAGCCGTACAGCCGCTACGCCCTCTTCATTAAGGTTCTTAACAGCAAAGGAGAGGGGCCACCGAGCTCCAACAAGATGTTTGAGACACCTGAGGGAGGTGTGGGTTGACTGATTTTCATGTTACCAAATACGTTTTTTTTTTTGTTTTGTTTTTTTTATCCCGGACAAATTGTTTTTATTGTGGGTTGTAGCTCAGTTTCATCATCCTGAAATACACAAGCCCATTTTCTTTGTGTCTGCCGCTGTCAAACAGAAATGTTATAAAGATAAAACAACCTGTTCCTTTATTCGTCCCAATTGGGGACATTTGCAATGTCACATCGGCAATGTTAATAGAATGTTGTTACACAGTGTGTAGGGTAAGTCCAATGTGTGTACAGTAAAACGGATTTAACAAGTGTTTGTTGACGGGATATACATAAGTAAATATATACACTTACTGGAAGCAGTGCAGATTGTAGACTATAATAGCAGTAGGAAGGAAAGACCCATGATACGTCTCCTTCAGACATTTTGGGCGAATCAATCTGTCGCTGTAGGTGCTGCACAGTGCCCTGATAGTGTCCTGTAGTGGGTTAGACTGCTTCTCCAGCAGAGATGATTGGTGACATCCATGGTTCTTCTGCATTGGCACAACTGTGATTGTGATTTTGGATCTGTGTCCAGTCCCAGGTCCCCCTTCTTTTCTGAACGTTATCAATCCAAATCTGGACTCTCTGACACTGGAATGGGGTCCACCAGTCAAAAATAATGGACGCCTTGTTGGATACACACTTGAATACCAACCAGGTAGGCTTTGAGAATTCAAAGTTTGATATACTAGGTTCATGGAATGGAAAATCTTAACATCAGGCATCTAATAATTATTAATAATAATGGTCTTAATCTCATTTTGGTGATTGAATTTCCATTTCTTTGCAGTCAACACAACCAATGAACTGGGGCCTATCAAAGTTATGACATTTCTAGCCAATGAGACATCTGTTACTTTGACAAACCTGAATGCCAACAAGCTCTACAGGTTCTGCCTAAGTGCAAGAACAATCAAGGGTTCTGGTCCCAACATTACAGAAGAGGCCCTGACAGTCATGGACACAAGTAAGTTCTGTGTACATACGTAAACTTTATGTTTTGTCTTCATCAGTGGTAAATTACAAACACGTTAAAAAAGGTCTACACCAGACTGAAAGGTCACAGAACAAGTAGGTCCTTCGCAAACTGCTATACTCCTGTCTTTTTGTCTTTCTTCTCTTTGAAGCTCATATTGAGCCCACTATACAGACGGGCAAAGGTAACCTGTGTTTGCCACTGGAAGTACCTGCATGTTATTCATACCATTAGAGTTTAACTGTCACAATGCAGATATCACTGTAGATGCTTTGGCTCTTTATACCTGCATGATTAGCATGTCCAAAAACCCGCTATGTGGCTGGATCTTTGAACGTGGCATACTTCCATGGCATCTACAACCACAAGTGTGTCCTATTTTGACATCTTAGTCCACATACTGTATGTTGTAACATCAGCAGATGATTTGACACATGAGTATTTGCATCAGAATGACTCGTGCTTGTAGGGTTGACTTTTTGGATTTGTTCTTTTCAAATGCGCACCTTTTAGAAGAAGCCTCATGCATGATACTCAGATACTTGCAAATGTTTTTATTGTAATCCATACTAACACCCCTGATGCTACAACCCCATAAATAGCATGCAAAAAAAATTAACGACACTTTGTGCTGAACAGATAATATGCATGCTGCAAGCTGTCAGTCATGCACATCTTTTGTCTGTATCTTTTGCTTAATCAAGTCAATTAACATAAAGGAAAATAGTGCAAATATGGCCATTACAGGTAACACCAAGTCCACAGTGACATTAAAGAGCAAAAAAGGAGTAACTCCTCACATTTGAAAATTTGGAACAAATAAGCCCCGTTCTCACTTTCACAGATATGCATCCTGGAGGGTCACAGTCTCTAACCAGTGTTATCACCCACATGGTTTGTAGATGTAACTCACCGGACTTGAACCATATGATATGTGCAAACACCACCGTAGCACACCTTTAGTATAACATTAGCACAACTTTGCCGCTTCCAGAAAACTTCCCGGTAATGTTAAGGTATGTACAACAGCGTTAGTGGGCCCTATGGAAATGCAGTACATTCTCAAAGTATGTTAACATTTATTTTGTCACTTTGCACACTAATAGAACAGCCAATAAATAGTTTTTATGGAAAGATTTCATGGATTAATGGCATCCTGTGCAGACAATTAAGCAAAACTCCCTCTGTGCTATGAGCTTTTCTGTCCCCTGTTTATATTCCCATTCTGGCTTTCTGTCTGTGTGTGTGTGTGTGTGTGTGTTTAGTGCATGATATTTCTACGTATGAGCATTTAGTACATGAGTCCGGCCCTCCCTACCTTTATACAGAGTCAGATGTCCTCACTACTCACAATATAGCTGTTAAAGTTTTCCCCCCAATATGACAGACAGCAGTGTCTTTTCAGGAATGCATCCAAAAATCACAATTACATGCCTCTGACCAAGAATATGTTTGGACTACAATCCACATACAACCAGCTTTTTCCACAAATAGAGCAGTTATATTTGTTAAAACGCTCCAACTGCCATTCCTCCTGCTCTGTGCAACAGATGAGGGAGGGTTGGAAAGGAGTGGCTGAGGAGGAACTTTTTGTTTGGATACAAAAAATACAACTAGTATTACATCTAGTAAAACAAAAGTACAACATATCCTGGTTTATCACCCTCCTGGACCCTCGAAGGTTTGCTAAGTTTTCTAATGTGACCTTTTGGAATGTATTGAAGTAGAATTGAGAACAGGGCTTTAATTTTTGGTATTTTTCCATGAGACATTCTCTAAACAATTAATCAGCAGATTCATGACACCTAATTTAAATCTTGCCGGAGAGGTTCCTGAATGCATGTTATGTCTGCATGCTTCTCTGTAGAACCATGACTCTGTGCAGTTGTTGTGGTGTTTTTGTGCTGTCTCACTTTTTTCCATGTTCTTTCAGGCCCCACAGAGCCCCCACACCCAACCTTCCCCATCACTCAGTCTCCGCATCCCCCATTTTACAAGGGTATAAGCACTTCCCGTGTCCCCTACTGTACAAAAATTCAAGCTAGTTTGAATCTAATGCCAGTTTTCAAACGTTACTTGTCTAAAGTAACATCATAAGTTAAACAGTTAAACAATAATAGTATGTACTGTACTGTGCAAAGGTGTAAGCAACCTAGAATTTCAACAAAACTATTTTGATGTTTTGGCTCATTTAAAGCTACAGTATGTGTGATTTAGGGGTGTTTATTTTGAAAAATGGAATGACAGCATCTGTAGCCATTTAATCCTTGATGCTAAAACACTGTAAATGTGAAGTGAAACAAAATCATGCAATCAGAAATCTCACCACTAGATGACACTAAACCCTACACTCTGTAGCTTTAAGTGTATGTATATGCTTTTGTGGACTAAGCACAATTCCCACAGACTGAGGACACAGGGACACATGTCATTTTTGAATGATTATCCTGGTAAGTTCGTCGAAAAATGTTTGCACAGTACTTTATGGACTTGCTCATGAATTTAAGCATAGTAGTACTTCTACATGAGTATTTCAAAGTTGTTTTTTTTTACTATCTGCCTCTGTTTATTAATTAGTGCATTTTTGAATTTAAACTATTTACTTTTCCCCTTGTGTGCTCAGTGCCTCCTTTAGGGCCTGTGTTTGGAACGGTTAACACGTCAGTATTGGAGGATGGTGCAGTTATCAGTTGGGAATACTTTGGACACCATAAGAATGTGTTTGTGGAATATACTGTAGAAAACAGTAAGGCTTCCTTTACTTTGGAAAACCTGGGCACATGCATGGAATTTCTGCTTACATTTATCTCCCTTTAAAATAGTCATTTAGTTTTTCCAAATCTCATTCCTCTCTATCCACATCCCTTATTCTAGGTAAAGAGGACTGGAAAAGAGAGTCAGTAAATGGTTCCCACTCATATCTGATAAAAGATTTAAAGCCGGGGACGTCCTATCGGGTTCGGGTGGTAGCTAGAGACCATGCTGACCCGTCGGCGGTCCACAGCACAGAGGAGCTGTTGGTTCCAGTGCCAGGTGAGGCGGCATGCCTCAGGATGGATGATAGTTGTGTTTGTGGTATGCCTGCATCATTCTCCAGATCACTGTGTGTCCGTTTTCAAGCATGCCACCATCAAGTTAGTCCGACTTCACGCTAAAATGCATCCCTTCAACAGCCAACATTTTTCACCGTCTTTCCTCGTGTTTCATGTTTATGGTGCTCAAACTGCTTCTGCACATTAACTCATTTTAGTTTCACGGGGTAATAGCTGGAGTGCGACCGATATAGATTATTGAGGGCTGATACCAATTTTAGCAAGTAAAAAAAAAAATGATACTGATATATCTGCTGAAAAATATAAGAAAAAAACTGGCAATGATTCCTAGCATTTCATTATCAAGCCCTTGTGACAAAGAAATACAATTAAGGCTTGATGTTTTTCAGTTTCAACATAACTTTGTTATGAATAACTATAAATATGGTATAAGCAACAACCAACCAACATACACCTCACCACTTGTCTCTTGTTGCTGTAAAACACAAATCACAAAATGAATGGCAGCTGGTCACTTTGCCTCTGTCTTATACCTAGTGTGACCAAGGGGTGATGGCGTCCCAGCCATGCTTGTCAACATTATAAACAATACTACTGAAGTACCCCCTGCTGGACAAACTGTGCAGTAACACAGTTTCCAACAGACAAAAGGCGCTTTTCCACTAAACAAAAGTAGCACTACTCGGCTCGACTCTACTCGTTTTTTTTTTGCTTTTCCATTAGGGTAGTATCTGGTACCGGGTCCTTTTTTTTAGTACCTGCTCGGGAGTGGTTCCAAGCGAGCCGAGCCGATACTAAAATGTGACGTCAACAGGCTGCCAGCCACTGATTGGTCAGAGAACGTCGTCACTGGATGAGTCATGAGAGCGCCGTCCGAGAGGAAAATCAAAACCCGCCATTTTTAAATAGTCACAGCAGCGTTACAGCGACCGTTGTTTTCTTTCGTTTCACGGCGTTTTTTTTTTTTGTTTTTACTCGCACAAAACCACACTGTGGTCTGTGGATGAGCTGCGGACATTTATGTTTGGTGGCGGAGGAGAGAATACGGAGAGGTGGGTGAAGTGATCCGAAATGAGGCCGCACTCGGCTCACCGGACATTACAGCAACTCAGAGAACAGCTGAAAAAGCTTAAAAGTGATTAAAGGACCACAATGACCGGAGTAGGTCGGACCGCAAGGGCTGGAAACGGTTTGACCGCAGGAACGCTATTTACGGACACTGACCGGTGAGCAACGGGAGGCAGGATGACCGCGACTGGGCCACGGCTTTGTTGGAAGCAACGGATGGTAAGTGTTTTTGTGACTGTAGTCTGCTTGAAAGCACCGTTTAATGTTCCTTATCCCATGGGTGGTGGGAAGCACACTTTAGACTCACAATCTTAGTTTGTTAAACTTGTGTTAAAGTAACATCGTTGTCTCATGTACGCGGACACAGTGAGCTAGCTGACTGCTAACTAGCGAGCTAGCTAACTCCGTGCTCCGCTTTAAAGTATTAACTTCTGACAGAAAAACACCTCAGTCAGTCAGCAAGACAACAAACGTGTACATTTGACTCATTTAGTGCCATTACAGTGATGTTTTTTTTTTTTTTGACATGTCGCCATTTTGTGTTTTTGTTGAAGAATCCAGTTCCATAAGCGAGGAGGGTTCGAACACCAGCTTCAACATCTGTATCAATGTCCAGCACCACACAGCAACGTATCATCACAGGTAAGAATAACGTGTCTCACACATCACCTTAACTTTCCTAAATACGATATATATACAGGGTGACACCCCCCCCCACCACCAAAAAACAAAAATCCAGAACCCATAAATGTTGTCATAAATCCCACAATGGTCCAGCAAAATTTGCTGGACCTTCCCAAAGTTTCAGTTATCTTGATCGCTTTGCATAAAAGTCATGTTCTTTCAAAATGATGCTCCAAATGATCTGATTTGTTGGAGGATAATTTTGAAAGAACATAATTTTTATGCAAAGTGACCAAGATAACTGAAACTCTGGGGAATGATCATACAGAGACTGAAGGTTTTTTTTTTGTTTGTTTAAACTTTCTTTCCCATTTCTACCTTCATTATTGTCCAGGCAAGAGATAAAGGGAGCCTGTTCCAGCAGGAGAATCTCACCGTCTTGAGTGACATTGAGGCTGAAGCTGAACTGGGTTCAGTGTGATCGACACATCCAGCTGATCCTTGAGGAAGCAACGGTGGTGGATGCTGCATTTAATCAGGCATATCTTGGCATGCTGGGTGACCTTGTGCAGGCAATGCATGACCGGGGCATGTGACCTGCACCCCCAACCCAGACTACAGACACATGAAACTTTTGTATAGTTTGTGTTGCTTTTTTTATGTGTGTGTATTTGCTCTTTTTTGTTGCAGTAAACAATTTGACTCATGTGACTATCATAATTTGTCATTTCATTCTGTGTCAACAGTAATAAACATTTTGGTTCATTTCTAAGAATTTTTAATTTGGGTTTTAGCCTCTCCAGAAGACACTGCACACTACACCTGGCTGAATCTTTACACAGATGCTGGAATAATCATGTCTAAACTGAGATTTTACCAAATGGTATTTAACAAACAAAAAGGTTTAGTCACTTCAGTGAAGGCACCATTACATCAAGGAATTTTGAACAACCAGTTTTACTGTCTGTTACATTTACATTTATGACCCCATTAAATGTAAAGCTTATTTTACTACTGGATTATGCTTAAACAGCTTTTCAAACTGTTAGCCTTTAAATCAGTAAACCTTGGTAACTTTTACAAATCAAAATGATGTTACACAAAAGTGGAGACATTTTAGCAAACAGTACAAAAATTTATTAAAAATTCACAGTGAAACATAACTGGTGTATAACATGACGACAAAGGTGTCCCATTCCGTGGCATGAACCTCTGCAGCGGTGACTCTGAGAAAACCATCTGAAACACACACATACAGCATACATATTTTAATTAGTGCTGTCACATTATTAAAAATAATGTAAGTGATTACAGGGTTTGTGATTAGTTAATCTAAATGAATCATTTAATTGCAGGTATATATATAAAAAACTCAGATCTGTGTGTGATCTGTGTAATAATCAGGTAAAAAAGGATCAGGGTTATTTTTGTTACATATCAAGGAGGTATTAAGCTGTAAATTGGTCTTAAATTGGGAGAACTGTCTAAGTGTAATTTGGATGGGTTAAATGCAGGCAAATTTCATTGTATTTATGTGTACAATGACAATTCTTCTTCGTCTTTCGGCTGTTCCCGTTAGGGGTCGCCACAGCAGATCAATCGTTTCCATCTCACCCTGTCCTCTGTATCTTCCTCTGTCACACCAACCACCTGCATGTCCTCTCTCAGCACATCCATGAACCTCCTCTTTGGTCTCCATCTTCTCCTCCTGCCTGGTGGCTCCATCCTCAGCATCCTTCTCCCTATATACCCTGGGTCCCTCCTCTGCACATGTCTAAACCATCTCAATCTCGCCTCTCTGACTTTGTCTCCAAACCGTCCCACCTGAGCTGTCCCTCTGATATGTTCATTCCTAATCTTGTCCATTCTTGTCACTCCCAAAGAGAATCTCAACATCTTCAGCTCTGCCACCTCCAGCTCTGCCTCCTGTCTTTTTGTTAGTGCCACTGTCTCTAAACCATACAACATAGCTGGTCTCACTACTGTTTTGTAGACTTTCCCCTTCACTCTTGCTGATATTCTTTGGTCACAAATCACTCCTGCCACCTTTCTCCACCCACTCCACCCTGCCTGCACTCTCTTCTTCACCTCTCTACCACACTCTCCATTACTTTGAACAGTTGACCCCAAATATTTAAACTCATCTACTTTCACCACTTCTACTCCTTGTAACTGCACTATTCCACTGGGCTCCCTCTCGTTCACACACGTACTCAGTCTTGCTTCTACTGACTTTCATTCCCCTTCTCTCCAAAGCATATCTCCACTTCTCCAGACTAGACTCAACTTGCTCTCTACTCTCACTACAGATCACAATGTCATCTGCAAACATCATAGTCCATGGGGACTCCTGTCTGATCTCATCTGTCAACCTGTCCATCACCACTGCAAACAAGAAAGGACTCAGAGCTGATCCTTGGTGTAATCCCACCTCCACCTTGAATGAGTGTCATTCCGACTGCGCATCTCACCGCTGTCACACTATTTTTGTACATGTCCTGCACTACCCTAACATACTTCTCTGCCACTCCAGACTTCCTCATACAATGCCACAACTCTTCTCTTGGCACCCTATCGTAAGCTTTTTCTAAGTCCACAAACACACAATGTAACTCTTTCTGTCCTTCTCTGTACTTTTCCAACAGTATTCTCGGAGCAAACATTGCATCTGTAGTGCTCTTTCTCGGCATGAAACCATATTGCTGCTCACAGATCTTCACCTGTTTTCTAAGCCTAGCTTCTACTACTCTTTCCCATAACTTCATGCTGTGGCTGATCAGCTTTATGCCTCTGTAGTTACTGCAGCTCTGCACATCACCCTTGTTCTTGAAAATAGGAACCAGCACACTTCGTCTCCACTCCTCAGGCATCCTCTCACTTTCCAAGATTTTATTAAACAATCTGGTTAGAAACTCTACTGCCATGTCTCCTAGACATTTCCATGCCTCCATTGGAATGTCATCTGGACCAACTGCTTTTCCACTCTTCATCCTCTTCATAGCAGCCCTCACTTCTTCCTTGCTAATCTCTTTTACTTCCTGATTTACTCTCACCACATCATCCAGCCTTTTCTCTCGCTCATTTTCTTTATTCATCAACTCTTCAAAATATTCCCTCCACCTTCTCAGCACACACTCCTCACTTGTCAGCACATTACCATGTGCATCTTTTACCACCCTAACCTGCTGCACATCCTTTCCAGCTCTGTCCCTTTGTCTGGCCAATCGGTACAAGTCCTTTTCTCCTTCCTTACTATTCAACTTCTTGTACAGCTCGCAATATGCCTTTTCCTTTGCTTTTGCCACTTCTCTTCTCGCCTAACGCCGCATCTCCTTGTACTCCTGTCTGCTTTCTTCATCTCTCCGACTATCCCAAAACTTTTTCGCCAACCTCTTTCTCCTTATGCTCTGCTGGACCTCTTCATTCCACCACCAAGTCTCCTTGTCTTCCTTCCTCTGTCCAGATGTCATACCCAGTACTGCCCTAGCTGTCTCCCTCACCACATCTGCAGTACTTTTCCAGTTGTCCAAAACTGCTTCCTCTCCAACTAGTGCTTCTCTCACCTGCTCGCTAAATTTCACACAACAGTCTTCCTCCTTCAGCTTCCACCATCTGATCCTTTGTTGAGCTCTCACTCTCTTCTTCTTCTTTACCTCTAAAGTCATCCTACAAACAACCATCCTATGCTGTCTAGTGACACTCTCTCCTGCTACCACCTTACAGTCTGTGATTTCTTTTAGCTTGCATCTCCTATAAAGAATGTAGTCCACCTGTGTGCACCTTCCTCCACTCTTATATGTTACCCTGTGCTCCTCCCTTTTCTTAAAGTAGGTATTCACCACAGCCATTTCCATCCTTTTTGCAAAATCAACTACCATCTGTCCTTCCCCATTCCTATCCTTGATACCATATCTATCCATTACTTCCTCATCACCTCTGTTCCCTTCACCAACATGCCCATTGAAGTCTGCTCCTATCACCACTCTTTCATGCTTGGGCACACTCTCCACCACCTCATCTAACACACTCCAGAAATCTTCTTTCTCCTTCATCTCACAACCTACCTGTGGGGCATATGCACTGATGATATTCATCATCACTCCTTCAATTTCCAACTTCACACTCATCACCCTGTCAGACACTCGCTTAACCTCCAACACACTTTTAAGATACTCTTCCTTTAAAATGACCCCAACACCATTTCTCTTCCTGTCCTCACCATGGTACAACAACTTGTACCCACCGCCGATGCTCCTGCTCTTACTTCCCTTCCACTTGGTCTCTTGTACACACAATATGTCTACCTTTCTCCTCTCCATCATATCAGCCAGCTCTCTCCCTTTACCAGTTATACTACCAACATTCAAAGTCCCTACTCTCATTTCCACCCTTCTAGTTTTCTTCTTCTCCCGCTGTTCGTGGCAACGTTTTCCTCCTCTTCTTCGTCGTCTTCGCCCAGCAGTAGCCCAATTTCCACCGGCACCCTGTTGGGCAATAGCACCGGTGGCGGACGTTGTTAACCCGGGCCGCGACCGATCCGGTATGGGAATTCGATTCTGAGTCTGCATAGTTGGGTTGGTTTGTTTTACGCCGGATGCCCTTCCTGACGCAACCCTCCTCATTTATCCGGGCTTGGGACCGGCACTCAGAATGTACTGGCTGCACACCCCATGTAGCTGAGTTTGTGTACAATGACAATAAAAGGATATAAAGAATGTCTATAAAAACAGAATTGTGGGAGTTTGGAGGCTGATTCTTTCTGCACAATATGACTCGTTTAATAATTATCTTATTAGATTTCATATTTTAAATTTGTCCATTGAACATTAAAATCTGGATGAAAAACAAACATTTTTAATGTGTTTTAAGCCTGTTCGAGTTCAGTGACGACGTTAATTAACGGTCATTAAAACCGAATCAACATTTTGTGCGTGAACGTCAGTAAACGCACAAACTCCCACATTTGAGATTTAACAATAAGTTATCAAAGCAAGTTACTTTGGTAAAAAAAAAAAAAAAAGCATTGACATTAACACGTTTATTGCTCTCAGAAACGCGTCTTTATTTACAGACCAAGTCACTGACGTCAAAACAAAATGGAGCAAAGTGTGACTGAAGGCCTGATAGGTATTGTAATTAATCTAAATTAACGCTTTATTTTGACAGCCACAATTTTAATAGTTAATAGCGACAGCCTGCAGTTATTAATTATTTACGAGCTTAGGAAGCTAAGGATTAGCTTACCGTCATGCTTTGCCTCTTCATCTCTAGCAGCTTGTATCTTCTCGTCTTCATCTTCATATAAATTCCCAGTCTTCTGTACATCTCAAGCGTGTTTTTCTCGCCGCCAGCAACTTTCTCTTAAAAACTCACAGCAGTAAACACACGGAGTTTGCCATTGTTTATGTTTGTGTCGCGTATAAAACGACATCACTGCAGTTTGCTCTGCTGACCCCGCCCACGTTGAAGAGGTACTATTTGCAGTAGAAAAGCTTGCGCTTGGAACCAAACCGAGTAGAGCCGAGTAGTGCTGGAGCTTTGTAGTGGAAAAGTGGCTAAAGTGTTTTTCTTCATTGTTTTTTTGGTAAAATAAAAGTTGTCATATCAGCAAAAATGATGCCAGTACCGATATGTTCATGAAAGGCTCACATTGGCTGATATTATCGGCCAACTTATATTGCAGTTAGACTCCAGTAATATAATTTATGGGCATAAAGGTGCTAAGCCAGTGGTTCTCAAGCTGATCAAATGCCACCAAACCTAGACATTTTCCATCTCTCCCTGCTCTGCTAGAAGCTGATTAGCTCAGTCAGATGTCTGTTAGTACTTGACTGGTTGCACACCTGAATGAACTAATTGACTTCTAGCAGAGCAGAGAAAGCTAGGATAAGTGTAGGTTAGGAACCACTGCACCAAGAGCTACAGCAATTTGATATTTAAGCCCAGTAACCTTTATCCAAGTGATTAACCTTGGGCTAACCATGCTGGGGCAGTTCTGGAACCCACTTATGTGTGTTCTTGAAGGGTAATTACAAGGTCAACCTTCATTGACATCCCAGGTTTGGTAGAAAACAGCAAAAGGACCTCAGAGGAGGAGGCCAGCAACCAATATGGAGACATGCCCTTTGCCCCAATGATTGGCCTTTGACAAATTTGACCTTGCTGGGCAGTTCTGGAACCCACCTCCACATATCTGCCAAATTTTCCACTCCAAAGAGGAGTGGAAAAACTTCAATTTTGTCCATTGACCACAATGACCTTCACCCCAAGGAATGAATAAACTGGTAAATCTGATCTCACCTGGACATTTCCAGAACCCACCGACATATGTGTGCCATTTGGTGGACACTGGAGTGAAAACTCACAATCACGACCTTTGATCCCATTGGCGAATTCTGAGGTCAGCTGTCATCCACAACATCAGTTTTGGTGGAAATGTGTTGAAGGACCTGGGTGGAGTCTAGGAGCAAACAGACAAACTTTTCATTAGTTGTATTATGACTCCAACATTTTGTAGCTTCTGTTGACATCAGCTGTTTCCATCATCAGTCTCTCTCTCTCTCTCTCTCTCTCTCTCCCCCCCCCCCCCCCCCATCTCTCTCTCTTTCTAACCAGCTGTTGCCAGCCGGCAGGTAGACATCGCCACCCAGGGATGGTTTATAGGACTGATGTGTGCCATCGCTCTGCTCATCTTAGTTCTTCTAATAGTCTGCTTCATCAAGAGGAACAAGGGCGGCAAATACCCGGGTAACACACGTTATCAGTGTGTGTGTGTGTACACACATTTGAATGTGTTAGCTGAGTTAGTTTCAGTTGTACTTTCTTAATTTGTTCATGAGTTCTTCAGATTCACTTCTTTTTAAGATTGATTTAACTGTATATGAAGTTACTTTTATATTCATTTGGCTTTATATTATTTTAGCTATGTTTTAAATAGTTTTATGTACAGTTAGCTAAATGTATCCAAATGTCTGAATTGAAAATTAGCAACATTTCCAGTTTGGTGATTCATATACAGTCAAAACCATTCAATGTTTTATTTTTGGTACAGTTCCGGTTTCATGTATTTTGACCAACTATAACTATGATATAAATTATGGTGAAGGCTAGCTGATGTAAGGGGTAGCCCTCAACACCTGCTAGACGAGTTAAATGTTCAGGTGAAAATAATGTACGACAGTCTGTCTCTGTGCAAGATTAGCTGCCGATCACCTGGTAGCACTATACCCATACCCCTGCGCCCCGATGCTAACCCGCGGTTACCTGCTGGTTTGAAAGGATCTTTCTGGTGATGTGGATTCACTTGACACTTGTTAGTTTTTGGTCAAATGTTAAACATGTGGTTTGTGCGAGGGGCGATTGAGAAGTTTTGAGCCTGATACAGACAAAAGTAGGGCATGGTTCTCCATCATTCTGAGAAACAAACACTTCTCAAGAATATGTGAAATTTTTCCTCACTGGGCGCAATGTTGAGAAATGTTGGTTTCTCAGAATCCAAAAGATGGAGAACCACGCCCTACTTTTCCTACTCCCTATGAAGGCGCTATATCATGCAGCCAGCCCCCTCTGTTGGCCAAAAGGAGCATAACATGAGACATCTGCTGTGCTGTTTCCAGTGTTTTTAATCCACAGTTCTGCGTTCTTCAGTTGTTCATTAGATCATGTTTGGTTTCTTTTTAAGATTCATATAACTTAAAATTCATCATGTCCAAGTGAGAGCTCCCACTCTTTTTTTTTTCTTTTGTCCTACTAGTTCACTCACTGGATTAGTTGGTCTTTCTAGGCCAAGTCCTCCTGCCTTTAGTTTGGATGCTTCTAGATCAGGCTGTCTTCCAAGTTGTGGCGTGTCAGCAACACCTCCACCTCCCACAAGCCTTCATAAGAGCCGTTTAATTGAATAGTCATGAGCTTTACGCCATCTGTTATCTTCCCCCAGGCAGCTTTGGCCACACCCCCATCCACAATATACACATAAACTATTAGCCTGTCAAATACTACATCTCCAACAATGATGCTCTGTAAAATATTAAAAGAAAACTGCTGTAATCAACAGTGAAAGAGAAAGAAGATGCTCACCAGGACCCAGAGATCCAGCCCATGAAAGAGGATGATGGAACATTTGGAGAATACAGGTGAGCGCTCACCACCACCACAATATGTGCACTTTTTTCTTCACGATCCTGTGGCCTGATGGGAGTGTTTGTACCATATGTAGAGCATTTTACCAGGCTGCAGAGTCACTCTTCCACCAGGCTCCATTACCAAACACCCCATCGAGGCAAGACCAAATCCACCCTCCTCCGAATTCACCCTGATAACCCCCAAGTTCCCCGCGAACCAGACACTTAATCAATAAAAGACAACATGTCCATTTCAAGAAGCAGTTTCATCTCATTATACACTGAACTAACTACTGTTAGAATGTGTAAAACAAATCGTCTTAGGGTGAAGTAGTTGTAGTTTTTCCATTGTATTCACAAGACTTCAGAATGCAGAAAGCAAAAAGTCAATCTATGTCTGTTTTAACGGTATGAACGTTTGCCATTGTGCTTTTTTCATCTGCATGCTTTTTGTTGTCAAGATGTGAATTCATTGTATGTCAAGTAAGCGAAGATGTTCATGAATTGCTGTTTATGTGTTCCTTACATTTTTATTTTCATTTTTTGGGGGGGTCGGGGGTGTTTAGGTCTATGGAAAGGTAAGAGGAGATGCGCTAGACCAGCATGCCATCCCACCCGTCCTGTAAAACATGTCAGGCCAGTTATTGGCTCGCGACATTTATGCATTTCTAAAGGAAACAGAAAAACCATCGACTGACCCCAGTTTATAGTAGTGGAGGTAGGACCACCCCAAGAAGTAAACCAAACCAACTTTGTTTGGTTCCTCAGATGACCGAAAAACACAACCAGAATGTTGCCTCAAGTCAGATATTCAAGATGGTGTCCAAAATGGCCACCAAAATATATGTGTTGCTATGATACATTTTAGGGGCATTTTAATGGAAAATGGTTGTTTGCCAGCCATATTGGATACCATTTTGAATTTTAAACTCAAGAATGAAATTATCTTGGCACAAATTATAATCATGACCTAAATGTTTCTTGTTTCTATTGTTATTATTATTTTTTTTATTTTTTTAATTAAGTCCTTTATGTAATAAACTCCATTTTAATTGAAAAGAAGAAAAAAAAACATTTTGGTGACCATTTTGGACGTCATCTTGAATATCTTGAAGCCAGTTTTTAAATATTTATTTTCAATGTCTCAATTGTGTTTCATGGTGGTATAAGGAATCTGAAAAAGTAGATTTGGTCTTGTCCTTTAGCGGGTGCAAAGGGGGCGGTCCTAGCTCCACCAGCTGTGGCTGTGCCATCATACTCAGCGCTGTGATATCAAGTAGTCAGTGCTATACTGTAGTAACACTTTCAAACACTAAAATGTAACATTAAAATTAACAAGTTCGTTATGCCATTCTGGCTTCTTTTGTTTTTCTGTTTAATAAAAATCCATTGTGGTCATGTGAGATTGTTGCACACTTGGAAAGTTGCAGACAAGCAGGACAAAGGCAATAACAGACTTTATCTTTTTAAAATGAGACTGCAAAGTAAAGTGCATTTTTGATGAATGCATGCACAATGAAAGCACACTGACTGCTCATTTCAGAAATTGCATTCTGACGAAGAAGACAAACTATAGCCCCTTCCAAAAGTATTTAAATTACATGGCCGATTCAGCTGATTTTGCAGTACGCTAAAGACATTCCAATTACGATTTCTATATCATTGTTATTTTTTATATTTAGTTCCGTTTCATGGAAACGGTGGAAACTAGCAATAACGTTTTCTTTGCACCGTACACTGCTTTTGCCAGCTGTAAGACTGGCGGGGCCCTTTGAGAGCCCAAGTTTCTAGGCCACATCTTCATCAACAGTTAGTCAGGAAGGCAGACTAGAATTTGGAGTAGTACAGATGATCCATAACAGTTCTGAAACAAACTGGACTGATGAGACAAAAATTAACATCTACCAAGTGACAGAATTTCCATATTATTCAGCAAGAACTTTCCTATGCAGCAAGATTTACCTAATCATTATTTTTGGCTCAAGAGTTGGCTCAATGTGTAGACAGGGGTTTGATTCTCGGTGTGTGCCTCAAAGTACATGTGTCCCCAAACATGACCGAGGCACATAACAATGCACAAAAATCCAAATTTAAGAGTTCATAATACAGAAAGAGGTGCGACTTGTACTCCGGAAAATACCGATCTTCAATCCAGATGTCTTTGGTGTAAAGCAAAAACAATTAAATTTGCTTTGTTGTTCCAATACTTTTGTAGAGGACTATACAATAGTGCAGGGGACTGATACATCCTTTTTTTTAAGTGGTGGTCACTAACTCTGGATTCCTACAACCACCACAGCACTAACACACAATAGTGTAGAGCTGAGCTGATCTACTGTACAAGTGCCGTCACTACCTGTCCAACTGTAATTGCATTATAATAAACATTTGGATAGTTATAGCAATGTTTTTGCATTTGTTTGCCTCGTCTCCGGTGGTATAGCTGGATGACAGTGTGCACTTGTGCAGTGGAAAAGCCAGATTATCTTAATTTAAAGTGGTCGTGCTTGAGCCTGTTTTTTTTTTTTTTTTTTTTTTTTTTTTAAAGGGATTCTGACCACTGAGCTTCAATTCCAACAAAGTGAAGGAAGTATTATTATTTTTAAAATAATTTTACCTTCAAGTCAACTCTCCTCTTCCTTTACAGTGACACAGAGGACCACAAGCCGTTAAAAGGCAGCCGGACGCCCTCCAATGGAACGGTACGTCGCGACGAGAGCGATGACAGCCTGGTGGACTACGGGGAGGGCGGGGACGGCCAGTTCAATGAGGACGGCTCCTTCATCGGTCAGTACAGTGGCAAGAAAGAAAAAGACACGCACGAAGGCAACGAGAGCTCAGAGGCACCGTCACCCGTCAATGCCATGAACTCTTTCGTTTAGCAAAGCCATGGTTTGGTGGCAACGGCCACACCTTCAACAATCGGGACTGTCTCTAGGGTGACAGTAGCTGAGGTGGCAGTCATTATGGTGGCTTTCATTTCAGCAGGTGTCCCCAAAACTACTAACATGCCCTCATATCCATGCTCGCCACCCCGACCCTCTCACCACGCTCCACTGCAGCCTCCTTTGATCAGTATACAGACGCTCAACATGCCCCTCCCCCACCGTAACCGATTGAAGGAGGTGTGGCGAGGGACAAGAGGACTTTCAGAAACCAAGAAGAAAAGAGAGGAGAAGCAATATCGCAAAGCTGAAGGAATGTACGAGAAGACGTTTTATCGCTCCGCATGGAGATTAGTGGCGAAGTGTGTCAGTGCCATTTTGACATTTATAGAAAATATGATGTATCCAAATATATATATTCTATCAAAACATGTGACCCACAGGCAGGCAACGATCCGCTAAATTTACTTTCATAAACACTTGCATGGAGTAAGACATGACCCATTTTGCATCCACGTGTTGCAGAGGTGGACTGTTAGACTGTATATGCTGCACGCCTTCTAGCCGCTGGGTTTGCCTTTTGTATATTTTTGGGGGGTGGGGGGTGGTGTAAGTGTTACAGCATATTATATATAAAAAGGAAAGTGACAGCAGCGTTTTTGCGGTCATGGCTGTAAAACGTTTCACTAAGTAGAAGCTAGCCTCTTGTGAGACATATGAACTGTACAGATGTAACAGAAGAAGAGAGTTTTATTGAATAGTTAAGAATTTTTTGGGATTCATGGACGACGTTTGCGAGAACCGCCACACTGATTACCAATTTGGCTACTCTCGTCTTCTCAAGCTTGCTCTCTAAATTTTTTCTCTTTCAAATTTACAATTCCTAACACTAAATGAAGAAGAGTGAGTTGTGAGCACAGCGAGTTCAGGCAGCCAACTGCAGTTCTTGATATACCATAATTTCTGGAGTATAAGTCATGCTTTTTTACTAGTTTTGGAGTCCCTGTGACCTTTACTCCGGTGCGACTTATACTCCGATAAATATGGTACCCTCAAATCCACCTGTTGGCTCCAACTGTCATCTTCAAGTGAAACAATTGTCCAGTCACTCCCTAGTTTCGTCCTTAGTGTCTGCTGCTGGGAGGGACAAGGTTGGAATGTTACAACCACCAACCTACATCCAGTGGTGGGCACAGCTAACCAAAAAGTTAGCTTCGATAACCATTAATCCGATAACTGAAAATTTATCTTTTGTGACGCTAAACCGCTGAAAAATTTATCTTTATTACAGATAACCGATAACTTTTCGTATTGATTTGGACACGGCCACATCAGATTACACTGTCGGCCTCTGATAAACCAGTTTCACTTTAAGCACCGCAGGGGCTGCTGGGTAAATTCAAGGATCACAAACACAAAAAGAACACACGGTATTATACACACTGTCATTTACAAGCTAAAAGCTGCTGCTTTTTTCACACGCTTTGAACCCTGCGGCTTAAACAACCAAAATACGTCCATTAATGCATTGATTGGCAGAGTAAAAATTCTTACCTGTTAGTTTCAGTGGGATTCATCTGAAGAAATAATCAACATAAAGCGTCCTGATTATCCAAAACAGTGTCTAAAATGGTGAAGAAAAGTCCCTCTATAACACAGCTGCTCTGTGAGATCTCCTCTCTCCCACCGAGTCTTGGCGATTAAATTATCGAGTAAGCCACAAAGAAATAAAATAAAATTAATCCGTTTTGTTTGTGTTGAGCGGATGGTAATGGTGTAACGCCCAAAGTGAACCTGAACTACACTACCCACAATGCTCCTTGTGTCGACCGGCCAATCACGTCTTGCGCTTAATGATGACTTCATCAGCAAGTGACAGTCAGTCTGCCACAAACCACTGATCTACACAGGACAGGGACTAAAATGTTTGATTTTAGGGTTTACAAATGTTTTTGACTGTTAAACTTTGCTCACTTTACCAGCAAAAAAATGTTAGCGGACTGAAAGTTCAGAATGAAATTTATCGGAAGATAACTGGTCGGCTGATGGTTTTTAAACTTAAATGAAAAGCTAATCCACGAGCAAAAACTTTGCTAGTTATTGGATTAGAGGAACAGTGCCCACTATTGCCTACATCTACTTAAATAATGAAATGTCCTTTAAGCATTGGCTGACTGTAAAAACCTTTTGGTCGTGGTCGGTTCCAGACCATCCAACAAAGAGCCACCCCATCATCGTTTCCAATACTATCTTCACTCATTTGCCTTGTGTCCCACAAAGAGACAAAAGCGTTTTAGGTGTACAGTTAAGCACCTGAACAGGATAAACAGTACAAACTGCAGATTCCTAAAAGAAGTTCAAAAAGATCTCAGCATAGTTTCTCGTGCCTTTGTAGAGAATGATGGTTTAGATACGGACATCCTTCTTCATACACAGTTAAGGTCTTGGAATAAATAAATTAGGTGCATGTCAAAAACAATCTCACATTACTCTTACTGCAGCTGTGAAGACAGTTTTCATAAAAGCATGGAAAACTTTGCAGTCTTGACATTGAGCTTCTGTGGGTAGTAGCGTTATAGGTGTCCTGACAAGACAAAGTTGAGAGGAAAAGGCCAGCAAACACTAAAAGTGACAGGGTGTAAACTGTTGACAAATATGGGCTGTCGATGGACTTGCAACCAACATGTTAGAGTTTGGTGCTTTTATCGTACCGTATATTTAGTTTGTGTAGAAGTGGTGAGTCAAGTCAAGTCAGAGAGCATGTGCTGGTGCCACACTGTGGCACATACTCAAAACTCAGAGGTGTCTTGGAATGCAAACACCCAGACAGACAAGTGTTACATCCCCACCTCTCAAAAGTAACCACGTAATGTACCGCAGCCAGGGTAAGTGTGGCGTCCCCTTGGCCTTCTCGAGGCACTGGGGTCTTCAACACTCCCACAAATCACCTATGCATTGGATCTTGCATTGAGAAACGCGCCACATGGACAGAATGTCGAATTTGACGCTCCCTCTCAATGAAAAAGATACTTCTCATCTTAGTCTCCCTAAGTAACTGTTTGATGCAAAATCATTCCAGCGGTACCCAAGGATCCACCAAAGAAACAGAATACCAAAAACATTCAGTCATCACTTTAAATGACTGCCAACAGCTAAGTCCATTGAAGCTCTGAAGTCACCAGCTGGATTTCCAATCCTATGGTCAAATCCTTTGGGTAATAACTGACAGAATGAGATGAAGCAACAAGTTGAGGTAATTTGGATGTGTTCAGGATACATCAAAATAGGAGTAGATCTCACAGTAGACCCAGAACACACTGAAACCACTGCTGGAGGCCAAAGCAGGCCACACATCATTTCATAGCCTCTTACCACTACGATCCAATCTCAAAGAAATGGTGGAAAATGAAAGAACTGAATACGATCTTTATTTCCAAGAGTGATCTTTAGATGTTGACTAATGTGCAGTCAATCAATCATGATTGATTGGTGACTAATGTGCATGCCCTTTCCTGTCATATCTGGAGGATTGTTGAAGACCAAAATGCAGAAATCAGTAAAATCATCAGGATTTTGATGGTACTTCAGAATATCAGAAGAAGTCTGTAATATCAGGAGCTGCCTGGACTCTAGAGGCTGGAGGGCGCCTGGCTGTGGCAGATAGATGGTTACTTTTGAGAGGTGGGGATGGACTGGATGCCTGCCTGGGTGGTTGTCTTCCCAGAATGTGTGGTAGATGCGGTGACGCGACTTGCATTGGGAACATTTTGTGGAAGAACAAAACGGGCTTTGTTCAGCCTCATTTACATTTTTTTTTTAAAACCCTTCCATTCAAGAACCAATCAAATCATGCAGAAGAAGACCTTTTTGGAGTCTTGATTCTCCTTCTCCATTTTTGTTATTACACTGGGGTTTGTGGTGTACCACCCCTTTGCCAAGTCCTCTGCTCTTTGACAAAATGGCTCGAGAAGACCATGACCAAGAACATGTTCCAACCTTTCCAGTGCCATTTCAGCTGACATTATACTGTGTGATTTTAGCTTTATTGCTCCGAGGTATAAAAATACTCTCCCAATTTTAATGCACGTCAATGGCGTTCGCTCCTACGGTTCCGGTGTTTTACGGTTTTTCAACGAACAACTTCTTGGATCTCACAGTGACTTTTATTTTGGTTTGTAGTGGTTTAATACGCTTGAACCAGAACAGATCTGGTTCTAAATGGGTAAAAATACCCTACTGTTGTTGTTCTGGGGCCAAAGTTTACAATACTGAGGAAAAATTCTAGAGAATTTGTGGACTGATATTAATAAATAAATTCAGCTCAAACGTTCGAATATTCTTGACAATCACATGACGCAGCCTGTAATGAACGCCTCATGTCATCGCGTCCATTTCCACTCGCCAAAATACTGCCAAACGAGTTAATGGGTAAATCCAGGCTTGAACTGGTACCACAGTGGAACAGACTGGACTGCAGAAATGAAGTAGACTGAAACCTGCAAGCAGAATATTGATTGTAAGTGAAAATACAGCTTGTTTCACTGCAAACACTGGTGACGTTTAAGCATTTAACCATATTCATGTGTTGTCACGTTTCACTGGAACTCTCAACGCATCAGTGTTTTTCTATTCACATAAACAACCAAGGCTTTTGCGTGATTGTTTGGGCGCACGGGGGCGTGCGTGCTGCACATGCATCCCACTGCATTAATGCGTGCTTATTGTACTTTATTATTTTTACGAGTAATAGTCGGATGGTGCGTCAAGCTCATCTCAAGAAGATACGTGGTCCACATTTCCATGTTGTACGTAAATTTATCATAACTTGCATCAAGTTTTTAGGTTGCAATCGCAACCCCCCCCCCCCCCCCCCCCCACACACACACACACATACACCTATGTAGATATTTTTTGGGCAAATTTTGTACAATGCAGTGGCTTGAATTGATATATTGGGGTTGACACTGAGCGCTTGACCTCAATCAGATCTGCTGTATTTTGGGTCGGCGGGGTTTAATCAGGGCAAAATATGGCGAGAAACCGGACTATTTACAATTTTCACTTTATTAATTTGCTGTGAAACTTATTTAATTTTTCTTTTGGGATCTGGGGAGTCAGGTCACTTTGCACACTCAGCTGTGTATCGGTTATAAGGACATTTATTAACTTGTGACTGAGCTTTTGTGACACCTGTATTGTTTCTGTATCTGACAGCTCATGCACTTTTTTTATTTAAAAAAAACAAACTTTAAAAGGATGCATAATCAAATATCTGACAATATGATGGCATTGTGCTGCAGCGCTATATGGATGTGTGGTGTCCTAGCAACAAACATCCTTTTAAGAGCTTGCATTAAAGCTACACTGTGTAGGATTTAGAGGCATTACCATAAATGGTATATAGCATGTTCATTAGTGTATAATTACCTGCAATAAATGAACTGTTGTGTTCTCATTAGTTTAGAATGAGCCTTTCTTATCTATATGGGAGCAGGCCCCCTCACGGAGGCCGCCATGTTGCATCGCCACATTGTTAAAGTTGCCCAAAATGGACATACTTGGCATCTCACATTTTCAGCGCATCTGGAAGGCAAGAAAACACAAATCCCTATCACCAAAGAAGCAAAAATGTGAAGAGAAGCAAAATCGTGACCAGCAACAGCATAATGCAATCTGCAACATCACCAATAGATGACACAAAATCCTACACACTGTAGCTTTAAAATAAAATAAACGCACACAACTAAACTGTAATTCGGAGCCAATACAGTGTGAATATATTATGACTGTTGGACGTGGCGTATAAAATGTGATATTCTCGTTTACATTGATGCTACACAAGAAGCATGAAAGGCTGTGAAAATGGTTTATTCTACAACATGAAAAATTTTGTATTTTAAATGACGTTTAAATTAAATAAATGTTGGTTTCAGGATTTCAAATGGTTCTTTTTGTTGCCCCATACAGTAAAACACATGGAAACCTAAAACCGCACAGTGTTTAGAAATTAAAAGGATTGTGGATGCAGAGTGAGGATCGCCCACTAGATGTCGCCATCATAGTAATTTGTGCATTTGAATGTTTTGTTGTTATGATTCAGTGCTTTGAGTATTTTAATTTTAAACAGCATAATTTTCCGAAGCACTTACTTCCTTTTGGAGTCAGAAAACAACTTTCACTTACAGGTGTTTCATTTTGTGTTACCAAATCATTTTTCTAAAGGAATTGTTTTACTTATAGTAAACACTTATTATAGTGTACACTTGATACCATCGTCCTATGTTTTGGACACTTCAAAACAATGAGTTGTGTTCTGAAACAGCTGTTTCATCGAGGGTTTTGAGTATTTTCAAACAACGAATAATTTCTAAAACAGCTGATTCATATGTTTCAAAGAGTATTTCAAAACTTTATGAAACAGTGACTCATTCTGAAACACTTACTGAAATTATTATTTTTTTATCATTTCAAAACAGTGAATAATTTTATCAACCAATCCCCACTGTGTTCTGTCACCATGCTATAGTGTTTCAAGCAATTAAAAAGAGTGAATTAAGCTGCAGTGGTTCATTTTGTTTTTAGCATTGCAAGACAGTGGATATTTGTGTGAAGCGGTTACTTCACTTTAGCTTTTGAGCATTTTTAACAAACGGAATAAATGTGTGAAGCATTATTTCATTTAATGTTTTGAGCATTTCAAATGGGTGAAACCTCTCTGAAGCACTTGTTTCGTTTAGACTTTAGCCAATTTCAAAAATAGTTTTATTCAGTGGGTTTTGAAACAGTGAAATATTTTCTGAACCAAACAGTCCCTACTGTTGATTTTCATTACACTGCTTCAGAAATGCCACAACAAAATCATTTTCTGAAGTACCTGTTTCAGTAAGAACATTGACATTTCATAACAGTTAATTTTGTGCTTTAAGTATTACTAAATAGAATCAGTCTGAAACATTTAACAGTTAATCAATTTCTGAACCAAGCAACCCAATTGTAGATATCATACTAGTGTATCAAGAAATTTAAAAACTCATTTTGACTGTTTCAAACCAGTGAAGACATGTTTTGAAGTGTTTTGGCATGTCAGAGAATCAGTTTGAAACAAGTTTTTCAAACAGAGTGAATTATTTTCTAAATACTTCAGAACAATGATTATTTTGTTTAAATTGAGGCTTTTCAGGTTTCAAATCCCGCAAAATCTCAGAGAGGTCGCTGCGCTGCGAGATCTCAGTAACATTGAGAACTGCATTGAGACGCTCTGATCACGCTGCACTTTAACCGTTGCACACAGACAACACCATTAACATTGCATCATAAAACTATTTTTATAATCAATCAATCAATCAATCAACTTTTTTTTTATATAGCGCCAAATCACAAACAGTTGCCCCAAGGCGCTTTATATTGTAAGGCAAGGCCATACAATAATTATGAAAAACCCCAACGGTCAAAACAACCCCCTGTGAGCAAGCACTTGGCAACAGTGGGAAGGAAAAACTCCCTCTTAACAGGAAGAAACCTCCAGCAGAACCAGGCTCAGGGAGGGGCAGTCTTCTGCTGAGACTGGTTGGGGCTGAGGGAAAGAACCAGGAAAAAGACATGCTGTGGAGGGGGGCAGAGATCGATCACTAATGATTAAATGCGGAGTGATGCATACAGAGCAAAAAGAGAAAGAAACAGTGCATCATGGGAACCCCCTGTTTTGAAACACAAGGTTCGGTCAGATCGGCACACAGAAATGATCACACAGACTGCATTTTGCTAGAATAAAAAGGCGTATATTTATTCCCCACAAAAGCAGTTACATCAAACACAAGTGGTTGCAGCGCATTTTTCTCTTACCGTGACGCCTTTAAGGTGGAGAGCCAACACCTTCAGCAGAGTGCGCCTGTCAACCGGCTGGGCGTTCGTACGTTAACCCGCAGCAGACTCTGTTGAAGCATGGTTCTACTCCCTCTTTTCTAGTGTGTCCGCGAAGGGAGGGTGAGTGGCCAACTCAACCTCCCTGGCGCACATAATTTCTTTAATCAACAGGCATCTGAAAGTTATTTCAAAGATATAATAAAAGCAGTTCTTCACTCCCAGTTCAGAATGATCCCAGCATGCTTCACTCCCAGTCGTTAGTGGCTACGAAAACAAAGTCGTGCTATCAGTGTAATAATAACAAGTACATCCAGCTCTTCGCTCCCAGTTCAGACTGACCCCAGAGTGCTAAAACAAAATTAAATAACAAATACATTCTCAGGGTTACTTTAAGACAGGTGCAAAACAGCACAATAACATTTTTATTATACACCCCCCCACAGTCTACGTCTAAAGCAGCATAACCAAGGGATAGTCCAGGGTCACCCGATCCAGCCCTAACTATAAGCCTTAGCGAAAAGGAAAGTTTTAAGCCTAATCTTAAAAGTAGAGAGGGTATCTGTCTCCCTGATCTGAATTGGGAGCTGGTTCCACAGGAGAGGAGCCTGAAAGCTGAAGGCTCTGCCTCCCATTCTACTCTTACAAACCCTAGGAACTACAAGTAAGCCTGCAGTCTGAGAGCGAAGCGCTCTATTAGGGTGATATGGTACTACGAGGTCCCTAAGATAAGATGGGACCTGATTATTCAAAACCTTATAAGTAAGAAGAAGAATTTTAAATTCTATTCTAGAATTAACAGGAAGCCAATGAAGAGAGGCCAACACGGGTGAGATATGCTCTCTCCTGCTAGTCCCCGTCAGTACTCTAGCTGCAGCATTTTGAATTAACTGAAGGCTTTTTAGGGAACTTTTAGGACAACCTGATAATAAAGAATTACAATAGTCCAGCCTAGAGGAAATAAATGCATGAATTAGTTTTTCAGCATCACTCTGAGACAAGACCTTTCTGATTTTAGAGATATTGCGTAAATGCAAAAAGGCAGTCCTACATATTTGTTTAATATGCGCTTTGAATGACATATCCTGATCAAAAATTACTCCAATGTGCCTAAAACTCTTGTGAATATATCCTCTGGGTTTATAGACGTTGTTATTGCGTTTATTTTATGTAAATATGTGAGAATCACAGGCTGTCTCTCCGTTATTTTCAATGGGAGCTGCTGTGAGCTACGCTCGCTTCCTGATCATATCGTTCTGGGGGAAAGTGAAGTTTGCTCTTTAACGTCTTGATTATTGTTCTTTACAACACTGTTTGTCCTCTTTGTTCCAGACTAATAAATATAATATGTCTGAAATTCGGTTTGCGCTTATTAAATTCCACGCAGATTAAACGTAGCAGACATGGATTTTTTGTTATAATTGTTTTAGCACGTTTTCAGGGTATCATGCAGCAGTCTCTTAACATGATGAAAAGCATAAAAAAAATGAAATTTTTGTAGTATAATATTCATTTACAATTGTCATCGTGTGGATTCTCTATGTTTTGACTGCAGCGACTCTCTGGCACGCAAGGGATTATGGGATACGTGAAAACCCTGAATATTGTAAAACCCTTTATTGACTAATTACGTACATGATTAATATTGTGGAAGGGGCTGTACGCCCTCCCCCCATGCCTATGCCTATTACTCAGTGGTGTATCATGAAAAATATTGTGGTAAAACTGTTGAACCGTTTGGTTTGCAGTTCGGGTCTGAAGCACTTGTTTAGACTTTTGCCAATTTCAAAAATAGTTTTATTCAGTGTGTTTTGAAACAGTGAAATATTTTCTGAACCAAACAATCCCTACTGTTAATTGTCATTACACTGCTTCAGAAATGTCACAACAAAATCATTTTCTGAAGCACCTGTTTCATTAAGAACATTGATGTTTCAAAACAGTTTATTTTGTGCTTTAAGTATTTCTAAATAGAATCAGTCTGAAACACTTAACAGTTAATCAATTTCTGAACCAAGCAACCCAGTTGTAGTAACTGTAATTGATACAAGTGTATCAAGAAATTTAAAAACTCATTTTGACTGTTTCAAACCAGTGAATACATTTTTAATATAGGTTTTGAAGTGTTTTGGCATGTCAAAAGAGAATCAGTTTCAAACAGTGAATTGTTTTCTAAATGTTTCAAAACAATGATTATTTTGGTTAAATATTGTAAAAACCTATTGACTAATTATATGACTAATATTGTGGAAGGGGCTGTACCCCCCTCCCCCTCCTCCGCCCCCCTGCTTACGCCTATGACCCAGTGGCGCATCATAAAAACTATTGTGGTAAAACTGTTGGGCCATTTTGTTTGCTGGTTTAAACACCTTAATAAAGTGTTATTGTGATTAAATAACAGAAAAGTTGTTCACATCGTGCATCCTGCTATGAGCGCGCGCGCGCTAATCAATCTACACGGGCGCAGCAGCAGCTGGTGCCCACGTGTGCCCCATCCTCCGTGTATTCTGGACCAATCACGGCCATTCCTCGCTGCCACCCGGAGGTGCCACTCATCCGCTCTCCTCCAATAGAAAAGTTAATCCGAACGGGACGCTCCGGTCGGTCGGGGCTGACGTGGGACGATGCGGTTCGGGTCCAGGTGTGCCGCGCACACAGCGTCCTGATTCTGCCTCAAAGGTAAGAGCGTCATGACATGGACGCGCGTGCATGGCTTAATAGGAGCTTGTGGGAAGACAAAAAATATACATTTAAAAAAATGCATGAATAAAAACCGGGGACGTGTTGAGCTCCGCGCTGCAGAAGTGGACCGGCACACGTGCGCAGTACCGCAATGCAGAACGGTGCCGCTGAAGTGATGTCAGGGACCGCGCGCGCGCTGTGCACAATGAATTTTAGGAGGCTGCTGTTTGTGGGAGAGGGACCGCGACAAAAGTCAGCAAAGGTCCCACAGAGGTTTGGTTTCACACAGAAAGCAGACTCAAGGTTAAAGTGTCAACTGGGCGTCAAGGACGCGCCGAGCGGGGCAACACCCTGCTCATGTTGGGAACTTAACAGGGGCCTAGTCACACATGTGGGTGTCGCACGAGATGTTGCCACATTTTGAAAACAGTATATGGTTAATTTTTTTTAAATACCTCATATTGTCCGTCCCCCACCCCTCCGCCCCAATTGATTGGAGGGTTGTTGTTTTCTGTTTCAAACATTTTGAAGCAGTGAGCCATTTCCATTAGAGTTTCAAATACTCTGAAGCAGTGAATCATATTTTGAAGCAGTTATTTCATTTAAGTGTTTGGAATATTCCAAAACAACTTATTTTCTGACATTGTGTTTCAAATATTCTGAAGCAGTGAATCATATTTTGAAGCAGCTATTTCATTTGAGTGTTTGGAATATTCCAAAACAACTCATTTTCTGACATTGTGTTTCAAATATTCTGAAGCAGTGAATCATATTTTGAAGCACTTCTTTCATTTGAGTGTTTGGAATATTCCAAAACAACTCATTTTCTGACATTGTGTTTCAAATATTCTGAAGCAGTGAATCATATTTTGAAGCAGCTATTTCATTTGAGTGTTTGGAATATTCCAAAACAACTCATTTTCTGACATTGTGTTTCAAATATTCTGAAGCAGTGAATCATACTCTGAAGCAGTTATTTCATTTGAGTGCTTGGAATATTCCAAAGTGTTAAAAAAATTAAAGAAATTAAAGTTCTTTAATGTAAAGGTGGTATTATTATTATTATTATTGCTGGTGCTGCTGTTGTTGTAGTTACAGTAGTAGTATTTTCAACACATTTTGAAGCAGTGAAACATTTTCTTTAAGTGAGCAGTTTAATACTATAAGCAATGAAGCAGCAAACCATTTCTTAAATTAATATTTCACTTAATGTTGAAACATTAGACAGCAGCAAGACCTTTTCCAAAGTATCATATTGTGTTTTGACGATTTAATACATCTTATTCTTGAAGCAGTGAATCATTTTCCAAATCAATTGGTGCATTCTGAGAATGTCAAAACCACAAAAAATTTAGATACAATTTTCTCATTGACACATTCACAGATTTTGAAACAGCTAATTATTTTCTGAAAATGATTGTTTCAAACATTTTGATGCAGTGAATCCTTTATTTAAAAAGTTTCAATAAGTATTTAAAATGTTTTAAATGCTTTTGAAAATGATTTGTTGCACATGTTTCATTTAATGTTTTGAGCATTTCAAGACAATTATTTGGCAACATAATTAGTTTATTTATTGGTTGGAATGTTTTTGAAAAAGTGAATTGGTTTGTGGCACTGTTGATTCATTGGGGCTTGAAACATTTCATAACAATGAGTCATAGTCTGAAACACTATTTCTTTGATTGTTTCACATATTTTGAAAGAGCTGCTTTGTAAAACAACAGGTTTGTTTGATTTTAATCTAATTAATGACAAGTGGAAGGTAATGTCTTCCTGACCTAAAACCAAAATTGAACAATAAAGTTTCATTTTAGTTCAAATAAACAAACAAATCCTGAAAACTGACATGACTGCAAATCTGTCAAACAAGCACTTATTTTTACCCTGACATCCTCTAAAAACTGCCTCTGGACATTGAATAGGAACCTAGAAAAACAGAATGCAAGAGGAATTAATCAGTCATTTCTTGAGGAATTTACTTAAAATGTGTTTTCACAGACCCAACCAGGGTTCAGTCGGTCACTGAGACACCAGGCTTAATACACAAACTGACCTAAATTTCACTGGTCTGTCCAAAGACGATCTGTGAAAGGATTACTGCCACCCAAAACACAAAATCACATGAGCTCCAATGGTCATCTAAAAAGCCAAATATTACATTTTTTTAAGGGTTGCCTTGTCAAATTATATAAAATATGAAATTCTTGCAAACCTTCCAAATAAAATCAGATTTTGATTGTTTTATACAGTAATGTGAACGCAGTCTTGAGGAGATAAAAATGGGATTTAGTTGTTTTGTTACGTAAGAAGCATCAACTCAGTGGGCTTTTTGGTTGCATGCTTTAATGTCTTTAAAGGGGTAGTACTCTTTTCGAGCAAGCTAACACAAGTCACCAGGTTTCTTAAAACAGATATTGAAGTTACATACTCCAGAGACACTCAGGTGATGCACTTAAAAATAAATAAAAATTACAGGGCTATGAAATATATGTGTGTGTGTTGCACTTCCGTGACATATGTCACACATTTTGCATACAGCAGGGGAGTTTCTATGTGTACAGTCATCAAATTGTAAGATTTTCACAATGTTTAATGAGAAACTCCACATATATTTAACAGTAAATGTACATAAAAACAGACTTCCCAGTATAATACATCTGGTGACGAACATTAGCTTGCTCATAAAGTGAATAATATGATCCATTTAAAGGGAATAAAGAAAACCTAAATTTATGTAATAAAAAATGACAAAGGGTTCTTAAACGATGTTTTTATAATGTTAATTATAAAAAATCGTATTTTCAGTGCGTGAAGGTTCAGTATAGTTTGTGTGTTAGTACCCTTAGCACTAGTACGTAGGTATTGACTGCTGGGTAATGTTAGCTAAACTGATGTAGCCACAATGATTTAAGCTATGTGTTGGTCATAGTTTTTAATACCCGTGGCCAGTCTACAAAAATATGTATGAATTTATCACCTAACCCCAGTTTAAGGTTTGTTTGTCTTAGCTAGCTTGTTATCTTTGAGATTAATGGCCATTTTTGCTCTTCATTCATCCCACCCTGGTCATGTAGGCCTTACATACATTCTACTTCTTTATCCATTTCTGGTTTGGCCGTGAGTTAGGAGCAGTCAAACACCCGTTTGAGCTTTAAACCAGCTCTTCAGTAACCCTGTAGAGACTTTCAGGGTCCCATTATCCCCTGAGTGCTTGGATGGGTTCCGGTCTGACTCGCCAGTTGCAAACAGCGAAAATGGTGTCACCACTCGTCACACTCAAGGAAAAGAAACGTACAGTAGTGTTCAGAATAATAGTAGTGCTATGTGACTAAAAAGATGAATCCAGGTTTTGAGTATATTTCTTATTGTTACATGGGAAACAAGGTACCAGTAGATTCAGTAGATTCTCACAAATCTAACAAGACCAAGCATTCATGATATGCACACTCTTAAGGCTATGAAATTGGGCTATTAGTAACAAAAAAGTAGAAATGGGGGTGTTCACAATAATAGTAGCATCTGCTGTTGACGTTACAAATTCAAAACTATTATGTTCAAACTGCATTTTTAGCAATCCTGTGAATCACTAAACTAGTATTTAGTTGTATAACCACAGTTTTTCATGATTTCTTCACATCTGCGAGGCATTAATTTTGTTGGTTTGGAACCAAGATTTTGCTCGTTTACTAGTGTGCTTGGGGTCATTGTCTTATTGAAACACCCATTTCAAGGGCATGTCCTCTTCAGCATAAGGCAACATGACCTCTTCAAGTATTTTGACATATCCAAACTGATCCATGATACCTGGTATGCGATATATAGGCCCAACACCATAGTAGGAGAAACATGCCCATATCATGATGCTTGCACCACCATGCTTCACTGTCTTCACTGTGAACTGTGGCTTGAATTCAGAGTTTGGGGGTCGTCTCACAAACTGTCTGCGGCCCTTGGACCCAAAAAGAACAATTTTACTCTCATCAGTCCACAAAATATTCCTCCATTTCTCTTTAGGCCAGTTGATGTGTTCTTTGGCAAATTGTAACCTCTTCTGCATGTCTTTTATTTACCAGAGGGACTTTGCGGGGGATTCTTGCAAATAAATTAGCTTCACACAGGCGTCTTCTAACTGTCACAGCACTTACAGGTAACTCCAGACTGTCTTTGATCATCCTGGAGCTGATCAATGGGTGAGCCTTTGCCATTCTGGTTATTCTTCTATCCATTTTAATGGTTGTTTTCCCTTTTCTTCCATGCATCTCTGTTTTTTTTTTTTTTTTGGCCATTTTAAAAGCACTGGAGATCATTGTAGATGAACAGCCTATAATTTTTTGCACCTGCGTATAAGTTTTCCCCTGTCCAATCAACTTTTTAATCAAACTACGCTGTTCTTCTGAACAATGTCTTGAACGTCCCATTTTCCTCAGGCTTTCAAAGAGAAAAGCATGTTCAACAGGTGTTGGCTTCATCCTTAAATAGGGGACACCTGATTCACACCTGTTTGTTCCACAAAATTGACGAACTCAGTCTGAATGCCACACTACTATTATTGTGAACACCCCCTTTTCTACTGTTTTTTTTTTTTACTAATAGCCCAATTTCATAGCCTTAAGAGTGTGCATATCATGAATGCTTGGTCTTGTTGGATTTGTGAGAATCTACTGAATCTACTGGTACCTTGTTTCCCATGTAACAAGAAATATACTCAAAACCTGGATTAATCTTTTTAGTCACTTAGCACTACTATTATTCTGAACACTACTGTACATATTCAAATGTAAGTTAATCAATATATATAGATAGATAGATAGATAGATAAAACAGCTGAGTGGATCCTTGTCATTTGATTGGTGCTTTGTATGTCACGTGACATGGATTATTCATCCCATTTGTGTTGCATTGCATTTAGAGTGCAATTTGGTTCCATTTAGCATGCAAATTTGGTTCCATACATTTGGTACCATTGCACTCTGCGTGCACACACACACACACACACACACACACACACACACACACACACACACACACAAAACAAATCCACTGCTGCTGTAGGAGCTGTTAGGAGGAAGTTAGAATGAAAAGCTGGACTAATTTCTGACGTGATTTTTTTTTTTTTCGCTGCATTGAGGAAGTACAGTCTTTTTTTTATTTATTTATTTATTTTTGGAAGTACACGTGCGCACAAGTGCCATCCCAGGATGTTAAAACAAACATGGCACGGAGTGTGTGTTCCTGATGGACGATGATTTTTTCTAACACACACACACAACTCCTATTTAAAGTTCATGTTGGACTTTAGCAACAGTGGAACACCAAACTGTGAGTCCCTTTTTTATTGTTTAGAAATTAATAAAATAGCAAATGACAAGGATCTATTGCTATCTATAGCTGTTATATAAAACAAATAATGAATGTTTTTACATTCTTTCAATGGTACGGATGTTTAATTCGGTGAAAGCTGGAACAAACCATTCAACGAGGCGAAGCTGAGTTGAATGGTTTGTTCCAGCTTTCACCTCATGAAATATTTGTACCATTGAACTCATAAACATTCATTATTTGTATAGGATATTTTAAATCCCAGGATGAATTGCACCTAGGTTATGTGCCACCAATATTTTCAATTCAGAAGGACCTTAATTTCCCGATAACTGGAAGGAAACAACAAATCTCCGCACAACGCCATGTTAGCGCGTGACCTGAACCACTCCGTGCGTGTAAAGGATCATGGGACCCTGAAGTCATCATACATGATGTCATTGATGTCATGTTATCAGTAAGGAAATTCTTCTGTGTTTACAGTCACACAAGCTGGTCATTTTTAACATAGTTACATGGTTAGTGGTCTGTTAGAAGCCACCAGTTCATTGGTTGAGAGTGGTCACATGGTCTAGAGTCAACTTCCTGTTCAGCCGTTTTATCAGAACAGATCCACTGGAGAACATTTTAATGCCTTTGCATTCTTGAATCTTCTGCTTGTTTAACGACTTCCAGAAGCATTGCGTGTAAGTAATTAGTTAAAATAAGTGCGATGAGTCAGTATTTCCGTTTGTTGTGTTTTTATACACTTTGTGATGCTGTGTAACACGAGCAGCTCACTGGTGTCATGTATGCAGTGATATTTAATTACCAGTCTCACTCAGGAAATTTGTACTTTATGTTCTGACTTAATTTACATGATTTGCAGTGTCTCTGTATGAGAATTACATTATTTTTACTGACAGTGGAGATAATTATACTCAAATGAAATGTTATTTTGTGATTAGTTTCGCAGATTCAGTAATTAGTAAGCTGTGTCCAAGACATTCCCAAGTAAAGGAGACGGAACTTTATTCCCCGTGTCTGGCTCATCGTTCAACCTACAATTACTGGCTGTTTAGCTAACTGTCAAACTGATTGTTTAGCTAACTGTCAACTCGTGCACAGTAGGCACGAACAGAATGCATGATGTCATTCGACCTATTGAGAAATCCCATAATTCCTTCTGCACCAGAGAGGCGCTGCAATCAAACAACATGAAATCCGCCACAATGTAAATTTTTATGCCTATCGTAACATTTATAAGAGACGGCATGCATGAGACCCTGAAAACTTGTAAAAAGCAGTATTCCAAATATTGTGTGCCTGTTACCTTCAACCTGAGTGGAACTTCATGAATGCAAACCCAATTCCAGACATCTTACATGTATGTTACTCTGGAACAAACGGTACAAACAGTGTTGTAAAGTAGAGGTGGGTGATACCGGGAATTTTGGTATTGATCTGATACCAAGTAAATACAGGCCCAGTATCGCCGATATTGATACCGATACTTTTTCATATTTAAGCTTCATAGATCCAAAGGCTCCAAAAGACCTAGGATAGAATTTTGCCAAACATTGTATGTGAGAACAAAATACTTTATTATCACAATCAACATTTGTGTTTAAAAAATATCACTCAACACAAACTTAAAACAAAATCTACTGAGGTAGAGGGCTGACTCGAGGAGAGTGCTGAGTGGGCGGGCCAGGCTGGGCCTATCCGCATGGCTGTTGGGTGGCGCCGCTGAGCCATGTGATGGCACAACAACAAAAGACCAGAGGGGGGAGGGTGCGCTGCTCCGTGTTGTGTGACATAGCGCAGCGCTGCTCTTACAGAGTGTAAACTTTGATGAATCTGCATGCGCAGCAGTCAGTGCATGCGGGAGAGAAAAAGCTTGAGTATCGTTCTTTTTATAGGGGTCGTTTAATATCAATACCAGCATTGGTATCAATATTATCGATATTAGGATCGATCCGCCCACCTCTATTGTAAAGCACAATAAGCAGGATGTTGAGAGCAAACTTCACTTTCCACCATAATGACATGAAGAGGACGAGATCGCGGCTCACGGTAATTCCCATTGTAAATAACGGTGAACTCACTTGAGATTCTCACATGTTTACATAAAACAAACAATAACAATGTCTAAAAGCCTAGATAATATATTCATTTATTATATTCAGTTTTAGGCACAAAGAGTTTTACCTTGCGATGTTAATGCCATTGTCCGTGTGAGCGTCTCAATGCGGGATTTTGTGGGATTTGAAATCTCAATCGGGCAAATGGAGGGTTTTTCCAATAGTCTGTGGATACACAGCGACTGTGAAAGTCGAAAAGAGCACTCAGAAGTTTGATTGTGAACAATATTTTAATATGACTCGGATTGTAAAAAATGAGAACTTGTCCTTTAAAATGGTTATCTTACAGGGGGGTTTGAGTTACATTTTAACGTAACTCAAAAGTACACATTATTTTGCGAGCTATTCTGATTTTGTTCTTTTAGCCTCTTCTTACTCACTCACACACACACACACACACACACTCTCTGGCCTGTTATTTTTCTGAATCACTGTGCGACAGTGGGAGTTCAAATGCTGCACTTGCTAACTGGAGTATTTGCAGTGTCATCGTGCAGAATTGATGTATAAGCAGCAAGGGTGTTGGCGCCGCACACGCTGTCTGGCACAGTACTGAAAGCTGAATGTGCACGTACTCCTTTATGGCTGTGCATAACTGCTAGCAGCTTCTGCTGAGTCATTCCTCATTCTGAGTCATTCATAGGCACAGTGGGAGATTCCAGCTAGCTGTGTGCGTCCATCATATTGTACAACGTTCACATCATCAGACAAGCAGCAAACAGTCTCTGTGCACTTTAAATATAACGCATTGAGCATTGTCTTCTTTATAATTTGCAGTTGTTTAATTAGTATCCCAGTGCAAAGTACAAGGATGTGTCTATATATATATATATATATATATATATATATATATATATATATATATATATATATATATATACATAGTTATTTATATTAATTATTAAGATAATATTGTCTATTTGCCCCATTGACGTATCCCATAATCCCTTGCGTGCCAGAGAGTCGCTGCAGTCAAACAACATATAGAGAATCAACATGATGACAGTTGTAAATGAATATTATACTACAATTATGTAATTTTTTTATGCTTTTCATCACGTTAATAAGAGACTGCTGCATGATACCCTGAAAACTTGCTAAAACAATTATAACAAATAATCCGTGTCTGTTACGTTTTAATCTGCGTGGAATTTAATAAACACAAACCGAATTCAGACATATTATATATATTAGTCTGGAACAAAGAGGACAAACAGTGTTGTAAAGAACAATAATCAAGACGTTAAAGAGCAAACTTCACTTTTTCCCAGAACGACATGATCAGGAAGTGAGCGTAGCTCACATCAGCTCCCACTGAAAATAACGGAGAGATAGTCTGTGATTCTCACGTTTACATAAAACAAACGCAATAACAACATCTATAAACCCAGAGAATATATTCATGAGAGTTTTAGGCACAATATAAAAATAGTTTTATGTTGCGATGTTAATGGTGTTGTCCATGTGCAGTGGTTAAAGTGCAGCATGATCAGAGCGTCTCAATGCAGTTCTCAATGTTACTGAGATCTCGCAGCGTGGCGACCTCTCCGAGGTTTTGCGGGATTTGAAACGTCAATAGGGCGAATGTGCAATTTGTACATGTTCAATAAAGCCCCTCTATCAATCAATCATATTTACATTTTAACAGCATTTGCAGGAGGGCGTGCATGTACGCATACACGAGCGGATGTTAGCATTCACACTGACATCTGTGAAATATCTTGTAAATAACTCCATAGGTGTTATCAGGTTACAAAAACAGCATTTTCAGTTTTAGAAGTGTTTATTTCTTGCTAGCTATAATATATGACAGAGGTTGTATTTACAGACAAACGAAACAGAGTTTGCAGCTAGCTAGACCAGTCTGTGACGTCGCCACGCTAAGATCTGAGAAATGTCTTGTAAATCACTTCAGAGATGTTATCAGGTTCCAGAAACAGCGGTTTCAGTTTTAGAAGTATTTATTTCTCGCTAGCTTTTACATAATATATGACTAAGAGGTTATATTTACACATAATAGAGTTTGCAGTTAGCTAGAGCAGCCGCTGATGTTAGTTGATTTGATTGGATGTCACCCCCACCCCTCAAAAAAACAAAACAAACAACAACAACAAAAAAAACAGAACAGAATGAAACAGAATGTGACTTTTTAACCTCTTAAAATACGCCAAGGTTAGCCATCTCTGAACTTGTCCAAGGTCTGTGTCCCAAGAATGCTCCCTGTGAATTTGAAAACTCTGGCAGTAATAGGACTGGACCTATGCTAAGCACAAACAGATGGACGGACAGACGCAACGTCTTCGCAGTACCCGATGGCCATATTTGATGGTGTCTGGTAATAAAGAAAGAACCTAACAAACATGTTGCATATAACTTCAACCACACATGCTCCTAATTTCCATCATCCACCAACCATCCAGCAGGTGGCAAACAAGTCTATGGATTATTACATAAAGCAAAGCATTTGTGCATCAAAGTTTTATATATATGTATATAATATACACACACACACATACATACACACCATTCTAATCCAATTACATTTTTTCCATGAATCTGATTGGTTAATCGTGTCAAAGATGTATTAATCTGACTGGTGTTCTGACGAGATGTCATTACTGCTGAATGTCATTCCTGTACTCCACACGCAACAGAAACTGCGCAAGTGCAGTATTGTCGGGACGCGGAACTTTCGAGACTCCATTCGTCAGAACACCATCTGTGTGCTCTGCTAGCTGTTAGTAGTGTTTGCTCAAAGTGAGAGAAAGTCGGGTGCCACCGCCGAAAAGGGTGAATTTAAACTACTGTACGAAAGTACTGATGTGGCTTCCGATACAGAATTACCGTTTCACGTTTGATGGATTTTCACATTTGATGGATAACTCCGCGCCCTGACCGCTGTTGGAGAGACGACTCACTGCTTCACAGTAAACCTTCCCTCACCGACCGAATTACCTACAGAAAAATAAACCATGCACATGATGGAATCGGATTAGAATGGCAATAACCCCCTTCGGACATTCATGCTGTTATATACGGTCGAAAATATCCGTTTTATCAGCTCCGCTAACGCGTCGCCCATAAAACTCCTTTTACCAGCAACACGTAGCGGGGCCGGTAAAGCAATATTTTCGACCGTATATCCCAGCATGAACGTCCAACACGTGATCGGACACAACAGAGTTATTCCCTAATTTTAATTTGGAGGCATACAAGATAAACGCATTCGTTGTTTTTGATTTAACCATACACTGTTAGTGGACAAACTCTCAAACGAGGTGGATCTGGAAGTCACCATGCTGGCAGTGTTTACTCCGCCAAACTAATTGTCAACCTCAACATGGGTAATGAGGTGGGTGGAGTGTGGGTATGACTGGTCTGACATGAGTGAGACAAATGAATTCCAAATATGTCCCCAACCCAGAGTTACCAAACAAGCTAAAGCTAACCTTGGTATGCAGGTTTCGTTAAAGTATATTTTTTTTGCAGACTGAGCTGTGGTTTGTTTGTTTGTTTTTTAATGGGTGGCTTGGGTGCAAGGTATGAAAATTCTAACTTGGCCTCTTTTACTGTAGATTAAATACATCAAGCTACTGATACCTGCTAACAGTGTTAATGGTGCTAACATACAAATCACATAATATAAGAAATTCATTCAATGGAAATATTGGAACACAGACTCTACAGGCGGCCATTTGGGACAGTTAACAGAAATGCTCAAAAAGGACAAACACAGTTGGTGCACTATGGCTCCTAGTTTCTTGTACCAGGACCGTGGACACGGCTCGCTGGTACACATTAGCTGTGACTCAAAGTGACTATGCCTGTAATTATTCATAACTTTGCAGTTTTAAATATCTTAAACTGATATGTTATCAAAAATACAGTTGGAAACTAGCTATACAAACCAAAATCAGGTTGTAAATATGTTTATTTCTGCTCTAAAGTTGGGGTTTTTAACTTAGAAGTCTTTTCCAACCAGCCTCAAGTGTTACAGTTTCATTTAGAAGCACCGGCGGTTGGGTTGTGGCTTTTACAAACTGGAGGGGATGGATTCATTTATTTATCAATGTAACTATTCATTCTAACCATTTCTAGTTCATGTCCCATCCATCAGCTTCTCCAGAGTGCCCAGCAATTCATTTGCCTCCCTGACTCTGTTTTGGTCATGACTTTCGCCGCTTTTATACTTGTGGCCCTCTCGTCCTCAGTCTCCATCACAGGTAGGCGATATGCCTTCTCTGTATCAAAATGTCTGTCGACATTATTGCACATTTAAAATTAATTCACAGCTTAATAAAACGTCCACAGAAAGCATTTAATTGGGATATTTGTTGGTGTTTTTGCATGGCAGTGGCGGTCCTGTTTGGTGAGCCCAGAATTTATGGAGGTGAGTTATGTAACAGATATTGTAAAATATACTGTAACATTTAAGGAAGAAAATGAATAAACATCATATCTGATGTGTCAGAGGATGCTACTGGCTACGGCCCGATCTTTGAAGAGGAGCCAGTGGATGTGGTTTACACTGAGGACTCGCCTGACAAGAGGATCTCCATGAATTGTAGAGCTCGGGCTAATCCACCAGCTTCATACAGGTAACACATCATGTAACCTTCAGGGGTGTAGCTATGAGGAATCACATGGGTGGGCTATGCAAATAATTGGGTGACATTCAGCTATGTCCCAACCATACATTATAAAAGTAAGTCCCTTCGGCTGCTCCCTTGTTTGCACTTAGGGTCGCCACAGCAAATCCAAGGTGGATCTGCATGTTGAATTGGCACAGGTTTTACGCCGGATGCCCTTCCTGACACAACTCCACATTACATGGAGAAATGTGGCAGGGGTGGGATTTGAACCCGGAACCTTCTGCACTGAAACCAAGTGCGTTAACCACTTGGCCACAACCCCTGCTCGTCCTAACCATACATTATAGAGATATATAATGCTTCATTAACCATGATATACCTAAGTCAAAATGTGGGCATGGAAATTGTAAAGAATTTAGAAATTGTATGCGTTTTCGTAATGCGATTATAAAAGTTAAACATTTAAAGAGGCTTACTCTTGTTGGATGCCCGTGCAACATTATGAAGTAAAATTTCACAGCCCTTTAAAAAATATCAGATCACACACTGCAATTATAAGGCATACTGCTGGCTGCAAAATAGTATTTTGAAGGCTGCATCTGGCCCCCTAGTCAGGGTTTAAGACCCTTCACTTGCAGTATGAAATGATGGTTAAAAATCACAGCTTCTGCTGTATGTAAATGCTTTCAGAAAGCACTTTCTTTGTGACCAGTTTCCCAAGGTCTTTTGCTAGCTAATTGCTGGACTCGTGTCATGACGTTATGGTAATGTCTTTCGTCATATGATTTGTTTTTATTGCTCATTAAATCACAGTGTTTTAAGATCTTATGCTGCTCTACTGAGTATGGTGAAGTCTAAAACATGAGTGATTAGCAAAATTGTCATTTATTAGCACTTCAGTGGGTCTTCAAGGGGTGTCAAAGTCCAATCCCTCATCCAGATTGTGACACCTAGGAAATGGATCAAGTAGGAAATTGTCTGTTGGGGTGAAACACCGTTGGGACCTTGTGCTCCCTGTGCCACTATGGTAGCCATGAAGGCCCAACAGGAAGACATCTTCTGGGGCTCTGATGATGCAGGAAGTCCTTAATGGTGGATCAGGAGAAGGAGGTGACGTCTTGTAACACAATAGCCGTGAAGGCGGATTAAGACTGCAGCAGGTCCTCGGCCCTGACCATTTCTGATTTCCCAGCCATCGTATCAGGCTAAGGATCTGTCAAGGACCGTGTGTTTGTCAGCATGCAATGCCATTCCCACGTTAAACAAACCCACGCACAGGTGTTTCTAGATTAACTTTAACAAGAGATCATCTTCCTCACCACCAAGGACTTGCCACCACGACGGGTCTACAAAATGGCAGCCATCGTCAATGTTAGTTGAAATCCATGCATGTGTTAAAAGCTACATCATGTCCAATTTGTAGGTGAGACATCAAGGACCATTTTGGCTCCAACAGTCCACTGCTACCAAATATTCTCGATGGCCACATGTAAATACTCATACTAGCCTACTATACATTAGGCAAAAATGAGTATGTCACCATCCATAGAGTATTTGAATACTCAGTAAGCCTTTAGTAGTAGTCTAATAGTACCTGGATGATCTACTGCCTCCATGCTGTGCAAATGGGCTGCAACGTGCCATCCCATGAGGCAGATGGTTCCTGGTAACCAAAGAAATCAACTTCCCGAGAAATTCAAAGAAGACAGTGGACATACATGAAAGCGGCGTTTTGCGATTGCAAAATCGAAATTTTCACAGCATACATGTGTATGCACTTATGTGTTATCTGTAAACATATGGGTCAAATGATAAGTAAACTGGCGTTGGTGTAGTATGTCTGATTTGTGTCCGCAATACTCACATACTTACTTCTAGAAGACACTACAGTAATGGTTGGCCTTTAACCGACATTCTTACATACTGAGTTTTCAGATGTAGGGTATGTTTACTAGTTCTCTGGAACTTGGAAACCAGTATGCTGAGTGAAGCAAAGCCATGCACAGGAACCTTAGCAACATTACCAATAAGTTGGACTCATCACATCACATTAGCTTTGTCAACGAGTTCTAACGGGACCTCAAAAATTCAACTGATGCATTGGCTCAAAGTGCACGACTTTGACCTCACGTGATTAGATGTATACGAAAATCACACCAGGAATATTTCAAAATGTTTTCCCATCGTCTTTTCTCCATGCATTCTGCATCACCACCAGGTGGCGGCGTGACAACTGGGAGATCAAGCTGATGGAGCAGCCAGATGAGTACTACAGCCTGGTCGGGGGGAACCTTGTTATCACAAACCCTAAACAGAAGAAACACGCCGGGACGTACACTTGTGTAGCGAGGAACATATACGGCACCGTCATCAGCAAGGAGGCCAGGGTCAAGTTTGGATGTGAGCACTGTTTTTAAACTTGCATTGATCAAACAATTTGGATTCAAAAGTCACATGGCTTTGTCAATCCTGTCCTACTGTTTATGGATGGCTGTTTCTCCAGATTGTGCAGAAGGGACAATTTTCAGAATGTCAACACTCCAGTTTTTATAGCTTGTATTTTTGTTTTTGTTCCTGTGCGGTTCCATTCTTTGATATTATTGCTTCATCGCCTTGGAGTTGTGGAGGAGTTTCCTCAGGAGGAGAGAGACCCGGTTTATGTCAAAGAAGGACAAGGTGCTGTTCTACTGTGTGTACCTCCCAAAGCCTGGCCAGGTATGCATACTTCACGTCCTTATGTCTCCATCAGACATGACCAGTGTAAATATCAGTAATATTTTACGATGGATTGTGCAGTCTGTCATTGGATTTAAAAGATGGGATCATTAGAAAGGTGACTAATATTGTTAATAGTCACCAAAGATGTAACCAATTCCTTGGAATAGCCATAATAAATATTCTAAGTATTGGGCCCAAATTTAGATCTTGGACCTGTGGCCTTCACTTTTTACTAATTTTTGTAAAGGTCATATTATTTTTTTTTTCTTCGGCCAACCCTCAGTCATTCCACCAATTTTGTCCAAATCAGACCAATTCCAACTCTTGGAATGTGAGGGCTCTTATTAGAAAACAAGGTGCCATCTTTGACTTATGATCATATTGCATTGTTTTCCATTGGCTCCCAGTTGAGTCTAGACTCACTTTTAAAATCTTGGTCCTGACGTTCCGAGCCCTTCATGGTCAGGCTCCTGGATATATTAAAGATCTGATTCAGCCTTATATACCTCTGCCCGTAGTCTCAGGTCTTCAGGTCACAACCTGCTGATGGTTCCAAGAACCTGCTTTAAAACCCAAGGTGACAGATCTTTTAAAGCCACAACTCCTCGTCTCTGGAACGAACTGCCACTTTTCCTGCATTCCCTGGAATGTGCTGAGACTTTTAAGAAGCATTTGAAGACTCTTCTCTTTAATAAGGCTTTTCAGAACTGACCAATTGTTAACCTTGTCCTTTGTTTTATGTATGATTTATTATTTTTTTTATGGTATTTTAACCTGTGAAGCGCTTTGTGACCTATGTCTGTGAAAGGCGCTATATAAATAAAATTTACTTACTTACTTTTCTTATTTCTTTTCTACAAATAATTGCAAAGTGGCAACTAAATCTGTGGGATTAGCAAGTCACAGTGGTTGACATAGAGCTTAGACACCAAGTTAGCACAGACTGTGTATACAGTATACTGGGCAAATCCCTAGGTGATGTCACCTATGGACATCATGAAGCGTGGGTTTGAGGTTCAAATGGAGTGACTCCAAATGTCACCATCTTGGTACTGCTTAGCTCATGGCCAACCCATAAATGAGTAAAGAGGTAGAACACGAGCCTGACCTGGACAGGAAGAATGAAGTCCGCACATCTTACGGTTACCAATCAAGCGCAACAAAGGCTAAATGGTAAACTTTAGTTGAGGAGTTTTCTGATAAATATGTACTTTTATGGACTGATTGGTGCCTTGCAGGTGGCTTGAGTGTGAGTATTAAAATGCATGACCATCGTATTGCTTTATTAACCGCTGCACCACTAGTGGACCTGATGTCACCAAGCTAACTAGCATTTATTTTTACAATCTTGTCTTAACAATATTGAACAAATGTTTTTACAGAAAGGTTCATTCAAAGGATGGATTTTTTAAAATTACATAAAGCATCGTAGTTTGCTATTGTGATGCCGTTCAAGCCATGCTTGTGACGTGGAAGTGACTTAAGTTTCACGACAAGAAGAATATGTTCATAAAGTGAATCTATTTCAATTTTACTTTATAGCGATGCCACATGGGTTTTACTTGATTTCGTCTCTTCCAGAGGAGGTGACCTACCGCTGGATCTACAACGAGTTCCCAGTCTTCCTGCACACAGATCATCGACGGTTTGTCTCCCAGAAAACAGGGAATCTCTACATTTCCAAGGTGGAAGCTCAGGATGCAGGAAACTATTCCTGCTTTGTTTCCAGCCCCATCATTGGAAAAAGCGTCTTCTCAAAGTTCATCCCCCTCATTCCTTTACCACCTGATGATGGTTAGTGTCAGTCTTTCAGACTACATTATATATATGTCCATCTCGGTGCATTCATATTCATTATTGTCTGTAATATATTCTAAATAATAGGTATCATTTTCTTTCAGGTGAGGAACGTAAGTATCCTGCAGACATCAGGGTGAAGTTCCCGGATACTACGGCCATGTTGGCCTCTAATATTACATTGGAGTGCTTTGCTCTGGGAAAGTAAGTTTTGGTGATGTATTGTTCCGTTTTAATCTCTGTACTGATAACGATTATCGACCTGCTTGATTATCGGCACCGATATCAGTCGACCCCAAATATATTGACCTAGAACTCAAACACTGTAACAGGCTAACCGGCTAGATAATGTACAGTAGTGTTCAGAATAATAGTAGTGCTATGTGACTAAAAAGATTAATCCAGGTTTTGAGTATATTTCTTATTGTTACATGGGAAACAAGGTACCAGTAGATTCAGTAGATTCTCACAAATCCAACAAGACCAAGCATTCATGATATGCACACTCTTAAGGCTATGAAATTGGGCTATTAGTAAAAAAAAAAGTAGAAAAGGGGGTGTTCACAATAATAGTAGTGTGGCATTCAGTCAGTGAGTTCGTCAATTTTGTGGAACAAACAGGTGTGAATCAGGTGTCCCCTATTTAAGGATGAAGCCAGCACCTGTTGAACATGCTTTTCTCTTTGAAAAGCAGAGGAAAATGGGACGTTCAAGACATTGTTCAGAAGAACAGCGTAGTGTGATTAAAAAGTTAATTGGAGAGGGGAAAACTTATACGCAGGTGCAAAAAGTACAGGCTGTTCATCTACATACAATGATCTCCAATGCTTTAAAATGGACAAAAAAAAAAAAAAAAAAGACACGTGGAAGAAAATGGAAAACAACCATCAAAATGGATAGAAGAATAACCAGAATGACAAAGGCTCACCCATTGATCAGCTCCAGGATGATCAAAGACAGTCTGGATTTACCTGTAAGTGCTGTGACAGTTAGACGCCTGTGTGAAGCTAATTTATTTGCAAGAATCCCCCGCAAAGTCCCTCTGTTAAATAAAAGACGTGCAGAAGAGGTTACAATTTGCCAAAGAACACATCAACTGGCCTAAAGAGAAATGGAGGAATATTTTGTGGACTGATGAGAGTAAAACTGTTCTTTTTGGGTCCAAGGGCCGCAGAAAGTTTGTGAGACGACCCCCAAACTCTGAATTCAAGCCACAGTTCACAGTGAAGACAGTGAAGCATGGTGGTGCAAGCATCATGATATGGGCATGTTTCTCCTACTATGGTGTTGGGCCTATATATCGCATACCAGGTATGCCCTTGAAATGGGTGTTTCAACAAGACAATGACCCCAAGCACACTAGTAAACCAGCAAAATCTTGGTTCCAAACCAACAAAATTAATGCCTCGCAGATGTGAAGAAATCATGAAAAACTGTGGTTATACAACTAAATACTAGTTTAGTGATTCACAGGATTGCTAAAAAAGCAGTTTGAACATAATAGTTTTGAGTTTGTAGCATCAACAGCAGATGCTACTATTATTGTGAACACCCCCTTTTCTACTTATTTTTTTTTTTACTAATAGCCCAATTTCATAGCCTTAAGAGTGTGCATCTCATGAATGCTTGGTCTTGTTGGATTTGTGAGAATCTACTGAATCTACTGGTACCTTGTTTCACATGTAACAATAAGAAATATACTCAAAAACCTGGATTAATCTTTTTAGTCACATCGCACTACTATTATTCTTAACACTACTGTACCTGTATGAGGCAAACTAGAAACACTCATTGTAAACAGGTTGTTGTTGCCACCCAGTGGAAGAAAATGTCATTCAAAGTTTCAAAGTATTTAGTAGTAGTGTGGAGAGGATCCCTATAGGTAAATGTGTGTATATTTACCTAACTAAATGTAAAGAAGCTTTTAAAAATAAAGTTATTACAGTTAGCCACTTTACCTTAGCCTTCTGGTTAACCAGCGGGGCTCCTGTCTGCTGAGTCTTAGCAAATAAATTGCTTGTCTTCAGCATTGAGCTGCTCATAAACTGTACAATTACATTTTGTATATTTGTTCATTAAGTAAATGTTCAGACCATTTTCTGGAAATTATTTCACTGAAATTCACACCTTTTCTAGTCATTTTCTTGACGTATGCATTTAGAGGCATGGATGGATGATTAATGGGTGAAAGCATCAATGATTAGAGGGATGGTGGATAGGTGTAAGCATGGATGGATAGATGGATGATAGATGATGAGTGGAGACATGCATTGATTAGTGGATAAATGAAGAATGGGTGAAGGCATGTGTTGATTGATGGATGGAGTATATGGGTACATGCTTCTTTTGTTCTTATAAGGTCTTCGAGTGCTTGTTAAAACAATTTAATTTCCATGTTTGTGCGATATCTATTTAGTCCCATCCCTCATATCGTATGGAGGAAGGTGGACGCCACAGACCTGCCAGCAAACCATGAGATCAGTGAATCAGGAGCTGTGCTCCACCTGTACAATGTACAGTACGAAGACGTGGGAGGATACGAGTGTGAAGCCATCAACACAAAGGGAAAAGACTGGCACAAGGCCTGGCTCTACGTGGAGTGTAGGTGCTCTTTCATTCAGGAATATTAGTGACCCCTGGTGGAAATACGCAGCAAACATATAAATCAGAGCCTTTCAAGTTCCCAAATAAACTGCTGTATTCTGCGGCTTCTTTTATTGCACATAACCAGGTTTAATTTCTAATTTTGTTTGGCAGCTGCCCCGGAGTGGGCAGAGACCATCAATAACACTCAGGTGGACATCGGCTCGGAGCACACGATGCGCTGCGTGGCATCAGGGAAGCCTTTCCCGTTCATCCGCTGGTTCAAAGACGGATATATGGTGAAAACTTACACTGTCTGATGTTAAGTTGCCCTTTTTTAAAAGAATGATGTTGTAGTTGTAAGTGCAACTTTGAGCTTTGTGTTTTTCTAGTATGGGAAAGGCGAGTTGAAGTTCTCCAGTCTGACCTTTGAAGATTCGGGGATGTACCAGTGCGTTGCCGAGAACTACTGGGGCATCAAGTACGCCAATGCTGAGCTGCGAGTGATTAGTGAGTCCTGTCCAGCAACTGTACAAGGACACACTGTCGATTATTGGCAACAGAAATACATATGAGACATATAACAGCATTCATGCAACAATGCTATTGTCCTTTTTGGACAGTTATTTAAAATAGTGAACAGTCACCGCTCATCTGTTGAAAAGGTGCAAGATTCAGTAGAAACTTTCAAGTAAAAAGAAAAAAATCTGCACACTTCAGGTCTGTTCCTGAAGTGAACAGACCTGAAGTGTGCAGATTTTTTTTCTTTTTACTTGGACAGTTATTTAACAAATTTCCTGTTAGGCATCACTTCAAAAACTGTCATTAGCAACAAAGATGATTGCAGGTCTCTTCTTGTTAAAGGTGTAGTCCCAATTGATTAAAAAAAAAAAAATCAAATATTTTATTATGCACCACTATAAATTTGCGCTATATGATGCTAGTGAGTTTTCATGTTAGCATCACAGTATGTAACGCTACTGAATTTTCCAGATGTAAATCCATCGTGAATCACTGCTTTAAGGTGTTCCCCTCACTCAGATCCTCAACTACCACAAGTATATATTTTTAAGCATATTATAAAGCCTGTTGCTCATAGTGGAGGCGCTCACCTCATGCTAACGGGAGGTTCCTGTGCGGTTACATGCTTTGGTATTATTGCTTCATCGCTGTGGAGTTGTGGAGGAGTTTCCTCAGGAGGAGAGAGACCCGGTGTATGTTAAACAAGGACAGGCTGCCGGACAATGTCGAATTTAACTGAAAAAAAATCCTGTGAAAACGTGAATTTGGGCAAAAATTGCGTGTTTTTCTGAACGTTTCGGGCGTAATCATGCGTAAACATGAAAATTGGCCAAAAAAAAAATTTTGTTCCATTTTTTTGTCAGAATGGTGTTCGCTTGATCCAAGGGCATGAGCAATGTCGGATTTGACTGAAAAAAATCCTGTGAAAATGGGAAATTTGGGCAAAAATTGCATGTTTTTCTGAACGTTTTAGGCGTAAGCCCTGGACATGAAAACTGGCCCAAAAAACTTTTGTTCCATTTTTTGTCAGAATGGTGTTTGTTTGATCCAAGGGCATGAGCAATGTCAGACTTGACTGAAAATTTCCAGTGAAAATGCGAATGCAGTGCAAATAAAATAAAATAACTGCCCTCAAATGTTAGATTTCAGCCCGGTAAGCACTGTTTTTGCTTCAAATACCAAAAGCAAAGCAATGGGTTAAAAACCTACCATTTTGGCAAAGTCCAGCATGACGTCCTCTCTTAATGAATAAAACATGATTGATAATCTCTCTCTAGCCTGTGCACCTACATTTGAGTTTAACCCAGTGAAGAAGCAGCTTCTTGGTGCCAAAGACGGCCGTGTGGTAATCGAATGTAAACCCCGAGCAGCTCCTAGGCCTCGTTTCACCTGGACCAAGGAGAAAGAGCTTCTCTTCAACAGTACACGGTCGGTATGAGCCATTGAGAGAAAATATACTGCAGTCAATTGGCAGAAAACTCTAACCCACCTGTATTCACCTGAAAGTCATTTTTGGTCTGAATATTTTTTTTGTTTGTTCATTTTTAGCATTTCCATCATGTATGATGGGAGTCTCGAGATTCTCAATGCGACTAAAAATGATGAAGGCTTCTACACGTGCTTTGCTGAGAATAACAAAGGAAAAGCCGAAAGTTCTGGATATCTCACCATCACAGGTCAGAGCACAAAAGCAGAAGAGACAAAGAGGGTGACGGCATTTTTAAAACCACCTAATGTACTCGCAACCTAGAGTCTAGCCCTGTGGTATATGTAGACTGCCATATTTTCCTGAGTAGAGGGACGGGGGGGGGGGCAAGTGTTTACATGCGGTTGTTTCCAGTGCAGAAAGTTCCTGGTTCAAACCCCACCGCTGCCCATTCTCCATGTAATATGAAGTTCTATATAAAGACTTGCACTTGCAGGACCCCCCAAACTAGTAAAAAAAAATGAAAGAAAAAAGCAAAAGAAAAAGAAACGCTTCATGTGTGACTTATACTCCAAAAAACATTGGATGCTGGGAGGCATTAGTTGGCAGTTGCTGGATTCTGACAGAGGGCATCTTGCAGCCGATTAACCCATTCATAGGTTGGGGTGTTTTCACTTAAATCCTCCTAATGTAAACATAAGGGTACATTAGAATCTATCCCAGGGAAGGGGTACCCCTGGGATAGAGTACATTAGAGTGCATCCAGAGAAGGGTACCCCTAGGGTACAGTAGAGTTTATCATAGGGAAGGGTACCCCTGGGTTAGAGTACATTACAGTCTATCCCAGAGAAGGGTATCCCTGGGGTAGAGTACATTACAGTCTATCCCAGAGAAGGGTACCCCTGGGGTAGAGTACATTACAGTCTATCCCAGAGAAGGGTACCCCTGGGGTAGAGTACATTACAGTCTATCCCAGAGAAGGGTACCCCTGGGGTAGAGTCCATTACAGTGTATTCCAGGGAAGGGTACCCCTGGGGTAGAGTACATTACATTCTATCCCAGAGAAGGGTACCCCTGGGGTAGAGTTCATTACAGTCTATCCCAGGGAACGGTACCCCAGGGTGTAGACTTTACCTTGGGGGTGTTCCTACTTCGATCTGATTTTGGGTAACAGAAACTGATCTCAGATGGCACCACAAAAACTTCAGTGAAATTTTTCAACAAATGGTCTCCAGTTTTCTCACATCTGTCTCCATGGACACATGCTCTAGTAAATAACTGCTCATTGATGCTTTTGAGATTTGTCATCCTCAAGTGAAGGGATACGAATTCCATAGTTGGTTTTCTTTGCAGAGGCCACCTCGATCACGGTGCCTCCTGAAGACACAGAGGCAAAAGTTGGGGAGGACGTGTTTCTGAGATGCTCTGCTTCATACGACCCCATGCTGGAGGTCACTTTCATCTGGGCTATAGACTTCAGAGTCATCAATTTTAATGCAGAATGGCGGCACTATGAACGTGTTATGGTGAAAGTTCATTTGACCTTTATTAAATCTCACTTGACATGTTGCATAAATAAAAAAATCCAGTGTACCTTTCATTCTTCCTCTTACACTTATTTTGCTTCTTCTTGATCAGGGCGACAATGGTAGAGGTGACCTGAAAATCATGAATGTCCAGATCTGGCATGAGGGCCGCTATAGCTGCATGGCTCAGACCGTCGTGGACAACACTACAGCTTATGCTGACCTCAAGGTCGTAGGTCAGTCCTGCGATGATTTGCCATGTAGCTAAACATCTATACCATGATTCTCGAACGCCCAAATCGATGTATCTGTCCGGTTTAAAACCCACACATACTTAGTCTTTTTTCCAGGTAAGATGTAAAATTACCTGAAGATGTGCAGTAAGAGTTTTCAAAGCAACCCTTACCAAAAAATAGTACTGATAAGTATATAAAAAGTAAACTGGAAGTATACTTGAAACATACTTGCATGTACTAGTAAGGGAAAATTGTAACTCATAAAATCCTGTTGCTCACAATGGAGGCATTCAGCTCATGTTTTCGTTAGCCTGTTGGCATCTTACATTATGCTATGCCCGTTAGCATCAAGTTATGTAACGCTGAGTTTTCATGCTAACATTAGCCAATTAGCATTGCATAATGTGACAGCCACTAGCATGACATTATGTGATGCTAGCGAGTTTTCATGCTGTTAGCACCACATTATGTGATGCTACAGAGTTTTTCAGACATGTGAATGATTAAATCTATCATGAATCACTGCTTGAAGGTGCTCCCCTCACTTGGTCCTCAGCCACGACAATTATATGTATTTTTAACCACATTATAAATCCCATTTGTTCAGTGGAGGTGTTCAGCTCATGCTCACGGTAGCCTGATGGCATCTTACATTATATGATGCCTGTTAGCACTGCATTATATTGCAGGTTTTTTTTAATGCAAATTAGCCCATTAGCATCGCGCTATATGATGCTAGGGAGTTTTCATGTTAGCATCACAGTATGTAACGCTACTGAATTTTCCAGACGTAACTCCATCGTGAATCACTGCTTTAAGGCATTCCCCTCACTCAGATCCTCAACTACCACAAGTATATATTTTTAAGCATATTATAAATCCTGTTGCTCACAGTGGAGGCGCTCACCTCATGCTAACGTAGGTGCGATTTCAAGGCACACCTAATGCCAAGATACCACCAAGCCAATTTTACAACATATTGTCATGATGGTGATCGATTCGGTACAGTGTCCATGCAGCACCTTCTGGTGGTTGCGCCTTATAACTGGGACAGTGTTGTAATAAAATGGTACTTACGACGTTAAGACAGAGCTGTCCGAGTCTGATTCCTAAGGCTGCCATCCTCACTCACTCACTCACGTTCAACCGCTTACTCCAATTAAAGGTCACGGGGGGCTGCAGCCTATCCCAGCAGTCATAGGGTGTGAGGTGGGGTACACCCTGGACAGGACGCCAGTCTGTCGCAGGGACACATATAGACAAACAAACACATTCACACCCACACGCACACCTACAGAGTACCAAGTTTCCAATCCTCTTACCCTGATATGTCTTTGGATGTGGGATGAAGCCAGAGCACCCAGAGGGAACCCACGCAAAAACGGGGCGAACACGCCAACTCCACACAGGAAGGCCACAGGTGGGAATCAATCCCATGTCCTTCTTCATGTTAGGAAACAGTGCTAACCACTAAGCCATTGTGCTGACCACCATCCTAAGGTAAAACTACCAAACCGTGGTGTCAGAAGTTCTCTGGAAGGTGGAAGAACGACAAGTAGGAGAAGCGCTTACTCATCGGAGAGAACTCGCGCTGTATGCCAGAATCAGAAGTTACAGTGAGAGTGAAGCTAACAAATTAACAAACGCTAGCTACCATCTCCCGATCAACAGCATGGCAGCTGCGCTGACAGGATTTCAAGCTTCACTGTCTCCAAAGTTCGAGTTCTCAAAGCCAGAAGAGTGGCTGAAATGGATCCTAAACTCAAATTGCAGTTGGAGAAAACCAAGTTAACACTCTGATATTTAAAAAGGGTGATGAAGCGGAGGGCGTAATTACCTCACTGAACCTGCACAAAGAGGAGGCGTGTGAGTACCGCACTCACAAAGAGTGCGGTACTCACACGCAGATTATATATATATTTAAAATAGAAATGTATGTACAAAACTGTGGGTACTTCAGTGGCAGTGGATATTCCACATGAACAAATACTGCACTAATTTCAAGTGTGGCATGTGACCTGGCTACCATGCGCTCATGCTAACAGCAATGGCGCTTAGCTTAAAAACAAACATGGCGGGGTTTGTTTTGGTGACAGATGATTTGAACGAGCTTATGGACGGTGCTCATTCTGACGCAAAAAACAAATGCAGTACATCGTTAGCCATCTGGAGGCATTTGCAGTATTCACTGGGACGTCTGTAGCTGAGGTAGAAACGCTGTCGGATGAAGAGCTCGACAAATTTCTGTCAAATTTTTCACGGCACTGTGGAAAGCAGACGGCAGTCTGTATGTGAAGAAGTCAATGCACATCATCAGGTACGTACTAAGACCGTGAGAGATGTTGATATCAGCAAAGCTGATACGTTTTGTCGTTTGGATTGGACTGGACTGCTATTTAAAGTTCGTGTTGGACTGTTTGGAACCTCTTGACCTCAAAGGATCAGTGACACACACCAAAATGTAAGTCCCCTTTCTCTTGTTTATAAATTAATAAACTATCAAATGACAAGGATCTATTTTAGTTGTTATATAAAACAAATAATGTTTTTTCATTCGTGCAATGGTAAGAACATTTCATTCGGTGAAAGATGAAATGTTGCTTTCTACAAGGTGTAGCCGAGTTGAATGGAACATTTCATCTTCATGAAATATTCTTACCATTGCACTCGCAAACATTCATTATTTATTTTGGAGATTTTATATACTTCAGTTATTATTTTAGTAAATTTACTAAAGTGTATTAACACTGGGCGAAGAATAAGAAGAGGAGGAAAACGTGTCCAGAGACAGCGGGAGAAGAGGAAAACGAGAGGGTGAAAATGAGAGTCGGGACTGTAAATGTTGGCAGTGTGACTGGTAAACGGGCAGAGCTGGCTGACATGATGGAGAGGAGAAAGGTAGACATATTGTGCGTGCAAGAGACCAACTGGAAGGGAAGTAAGAGCAGGAGCATAGGTGGTAGGGATATGAATCGTACAACAACTCACGATTCAATTCGATTCCGATTATTGAGGTGACGAGTCGATTCAGAATCGATTTTCGATTCAAAGAGCTCTGAGAAATAGTTATATTACTTAAAAAATGTTTATGTTTAAGAAAATACAGCTTTACAAGGTTAATCAAGTGATTCTAGATGTAAATTTACTTATCTGCTTTGCTCGTTCAGAGTTGGCTGGCAGTTTAGCGAAGCGCTGGTCAGTAGTCAGCAGATATCGCTGCTCCCCTCTTTTAGCTCCGGGTGATAGAGTAGCATGTGGGCTTGCGGATTTGAAGTGTTTCCGAAGTACTTGACTTTAATTTTGCAGCTTTTGCACACTGCATAAGTCATGTCAAGCTCCTTCTTACGCAGCAAAATAATAAAATCCAAAATGCGCCCAAAAATTTGCCTTCAGCAAAGACGGTGCTGGCTGAATTAGCTCTTCATCCGCCATGCTGAGCTGCAGCTCACGAATGTTTGAAGCACGCCGGACCCTCCCCTCGCGGGTACGCTGTAGTACGGAGGCCGTTGCCTGACAAACAGTACACGCAGGGAGTAAGCAAGACAATGTTTAAAAAAATGCTTTTTAAAAATGGATTCTTGGACATTTTGGATCGATTCAGAATCGTAATAAATAAGAATTGCGATTCGGACGTGAATCGATTTTTTTTCCGGCACCCCTAATAGGTGGTGGGTTCAAGTTGTTGTGAGGATAGGAAGAGGTGGTGGGGTCACTTTGAAGGAAGGAAGAGTATGTTAAGAGTGTGTTGGAGGTTAAGCGAGTGTCTGACAACTGAAGGGGTGATGATGAATATCATCAGTGCATATGCCCCACAGGTAGGTTGGAAAGTGCAGGAGTTTCTGGAGTGAGTTAGATGAAGTGGTGGAGAGTGTGTCCAAGCATGAAAGAGTGGTGATAGGTGTGGATTATAGTGGGCATTTTTATGAAGGGAACAAAGGTGATGAGGAAGTAATGAAGTATAGAGAAGGCCAGAAGGAGTTATGTTGTGTGTGTGTGGATTTAGAGAAAGCTTATGACAGGGTGCCAAGAGAAGAGTTGTGGTATTGCATGAGGAAGTCTGGAGTAGCAGAGAGGTATGTGAGGATGGTGCAGGACCTGTACAAGGATAGTGGAACAGCAGTGAGATGCGCAGTAGTAATGACAAACTCATTCAAGGTGGAGGTGGAATTCCACCAAAGATCAGTTCAGAGACCTTTCTTGTTTTCAACAGTGATGGACAGGCTGACAGATGAGATCAGACAGACAAAGCTTGCACTGTGCATAATTTCTCCAATCACAGCCACGTAAGCCTGTAACTTCTTCTGGGTTGTCTGGGTGTCTTGGTGGCTTTCCTCACTCTTCTCCTTCTTGCACAGTCACCCAGTTTTTGAGAAATGTCTACTCCATGCAGACTTACCATAGAATGCCATCTTGTTTGTATTTCTTTGTAACTGATGTAAATAAAGTCCAAGACATATTCAGTGGCAGCTTCACCATCAGAGAGCCTCGTCCACAACCACCACAAAAGACTCCAAGCTGTCACTGATGTTAAAGGGGGCAATACACAGTATAAAGAACAGGGGTATGTAAACTTTTGATCAGGGTCATTTGGGTAGTTTCTGTTGTCATTATGATTTAAAAAGAGTAAACACTGTTGTTTGCCAATAAATGGCTTCACCCAACCACTAACCATGAGTGAAAAAAGTTTTTGTGTTATTGTTAATATTCTCTGAAAATGAAAAAAAAAAAAAAATCTGCCAATGTATGCAAACCTTTGAGCACAACTGTAACTTGCATGTTTCATGCATCTTCCTGTCCTCCCTCATCCCACCACCTATTCTCCAGGTGTCCCCGGCCCTCCGGGTGTGATCCGTATAGAAGAGATTCGGGATAAGTCTGTGAAGCTGGTGTGGACTAAAGGATCAGAACACAACAGCCCAATTCTCTATTACACCATACAGACCAGACACTACTGGGCTCTTTATGAAGATGACTGGAGGAACGCTAGCACATGTGAGTACACCTCATCGCCATTAGGGGGCAAACTTGCTCTACATTGTGACAGTGCAAACTGAACCACTGACAGACGCCCTTTGTGTCTGCAGCTCCAACCTTTCTCGATGGCAATGCAGAGACAGCAGAAGTGACCGACCTGTACCCGTGGATGGAGTATCAGTTCAGAATCATCGCCACCAATATTTATGGCTCTGGAGAAGCCAGCATCCCGTCCCTGAAGATCAAAACTTGGGATGCCCGTAAGCAGACAAAGAGATTTGAAGTTCATTTTTGGAAATGTTCCACCTAAAGCAATATTTTTCCCCCCAGCTCCAGTGATAGCACCCACGGACGTGGCAGGTTACGGAGGCAGAAATGGAGAGATTGTCATCACATGGACAGTCAGTGTTCACATTTGACGCTTCAGATTTTTTGCTAACAATGGCAAAGGTTAACTCTCTCATTTCTCTCCTTTCATTACACCTCAGCCCATGCAACCGTGGGACTTCTACGGTAAGAAATTTGGCTACATCATGGCATTCAAGCCTCACAATGCTTACGACTGGTGGTATGAGCCCATCTCAGATCCTGAGACGAGGCGTTATGTCCACAAAGACTCCTTCTTCATTATTACTGAGGAAGACTTCCAGGTCAGAGAGTTTCAGGTGAAGGTCAAAGCATTTAACGTGAAAGGAGATGGACCCTATAGCCTCACCAAGGTCATCTACTACCCACGAGATGGTGAGCATCTTCAGTTTTGAGATAGTCAAAGGAAGTGCCAAAATTGTGCTCAATGGCAAACTTGTCAAGTTAAAAATTAGAGCCCGACTGATATTGATTGGCTGATGTGAGCCTTTCATGAAAATGTCAGTATCTGTGTTATTTTCGCTGATATCAAAACTTTTATTTTACTGAATAAACAATGCAGAAAAACACTTTGGCTGTTGGAAATGGTGTCATTATGTACTTTGTCCAGCAGTGGGTGCTCCAGTGGCATCAAGCACAGCTGTGACCCCCATTACCCCTTGGTTACATTAGCTACAAGAGACAGAGGCAAAGCGACCAGCTGCCGTTCATTCACCCCAGCTAGGTGGGGCAAAAATATTCAACACATCTATTTTATCCAAATACGGACTGCCAATCAAAGTTAAGACAGCGTGATTTGAGGTTGACATACTGTGGTTGTTTACAGTTATTAAATTTAAATTGTAAAACATAAAGCCTCAGTTATATTTCTTTGTCATAAGGGTTTGATAATGAAATTTTAGGGATCATTTAATTTTTTATGTATATATTGCCAGATATATCAGCATTGTAAACTTTATACTTCCTGATATTGGTATCTGTATCGCTCCTCCAAAAATTAGTATCGGTCGGGCTCTAGTAAAAATTATGGTACTGAACTGCATTACATTTTCTCCTCCCCATTTCCTTCCGCCTTTTACAGTCCCTATCGAGCCACCGACAAACATCTATGCCAGGCCAGTGTCCTCCACTGAAGCTCTAGTGTGGTGGTTGCCAGTGGTAGACACTGGAACCGGACTGCAACAGTACATTGAGGGATACCAGGTACAGTTCAGTAGCAGTGGTATAGGAGTTGGTCAGCCATCAACAAAAAAAAAAAACAAAAAACAAAACCAAAAAAAAAAAAACAAACAAAATGCATTACCCATGTCTGCTAGTCATTTTGGAATAGAACTGCTTAGACAGGTTTCAGCTGATCTCCATGGAATGATCAACCTTTTCAGGAGGAAGATACTGTAATTCCAGTGCTTTTTCTTAATATACGATGACCAGGTGAAATACTGGAGAAAGTACGATGACGTGGAGCCAGGAGCCAATCGTATATTTGTTCCAGCCACAGTCAATCAGACCCGGTTGGAGAACATGCTGCCAGACTCACACTACCTCATCGAGGTCCGTGCCTATAACGGAGCTGGTTTTGGGCCCCCTGGAGAACATTGTGAGATGTTCACCAAGAGACCACGTAAGACCAACAGAAAAAAAAATCAATGCACAATAAATAATATGCAGCAATTATGATCAACAAACAGTTTAAAAACACTTGTCACAACTCACCTTAATTGTAATTTATTTTATTTGTAGCACCACCTGATCCTCCTAGGATGTGGCGCTATATCTCCTGGACAGGAAAGTGGTTGTACGTGTGGTGGGACCATATCCAGTACGACTGGTTTGGCAATATTTCTTTCCCATTGTACTATAAGGTGGGTGTTTTTTGTTTGTTTATTTTTTAAAGCTTTGTAGCCATGTCAAGCGGTGTTCATATTATCACAGTAAAACATATTTTGAGTACATTATTGCATACCTTGTCTAATCCTACAGTCGTACTGGCTACCACTGAGGATGACAAGCAGTCAGCATTTGGCACTTAATGGGGATTCCTGGGGCGCGGCTAGCTCGTGGTTACTTTGCGTTAATGTGTACAAAGTTTAATGATCATATTAAGGACGGGAAAAATTTCCTCCATGCCTGACCAAATGGAACCAAAGTTCAGTCCAGCGTCTTTCACAGTGGCGTTCCTGTATCACTAGTTAGCATGCTAACATGTCTATAAGATGTCTTGTAAGTCACTTCAGAGGTCTTAGTTCCAAAAACAGCATTTCTAGATTTAGAAGAGTTTATTTCTCGCTAACTTTTACAAAAATATATGAGGAAAAATGCCAAACTGATATGTACAAAAATACTGTTGTTGGATGTTTTCCGCTATCATGGTTTATTCTGTTTGAGCGAGTAGTCACTGTGCCTAGCTGGCGGCGTAGCAACATTTGTCTAATGTCACTGCAAAAGGCCAGCTCTTTGAAATTTGTTGGCATATCATCACTTTGCTTCTGTTGGTTGTAGTTAATGTGACCGTAGGGTAAAGGGTGTGTCAGTTTTTTTTTTTTTCCTTTTTGTACTTTGCTGATATTTTAAGAAAAACTAGAAACTGCAGAGTAGCACAGCCACTTTACAGAAGCTAATGCTAATAACATACGTATATGGCACAATTCCAGAGTTGTGACACAGCAGATTATGAAGCTCAAAGTTAAAAATAAATAAAACAAAAATTGGATTTTTAAAATGTTGCCTTTTCTAGCTGTTCAGTTTCTTCTCAAATAGTTTGAAGTCTGAAATAGATGCAGCTAAGTGCTCATTGTCTAGCTCATGCTAGCAACATGCCTTAACAATTAATTGTAACACATTTAGTCTTACAGTTTATGCTAAAAACCTCATTTTTTGTGTTTCTCAGGTGATGTTCAGAAAAACAGGCTACATCTACGGGAAGGTTTACATCACTGGTTGGCACTTCATGGACTTCCCCATGCCTCAAGTTGGAGATTATGAGCTGATGGTTCGAGGCCGTTACGAAGGAGGTGATGGACCAATCAGGAAAATTAGCATTAAGGGTAAGACATAGATGACTGGTAGATTAACCATATAATGTTTTTATTGCTATTAGATTATAGATTACAGCTGTCACATTTAGTTCTGCCTTTTTAGTCATTTTGTGTCATTGTGTCTGTCTGGTTCTCCAGGTAAAGCATCAATGACGATGCCGAGTCTAAACCTACTGTCTTTGATGTTCCTGGCACTGTGCATTGTGGGATTGAATATTTAAGACTGACAGAAGCAGCAACTGTGGCATTTAGTGAGGGACAACTGTCCACTAGATGTGTTCTTCATACTGAAATGTCATCTTCCAAAGCAGTTGTTTCATTTTGTTATTGAGCTTTTTGAAATAGTGAATAATTTTCTGAAGCAATTCATGATTTTAATGTTTCAAGATTTTGAAACAATGAATAACTGAAGTAACTTTAATTTAGCCTAGTTTTTCAAGAATTTGAAATACTGAATCATTTTCTGAGGCAGTTATTTCAATAAGTAAATCAAGAATTTTGAAAACAATGAATCATTTTTTAAAGCAGTTGTTTCATTTAGTGGTTCAAGTACAATGACCAATTATCTGAAGCAATTGTTTCATTTTGTTTCAAGCATTTTAAAACACTGAATCAATTTCTGAAGCAATTGTTTCACTTAGTGTTTAACTATTTTGAGATGAATAATTTTCTGAAGCAACTCTCATGTAGTGGTTCAACCATATTAAAACATTTTTTTGACGTGTTTTGTTCAAGCATTTCAAAATAGAAAAAAATGTCTTTAGAATTAGCTCGCTTTACTATTGCAATTAGATGCAATGAACAGGGTCTCAATCAACTGTTTCACTTAGTTTTTTTAGCTTTTGAAATTGACTGCCTTTCTGAAATGACTCAGCACTTTAGTAGTGACTTCAGAGTTATTCGGGCATTAAAACAACAATGTTCAGACAAATTGGATCATTTACTGGTTTGAGTGAATAGATATATCTGAGGTATTCATTCGAGCATTTTCTGAATTAGCTCGCTTACTGTTTTGAATCATTAGATGCAGTGAATACCATCACAAGCTTCTTCTTTTTTCAAGTTTCAAGCATTTTGAAACTTAGTGGTTCAAGTATATCAAAACAAACCATTTTCTGAACTATTTCATTTTGTGCTTTTAGCATTTTGAAACTGAATCATTTTTTTGTGTTTCATTCAAGCACTTTAACAATGATTTTCAGATGAATTGGTTTACTTACTTGTTCACAATTTTTTTTTTTTCCATTTACCATTTTAAGCAATATGAAACAGTGACCGCCGTCTGAAACAATTAGAGTATGTCCTGTTTTGAGCATTTCAAAACAGTGAGTAAATATCTGAAGAATAGTGATTAATTTGGTTCAAAGCCTCCAAAAAAAATGGTGTGGTGTGTTGTTGGAGTTCAAACCTAATTTATTTATTTATTAATTAATTTATTTAACTCTTTATTTATTGAACTCTGTTTTTCATATGAGTACATATGAGTAAATATATATATGTATTATTCATGCTAATCACCATCCATCTGTCAGACAGGCAAAGCAAATAAATGCACATTTTAGAAGGTTTGTGAATTATGTGGAGGTGTTTCACTTTATTCTTCACATTTACAAGGTGCTGGGGCAGATTATTAAACCAGTTTGTAAAGTCCATATGTGTATGACTAATTTTCCAGAATGTTTATTTGAACTTGCGATTTAGGAATACTAATGAAAGCCAGATCACATTGATGATGATGGTCAAATGTTTCGTTTAAACATGACACCACTACTGGATAGAAATTGTGTCACCTGTGTGTGTATATGCTTATTTATGTCTTTTATTGAGTCGGCAAAATCATTAAACAGATTAGAACATGTTGTCTCATTGTTTTGATGGTGTATGAGTTATTAATAAAATCCATCCCAGAATCTCTGATCTGAAATAATTAGATAAAATTTTTAAATATCTAATATACAGAATGTTAGGATTATTTCTTTTAAAATATATTTTCTTGATGTAAATCATTTAAAAGCTGCAGCCTGAGCTTCGATGACTAGATTGAACTTGCAAATGTAAGAGTGCTGCATGATTTCTATCAGCAGGGGGCAGTATATGATCTTACTTTTCAGCAATACTACAGGTTGCCACACTACATACTAACAAGAACACTACAGAATAATAAACACAGAGTAAGAGAAAGAGACAGCAGGTAAAATACGGTGAAGCAGAGCTGAAGAAGTGATTATGGTACTGGCAGGATTCAATTAAATATTGTTCAGTTAAATTTGAATTAAAATTAATTCTCTGTTAATATGAGGAAAATCACAGGTCCCTGTGTCTGTCATATTCTACTGACTAATGCTCAGTTTTGACTCTGATATTGCTTGCTGTTGTATGTCTGCGCGAGGTAGCCTCCAGCTTGTAAAATCACACTAAGTGCTATACTATACGCAAAGCCCTGAACTAGGCATCAAAACCATTTCCAAGACTTACGCCTCTTTCACAGTGGATCAATCAATCAATCAATTTTTTTATATAGCGCCAAATCACAACAAACAGTTGCCCCAAGGCGCTTTATATTGTAAGGCAAGGCCATACAATAATTATGTAAAACCCCAACGGTCAAAACGACCCCCTGTGAGCAAGCACTTGGCTACAGTGGGAAGGAAAAACTCCCTTTTAACAGGAAGAAACCTCCAGCAGAACCAGGCTCAGGGAGGGGCAGTCTTCTGCTGGAACTGGTTGGGGCTGAGGGAGAGAACCAGGAAAAAGACATGCTGTGGAGGGGAGCAGAGATCGATCACTAATGATTAAATGCAGAGTGGTGCATACAGAGCAAAAAGAGAAGAAACAGTGCATCATGGGAACCCCCCAGCAGTCTACGTCTATAGCAGCATAACTAAGGGATGGTTCAGGGTCACCTGATCCAGCCCTAACTATAAGCTTTAGCAAAAAGGAAAGTTTTAAGCCTAATCTTAAAAGTAGAGAGGGTGTCTGTCTCCCTGATCTGAATTGGGAGCTGGTTCCACAGGAGAGGAGCCTGAAAGCTGAAGGCTCTGCCTCCCATTCTACTCTTACAAACCCTAGGAACTACAAGTAAGCCTGCAGTCTGAGAGCGAAGCGCTCTATTGGGGTGATATGGTACTACGAGGTCCCTAAGATAAGATGGGACCTGATTATTCAAAACCTTATAAGTAAGAAGAAGAATTTTAAATTCTATTCTAGAATTAACAGGAAGCCAATGAAGAGAGGCCAATATGGGTGAGATATGCTCTCTCCTTCTAGTCCCCGTCAGTACTCTAGCTGCAGCATTTTGAATTAACTGAAGGCTTTTTAGGGAACTTCTAGGACAACCTGATAATAATGAATTACAATAGTCCAGCCTAGAGGAAATAAATGCATGAATTAGTTTTTCAGCATCACTCTGAGACAAGACCTTTCTGATTTTAGAGATATTGCGTAAATGCAAAAAAGCAGTCCTACATATTTGTTTAATATGCGCTTTGAATGACATATCCTGATCAAAAATGACTCCAAGATTTCTCACAGTATTACTAGAGGTCAGGGTAATGCCATCCAGAGTAAGGATCTGGTTAGACACCATGTTTCTAAGATTTGTGGGGCCAAGTACAATAACTTCAGTTTTATCTGAGTTTAAAAGCAGGAAATTAGAGGTCATCCATGTCTTTATGTCTGTAAGACAATCCTGCAGTTTAGCTAATTGGTGTGTGTCCTCTGGCTTCATGGATAGATAAAGCTGGGTATCATCTGCGTAACAATGAAAATTTAAGCAATACCGTCTAATAATACTGCCTAAGGGAAGCATGTATAAAGTGAATAAAATTGGTCCTAGCACAGAACCTTGTGGAACTCCATGATTAACCTTAGTCTGTGAAGAAGATTCCCCATTTACATGAACAAATTGTAATCTATTAGACAAATATGATTCAAACCACCGCAGCGCAGTGCCTTTAATACCTATAGCATGCTCTAATCTCTGTAATAAAATTTTATGGTCAACAGTATCAAAAGCAGCACTGAGGTCTAACAGAACAAGCACAGAGATGAGTCCACTGTCCGAGGCCATAAGATCATTTGTAACCTTCACTAATGCTGTTTCTGTACTATGATGAATTCTAAAACCTGACTGAAACTCTTCAAATAGACCATTCCTCTGCAGATGATCAGTTAGCTGTTTTACAACTACCCTTTCAAGAATTTTTGAGAGAAAAGGAAGGTTGGAGATTGGCCTATAATTAGCTAAGATAGCTGGGTCAAGTGATGGCTTTTTAAGTAATGGTTTAATTACTGCCACCTTAAAAGCCTGTGGTACATAGCCAACTAACAAAGATAGATTGATCATATTTAGATCGAAGCATTAAATAATGGTAGGGCTTCCTTGAGCAGCCTGGTAGGAATGGGGTCTAATAAACATGTTGATGGTTTGGATGAAGTAACTAATGAAAATAACTCAGATAGAACAATCGGAGAGAAAGAGTCTAACCAAATACCCGGCATCACTGAAAGCAGCCAAAGATAACGATACGTCTTTGGGATGGTTATGAGTAATTTTTTCTCTAATAGTTAAAATTTTGTTAGCAAAGAAAGTCATGAAGTCATTACTAGTTAAGTTAATGGAATACTCAGCTCAATAGAGCTCTGACTCTGTCAGCCTGGCTACAGTGCTGAAAAGAAACCTGGGGTTCTTCTTACTTTCTTCAATTAGTGATGAGTAGAAAGATGTCCTAGCTTTACGGAGGGCTTTTTTATAGAGCAACAGACTCTTTTTCCAGGCTAAGTGAAGATCTTCTAAATTAGTGAGACGCCATTTCCTCTCCAACTTACGGGTTATCTGCTTTAAGCTACGAGTTTGTGAGTTATACCACGGAGTCAGACACTTCTGATTAAAGCTCTCTTTTTCAGAGGAGCTACAGCATCCAAAGTTGTCTTCAATGAGGATGTAAAACTATTGACGAGATACTCTATCTCCCTTACAGAGTTTAGGTAGCTACTCTGCACTGTGTTGGTATATGGCATTAGAGAACATAAAGAAGGAATCATATCCTTAAACCTAGTTACAGCGCTTTCTGAAAGACTTCTAGTGTAATGAAACTTATTCCCCACTGCTGGGTAGTCCATCAGAGTAAATGTAAATGTTATTAAGAAATGATCAGACAGAAGGGAGTTTTCAGGGAATACTGTTAAGTCTTCTATTTCCATACCATAAGTCAGAACAAGATCTAAGATATGATTAAAGTGGTGGGTGGACTCATTTACTTTTTGAGCAAAGCCAATAGAGTCTAATAATAGATTAAATGCAGTGTTGAGGCTGTCATTCTCAGCATCTGTGTGGATGTTAAAATCGCCCACTATAATTATCTTATCTGAGCTAAGCACTAAGTCAGACAAAAGGTCTGAAAATTCACAGAGAAACTCACAGTAACGACCAGGGTGGACGATAGATAATAACAAATAAAACTGGTTTTTGGGACTTCCAATTTGGATGGACAAGACTAAGAGACAAGCTTTCAAATGAATTAAAGCTCTGTCTGAGTTTTTGATTAATTAATAAGCTGGAATGGAAGATTGCTGCTAATCCTCCACCCCGGCCCGTGCTACGAGCATTCTGACAGTTAGTGTGACTCGGGGGTGTTGACTCATTTAAACTAACATATTCATCCTGCTGTAACCAGGTTTCTGTTAGGCAGAATAAATCAATATGTTGATCAATTATTATATCATTTACCAACAGGGACTTAGAAGAGAGAGACCTAATGTTTAACAGACCACATTTAACTGTTTTAGTCTGTGGTGCAGTTGAAGGTGCTATATTATTTTTCTTTTTGAATTTTTATGCTTAAATAGATTTTTGCTGGTTATTGGTAGTCTGGGAGCAGGCACCGTCTCTACGGGGATGGGGTAATGAGGGGATGGCAGGGGGAGAGAAGCTGCAGAGAGGTGTGTAAGACTACAACTCTGCTTCCTGGTCCCAACCCTGGATAGTCACGGTTGGAGGATTTAAGAAAATTGGCCAGATTTCTAGAAATGAGAGCTGCTCCATCCAAAGTGGGATGGATGCCATCTCTCCTAACAAGACCAGGTTTTCCCCAGAAGCTTTGCCAATTATCTATGAAGCCCACCTCATTTTTTGGACACCACTCAGACAGCCAGCAATTCAAGGAGAACATGCGGCTAAACATGTCACTTCCCGGTCCGATTGGGGAGGGGCCCAGAGAAAACTACAGAGTCCGACATTGTTTTTGCAAAGTTACACACCAATTTAATGTTAATTTTAGTGAACTCCGATTGGCGTAACCGGGTGTCATTACTGCCAACGTGAATTACAATCTTACCAAATTTACGCTTAGCCTTAGCCAGCAGTTTCAAATTTCCTTCAATGTCGCCTGCTCTGGCCCCCGGAAGACAACTGACTATGGTTGCTGGTGTCGCTAACTTCACATTTCTCAAAACAGAGTCGCCAATAACCAGAGTTTGATCCTCGGCGGGTGTGTCGTCGAGTGGGGAAAAAACGGTTAGAGATGTGAATGGGTTGGCGGTGTACACGGGGCTTCTGTTTAGGGCTACGCTTCCTCCTCACAGTCACCCAGTCAGCCTGCTTTCCCGGCTGCTCGGGATCTGCCAGGGGGGAACTAACGGTGGCTAAGCTACCTTGGTCCGCACCGACTACAGGGGCCTGGCTAGCTGTAGAATTTTCCACGGTGCGGAGCCGAGTCTCCAATTCGCCCAGCCTGGCTTCCAAAGCTACGAATAAGCTACACTTATTACAAGTACCGTTACTGCTAAAGGAGGCCGAGGAATAACTAAACATTTCACACCCAGAGCAGAAAAGTGCGGGAGAGACAGGAGAAGCCGCCATGCTAAATCGGCTAAGAGCTAGTAGCTATTGATTCAGCAGAAGGAGTGCTTTAGTTAAGGCACGTAAAGATTACACTGGGAAACAAATCATAATCTAGATAACTAGATCAATCTAACTGCGCAGATTAAACAGCTAACAGATACAGAAAAACACCGCTGTGCTCTGGAACAGGAAGTGATACAATACTGCAGTGAGAGCCAACCCACTGCGGTTAGGATCAACGTAGAGTTAGGTAATGTAGCGTATCGACTACACCAAACTTATGCAGCCCTATGTGGCAATACACTGAGGGACGCAAAGGGGTTCGTGAAATGGACACAAAAAATTAAACATTTTAATAAAATTTTTTGCGAACATTCATCTATGCAACACTCCACTAGTGTATGCAAGTCTATGACACTGCACTACTCTACACCATGCCACATTACCCTACGCCAGTCCGGCGAAACCTGCATCTACTAATCCTGCATTAGTAGATTTTATTCATCTCGCTGGACTTTGTTGAAGTCTGCTGGCAGTGAAGCTTCAAAACCACAGAAGAAGAAGAGGTGGGCCAAAGCTTCCCCCTGTGCGCAACAGCCATTCCTATGTAATAGATACGCTGCACAATGCAACTCTATGCTGTCCCGGTGTGAAAGGGGCTTAAGAGGGAAACCAAAGACAGTAATTAGCCAATGATAGATAAGCTAGGAACACTGCTATTGGATGCGCCAGGTCTGCATAAGACATAACGCCATGTTGGGTAGCAATGATGAAAACATTTCCTAGTGATACCACCCCATCTTGCGTTCCTAGTATCTCTTATTCACCCGTTTGCCAAACTGCTTTTTTTTTTTTTTTTTTTAACCCAATCAGGTGTGTGAGTTCACACGGAGAGGAGTTATGGTCTTGCGCATGCGCGAAAACATTCAACCAAGACAGACACTAGTGGTTGAAAAACAGTGATTGGAAGCTTTATAAAAACAGAAGCCTGTGTTACAAAACACAAAAAGACTTCCGGAGGGATAAAACCAAAGTAGCACTGGGAGAGTAATGTGAAATGGAAACGGAGCTAAATTTATGTATGCATTGGATTACGCTACCAGGCTAAATGAAGCGTGAGTACACAATCAGATCTTGCATTTATGTATTACTTGTGGATTTCATGACTAATGATTACATTGTGCTCTGATTATTTATACAATTTTTAAATGCTTAGTTCAGGAAGGCAGTAAGTACCGTTATGAATGATCACAAAATTAACAAGACTGAACAGAATAATAATAAAAAAAAATACTGGTATCGATTGCATCCTGAATTCATTTAACTGCCCAAAAAAATGACCATCTAAAACCTACTGTCTTTGATGTTCCTGGCACTGTGCATTGTGGGATTGAATATTTAAGGACTGACGGAAGCAGCAACTGTGGGGTTTAGTGAGGGATAACTGTCCACTAGATGTGTTCTTCGTACTGAAATGTCATCTTCCAAAGCAGTTGTTTTATTATGATTGAGCTTTTTTGAAATAGTGAATAATTTTCTGAAGCAATTCATGATTTTAATGTTTCAAGATTTAGCCTAGTTTTTCAAGAAATTTGAAATACTGAATCATTTTCTGAGGCAGTTATTTCAATAAATAAATCAAGAATTTGAAACAATGAATCATTTTTTAAAACAGTTGTTCATTTAGTGGTTCAAGTACAATGACCAATTATCCGAAGCAATTGTTTCATTTTGTTACACGCATTTTAAAACACTGAATCAATTACTGAAGCAACTGTTTCACTTAGTGTTTAACTATTTTGAGATGATGAATCATTGTCTGAGCAATTCTTTCATGCAGGGATCAACCATATTAAAACATTTTGCACAAACTATTTCATGTTAGATGTAACAGTTTTGGCTTGTTAGATTGTGCTTGCATTTTCTGTTTAAACATTTATCATCAAATCAAATGGATGATTCACAAATAAATGTTTAAATTTGACAACACTTGCAGATTTTCACTGTTGGCTTCAACTGTGCCTGGTCTTACTATAGTACCACCACCAGATGGCGGTTTGCACTATTTTTTCCTGTCTTCAATGGAACATCAAATAGTCTACAGAAGTAAGAAAACCTTTTCAAAATAGCTGAAAGTAGCAGGTATTATTATATTTAGTAGAAAAAACACTATTTCATGTATAGTTAATATACCTACAAATGGACTGTGCACCTTTAATCAATGAATTGCATCATATGGCACCAATTTGAATTGTTCCATAATAATAAAGTATTGCCTCTGAATTGTATAATAGTCTACAGAAGTAAGAAAACTGTTTCAAAATAGCTGAAAGTAGCAGATATTATGTTTAGATGAAAAACACTGCACATTTTGACATTGTTTACTGGTCCTCAGCTCATGGTTGGACTATTCCGTGTCCATCATGCCATAAGAAATCTGCTTTATACATTTTCACTTTTGTCAGTCTCCTATATTTCCACCTCCATTTCTCCTATTTTACCTCCTTCCTTTCAAATTACTCGTGCACAGAAGGTCCCCCATGAAGCTGAAATCAATGGCGCCAGCTTTTTACAAAGGCACAGCAGATTCACGGAGGTGAGTTCTGCCGCTGCAGGGTGATTATCAACAAAGACAGTAAAAACAATTGAAATGCTGCTGATGTTTTACTGCACGGTTGTTTGTGTTTGATCAGACTGATATTGTGATAAGATATGTGCAGGAAGCTGTGAGCGGTCGCTGGAAATCAGAGGTGAACCCGCCTGATGAAGGACACACATGCAAACTCTGACACTGTGTCGTACAAATAAAACTCAGCAGCAGCCCTGAAATTAAATGACACAGGAAGGAAATTCCTCTTCGAAATTCTATCCACAAATCTAGTCTATTTTTACACTCGACTTGATACTTCTTTTTTTGGGGGGGCTGTACAGGTGTTTTCTATTTAACAATAAATCAACCAGAGGGGCACCTAAAGTGCACATACGTGTGCCAAGTAGAGGTGGGCGATACTGGGAATTTTGGTATTGATCCGATACCAAGTAATACAGGCCCAGTATCGCGATATCGATACCGATACTTTTTCATATTTAAGCTTCATAGATCCAAAGGATCCAAAAGACCTAGGATAGAATTTTGTCAAACATTGTACGTGACAACAAATACTTTATCACAATCACATTTTTGTTTATAAAAAATATCACTCAAAACACAACTTAAAATCTACTGAGGTAGAGGGCTGACTCGAGGAGAGCGCTGAGTGGGCGGGCCAGGCTGAGCCTACCTGCACGGCTGTTGGCTTTCGCCATTGAGCCATGTGACGGCGCAACAATAAAAGACCAGAGACAGAGCGTAGACTTTGATGAATCTGCGTGCGCAGCAGTCATTTCGTGCGGGAGAGAAAAAAACTTGAGTATCGATCTTTTTATACGAGGACTGTTCAATATCAATACCAGCGTTGTTATCAATATCATCGATATTAGGATCAATCTGCCCACCTCTAGTAAAGAAGTTTGAGCATGATTGAAGCCGTTAAGACTACGAATACCACAAAGTTACCACGTACTATCAACAATTTCGAGAATCACGATTGAAATTTTTTTAATGGTACAAAAAACTGCATCCTGAATTCTGGTGCCGACGATGTCCATAAGTACTACGTACACCACGTTTGTTCAAGATTGTCAAAGATGGATCAAAAAGTTGCTTCCCAATGTACCCCAATATGCTTTTCGGGATTAAACGGGAAGGAACGGCGCTCTGTGGAATAGCCCCATTACCAAGCATGTATACTCATGTGCTTGCTAGCGCTTATGTGCTTACAACAAAACTGACACTTATACTGATACATTGCAGATTGGAGTGCTAAACAGCATCAAGAGATGAGCTAATGTAAGGTACAATGCTGTGTTACAAAATGTCAAGGTTAACAAGCTAGCTAGTTTTGCTATAACTGTCTAACTTTCTTGAGGAAGTAGATCCCCCTAATCGTAATGTCTATTTTAAACAAAACAAAATGCGACAATTAAAGGGTACTGGATGCTTGTGTGACGGACGCAAGCCGGAGCTCTCTGCATATGTCGTCAGAAACCTCACTCAACAATGCCAAAAGACACTCTGGTGGCAGATGCTTGGGCCCATGGTTTTGAGTGCCTGCTTCCCGTCTCAGGTATCGTGAGTGGATGCCCAAGTGGGAATACGCAACGCAGAGCTGAAAGTTGCAATCTGGAATCTTATCTCTAGATGGAATCAATCAATGCTCCGTCTCCGCTTTAAACCATGTTGAAGTGTGCCAATGTGCCAGTGTAGTAGAACTGTTAGAGAAAAATTGTTCAATTCCAGAGTAGTGTGGTGAGTTAGCTATCGCAGTACCGCAGTTCTGCTACCATCCCCAGCCACACATTCTATCTATTGTTTAATTGCAGGTTTAGTTATGGGGCTATTCCACAGAGCACAGCTCCTTCCCATTTCATCCGAAGAGCAAATCATGGTACATTTTGAAGCATCATAGTATCTTCTAAATTCATATGTGTCAATCAACTGCGCTACTCTACACCATGAGGTGCAGGTAACGGTTTGTAGAAACTTGGTATACGAGTTACACCCATAGTTACGCCCATCACCAGCCCAGTTTTGAAATCAGGGTGAAGCTTTCAAGCTGTTCAAAAATTTCATCTCGATTCATCAAATTGTTGCGAGTGTCTGGTAAGTTCCGGGTATTCGTACTCGTAACAGTTTCGATCAGGTTCAAAAGGTCTTTAAACAGGGTATTCCTAAATGGTACAGCTTAAATCTTGTTTTACTTGCGTGTCATTGGGATAAAAATTTGAAGCTGAATCGGCTCTGGCTGAGGGTGCAGCCGGACGCAGCTGCTTATGTGTGTTTTCGGGCGGGTTGCCAGATCTGCACTTTATAACCAGCCAGTTGCCAGATCTGCACTTTTACAAGCCAGCCTGTTAGGAGGCAAGCGGAGTAAGCGTTTCATCCCGTTTTTTTTTGCTCTTTTTTGGATCTTGGGCTATCTTAATAGAACAATGCCCCATGGAATACGGGGGTTACCTTCTGTTGTCATCTAGTACTTGTCTATGTATTGCGCACCATGTTACTCCCTGCGATATTGCAAATAAAGTTACACTTTTTATCAATCTGGCACATAGAGGTTCACGAGATGGTCCTCAGTATATGCTCTTTTAATGTGGTGAGTTACAAAATAATAGTATTATGTTTTTGAGTTACTGTCCACACAGGCTGGCCTGGAATGGACTCACTACTCCCCCACTCACCTAACATTTTTGCTATCTTGAGTCTACGCTGTTACCAGTACAGGGAATATCGAACTCCTCTTTTTGCTTGTCATTTTTGTTGTGGTTCACGCAGTAAATTCAACCAGCCCTATGCGTTGTAATATATGTCGCGGACATGAATGAGTGAAGGTCCTTCAGATTTTTTCTTTCAGTAATGCTTCTGGGGAGCATTAGCATGGCTAAAACCTTCAGCTTCTAGCGGGCTTCACTCCCCACACCCCCAACTACGGCCCTCTTATACGCCTGCCATTTTAGCATTGTTTCTTTATTTGCATCTCACATGCCTGGAAAGTCATCACAATCTCGTTTACATTCTTCAGACTTTATTTTCAGTAAATGCTTCTGGGCAGCATTAGCATGGCTAAAAAAACTTCATGCAATTTATACACTAAATAATCACTGACTGACCTCATGTGCTGTCGAGGTGCACGCTGCCTCCCACTTTAGCGTTCCCAGATTCAATGTCAACTCAACATTTAGCTTTTCTTCTTTCGGTGTAGACTGTGCATTGAATTACCCATAATTCACCTCTTTCCATTGGCCTGGATATGCAGCGACACAGCAGCCTTTGCTTGTGTACTGGACCCATCACGTACGGTTTGTGTGTCTGCAGATGCGCGCATTCCATTTGCCTGTCTACCCTTGTGTTTTATTTGCTTTCATCTTTTGATGGGTGCATTGATTTTGCAAATTTACCTTTTACTATGCGTATGTTTGTTTCTAATGTAAAAAAAAAAAAACAAACAAACCTTGATTTTACTCACTCAGTAATAAAATGTGCTCCATAAATAAAATTATCTACATACGCCCTCTGCCGTGTCTTGCGAAGCGCAGGTGTTGGATGCTGTAAATAAACTCGTACGGGGACACAGCTGCTTATTTACGTGTTATATATTCGCTTTGCTCTTTTCCTATTTGATCAGAAATGTCATGTTGGACCTGTGACGGTGCGAGTAAATAGGATTCAATAATAGTCGGAACCTTTTGCAAGCTAAGTGTCTCATTTCTTATGTCTTACACGCACATTTTTTTATCAACCTGTCAGCTCAGGAATTATCCCCGGCCTGATGTGTGTGTGTGTGTGTGTGTGTGTGCATGCTACTGGCTACATTTATGTATGCAAAAACAACAACAACAAAAAAAAACCCAGATTCAAACAGACGGCACATTTGGTGTAATTTAGCACCAACAAAACGACAGTAGGGAGCGCTGTGTGTAGTAAAGGCTTATTATGTAGTGCAAATCTGTCCATAAAGTCTGTATAGCCTATAAGCAGATATACAAAAGCCTGTAATGAATCCTGTAATGCACGTGCACTTGGTGTGGCCCCTAGTTAGCTGGTTTAGACCTGCAAAGCCACTTCCGCCGGGGCCCGTAGAGTGCCGTCACCAACTCCAGTGGCTCCTGGGGTTTGAAAGGACAATCGTAAATCTTCCTCACCATTTTGGTGTGGGAGAGCTGGCCAATGTTAGCAGCAGCGCTAACCCGGTTAGCAGCCTTTAAGACTGCAGTCGGAGGCCCCTCCTGCTGTTCGATTGGCTGAAATGGGTTGGAGTGTCAGATCAGGAAGTAATTGCCTCTTCTGTGGATAGTTTACGACCCTGTTTAACCCCGTGAAGAATAGCTCTTTCAGACACCCCTCCTCGTGCTGCTAGCACTTTGTCAGGCTGATTGGTGACGTAGGAGCTCACTCGCTATTAGCGAGCAACAAGAACATGCACCTCAAGGCAGAAAGAAACACTTGTAGCCATATTATCTGGCAACGAGGGCCGATTGATTGCATTTAATGTGTTTTGTACACTTTGGGAAAAGCTTCACGTTTTCATGGGCTAAACGGTCGCCGTGATATGCAGTAGTCGGTTGCACAGCGTGGCCTAATTCTAAAGGAGTAGCACACAGGTTGTAATGTGTGTCAGGTTTTGTAGTCGTTTCTCATAAGAACGTTGCCAGATTTGTGCCGACTCTGCACTGAGACCCCCTATAGTCCTCTTTGGCACCAAATCCTCGTTCCTTTTTTTGTGTGTTGGCAGATTCAACACTTGGCAATGCTGACGCCAAAAAGAATAAACAAAAAAATCCCAGCAAAAGGCTGATGTTGGTTTGGATCCAGGAAGTTTGTTGGGAACATCGTTCAGCTTTTGTGTAGGAGATGTAATTTTTCTGTGCAAACACTGAAATGAGGAAATATTCCACCCCAAAAAATTGTGTTTAAGGGATTACATATTCTAATTTCATTTTCATTTCATTTTTCATTTTGGATTTTTATTTCATTCATAAAATAAAACAAAACACAAGAGTAAATAAAATTACCAAGTTACCATGAACATCTGCCCCCATCATACACAAGAAAATATAACAGTTCCATCAAACTTAATTATTAATTATATTATATTAATTATAAAAATTAAATGTATACTGTGGTTTTCTTTCTTGCAGTAAAGAAATACTACAGCGTAGCAGTTTCAACATTTTCAGGGGATGAAGAAAAAAAAAAACATCCTGATGTGATTTGTTTCTATGGTAGCAATAAACAGCCAATGACTATCTTATAATGAACAGCAATGACTTAGTGTGTGTGTGTGTGTGTGTGTGTGTGTGTGTGTGTGTGTGTGTGTGTGTGTATATATATATATATATACATATATATACATATATATACATATATACATATACATATATATACATATACATATACATATACATATATATACATATACATATATATATACATATATATATACATATACATATACATATATACATATATATATATACATATATATATACATATATATATATATATACTCGTATAAAATGAATGAATGAATATTCATATACACCTTACATAGGTGGATTTATTGCATACATAGACACAGGGATTGGCTACAAGTCGAGTCGGTTCATGCACTGGTGTCGCATGTTGCTCCATCCATGACTCCATGGAGTCACCTTGGGTTCTGGATGGTAACCACTCAGGCAAGCAACCACGCCTTCACCACAACTCAAAAGTAACCATCCACCTGCTGCAGGCAAATAATTCTCCCAGGAGCCCTTGTGGTACTGCTCCCATATCAGACTGAACTTGCCCGATTGCTGCAGGTTCCAAGAAGCAGCTGCGTTATTTTGCTGCTCAATGTATCAAAAAGAGTTTTGTCCTAATAATGAAAGCAGCAGAATCACACCACGTTGTGCACATGTACTTCTGTCTTTATCATACTCAGTATGAACTCAGTACTAATAACTCATGCACATCCAAGTACAAATGACAGTGCAGAAAGTTCTGTCTAGAGAATTGGCTGACTGACTTGATGACCTGAGACTGAAAAGTCAGTGAGTTTGCATTCTTTTTTTTTTTTGCTCTTTTGCTTTATGTGATCCATTCCCCCAATCTCTCTCTCCATGTGCCATTATTAGTATAAAGTTACAATAAATGGGTTCTTATAATGAGGGATACCTTCGGGCAAATACGGTAAAACTACTGGAAAAATACAAAACTACAGCATACTGCTTCAAAAAGGACTTTTTTTTTTCCCTTAAAATCAGTACAGTCTTGTATTTGGGCCAACGGCCAACACTTCCTTCAATAAAAGGGGGTTGTCCTTAGAATCAGGGCCATCTTATATTCAAGTCAATATGGTACAATGACTGGAACAATATAAAACTTCAGCTTGCTGCTTTACCTCAGGGAGCTTCGGTGTTCCATTGTGTAAATAATCCGCTTGCGTGGTTTAATGCTTTGTGTACAGGTCCTTTTCTTTGTCAGAAAACATCTCACTTGAGCCTGCAATTTAAATATCAGTGTGCCACTTTGGCTGGTGGAATCTGCCGACGGTTAACAGGGCTCTGGTGACACAAAAAGTCCTCGGGAGATCAGGCAGAGGAGGTGATGGCTTGTGAACCAAAAGCTGTGAAGGTGGATGAAGGCTACAGTAGATCCTTGGACCTTGATCATCTCGGACTTCCCAGACATCGGAACAGGCAAAGGATCTGTCAAGGACCAGTTTGTTGACGTACAATGACATTCCCACGTTAAACGAGCCCACTCACAGGTGTCTTTAGATTAACTCTGGATGTAGAATTTCCACCATCAAATTCAGGAATCAACCAAGACGTGATCTTCCTCATCACCGTGGGATTGGCATGATAACCGACAGCATTCCCCCGTTAAACAAAACCATGCACAATTGATCTTGGATGTTGATATCTGTCTAGGAATCAATCACTGGGGTTTTTGCCATATGTTTCAAATACAACATCTACTCCGTGCTCCACTGGTTTTTGGTGTAAACAGGAGAAAACCTCTTCACCCATTAGCGCGGCACGTTCTCGGCTGTCAGACAGCTGAGCAGTGAAGGACGGACGTTGGCTGTGAAAGAGGAATACGATCGTCGGTGTGTCAAGAAGGGAACATCTGCGGGATGAAAGCAGAGAGGGAGCACAGGGAGTTGGCAGAAAAACAAGATGGAACACGGGAGGAGACCTTTTGAAATAGACCTCCAAAGTGGCCGGAAGGCAACGCCATTACCTCCACCCTCCTCACACCTTCAACATAACGGATTTATCAGTCATTTCCTGTTCACAAGGGGAAAATACACACTAAAATACACACTTCAAAATCCAAATCCCGTCGTTCCCGAGCCGAGAGACATCTGTGTGGCAGCCGTTACAGAAACACAGACTTCACAAAATACTTTTAAACACACAGACAGTGAATCAGACGTGGGCACCAGATGTGCAGCAGGTAACGGTTGTAGTCTCGCACATTTTGGGATTTTTATTTATTTATTTTTTTTTTGGCGGTTTAAAAACAGATAAATCCTGGTAACAATCAGACGTCATCATCACCTCAGATAAGGCCGTCTATTGTCAGCGGCGCTCTTACATAAAGACTCATTAGTGGCGCCGTCTCGTTAAGCTCGGTGACACATCCAGTTTGTCTTCTTCCGTATCTGCACACAGCAGAAATTGTCCATCCTGACAATAAAATTTGGTCCTCCGTTGTGGCCATAAAATTTTTATTTTCCCCAAACAAACAAAGAGACAGTAAATATGTCACCCGCTGTAAATAATATAGGCCGACAGTAACAAAACGCATCACCTTGGACGCTTCAGCACAGCTTTTTAGACCAAGTAACAGTTGAGACACCCTTGTTTGTGCAAAACTACAACAATTGCACAAAAAACCCCAAGGAAATTGCTTCTCCGATTATTTTGCAGAATTTAATGAAAATCCAGGCATAGAACTCAGACGCGTGTCTGACGCAGATGTTATAGACTTAAATAGCCAATTTGACACCATATAAATTAGAAAATTATTATCTGACAATGAACAAAAAGCTCTGTCCCTTCACTGTCAAGATCAAGTGGTTGATAGCAGGATATTGTTTTCACTAGTGTGTGTGGACAGATAAGTCAAAAACAGCAAGACAGATTTCCTTCAAACTTGGCAGGAATGTTACCCTGGATAGATATTAGAGGTGATTAGATTTTAAAGTAGTTTGGTCAAAAGTTAACAAAAATATGGTCCAAAAACTCATCTATTGTATATATCAACAACCCAGAAGCCTAAAAGTGAGCTCTTTTAGCTGCTCCTTTGTTTTCACTCAGGGTTACCAGTGCAAATCCGAAGTGGATCTGCATAATGAATTGGCGGATGCCCTTCCGGACGTAACATGGAGAAATGTGGGCAGAGGTGGAGTTTGAACTGGGAACCTTCTGCACGGAAACCAAGCACACTAACCATTTTCTCACCACTGCTGCTAACAACAAGTAGCCTAGATGGACCAAATTTGGTGGGAATATTACTTAGATATCTATTATCCAGTCCACCAATAATTTCTTTGCTTTTCATAGTTGCTGCCAATTATGTTAGTCTTGATGTCTTGCGAAGTGGCAATAAAAAGTTGCTAAATTTGTGGAAGTGTTCCAGCAGTGTGATCATCTCAAACAGGACTGTTATTTCACCGTGAACACCTGCAGACAATTTCAAACACCTGCTTCACTTTTGAATGACTAAACATGACCCTCCAACCTCAGTTTTGGAAAATGTTCAAGATGTTCAAATCAATCTCCTTCCCAAATTTCCAGAACCACTCATGAGTCACCCTGTTCACAAAGGCGGTCACGCAACAACGTGATTGAAAGCATTCGGCGATAACACATTTAGACCGTGTCCACTGCAGTGTGATCACACGGACAGGTTGTGTCGTGCACCGCGAGTAAAACAGCAGATCGGCTGCACCCTTACAAAGTACAAGTGCATACAGGAGGTAAGAAAAAAAAGTCATAATTGAAACAGATGAATTTTAATGATTGCTTCTTGCTCAAAGCAAAGGAGGCATCAAATATGCGACGTAACGTGAAAATGCTAATGGCCTGGCTGCAGCAAAACACAAGTTCTGGAGATTTTAATGTGCCCTCCCCAGCAGTGAATTTTGAACCTGGGTTCAAATGATTCTCGAAAAGCATAATGCAAAATTTCAAGGCTGCTTTTCAAATATTTACATGGCTGTGAAAATGTGCGACATACAGTATACACGCGTCCACAACAACGATCTCGATTTTTCCTCCATAGATTACTCAAGAAATTAGACAAAACGAACACCATGCTGACCAAAAATTGAACAGAATTTTTTTCAGCTGATTTCATGTCTGGGGTTGACTGGACAGATATTCAGAAAGACTTGCAATTTCTGCCCGATTTCCAGTTTTAATGCAATTTTTTCAGTCCAAAGCTGATATTACTCATGTCATTAGACCAAATGAACACCATTCTAACAAAAAAAAAAATTGAACAAAAAATTTTGTCGGCTGATTTCATGTCCGGGGTGGACTGGACACATATTCAGAAAGACTCGCAATTTCTGGGCGATTTCCAGTTTTAGAGCAATTTTTTCAGTCAAAGCTGAAATGTCATTAGACCAAATGAACACCATTTTGACAAAAAAATTGAACGAAAAAATTTTTCAGCCAAATTCATGTCCGGGGTTGACTGGACAGACATTCAGAAGGACTTGCAATTCTGCCTGATTTCTCGTTTTAACACAATTTTTCAGTCAAAGCCAATATTACTCAGTCAGACCAAATTAAACACCATTCTGGCAAAAAACTGAACAAAAATTTTTTCGGGCCGAATTCATGTCCGGGGTTGACTGGACAGATATTCAGAAAGACTCGCAATTTCTGCCCAATTCCAGTTTTAATGCATTTTTTCAGACAAACCTGATATTACTCATGTCATTAAACCAAACGAACACCATTCTGACCAAAAATGGAACAATTTTTTTTTTCGGTCAGATTCATATCCGGGATAGACTGGACAGATATTCCGACAGATTCACAATTTCTGCCCGATTTCCAGTTTTAATGCAATTTTTCAGTCAAAGCCGATATTGCTCAGCAGCGCGCCATGGCTGTGGTGCTGTGATCGCTTCCCCCATCTTTGATGATAAAATAATGCTGAATTTACGAGGTCTGTCAATAAAGTATAGGTCCTTTTTATTTTTTTCAAAAACTATATGGATTACATTCATATGTTTTTACGTCAGACATGCTTGAACCCTCGTGCGCATGCGTGAGTTTTTTCCACGCCTGTCGGTGACGTCATTCGCCTGTGAGCACTCCTTGTGGGAGGAGTCGTCCAGCCCCTCGTCGGAATTCCTTTGTCTGAGAAGTTGCTGAGAGACTGGCGCTTTGTTTGATCAAAATTTTTTCTAAACCTGTGAAGTGGACACGGTTCGAAAAATTAAGCTGAAAATTTAAGGTGAAAATTTTAACGGCTGATGAGAGATTTTGAGGTGATACTGTCGCTTTAAGGACTTCCCACGGAGCGAGACGTCGTGCAGCGCTCTCAGGCGCCGTCGTCAGCCTGTTTCAAGCTGAAAACCTCCACATTTCAGGCTCTATTGATCCAGGACGTCGTAAGAGAACAGAGAAGTTTCAGAAGAAGTCGGTTTCAGCATTTTATCCGGATATTCCACTGTTAAAGGAGATTTTTTTAATGAAAGACGTGCGGACGGATTGCAGCGTCGGCTCGCAGCCGCTGCGACGCTCCGCCACAGGAAAAACACCTCTGTTGGAAGCCTTAAGGACAAGTTGGAACATGTCCAGCTGTTAAACAATTTCTCATATACTCACTCCACTGAAAGCCATCAAAAGCCGCCTGGATTTTACAAATGGTTATCAACACGGAGGTGTTTTTCCGGTGCCACTGCAAATCTCCTCATGCTGCATTTGTGTTTGTCCAGTTTTTCGTCTTTTTGAAAGACTGGCTTTGGGTTGTACATTTTCCAGTTTCTCTCTTGGGTTTGATTTTCAGATTTTTCAGGTCAAATCTGGCTTTTATTTCATCAGGCTTTGAGGTTTCTTCATTTCCTGTCAAACATGCCAACTCACAAACTGCAAACTAAACTCCACAAATGTGCTTTGAACGTCGCCAATCCGATTTATGCAACTCATTGTTTTGTCTGTCCTGCCCAGAATGACTACAAATAACTACGAACCTCCAGCAGAATTAATCCTTACATATTGATTCTTGGCTCCATGTTTGTCAGGTTTAATTTCTGACCTCATTTCTCGCATTTTACAGGGGCACGACATGGATCAGCAGACCAGTCTGGGTGCCTGATGTTATGGGTCAGTATCAGAAAGAAAAAATTTAATTAACTCCCAGGAGTTACAGGAAAGAATAAGAATGGTGACCACAAAATGCAGGCGTCAGATTGGCAATTTTGTTCAGAAGGCGTGACTTTAAAGGTCACCAACAAGAGCCCTTGTGGTAATGAGGTCAAGCAGTAAAATATTACCATTGCCTTAATTTGAAAAAACTGTTATTTAAAGATGGCTGCCATTTTTTAGTTTTATTTTTTTACATGGCCGCCAAACAATTACTCAAGATTACACTTTCTTTCCAGCAAACAGAGATGACCTATTTGGATAATTTTTGGAAGTTTAATGCCTTCAACTGTGCAGAAGTTGGTACTGGCATTCATAAGGTTCAAGACTAAATTATTTTTGGTTTCTGCAAAATATTTCAATATAGCTTCCAATGGTGGCTCGATGGCCTTGATCAATCTCTATGGAGAAAAATGTAATTCATGGGCTGTTTCCAATTTCAGGGGTTGTATCCTTCGAAATCATCATTCTACAAAGATCTGGTCTTTTGAGACCGCTGAGGCTGAACCAACCTCTTGTGATTCTTGTCTGTCTCTCTTCTTGTCCTCTGTCTCCCTCTAGAGACTGTTCCAGGGTTTGGTTCCCCGTGTTGTCACTGTTCTCTCTTGTCACTGTTCCCTTGTATGTTTTGTTAGCTTGCTTCCTGTGTCTCTCCTCAACTGTTTCCCATCAGAGATTACCCTCACCCATCTCCCATCTGTGTGATTACCTCCCTGTGTATTTATACCCCTGTGTTCCTCTCCTAGCAGGCCTGAATGTTATGCATTTTGCCTTCATCTCACATGGTTTTCTCGTGTTTTTTCGTGCTTGATTTCTTGTTGCTGATCCTTGTTTCCCTTTGTGTATTGTTTGAGTTTGCCTGCCCTTTTTGACACTGCCACCAGTTATTTTGTTTGTGCCTTCCTCGTGCCCTGTTTTTGGACCTTCCACCAGCCTATCCTCTCATGGACACTGTGGCGTGATTTTCCTGATCCCTGGGTACCGACCTCTGCATCGTCCCTGGCTATGTTTACCATAGTTTTTCTTACACCAACCCGTCTTATCTCTGTGTTGGGGTCTTCAACCATCCTCCCACCTTGACAACTATTCTGAAATGAGAAAGTCTAGCCCACAGAGTATTTTGTGACTGCATCATTAGATTATCATGCCCCTAGCCCTGTCACCTAGCATACTTGATACCTGCATGCAGGGGTGCCAAAAAGGGGAGAATAAGGAGAAGGATTCTAGGGGCCCATGACTGACAGTGGCCCAGAGAGACCCCTAATACATTTGTAATACTGACAAAAGAATATGGGGGGGGGGGGGGGGCAGTACGATTTCATGGGGGCCAAAATCCCACGCGGCCCCCCTACCTGTATTTGACAAGCTAGTGTAGTGCATGCAACCCATTTATCATTTATTAATAATTTTTCAATACTTTACTCATAAACATTACTTATTTATAATTGGACATATGGATCCTGAAATTGTCCTTTACAAAAAAAAAAAATTACCAACCATTTTTTTTCTTGAAAAAAAAAAAATAAAAAAAAAAAAATCACACAATGACTCTTTGGATTAGTTGGGCTGTGAAGGATACAGACCTGTTGTGTCCTTCACAGAAAGATTGCAGTCATTGGCCGCATTCCAAACAGCCTTGTTTTCATTGAATACTGTCTGACTGGGGAGACCTTGTAGTGAGAAAAAGATGCAAAATTAACAGCAGAGTGATCTTTTAACCTTTAGAATGACCTGAAACACAAACGGGTTCTGCGATGTGATTTACTCAAAGGAGTCACTAATAAGGGAGAGAGAGCAGTAGAGTGACCTTACGTCTGATCTGTGTATCGTGGTTCGACCTGAAAGGTGAAAAGGTTAAGAAGCTTTAATGGGTAGCTTTTAAATACACCAAATTATTCAAAGTTATTCTTGCTTTAAGTTGGTGTTTATACACTTGGCACGTAATTCTTGTCTAATATAAGACTTGAATTCGAATGGGCACTTTGAGAGCACATTATCCTTGGCTTAAGCCCCCTTCTCTCCTTCATGGATACGTATCCCAGAAGGTCATGGTCTGACACCATTTCCTTACCTTGGAAAGTCCGGGAGCGTGTCCATGGTGAACCAGTGTATTGTGTGATTGTGCTGTGGTCTGGTTTTAACCTTGGATAAATTTTCAAAATGCTTTAAAATATCTTTCACTTACTTTTGGAATCCTTTGAGTTTTGCTTTTCAAAGATACCCAAAGGTCATGTGATCAAGCGAAAGTTCATACAACTTCAGATCAGTGTTTCTTCTTACACTGTAATTACAGGCCTTTTTTCAACATAGTAACTGAAATTGACATTCTAAATGAGTTTGACATTTCAAGGCCATCAAACCTCAAAGATTATACAACTTCATATCAGTGTTTACCAGTATATATGTATGTATGTATGTATGTATGTATTATAGCCTGACCGATATAATATGGCCGATAATATCGGCTGATATGAGCCTTTCAGAAACATATAGGTATCATTGTTATTTTGTCAATATGAAAACCTTTATTTTACCAAATCAACAATGAAGAAAAACACTTTGGCTGTTGGAAATGATGTCATTACACAATTTGTGCAGCAGAGGGCACACCAACAGCATGTTTACAGTGTTACCAAGCATGGCTGGGACCCCATCATCCCTTGGTCACATTAGCTACAAGAGACATAGGGAAGCTATTATATAGCTGCTCTTCATTTTCAATCAGACAATTGAAAAACTGTCTGATTAAGACAAGTCACCACTAAGTCACCAGCTAGGCAGGGCCAAAACACATGGGAAGTCTATTTTATGCAAATGCATAGTGATGCCACATAGCAACTGCCAATCCCAGTGAAAGGTAGCATCATGTGCACTGGATGGTTGTTGGTTATATTTGTAGTTATTAATAAAGTTCACATTTAAACTGTAAAACATCAAACCTCAATTACAAGTCCTTATTATTAGAGTTTAATAAAATGCTAGGACTCATACTGATTTTACTGATATTTTGTGTATTTATTTTCTGTTTTTTTTTTTTTTTTTTTTTTTTTTTAATTTGGTTGCACACCTTGTGATTTTTATCTTGAAATACACTGCATGAATGTTTGATTATTATCATGACCATTTTTAATGGCAGATATTATCTATCGTAAAATCTGTACTCCCTAATATCAGGATTGAGCCCCCAGAAATCCATATCGGTGGGCTTGCATAAGGTAAACGTACCCATTGTAAATATCCAGTATATATTCAGTACACGGATTGGGCCACCAGGCTTAGTCCAATTTGGGTTAAAACTCTTCGTTATTTTGTTCACACTTGGACAGAAGGATGCATAAGATCGAAAAGAATATCCCCAGGTGTGGTGCCGCTGTGTGCGAGGGTCACAAATCCAATGCTGGAAATAACCGAGCCGTCACACTTTTTGTATCTTTCTGAAACCATTTTAATTCGGGGCCTGTTAAGAATAAACCAGAACAAATACATAGTAAAAAACTTCAGGTCTAATTAAGTCCTGATCATCTCCGCGGAGCATCAGCTCGCTCTGATGCCGAACAAAACCAGAGGAACACAGCCCGGCCTCTCATTATGTAATCAGTGATATCTGAACTGACTTGCTTCAGCTGAAGATTAAAAGTATTTTTCAGAGGAGCGTATTTGCATGTGGATTGAAGGATCAAAACCGTGACCCGGAAACCTCCAAGAAACGAACGGAGCTTTGAGGCCGGCCAGACTGACAAGCCTGCGCATGTAAGAACAATCTCCTCTGACAACAAGACTTGCAATTATCTCCACTGCAGGCCAATCAGACACACGGCGCTCAAGCACGAAGACCGCAATCAATCTCCGATGCTCGTAATGAGAAACATATTTTTCTCTGGCAGCCAGAAAGATAATCAGTAGCTGAACGGAAGGGTCAACAGGTCTGCTCTACAAGGATGTAGTGAAACAAATAACACCAATCTCTATCAGCCACCGCTGCCGCCTTCTGAATGCTGTAAAAGGTTGCACACACTGAGCTGTGGTCGTGTTTGAAGAGCGCCGTCACAATGTGCCGTACAATTAATAGGATTTACAAACACAGTAAATATGTTGCTGAAGCTTGCACCTCATAAAACCAAGTAGAAGGAGGAACAAATGGAAATTAAGAGCTCAGATTTTGCTTCTCTCATTATTAATTTAGGCATCCTTTGAAATAAATGTGCACGTAGTACACGTTGCTGTATTATTTAATATTATGACTTGTTACACTTTCGGTTCCTGTTCAGCACAATCTGACATTTGTGCCTTTTTTCCCTCCTAGAAATGGAACTTATAAACTTTCTAGGGCCAATATCATGTTTTAAAGAGGTCACATTAGAGGTGTGGATGCCCCTCTTATAAAAGGATATGATATGTATCAAGATATGATTCAGAGATGATATTTTCTTTTCTTTTTTTTTATTATAGAACAATTTGATGCGATACAAAAATTGCAAAGGGAACAACAGAAACTGCTTTGTGCACACGTCAAAATAATTGGGGTGCATCTCTCCCATATAAAAAGATCGGATATGTATCTAGAGACATGAACTACAACATGATTCAGGGCTGATATTTTTTTTTTAATTATGGAATGATTTGATGCGATATGAAAATTGCAAGGGGACATCAGAAGCCACTTTGCACCCATATCAAAATAATAGGGGCAAGCATTTCTCCCATATAAAAAGAACTGATACATATTTTGCTACATGAGCTATGATTCAGGGCTGATACGTTTTATTATTTTGGAGTGATTTGATGTTATATGAAAATTGCAAGGGGGATAACACAAGTTGCTTTTGGCGTATATCAAAATAATTGTGGTGCGCATCTCTCGATAGTGAAAAAAAATTGGATACATATGTATATTAGCTATCTGAACTACGATATGATTCAGGGCTGTTATTTTGTTGTGGATCAATTTCAGATGGTTAAATACGCCTTTGTCCTCTCTAATTGATCTGTTTTCCACCCATATACTAGTTGCTTTGTGGTATTGAGTATTTACACTTTGATTTTGAAAGTTATCTCTTCCTAGTATGTCAAATGAATGGTAAAACGTATCTGTTTGGGTCGAGTCCAGGGTACTGATGTTAATGGTGACCGTTTCATTTGGTTGTCGTGAGAGTGAAACCAATGACAGATAATTGGAAATAGTAATTGAAATTTATGTTGCCACTTTAAATCCCTTCTTCAACTTTTCCCTGGCCAATTACAGGCATAAATGCTCAGCTGAAGTTAGAAAGTGGAAAAGCAGTAAACCTGGTACTGAAGCAGAAAAACATGTTAAATAATACAACAAATCCATTCATTACGCTCACATGTTTTTTTCCCCCCACTCTGAGAAAAATTCAATATCTCATTTCTTAGTTCCTGCTGTGCCGTGTTTGAAGCTTTTAATAACTGCAAGGTTGCTTGATTCCTCGTCAGTTTTGACCAGTCTTTGACAGAGACAGTAGAGTATGATATGATTTACAAGGCAAAAGTATTAATCTGTTCACTGCAATATAACTGTGTAAAACAACACCCTGGTCAGAAAAAGTGACTGATCTTGCCTTTGTGATTACTACTGTACAGTCATATCTTGAATAACCTGCTTACTGAATGACGTATTTCTCCATAGGTGCAAATTATGTTCGTCTGATATTGCATTTAAAACAAAGGTATTAACAGTGTGGCAGTTGACAGTGTAACTGTACCAAGAAAATCATGAACATGTCCAGACTGTTGAAAATTCAAATCACCACCTATTTCACAAGAGCTATCCATGATGTAAATATGAACTTTCTACTGCTTAACATAAGCTTAGCAATATCATAGCAACAATGTGTTATGTGCTACTTCACGAGTCGTAGGGGAGCTACTTTGCACTTTTTTAGCTTCATTAGATGTCCTCAAAAGACAATGAGAGTGTCCCCAATAATAAAAAGAAGCCTCAAGCTAGATATTCAAGATGGTGTCCAAATTAAAATGTTTAATTTTAAGGCCACAAAAATGCATTTTCCCATTAAAGCATATTAAAATGGCATAAAGGACTCAATTTTCAAGCCTATTCCATGCAAAGAACGTTTAAGCTCATCATAAATACATGTGTGTCTAATTTCATATAGAAATTTTAAACTCAGAATGGTGTCCAAAATGGCCGCCAACTGACGTTTTTCATTAAAAGGCCATGAAAATGCATCATAGCACTAAACAACAGACTTAATAATAACAGAGCATCATCACGGTGAGCATTCCTGGTGAAAGGTACACTAAGAAGGTACAAAATGTGCTTCATTCTTGTTTTATACATAGATATATAGATTTTCAGAATCGTTCATCAGATGAGGTCCAAAGTCAACCTTTGAATTCATGGCCTACTGAAACATTGCTAATAAATATATGTAGCCCCAACTCAAATAAAACACATCCATGCAAGATAATGTAATTTAATTTCCTTGGGACTACATATATTTATTAGATGGAATCCAATCCAATGAGTCAGTTTTTTGAGTGTATCACTCAAACAACTGACTCACTGGATGAACTCAATTCAACTAAGGGCAGGATTTCCATCTAATAAATATACGTAGTCCCAACGAAATGAAATTACATTATCTTGCATGGATGTGTTTTATTTGAGTTGGGGCTACGTATATTTATTAGATGGAATCCAATAGAATGAGTCAGTTGTTTGAGTGTATCACTCAAACAACTGACTCACTGGATGAACTCAATACAGCTAAGGGCAGGATTTCCATCTAATAAATATATGTAGCCCCAACTCAAATAAAACATATCCATGCAAGATAATGTAATTTAATTTCGTTGGGACTACATATATTTATTAGATGGAATCCAATCCAATGAGTCAGTTTTTTGAGTGTATCACTCAAACAACTGACTCATTGGATGAACTCAATTCAACTATGGGCAGGATTTCCATCTAATAAATATATGTAGTCCCAACGAAATTAAATTAAATTATCTTGCATGGATGTGCTTTATTTGAGCTGGGGCAACATATATTTGTTCGATGGAAATCCTGCTCATAACTGAATTGAGTTCATCCAATCCATCAGTAGTTTGAGTGGAGACAACCACAACACCATGTCCCGGATACTATGTGTACTTTTTTACACTACATGTAATTGAAGGTTTTTTGTGTAAATCACTTGTCATTGGTTTATCTGGGTGCATACAGACAGCAAAAATGGACAGCCTGAATTTCGAGGTGACCACAGTCTTCATCTGACCTTCGTGAACCCCCCACTTTATGACTTGTGACACAACTCCAAGAAGACAAAGGTGTCTGATAAACCGGAGACATAAATATTAGGCGCTGTATGGAAGGATAATTGGACTAAACTCAACATTTATTACCGAAGGTTCTTCTTCAGATACTACATTTTGTACTTGACAGATGCTACGCAGACGTGACAAATTGTGTTTGCATTAACATGCATAAATAGTGGTAGAGATTGAACCCGTGACACCGTGGGTAACAAATAGTCTCTGCAACTAATTTCCAGCCGTTTATACAGATCTGATTGATGGCAGATATTGGAGGATTATGCAGTATGCATGCGCACCAAGGTGCTGAGATAACCATACATTACAATCTAACGCCAAATTACCGAGATTCCAAAGTATTGCAGGCGCCAAGTACTTGTTGACAGCTGAACTTCATTGCCGCAATACTGGCAGGAGTGTCATCTCAAGGAGCCTTGTTTTTTATTGTCCAATGTCCACGCAGACAGGAGCGAGATAATTGTCATGCATTGGAAGCAGGAGAGCATGACGGGCACGGATACACAGGGACACATATACTGTACGAATACTGACGGAGCTGCTGTCATTTGTCTCACTCAGACCAGGGCAAGCCAACCTTGTCATATATGATCAATGCTTCTTTTTATGTTTTTGCACTCTCACCCTTACTCCTCCTTACTGTGTGTGACTTTCTCTCTCTGTCTTCTTTTCCTCTGTTATCCCAACCAACTTTTCTCTGTTTAATATTTCCAATTTGCTCTCTAAAGCTGCACATGCGCCATCCAGAAATATGGGTACATTTATACGAGGTCTGTCAATAAAGCAACGGTCCTTTTTATTTTTTTCAGAAACTATATGGATTTCATTCATATGTTTTTACGTCAGACATGCTTGAACCCTCGTGCGCATGCGTGAGTTTTTCCACGCCTGTCGGTGACGTCATTCGCCTGTGAGCACTCCTTGTGGGAGGAGTCGTCCAGCCCCTCGTCGGAATTCCTTTGTCTGAGAAGTTGCTGAGAGACTGGCGCGTTGTTTGGTCAAAATTTTTTCTAAACCTGTGAGACACATCGAAGTGGACACGGTTCGAAAAATTAAGCTGGTTTTCAGTGAAAATTTTAACAGCTGATGAGAGATTTTGAGGTGATTCTGTCGCTTTAAGGACTTCCCACTGTGCGAGACGTCGCTCAGCGCTCTCAGCCGCCGTCGTCAGCCGTCGGGACGCAGCCGACGCGGTGCGGCGGCACAGGAAAAACACCTCCGTGTTGATAACCATTTGTAAAATCCAGGCGGCTTTTGATGACTTTCAGTGGAGTGAGTATATGAGAAATTGTTTAACAGCAGGACATGTTCCAACTTGTCCTTAAGGCTTTCAACAGAGGTGTTTTTCCTGTGGCGGAGACACCCGTCCGCACGTCTTTCATTAAAAAAATCTCCTTTAACAGTGGAATATCCGGAGAAAATGCTGAAACCGACTTCTTCTGAAACTTCTCTGTTCTCTCACGACGTCCTGGATCAATAGAGCCTGAAATGTGGAGGTTTTCAGCTTGAACAGGCTGACGACGGCGGCTGAGAGCGCTGAGCGACGTCTCGCACCGTGGGAAGTCCTTAAAGCGACAGAATCACCTCAAAATCTCTCATCAGCCGTTAAAATTTTCACTGAAAACCAGCTTAATTTTTCGAACCGTGTCCACTTCGATGTGTCTCACAGGTTTAGAAAAAATTTTGATCAAACAACGCTCCAGTCTCTCAGCAACTTCTCAGACAAAGGAATTCCGACGAGGGGCTGGACGACTCCTCCCACAAGGAGTGCTCACAGGCGAATGACGTCACCGACAGGTGTGGAAAAGCTCACGCATGCGCACGAGGGTTCAAGCATGTCTGACGTAAAAACATATGAATGAAATCCATATCGTTTTTGAAAAAAATAAAAAGGACCGTTACTTTGACAGCCCTCGTATAAGCCATTGATTCGGTCGACCGGGCTGCTCTCTGGAATAACCTGAGAATTTGTGTTGCCTCCCGAGAAGTTGCTGGATATCATACCTGGCTCATACAAAGGTATTGTAAGTGCTGTACAGAACTATGGAAGAATCTGAGTTTTTGCAGTGGCATTCCGCAGGGATGTGTTCTGGGTATTACACTGTTCAATGCTTGCGTGGACTAGGTGCTGTGTAGGGTTGTGGAAACCGGCGGTTCAGGTGTTTCTGTTGGTAGGAAAGGTTTACTGACCTTGACTTCACAGACAACACCGTGATTTTTGCAGATTCAGTGGATAGGAACAAGTGTCATATGACATGTTTCTTTGTGCATGGTCCAGCACGCAGGTGCCTATGTTTTGGGGACTCCAGTAGCTGAATGCCAAGGGGACACCCATGTTTCACCATGGCTGCTGCAGATAGATGTTTATTTTAGAGATGCGGGAATGGACCAGATGCCTGTCTAGGTCAGGGATATCCAACTCCAGTCCTCGAGGGATGGTGTCCTGCAAATTTTTGGATGTGTCTCTGCTTCAACACACCTGAGTCAATTAATGACGTCAGTAGCAGCATTCTGGAGAACTTGGCTGCATACTGAGGAGGTATTTCACCCATTTGATTCAGGTGTGTTGGACCAGGGACACATCTAAAAGTTGCAGGACACCGGCCCTCGAGGACTGGAGTTGAATACCCCTGGTATAGGTCGCTGTTGTCCAGGAACCAAGGCAGTGCCGGGATGTTGTGGATGCAGCAAAGCATATGCTGCCAGGCTTGACTTGACTAGATAAAGACTAAGATCCAGGTTTTCAATGACTTCATGGACTTCACTTATCTCAACAGTGAAATTCCCGTCTCAAGGTCATCTGCCTTGGAGATCAAGATATGCCTGGTCAGTTACTTAGGTAGACGCAAACAAGGAGGTCAGCTACCACATTTTGGCTATGTGGCACATAGGGTGCCTCAGTGTTGTGGACCCGAGCATCGGGAGAAGACCAAGGACATGCACACATTTCAACTGGCTGAAGTAGACAGCTTACTTTCAGAAAATGGGGAATGTCTGGATGGTTAGTTGGCCTAGGTGGTTGCCATCCAGGACACAAAGCAGTTGCAGTGCATTCTCCCTGACTTTATGGCAATCATTGCGGTTGGTGAGGTTGCGGTTGCATTCTCATAGTCTTTTATGGCGTGTCCATATTTTAAGCCGTAAAGCCGTCTGCCAATACGCCGAATCCTCTGTTGAAAAATTAGTCATAAAAAAAAAAAAAAAAAAAAAAGAACACCGCATCGAAGAAGAAAGGAAATTAAATGATTACAACTCCTATAATTTTTCATATTAAGAAAATCAGATCCATTATCTGGTACATTACAGAAATCGATTGGTTCAGGTAAATGTGGAAGGAGGGCGGGAAAAAGCCAATTATAGCCTCATTTTGTTTATCTTGGTAAATATACATTTGGACTGCTGAGAGATTTCGTACTTTGTACAGCAATATATAGATTTTTATAATCGTTCATCAGATTGAGGTCCTAAACTTCACCGGTCTTCCAATCATTGCTATTTTAGAAGATATTTAATATATCTTATGGAATTAATATAAAAATGCAATGAAATGGCATATTTTTGCTTCCTTGTGAAGCCTTCTTTATTAAAATACTGAAAAGGGACAAAGAGGCAAGTAGCAGGGATATTTACTTTGAAAGGAAACCGGATTTCAAATGATTTATTGGTTGGCCATTCGGCACTGTGCACAAAATAATCAGCATGATGGGAAAAAAAAAACAAGATGCCAACAAATAATGAAAGACATTAAAGGGCTGATCCAAAAGCTGCACATCTGACAGTTCATATCAGTGGTGCGTGCAAGCTTTTGTGTGTACACAGTGTTTTGATTAAAAAGACTGGTGGTGATAATTTGCTGATGATCCTTTGATTTTTCGTTGAAAGGTAACAAGGTCCTATTTCTCACTCCCAAGGCAGACTCATTCATGAGCTCGGAACATAGTAACCTCAAAAATAATGTGTTTTGAACAAACATGACTTTTGCTGATCGATATAAACTTCAGATAGTCTCTCTAGGCCTATTGGTCTTGACCTTTATCTGATCTTCTCAGAATGTTAATCAGATTGAGATATTTTCCCACCACCTTTGATGAAAATCCATCCAAGCCATTGTTTTGTTTAGTCATCTTGTCATCACAGACGGACAGACAGGCAGACAAACAGACACATATGCAGGACTGATCACAATACCCTGCTTCAGCAACACTCGGGGCAATGAATACTTTCCAACAACTGGTCCATCCCCAACTCTTGAACGTAAACACCTATCTCTCACAGTCAGGTGGTACATGGATGTCTCCGTAACCTTTTCCATTTGCCGGGGTTTTCACTGCTGAGCTACCTGTGTGTTGGATCATGCACAAAAGAAACATCACATGAATAAAATGTCGTATCTGACATTCCCTCAAAATGCAAGTAGTACACCCAGTCTCCCTAAGTAACTGCTCGTTTGACAAAGTTATTCCAGTGGTATTCTATGAAGTGTCCTAGCACCAAAGATAGTATTTGTCACTCTAGATCACTGGCTAGAATCCGTCTCACAACTGTACTATAAGAGAGGAAGCACCAGGACCTTAAAGACTTGGACCTTTCTTGTCCTGCAAAGGTATCAGCATTGCCAAACACTTGCATCCAGGGACTACATAGCTCTATAAGTTCTTCCTTATCTCTCAGTCTCAAAGATTGACGACTCCGAGACATGAATGTAATTGCTGAGATAAGTCAGTCTCTCTACAAGTTGGACACTTTCCCTGCATACAGATACTCTTCTTATGGTCGATTCAAGGAACTCATTGAAAGCCTCATGATCTAGGACAATAGCAGAGCCAGACACTCCAATTCCTTACTCTATTTCTCAAGTTCTGCAGGGTATCCCTTGACTCCAGAAAGACCACAGTATTGTCCAGGAACTCAAGGTAAGGAAACCTTTCCTCAGCAACAAAAGCAGCCCATGCTTTATTGAAAAGCATAGGAGCCAGAACATATCCTTGATGAACACCAGTTTTCACTTATATACTCCCACTACGCAAAAAGGTCTCTACCCGTAGGCCGAGTATGATGTCCAGCAACTTGTCAAGATGTCCTAATGGCTCTTCATGGTAGCTTACAGTAGTGGCTGTTGTGTTAGCCAGCCATATAATATAAGGTGTCTTCTTTATGCTACCTTGCTCAAGTGTGAACTAGTTTAAAAAGAGAACAATATTGCTAGCAGTCAATTATATCATGATACAAGATCAAAGGAAATATACTCCTGAAACATAGTACATCATTCATAGATTGGTAGTGACTGCGCTGAGCTAGAGTTGTACGAATGCCTCTACGTGCAACTTTGGTCATTAAAATGATTTTAAAAACTTTGGCATTTCAAGCAAATGATTACTACCTAATAGGCACGCCAACTCTACATTTCTTTATTCGAATATTTCTATAAATATAGTCTACCTGATCTGTACCTCGATTCCTCTCTCACATTTCCTTACTCAATATCTTCTCATGTTGACATCGGATATGGAGATTTGCATCTCATATCTCAAGTAAAACCACAACAATAAGACTGCCGAATATCGAAAAGAATGTATGATATTAAAAAAGAAAATACCCAATATTGCAGGTGTTCCATTATTACACTTTTTGTGTCATCATCTTGTCATATGATAATGCAGTATCTCCATGTGTCATACTGTCAAATTTCATTCACTTGTTTTCAATTAAGTTGGAATACACGCACTCTCGCTCCCTCTTTCTCGGTACGTGTCACTGTCAGAATATTTTCCTCAAAATGGTGACAGTGAGATATGATGGATGGATAGAATAGTGGAAGTGGTGACAAATGCTGAAAAAGCCTGGAAACTAAGTGGTAGTGGTGAAATGGTTGGCAAATTCAGGAGGTACATATAGAAATGAAGTAGCCAGTAAATGCACCAAATATTCTGTCATTAAACCCTATTACTGTTTGGAAATACTGGAAGCTTGAACCTTCAATGGGTTTTTTTCATCCCACACGTCCTAATTGAGTTTTGAGTGGTCTTGCTTCATAATATAGGAACGAGAGCCCGACCGATATATCGGCCGGCCAATATTATCAGCCGATATAAGCCCTTTTCAAAGTACTCACTCTCGGCCAAAATTTTGCCGATACAACGCCGATAATTTCTCATAAACAGAACAGTTACTGAAATAATGTTTGTGTCGGCAATGTAAAATGTCCTTGCATAATTTGTCCAGTAGATGGAGCTCTGACTCCATTCAACTGAGAGCTGCTTACACCCCTGCCTAAATGTGTTTATCACCGGCCCCCGTAGTTCGCCGTCACACTGCACTGATTGGCTGACAAAAGCATAGAAGTAAGTTTATAAGGATGTTGTTTGTAATAACTTTGCAATTGCATTCACCCCACATTTCTCCCGTTTCAGTTCAACTCAGTTTGATTAACTCAGTTTATGTAGTAATGTGTCAAATGTGCTTCATTGCGTCGGTCACGCATTTTATTAAGCCCACGTTGTGTAGACCTTATTTCTACCATGAAAAATTTTCATTTACTGCTAAGAGGTTGAAACATTCAGATTCACTGGTCATCCGAAGGGTTCTGGGAATTACTGCCATTCGCCATTAACCCTCTGGGGCCGACGCCGTCATATAAGACGGCTGGGACCAAGCTTTACTAAATTGTAAATAACTTTTTAATGATATGAGATAGAAACTTACTCTTTTTTCCTGAAAAGTTAACTCCACGGACTTTCGATCCACCGTCGGCCATCTTGGTACTCCTCAAAGAAGCTGTGTGATGACGTGCGCAATGTGAGTGTCCAATCTGAATTGGTTCTCCATCACATGGTTTTCCAAAATCCAATTGTAGGGCAGATTTACTTCACATGATATGGCAAAGATCGTTTTCAGGAGTGATATCTTACTAGTTGGCCCATTTGAATAGCCCCCTAACTGCTCCAATTGCATTTTTACATTTTCTAAGCTTGAAAATTCTTCTCTGTTATAAAGTTAATCAATATGAGGACAAAGCTTCAGCTTTTAGCTCATACCTTTTTTGTTAAGGGTCCAAAAAAGAACATTTTATTCATTTAAACAAATATATATCGGCAGATTTATCGGCTTCCGGCAAATCAGCCGATTTATCGATTATTGGCATTTTTTTCATCCCAGTATCGTTATCGGCATTGGCCTCAAAAAATCCATATCGGTCAAGCTCTAATAGGAACTCCTAAAGGCACTTGTCGATGATGGGGGGTCAAGCCAAGCTGAAATTATCTCAAGAGCCAAACATAGCTTCTCAAGTTACACTGCCATGAAAGTCAAACATAGTAGTAATATGTTCAGTACATGTATATCACTCCTACTCTGAAAGAGAAGAAAAAGGAAAGTACTGTACAAGTGTTGAGGCCCATCGAGGCCTCATCCCCGGATATGGAAGCGTGATTTAGATATGTTCAACTGCTCCTAAATGGGACACTAGTCCATCACAGGGGTTACGTTGCTAGCCAAGGCTAGTATCCATTTACAACTGGGTGGATGATGCAAATTAAGTGTCTCATCTAGAGAAATACATAGGCAGCAACACATAATAACACATAACAAAACATTTTCTCAAACTGAAGGCAAATAAATACCTTCATGGATATACATCCCACAAGCTGGTTTGCAATGGTTTGAAACCCTGTCCTTATCCAGACGGGTGTCCGTGGTGGACCTGGATGTTCTGTCATTGTGTCACAGTCTTGTTTTAATTGTGACTGAATGTTCAAGACAATCGTAAAAAAAAATGTCCATCATGACCTTTGGCACACTTTCAGAATCAGAATCAGATTCTGAGACAAACACATTATGCCATCAAACTGCACACTACATCACATTCGTAGACAACCATAATTTTCACATGCCAGTTTATTAAATTTATATAGCTTGACCTTCCACGATGCATATCCAAGAAAGTGAGAACATGATTTAACTGAGTTCAATCTGGGGAAAAAAGCCATAGTTTTCTGAGAAACATGATGTTGGACCATCACAAGCCGTGGTTGCACCATATAATTTAAGTATCCTATGTATCGGCCAGTCCCGTGTGATATAAAGTTTGGGGATCCATATTGGTCCAAAGCCCAAGAACATGGCTTGACATGGTTAGATGGTTATATCCCACTTGGTCTTGTCCAATTTGGTCTACTTTTAGGACTAGGATTTTCAAGTATGAATAATGGAAACAGTGAAAATTCAAGTGGGTGTAAACTAACTGGGCATAAAAATGGCTGCCTCAAGTGCTGTGCCTGTAGTCACAAGAATAAATATCAATACCTTCTTGTAGCAAAATGTGTGTTGAAGTATTTTGGGTTCCACTGGGCACCTTAACAAGTATTCAGTGACAATACAAATGCACCATGAAATGAATACCTAGAGTTCCTGTACTTGTCTATACCACACACAAAACACTTAAAAAACTGGTGCCTCAACAGAGTAGACTTGTGTGAAATGGAAAAACACAGTACTAAATCCTACAGTGATGGCTGATGAGAGACAGCTTTGAGTCTGCAGAGAGATCTGGAAACAGACCTATGACCAGGAGCTATTTCTTGGAGTTTTTCCCAAGACTCCCATACTACAACCTTAAGGCAAGGTTACAAACTTTTTACGACTTACTTTTTCGCCATCTTGGGGAACTTCTCACTTCTAAATGTGTTTGCCCTTTTTATAGCTTCCTTCCACAGTACATACTCAGTACATACATTCCTTCCCACTGTAGCCAAGTGCTTGCTCACAGGGGGTCGTTTTGACCGTTGGGGTTTTACATCATTATTGTATGGCCTTGCCTTACAATATAAAGCGCCTTGGGGCAACTGTTTGTTGTGATTTGGCGCTATATAAAAAAAAAATTGATTGATTGATACTCCAGAAAGAAAGTAAACAAGAAAAGAAAGTGCTAAAGGTTGATTAATGCCTTTTGAACTCTGACACTTGACTGACCGTGTGACATTATGGATGCACCAAACACATTTAACTCTCATGGGATTAAACCTCTTAACCATTTTGATCTGTCTGAGGACCCCCACTGGGATACGGTGACCCAAATATACCCTTATGTTCCGCTCTGATGAGCCCACCATGAAGGGTCAACGAAGAAGTGTTTCTTCATGGAAAGATGGAAGAGGATACAGTCCACAAACACCTCAAACAATTCATCAACTAGGATCTGAATTGCCACTATTTCTGGTTTGGAATTTGATGTTGCCAAATGCATTATACATACATTTGGATCTATCAATTTGAGAACATAACTTGGCAAAACACAAAGAAGTTTGTTAACACTTAACAATAAAGTGCAATTTTTAGACCAAAGACAAATATCTTGCAGAACATAACACAAATGATTTCAGGTATACCTGTTTAGAGTGTGGATTTCTACCTTGTAAAATAATTATGCCATGATTCAATTTTGATTCTCTGTGATACGATGCAAGCCTGTACAATTCTTTGTTTAATGTAGATATTTTCTACAGCAAATTAGAATAAGCCAAAAGCACCACTGGTTACCTTCAAATACTTTTTTCAATAAAGACCATAGGCTTTCTTCAGGTTTTTACTACTATACTGCAGCACCACATACAGTAACAGAAAACATAGCATACAAGAAGCAGCCAGCTGTTTTTAGCCTGTTAGCATACATTTCCCCATGTGATGTGGAATTGTGTCAGGAAGGGCATCCGGCATAAAACTTATGCCAAATCAACATGCAGATCCATCTCAGATTTGCTGTGGCGACCCCGAGTGCAAAGAAGGGAGCAGCCGAAGGGACTTACTAGCATAGCATAAATAGCATAGCATCCCTTTCCTGTTCTGCACTGGCGTGACAGTATAAACAAACTGTGAACCAAACAGATACATTTATCATGCTATTGGACATGTTGATTTTGTTTTTACCCAGCAAAGTTAATATTCCTGTGACCAGGCAACTTTAATTTTTTACGGGAGTTTCAAGACATAGCACTAGCAGTGTAATAGTTTAATTCAACCAATTCAAAACATTAAAATTGAGCCATTGATTGGTTCATAGTGCATGTAGTTCCATTCAAGGGTTGATGTAGTTGTATCAATTACTTTACAAATTATCAGTTGTTTCAGCCCTACAAAATTACCTTATAATAGTCCTGAGAAGCACTTCAAGGTATTTGGTGCCACCTTCTGTTGTGGATGTATATGGCATTTAAAAGTACAGACCATAAATAAAATGGGATACAATTTTTTTCAAATTTATTTCTAAGAAAAGATAAAAACAAACAGCATTTTATATTTGGGCAAATATTTACCATTATTATGACACCATGTCCCTTTTAATGACTATGTTTGGCCAATTCTGAAAAAATAAAAGCATCTATGTGCCACAGGTCACATTTTGGCTGTATTTCTGTTTTGGATTAATATTATTTATTATTCTGAGTTATTACAATCGCCAAGGGCGTAATAAAATTATCAGCGTTTATTTATTTGTCTGTCTGGCTATTAGCAGGATTACGTTAAACCTACTGTGTGGATTTTGATGAAGTTTTCACCATAGATAGATATTAGGCCATGGTAGATTCACTTAAAATTTGGAGGTAATCTAGATCCCGATTCTGAATCAAGATTTCGCTTTGAAGAATTACGTAAAAAACAAACAACTACTTCACGGATTCTCACCAAATTTGTGCCACAAATAGATATTAGGGCATGGAAGACTCCACTGAATTTTGGAGGTGATTCAGGTCTGGATTCTGGATCAGGATTTCAATTTGTATGCTTCACTTTGTTGGATTTTGAAGATTACATCAAAAGTAAATGGATTTTCACCAAATTTTCACCACACATTGGTGTTAGGCCTCGGAAGACTGCATTAAAGTTTGGAGGTGATCTGGATTTGGATTTGGATTCGGATCTGGATTCTGAATCAAGATTTCACTTTGTAGACTTTTAAGGATTACGTCAAAACTACTTACTTATATGACATCACGATGTAAGACCAAGGAAAAAAACACTATTTTGCTTCAGCTTGTGAATTAAATATCAGATTGCAACATCTTGATCAGTCAGATCATTCTGGATCAATGTGCAATTATTGCATTGTGTTGTGGAATCTGGATCCAGGTAAAGTCCGGGTCACGATGTGAATCGCGTATCTGTTATTTTGAGTCCTCGTCAACCCTTGGCGGATGTCAGGAAATCTCAGATTGCTCTTGTTTCTTGTAATTTTCACTCCATGTTTTTTTTTTTTCATATTTTCCTCTCATGGTGTTTATTTGTTGTGAAGTTTTTCTGCGTTAGTTTAACGTCTGGGTCTTTGACTTTCATGTTTGCTCGTCCCCTCTCTTCTGGGTTTAATTGACTGCATCCTTTGTAACCACTGTTCCGACATCTCCTAGTCACCACATGGTATTATTCAGCCTGAGTCTCAAGTCTCTGTTATTTACTCGTTTTATTTATTTTATAATTTTGCATTATTGACATTTGCTGTCAATTCGTCTGTATTTTGGAATCAGTAGTCACTCTGACTGTGGTTTTGATACCGCTGCCTAATCCTCTGAAAGCCTGTTGCCATTAGAAACTGTGATTATTGAACACTGAGTGGTTTTTTGGAATACACATCCACTCCCTCCTGACCCCCGATAGATTGTTTTGGATTATCATGTGCCTGACCTGAGCCTGTTTTTCATCATTCTTCCTGCCTGCCATTTTGCTGCCAGCTATTTCAGTTTAGTGTGAAAACAATAAATCACATTCCTCCCTGCCTTTTTTTGTGGTTCTCTGCGCTGGGGTCCCTGCCTACATTCATTACTTTATGTGCTTTAACTTTTTTACCATTTCAAAGTGAGAACAAAACATGTGATGCTTCCAAAGCAGGGGCTCCTCTTGAGATAAATAATCCATATGCATTAAAATAGAGAAAAATAACACGTGTGAGATGGTTGGCTCATAAAGATGCATTGCTGCCAATCAGTTCTCAGAGCAGTGAAGCCGCTTGTCTGCAACTGAAACGTGGGTGGTGGACATAAGCGGTAATGTCTACTACACATGGTGTTCACCAACGTGTTTCATCTCAAAATGTCTGAGTGAAGATCTTTTTTGTCACCGCTTCTTCGTGTAAGCGAAGCTCCATCATCAAAACACTCGTTAAAGTGACAAGAAGAAGTTTAAAAAGGGTTTTCACATTGGTTCAAAGTGCTTTCTTATTGCAAAAATGTCCAAGCAAGCAGAAAAAAAAAAAAAAAAAAAAAACGAACATTTTTTCTGCTGAAAACAGGACACAGAGTCCAAGTGCACTTGACGTTGCTCTCTGTCAGGTTTGTGCTGACAGGAGAGCTCCCAGGTCAAATCAAACAAAAAAATAATTTGGCTACTCTGTGGGCGCAGCAGCAGAAGATGAATGTCGGCTTGCCTCTACGCTCGCCGTGTACGCATCATTACGGCACGGCTCCGCCATATCAGGCTATTTCAGTGACAGATCTGCGCTTTCTGCTCTTCTGTCATAAGTTCTGCCATCGTGCTCGGTTGCCATGACAACCATTGCACAATGTCAAGTCGAGAGGGGTAGGTAAGAAAATTAGGTTTGTTTGTTTTTTGCCTGGTGCCCGACCAACTCCGAATGTGATTAGTTTGATTAAAACACGCGGCACATTCCTGACACGCAGATAAACTATTTTAATTAATGAATCCAATGGGATCTGATTGGCTCGGGGCGTCTAACAAGCGGCAAAACACTTGAAGCAACACTATGACTTTCACCGTTGCTATGTGACAATGAAGACCTCCACTGTGACCTTCTGTGCACCCCCCCCCCACCCGCTATTAAAAAAATTGGCTTGATATTGGATCATAAACAATTGACAAGGCTGCTGCTGCTGGATGAGGAAAACAAGAAATTTTACAAGGTATAAAAAGAACGGTAACGTGTGTGAAGGTTCTTGTACCCTTGTCAGGACCAAAGTATTACAGTACACACACCGTCCTTAACAGGGTAGTTGTAGAGGTCAGAGGTTTAGGGGATTAATTAAAATCAAATTGGGGGGGGCGGGGGTGCCAATAAAAGCTGTTTGTCTGGAGGACGTTGTGTCTGACAGATATTACAGTATTTTCCAGAAGATTGGTTGCAGCGTTTTTTTTCAAGTTACTCTATATATCAAAAATGTACATGCTCATAAAAATAATAATAATAATAAATATTTTTGAAGAGATTTTTCTCAGAATCGCCACACTAAACAAAAATCCCAAACTTTGGTACACTCATCCATGTCACCCCGCCCCCTCTGCTAAAGCTAAATCCGCTCCCTAGTGACTTCTGAGAGGCGACGATGGACCAGCTGTCTTACTGCTTGGTTGCCATCCAGGACCCAAGCCGATTCCGTGGTGTGATGGATGCTCCCAGACTTTACTGATCTTGGAGATTTCAATAGTTTCATTTTCCTGTGAGCATCTTTCAAGTTTTGAATTTTTACATTTATATTTAATCTTAATTGTTTTTTTTCCCCACTTCAGTATCATTGGCCACATTTACATGACCATAATAATCAGATAACTGTAATAATCCGATCTTTCACATTTATATGCACTTCAGTAATCCGATAATCAGAAAAACCAGGTTTACATGATTTCAGTTTGTTTGTTGAATTTGTTTGGAAGTGGAGAAAGAAGAAAGGGCATCTCCTGAAGAAGAATAAGCAGAGACTCAACAAAAGCTCTCTGTCTCTCTGTCTGTCTGTCTCTCTACTTGTCTCTCTGTCTGTCTGTCTGTCTCTCTACTTGTCTCTCTGTCTGTCTGTCTGTCTGTCTGTCTGTCTGTCTGTCTGTCTGTCTGTCTGTCTGTCTGTCTGTCTGTCTGTCTGTCTGTCTGTCTGTCTGTCTGTCTGTCTGTCTGTCTGTCTGTCTGTCTGTCTGTCTGTCTGTCTGTCTGTCTGTCTGTCTGTCTGTCTGTCTGTCTGTCTCTCTCTCTCTCTCTCTCTCTCTCTCTCTCTCTCTCTCTCTCTCTCTCTCTCTCTCTCTCTCTCTCTCTCTCTCTCTCTCTCTCTCTCTCTCTCTCTCTCTCTCTCTCTCTCTCTCTCTCTCTCTCTCTCTCTCTCTCTCTCTCTCTCTCTCTCTCTCTCTCTCTCTCTCTCTCTCTCTCTCTCTCTCTCTCTCTCTCTCTCTCTCTCTCTCTCTCTCTCTCTCTCTCTCTCTCTCTCTCTCCTCTCTCTCTCTCTCTCTCTCTCTCTCTCTCTCTCTCTCTCTCTCTCTCTCTCTCTCTCTCTCTCTCTCTCAACATTATTAAACAGATTACATTTTTGATTTGTCACATACCACTGACTTATTTCATAGTTTTAACCATTATTTAAAAGATTACATCCCTAACAGGTTACATTATAAACTTAAAACAATCTAGACATCACTAACAGATCACACCCGAGGTTTGTCATAGCCCACTGACTTATTTCATAGTTTCATACTTACTTAATACATCTAATTTAATACGTTTTTTTAAATAATTTAAGCGACCTTGATTCTTTGTTGAGGTTGTTCCATAATTTTATACCATTCACTGCAATACTTCGTTCCTTTACTTTGGTTCTGAATCTGGTTTTTTAAAGACTTCTATTCCTTTCGAATTATAACTACTTACTCTTTTTTCAAACATATTTTGAATGTTTATTGGTAAGGTATTTTTATTAGCTTGATGCATTGTTTGTAATATTTTCAAATCAATTAAATCATGAAATTTAAGTACCCTATACTTAATGAATAATGGATTAGATGGATCTCTAAAATGACTATTACTAATCATTTTTAAAGCTCTTTTCTGCAGAATAAATAATAGTTGTGTATAAGTTGTACATGTTGATCCCCAGATTTCTACACAATAAGTTAAATATGGGACAATCAATGAATTGTACAATGTTAATAAACCATAACTATTTAATGAAAATTTTACTTTATGCAAAACAGCAATGGCTTTCGCTATTTTTCCTTTTATGCAATTTATGTGTGACTTCCATCTAAGATCTTCATCAATCATCCTAGAAATTTCGGTTTTTTTACCCTTTGTATGTCCATTCCATCTATTTTCTCTGTCTGTCTGTATTTCTCTGTGTCTCTCTACTTGTCTGTATTTCTCTGTCTGTCTCTCTGTCTGTCTGTCTCCATTTCTCTGTCTCTCATTCTGTCATTTTCTCTCTCTCTCTCTCTCTCTGTCCGTCTCGCTCCCTCTCTCTGTCTCGCTCTTTGTCTGTCTCTCCCTCTGTCTTTCTCTGTCAATGACGAGGTTTGCGCAATTGATGTCTTCACGCCCAAACTATGACATCATGGATTTAGGAAACTCTGCTCAACTTTAGTATATTTGTCTATAAATCTCATAGATCGTTTTTGCTCTTTAGAACACTGAAACAGCACACAGGGTCCTTCAAGGACGTTTGGATGTTCTGTCAGTTTTTTTGGACACATAACGGACTCTCTGAACTTTGTGATCTGATGAAGGATGTTACGAGGTGCGACCAGACAGCAGTGCGTCCCGCTGTACATCTGGAAATGTGAGCGACAGCTGGTTTTACACATGCGCAGATGTAAAACAACAAAATAAATCTGATTAATGGTTTACATGTATTGAAGGAATCAGAGTACTGGTGAGAAATCCATGTGTGTTAATCCGATTTCTCATAATCAGACAACGGTTATTAAATAAAATAAAATAAAATCAATTTTAATTATATAGCGCCAAATCACAACAAACAGTTGCCCCAAGGTGCCTTATATTGTAAGGCAAGGCCATACAATAATTACGGAAAAACCCCAACGGTCAAAACGACCCCCTGTGAGCAAGCACTTGGCAACAGTGGGAACACCTGATCCAGCCCTAACTATAAGCTTTAGCAAAAAGGAAAGTTTTAAGCCTAATCTTAAAAGTAGAGAGGGTGTCTGTCTCCCTGATCCGAATTGGGAGCTGGTTCCAGAGGAGAGGAGCCTGAAAGCTGAAGGTTCTGCCTCCCATTCTACTCTTACAAACCCTAGGAACTACAAGTAAGCCTGCAGTCTGAGAGCGAAGTGCTCTATTGGGGTGATATGGTACTATGAGGTCCCTAAGATAAGATGGGACCTGATTATTCAAAATCTTATAAGTAAGAAGAAGAATTTTAAATTCTATTCTAGAATTAACAGGAAGCCAATGAAGAGAGGCCAATATGGGTGAGATATGCTCTCTCCTTCTAGTCCCCGTCAGTACTCTAGCTGCAGCATTTTGAATTAACTGAAGGCTTTTCAGGGAACTTTTAGGACAACCTGATAATAATGAATTGTAATAGTCCAGCCTAGAGGAAATAAATGCATGAATTAGTTTTTCAGCATCACTCTGAGACAAGACCTTTCTAATTTTAGAGATATTGCGCAAATGCAAAAAAAGCAGTCCTACATATTTGTTTAATATGCGCATTGAATGACATATCCTGATCAAAAATGACTCCAAGATTTCTCACAGTATTACTAGAGGTCAGGGTAATGCCATCCAGAGTAAGGATCTGGTTAGACACCATGTTTCTAAGATTTGTGGGGCCAAGTACAATAACTTCAGTTTTATCTGAGTTTAAAAGCAGGAAATTAGAGGTCATCCATGTCTTTATGTCTGTAAGACAATCCTGCAGTTTAGCTACTTGGTGTGTGTCCTCTGGCTTCATGGATAGATAAAGCTGGGTATCATCTGCGTAACAATGAAAATTTAAGCAATGCCGTCTAATAATACTGCCTAAGGGAAACGTGTAAAGTGAATAAAATTGGTCCTAGCACAGAACCTTGTGGAACTCCATAATTAACCTTAGTCTGTGAAGAAGATTCCCCATTTACATGAACAAATTGTAATCTATTAGATAAATATGATTCAAACCACCGCAGCGCAGTGCCGTTAATACTTAAGTCATGAAGTCATTACTAGTTAAAGTTAAAGGAATACTCGGCTCAATAGAGCTCTGACTCTTTGTCAGCCTGGCTACAGTGCTGAAAAGAAACCTGAGGTTGTTCTTATTTTCTTCAATTAGTGATGAGTAGTAAGATGTCCTAGCTTTACGGAGGGCTTTTTTATAGAGCAACAGACTCTTTTTCCAGGCTAAGTGAAGATCTTCTAAATTAGTGAGACGCCATTCCTCTCCAACTTACGGGTTATCTGCTTTAAGCTGCGAGTTTGTGAGTTATACCACAGAGTCAGGCACTTCTGATTTAAAGCTCTCTTTTTCAGAGGAGCTACAGCATCCAAAGTTGTCTTCAATGAGGATGTAAAACTATTGAGGAGATACTCTATCTCACAGAGTTTAGGTAGCTACTCTGCACTGTGTTGGTATATGGCATTAGAGAACATAAAGAAGTAGTCATATCCTTAAACCTAGTTACAGCGCTTTGTGAAAGACTTCTAGTGTAATGAAACTTATTCCCCACTGCTGGGTAGTCCATCAGAGTAAATGTAAATGTTATTAAGAAATGATCAGACAGAAGGTGTAGTGGATTGTATTAGTGGATAAAACATATTGGATTCTGCTGTTTACAAGACCATTTATAATCTGACAGCAACCAGATTTGTATGTGCATGTAAACGGGCCACTGTGTGTAGAAGTAGGGTCTACAAGCATCATGAAGCTGCTTGTGTAAGACGTGTCATAATACTGCTCTGTGTCAACACCAGTACTACAATTACAGTGAGTTGGACCATAGACTCGGTTTTTGGTGGTTCATGGCGCAATTGCGTTTGGCTTCCCCAAGATACCAATATTCATGACCACATCTCTTTTTTAGAGCAACACCCCCACGGGCACATGGGTACTGTAAGTGTAACTCTACCAGGTAGTTACATGACAGACTCAGGGATTGAAAACCATGACTGGTTAAAAACTACCAATGACACTTTGCAACTGGTGGAAGACTGTACCGAAAAAGTGTCTACAAACCGATAACTGCTGACTTGTGAAGAAAATTCTATAACTGGTAATATGGCAAATTTGGGCTTTACAACTCAGAACTCTTTGTTTATTACAACTTGCGAGTGTTTACTGGAGAGGAAGTGCTTCGGACTGTAATGGCTTATCATCTCGCTGTTAAACCACTTTTATTTTCTCTGTGTTGTAGCGCCATCGTGGGAACAGTAAAATTTTTTATTGGTCACTTTTGGTGAAGGCTGGAACCAGCAGGGTGCTAAAGGCGTGCACAATCAATCAAGAAATCCATCACATTTATCTGTGTGTGTCTTCATTTTGGGGAAAGCAAACTTCTGTTCCAAAATGCTTTGCAATATTGTGATCATTAAAATCCAGGCACAGAAATGTGAAAAAGATATCAACCCAGAGGCCATGTGGTATTAAAGCAGATGCAACCAAATTAAACGTGCAGGTGCAATAAACCGCACAGGTGCTTGTTTATCTGCTGTTTTTATGTGCATTTGACAACTTTTGCAGCACCATATTCTCTTCTGCAATTAACAAGTGGCCTAAATCCTGATATAGACATATTTATAAGTACAGCTTTTGTTATTTAGTAGAGTGAGATGCTACTACAGCCCAACCAATATGGATTTTTTGAGGCCTATGCCGATAACGATATTTGGATGAAAAAAATGACAATAATTGATAAATCGGCTGATTTGCCGACAGCCGACAAATTGTCCGATCAGCTGAATGTTTCAACCTCTTACCAGTAAACAAAAGTTTTTCATGCTAGAAATAAGGTCTACACAACGTGGGCTTAATAAAAAGCGTGACCGACGCAATGAAGCATATTTGACACATTACTACATAAACTGAGCTGAACTGAAACGGGAGAAATGCGGGGTGAATGTAATCGCTTATTACAAACAACATCCTTATAAACTTGTATGCTTTTGTCAGCCGATCAGTGCAGTGTGACGGTGAACTACGGGGGCCGGTGATGAACACATTTAAGCAGGGGTGTAAGCAGCTCTCAGTTGGAGTCAGAGCTCCATCTACTGGACATACGGTGCAAGGACATTTTACATTGCCGACACAAACATTATTTCAGTAACTGTTCTGCTTATGAGAAATTATCGGCGTTCTATCTTTATGTTGTTTTAAATGTAGGGTAATTTGATGTTCTGGTTAGCTTTGGGCTACCAGTACAGATAGTATAAATTTAAATTTCCATTTCCCGGTTTTTACAAATGTTCTGTTTAAATACTATTTTGCCTATTCACGTGCTGAAGTAGCATATAACACCATTAGCAAGAGCTAGACGGAGAAGACCAATTAGCAGTATTTGAAATCTGAATTGTTTCACAAACCCTGTATGTTGTATATTATTTGGAATTTACCAAACTATTTCATGTCCTTTTACCTTGTATTCTATATAAAAAGCAACTTGTGTGAGCAATTTGCTCATACGCTTTGCTGTGGACATACAACGCATGTCAGCTGACCGCTGACTGACAGCTGGATGTGACCATGCATGCAAGGTGTTAAATTACAACACTGACATCAGACAGATGTAAGACAAACACATACACTGACATCAGACAGATGTAAGACAAACATAATAATACATACACTAAATTAAAGTTACAGAACAATGCAACAGAGAGTGAGCCTTTTTGTTCTGTGGACTGCCGAGGTCTGCTGACAGAGGTGGGCGTGTACTCCTGTTATGTGCAGCTGTTCAGATATCTGTGCTCACAAGTCACAGCTCAGGAACACCTGTAGTGGCTTGTAGGATGCGACCTCACATAACTGTACTGTGAGGCGCGGACGTCGGCATGCTGTCCTCATGTGGAAATAAATTAAAATACATTTTGCTTCAGCTGACCACCACGTCAGAGCACACAACACTGGTGAATATCTTGCCATGCAGGAAATCACGCCACAGGACGCCCCGCGCATGGCGCATATCACTACGGGATTTTCCCACATTGTAATAATTCAAACACAGATCACATCATTTGCAGCGAATCACTGCGTGCTGGACACACCATGCCGGCTGATGTGTTCACGACACGAACATGAGATGGGAGCCAACTCTTCATGAGGTGGGAGTCTCCTGAAGAGCCGGCTCCCGCCTATCTTCCTAACTACTCTTCTCCGTGAGGCGGGAGCCGACTGTTCATGAGACGGGAGCCGACTGTTCATGAGATGAGAGCATCAGGCAATTCATGTAAAACATGAAAGAGAGAACAGTAATCCACGTCATTCCTGGTGTACGTTTAGGTGGAGGCTCTTATAACAGGAATTAAGTATGATAAATTGTGGTGTTTTATTAATTTTTTGCTCTGCTGCTGTGTGCACTGTATCCGTGCGCGCCAACCTGTCCAACCGTGCATCCCTCCCGACAGCAGGGGGAATGTTTCATGGTTCCCCATTACGTTTTTGGTTTGTGGATTTTCTTCCCATTTCTGCGTCTTTCCTGTTGTGTGTGAAGGGACCCTTAGAGGTGCATACCGCCACCTACTGTATCGGAGTGTGTAGAATCACGGCATTAAGTCAACACAGAATGTGAAACAATAAAGTGAAAAATGTACAGTAAATACCTTAACACTATTAGCCTGCAGCACTTTAAAAGCCTAGAAACCACCGCATTGATGTGCCGATTCCACTGGTGTGCTTAATTTTAATTTTTTTTTTTAAATGCTTACAACGTAGTAACTACTCTTCTCCTTGGCTAAGACGGGTACTTCTGCTAGTTCAGCAAATCGATCCTACAGCCATACACTCCCAGTTAGCCTTTGTCACAGCGGACCGCACATCAATATACTGCAGTATTATTACTATTCTGCACTATAACATCTGGTCCCTTGTTTTTTGAGTGCAATTCAGTGCAAACAATAAAATGTAAATGCAGCGAGAAGAATTTTCCTGCCAAATATACGATATTTGCGTGTGAATTAAATAAATCTTTCCCAGTGTTTTTAAATTATTATTACATTTTCCAGTTATACTGCGGTGGAAATTTAGCTGTTATAAAGATGCAGATTCAATCAAGAAAATGTTAATTATGAAAGACATTTTCAAATTTTCTTGAGTACAGATTCAACTGCACATCTTTATGTCTTTTAGTGGGATTTATTTCTTTTGTACCTTTTTTCCGTCCAGATCTGTTGTTACCGCTGCCTTTCTGTTTCTGCCACTCCTTCAGGTTGACACGTTAATTCGAGTTGCACTATTATATTCAAGCATAAGAAGGATCAAGGCGACAATAGACACTTCCTTATCTGCATGACAGGCAGCTTGTCCTGCAGTCGGGATTAGACAGGAAGGAGGCAGCGGTGGCCTCAAGCAGGAAGTGAGGCGGCACGCGACTTTGTGGGCTCCACTTCCAGCTCAGCGGCGTACGACTAATCTTCCTCTGACCGAACATGCTCTCGCTTATATTGCTTTATCACCGTGTGCGGGCGGCCAGATTAAGGCCACGTTTATTCACAACGGGGAAAACCTTTTAAACCCAGCTGGTGCATTGATAGGAATCGAAAACCCAAATGGAGGAAGGGCGCAAAAGAAAGGAGTCGCAAAAGACCAGATGACCTAGAAAGAGAGATGGATCTTGCTTCATGACATCCTGCTCATTTTTCAAAAGGAGGAAGAGTTGAAGTTTTAAAGTCAAAATAATGACATGAGCCAACATACAGAGGAGGGTGACACTTATCCTGTCTGTTCCTTTGGGTCTTCCAAAGGTTGGATATCTCAAGACCTGACAGAATTCAATGAAGATTTTTGGACAGATAGTTGTTGGATAAAAAAGAGTTCCTGACCCTTATCTCTTATTCAGTTCTTAAACACTGTATGGTAGATTTCCTTTTATATCTTTCTTCAACACTGTTTATTTATGACATTACAAAGATCCCATCCTGATAAAAATCAGAATTCTCTCTGGCCTGCAGTTGCTATACTACATCCCTTTGAGGTCCAAGTCTTCAGGGTCCTGGTGCTTGCTGCTTGTCTTGCTGTATGACTGTGAGACTTGGATGCCAACCAGTGACCTAAGGCGACAAATGGATGTCTTTGGTACTAAGTGTTTTTGAAGAATCCTTGACTACAGCTGGAATGACTTTGTATCAAATGAGAGGTTAGTGAGAGAGACTAAGATGAAATCAGATCACTTGCATTGTGAGGAAGCATCAGCTTTGACATTTGGCCATGTGGCCCATTTCTCTGTGCATGATCCAGCACGTAGGTGCCTGAGTGTTGAGGACCCCCATAATTGGAGAAGGCTTAGCAGATGCCCGTGCCCGCATTTCACTTGGATGGTTGCTTTAGAGACGTAGGAATGGTTTGGTTGGCTGCCTGGGTGGTTGCCATTCAGGACCCAAGGCGGTTCTATGGTGTTGTGTACGTGGTATAGAGCAGCACCAGTGCTTTCTCCCAGACCTGATTTGACTATTGGCCATCCTGTTGGCTATGCTCACTAAACGGACAACAAACAGTGCACATGGAGATAGTGTCTATAAGGCTTCTACTGTAATGAGCCTCTAGCCTGGCAGATCCTGGTAGCACACAACCAAACAATACTTTGCAGTACAAGATTTAATTGCTGTAACAGGGCAATTCCACAGAGCACCATTCTACTGTGATCACCCACAATCCAAAAAAGTGCAAAAACGGCTTAATCTGGTTTAACTCCTAAAAGTGCAGAATTGGCAATGGGCTGGCATATAAAGTGCAGAATTGGCAATGGGCTGGCATATAAAGTGCAGATCTGGCAACGGGCTGGCTTATATAGTGCAGATCTGGCAACGGGCTGGCTTATACAGTGCAGATCTGGCAATGGGCTGGCTTATAAAGTGCAGATCTGGCAATGGGCTGGCTTATAAAGTGCAGACCTGGCAACCCACCTGAAAACAAAAGAAAGGAGCTGCACCCTGAGCCAGACGCGATCAAAATCTGTAACAAACACTGCTTCAGTTTCAAATTTTTACTGCGATGGAGCACGATCAAACAAGGTTCAAACAATAGTCACCCTGTCTAAAGTAGTTTGAAAATGACTGAAGCCTGAAGTTGTCAATGATTTTGAGAATCAGGATGAAATATTTTGAACAGTTCAAAAATTAGATCCCAATTTCAAATCTGGTGCCAATGTTGGCTGTAACTACTATGTGTAACAAGTTTGTTCAAGATTGACAAAGATGGATCTAGATTCTAGAAGTTACTATTGTGTGATAAAATGTGCCCCGATTTGCTATTCAGGATTAAATGGGAAGGAACTGCACTCTGTGGAACAGCCCCATAAAAAAAGTTGAGATTTCAACATGCCCTGCCCCAAACCAGGGTGCTATCAGGGTGTAGGTCCCGTCCATAGTACAAAAGGTCTATGGTGTAATATATCAACAGTTAGGTCCTTTTTCCAGTGCTCTCTGTAGTAATCGACAATCCTATACTAACCCTAACCACAAGTATGGGGGAAAAGATCCCTCTTTTCTCACGGAAGGAAAGCATTGAGATCTAAATACCCTTTGACCACCCCGTGGGACATGATGGGTATTTTAGGAAAGTCTCCAGCAGAGAATGATTGGATGATGAGCTCGCTTGGAGAAATCAAAAGGACAAGACATGGAAAAACTGATTATTCTGGCTACTTTGTTCTTACCCTGGTGTCACTGTTGCTTCTCTCTCTGTCTTGGGTTCCCATCCATCCTCACGGTTCAATACTGACACAGATGTTGCAGATAGTTTAAGGGGCCCGCTTGTGCCATTAGTCCAGTAGCAATGTCTGGGAGCAGCAGGGGAAGACTTCTCCTAATCAGTTTTATTGGAGCTATGCTATTGGGTTAACACAACAGGGTCAGGCACAGTGCACAGTTGCACTGCGAGGTAAATGTGTGCGTACACTGACTGGGGGGTACAGAATCTGTTTGTGTTCACACTCCAAGGCTATACCACAGACACCCTGATGTGTACATTTTGAAGTTGATGACTAAATTACCTTGAGTAAACAAAAAAGCCAAATCATACAAGCTATTTTGAGGTTAGCAACTGTCTTTAAAAAAAAAAAAGATCAATAAAAGGTCAAGGATGTCAAAAATATAGTCTGAAAAAGACATTTTCTGGGATATAACCACAATCAATAGAGCTACAGAGGTTATCCAGAGCTGATATCAGACAATCATTTGTCATTGCATGGCATAAGTAACATCATGATGAAATGTCATGAAAACATCATGAAATAACATTAGAACAGTCAAAACAACAAAAAGGCCAGTCCAGTGAATGGATGTTGAGCTCCAACCTCCAGTGCTAAGAAATGAAGCCAATGAGGAAATAAAAAGATTTGCACTTCCTTGAAAGGCCGCTGGAGGCTGGCACCAAAAGTGAGCCACTCCCCAGAGATGCCAATGTTACATTTGTCAAATTTACAGCAAAAAATAAACATGTTTAGAGCATGTTTTAAAAAATGTTTTGGCCTCGATAGCTACTTTCCCCATTGATGGCAACAGTACGGATGTGAATTTTTATGTAACTTATTTCTTTAACTGATTTTAAGCCATAAAGAGCCAAATAATTAGAGGAAGGGTCACAGCTAATATGCCAGAGTCAGGGCTCCTCTAGCAGAGGCTTCTACTTTTAGTAGCTGCTTGCTAGCTACTGTGTATCTGATTGTGTTTGTCCTTTCGAAACATTTTATTTCAAATATCTGAGATAATATGGCTTGAGCTGTTATTTGCACAAACCGACCAGCTAGGAAGCATAGCATAAATTCTCCCAGAAGACTCACAATTCAGTGTCTCTCACAATCTAATAATTGTCTTTAGCTACGTACACAACCCTAAACACATGCCACTATTAACAATCACTGCAAACTAGTCTGAAGCAGACAAATACAAGCTTTGTGGTCTCACTAACTGAAAAAACAGGGCCCTCCCTGTTTTTTCAGTTCCCCACCTGACGCTCCCTCCACCGCCCCACTGTCACCAGATGGCCCCTCTCTGCCACAGGGGATGGGCTCCATCGGCAGGACTCAAGATCATTTTGGCTCATCCCACTGCTGCAGCAGGGTCTGAGGCCAAAACAAATTAATAACTACTCACTTATATAACAAATCATTTTTCTTTAACCCATTGAGTCTTCTGGTAGAATTCTGTTTTCCAGTATTTCCAATAAGTGAAATTTCAATATTATTTAAATTGCATTTTAGCACTGTTAGCGCTAGTTAACAGGTATCCAGAGCTTGGTGTTGTCAGTTCCAGGGTTACTGAGACAATATTCCAGTCATAATTTTTAATGCTCCCATCTCAGCCACCCATTATGAAAACCACCACAAAGTCCACAAGAAATGTGCTCAAATCTCCTGAATCAAGGTTAGCCTGTTAGCTTTAGCTTGGTTGGCAACTCCACAATGGAAGTTAGGCACAGTCAGTCCCTGCCAAGACGGCGATATTTAGAACCGCCACATAAGAGTTTCAAACCTGCTCTTCAGTAAAGGTCAGTGAGGGGTTGTCCAGTATACAGTACATCCGGAAAGTATTCACAGCGCTTCACTTTTTCCACATTTTGTTATGTTACAGACTTAATCCAACATGGATTAAATATTTTTTTCCCTTCAAATTATACACACAATACCCCATAATGACAATGTGATTTTTTATTTTTTTTATTTTTACAAATTTATTAAAAATAAAAACTAAGAAATCACAAGTACATAAGTATTCACAGCCATTGGCATGAAGCTCAAAATTGAAACAGGCACCATCCCTACAGTGAAGCATGGTGGTGGTAGCATCATGCTGTGGGGATGTTTTTCAGCAGCAGGAACTGGGAGACTAGTGAGGACTGACAGATGAATGCAGCAATGTACAGAGACATCCTGGATGAAAACCTGCTTCAGAGCACCCTTGACCTCAGACTGGGGCGACGGTTCATCTTTCAGCAAGACAATGACCCTAAGCACACAGCCAAGATATCAAAGGAGTGGCTTCAGGACGACTCTGTGAATGTCCTTGAGTGGCCCAGCCAGAGTCCAGATATGAATCTGACTGAACATCTCTGGAGAGATCTGAAAATGGCTGTGCACCGACGCTCCCCATCCAACCTGATGAAGCTTGAAAGGTGCTACAAAGAGGAATGGGAAAACTGCCCAAAGATAGATGCACTAAACTTGCGGCATCATATTCAAGAAGAGTTGTGTCTAATTGCTGCCTAAGATCCATCAACAAAGTACTGAGCAAAGGGTGTGAATACTTACGTACAAGTGATTTCATAGTTTTTTATTTTTTAATAAATTTGCAAAAATGAAAAAAAATTCATGTTGTTGTTATGGGGTGTTTTGAGTAGAACTTTGAGGGGAAAAAATGAATTTACTTCATTTTGGAATAAGGCTGTAATATAACATGTGGAAAAAGTGAAGCGCTGTGAATACTTTCCAGATGCACTGTACATACAGACTGCAATCACAAGCCAGAATATCTGACCTGAATGACTCAAGAAGTAGCCTGAAGTGTAGTGGGTGCTAATCTAAATAGCATTGTTAAATGAAGCAGCAAATATATATTTTAGTTCTTCATTTAACTGTGATTAGACTTAATGACATCATTTGTTAGACTCATGCCGAGAAACATTTTACACATGCCCTCTTCACGGTATGACTGATCGGATTCTTCAAGGAGACATAAATAAGAGTGGACATTAAAACAGCTTAACGCTAATGAATGAGCTTTGCTAAATTAGCATGCGCCAAATTTGTTGGTGGGGCGGGGGAGGGGTTGCGGGGCCCTATGTGTTTTACTGAATGGATCCCGGTTTGATCATCTAGTTTGCCTTTTTTTAGGTTTTGTTTGTCTTCAAATAGGCACTTCTAATGATTTGGTAATTAAATACATCTTACAAAGTCGATCGTTTTGCTACAACAACTGGGATCAGGAGACACTGAGCTGAGGGTGGTGGTGGGGAATCCATTATGAAGGGAGGATCTCAAAGCTCCTGCAAAGTAATTAGACAGTAATAAATAGTAACAATGTAGTGGCCAGAAGAAAAAACAAAAAGGCAAACACCACCACTTTTTGATTAACATCACGTATCCTTGTTTCCCTCCGTTTTTAGCCCGGCGCTGTAAGTGACACTCTAATCATGTTTTTGCTTCAGTGAATAGTCCTGAGTGTTAAATAATGTATGTGTGTGGCTGGCCCAAAGCTTCTTCTCACGCTTTCGGCTATGAGACACCCAGCTTTAATTGTTTTCCCCCCAAACGCGCGGTCGAGCATCTAAATGTCACATAAAAGGCAAAGTTGTAGCGCGAATGGTCGACAGGCAGGTTTAGAATGAGTTAAAATCTGTTGACGGTTGAGGTGTAAATTTTCCAAAATGACTTCACCACAAATCGGCCAATGACAGTCGGTGACTCGTCTTTCAAAGGCGGTATAAGAAGTGAAGCGAGCATTATATCATCTCTAAGAGCGCGCTGCTGTTTTTTGAACATCGCATCCGTCATCCTAAAGACTCGAGTATGACGCTGCGTGAAGGACGCTGTCAGATCTCCATAAAACCAAAGATTTAGAAGTCCTGAAGGGGTTTGTCTGTGGTGCCTGAGCTAACGTTAACGACAGTGTGTCGTGAACGTGTCCGTGTTGATTAGCGTTAAGGCGGAGAGACAAAGCGAGAAACACTTGAAGTGGTAACTTATTTAACAACGGTTTGTTGGTATTCTGCATGCCAAGCACCCGATTACATCAGCTCTCTACCCATGACGCACCTCTCCGCTTGTTGTCAAGGATACAAGGCCTTTGAACATATCAGTGAAGGATTCAAGCAGGTATAATTACCAGTTCCCCTCACTATACCTCTGGAGACTTTACGGAAAGACTCTTTTGTTAAACTTTGCACTGAAATCCCGACTTGGCGCCAAAAACAGCCCAGAACCGAGCACGTATACATTGAGAGAGAAGCTTGTGAGGAAACCTATTTTCTTTTCCACATAATGTTAATGTGCGATTTCAGGTTGCCTTTGAAGTGCAGCGCGTTCCGCCTGCAGCAAGCTATTGTGGGTTAACCTTTGACTGATCAGACTGAGCTAAGAAATATGAAATGACCAGAGCGTGCGTTTGAACCCGCTTTAGGCCTTCTTCACCTTCGACTCATTTTAAAAATGTATTGAACGTGCGCCCTTACAGGTATGACACCAGCCTGCTGCTGCATTGCCACTTAAACATCAAAGGCGCCGAAGCCCATTTTGTTTGTGCAAATATGTGATATTCCCCAAATGGTTTTCAAATCCCACACCTCTTAAAGTTATACGAGTCTCTTCAGTTTTATGCCAGCGCGCAGTCAGCCGTATGTCCGGATGTCTTGTGTACACAGACCGGGGTGATGATATGGAGCGGAAACCTTAGACATGATGGAACGATAAAAAGGGTGGCGACGGACCATAAAGCCTGCGATGATGATGTCACCCTCTGCAGCTCACCTGCGTCAGTTCAGGGAAACGTGGCAGAACACGCTGGAAAGCCTGTAAGGATGATGTGATATTACGGGTCAACAAAGCGACAATTTAAAGAAGAAATATGATGTTCCAGAAGTGGTGATGTCATCGTTGGGTTGTTATCTGAAAGCTATTGGGGTTCAAAATGGATTTGCTTGACCACTCTGGTCTTTGTGCTTGGAGACTAGGTCTAGAGACTACTATACCCAATCCGTATTGCCTAGTCTACATTGCCTTTCCCCCCTAATTTTTATTGGGGAGTGGGGGGGTAACACAAAAATGTAGAGAAACCGTAACAACAATAGCAAGTCCCTTCGGCTTCTCCATTCTTTTCACTTGGGGTCGCGACAGTTGACGTTTGAGTTGTTGAGTTAGCACATGTTTGGTGCCACATGCCCTTCCTGACGCAACTCCACATTACATGGAGAATGGTTAGGGGTGGAGTGTCAACCAGAAACCTTCTGCACTGGAAACAAGAGCACTAACCACTTGGTCACCACCCCTGCAATAACAATAGCAAGTATACATGATAATTTCTATCATGTGTGTCATAAGATTATTTCCAGATGTGTCCACCTGCTGGCAGCTGTAAATTATAGTACAAAAGTGAAACAAAGTTGCTTTTTGTATTGAGCTGATGCATCAAAGTTAACCCATGTTGAATCAGTTTGATGTCATTATATGCCATTTTAATTTGGAGACTTACAAGATGATATTGTTTTGGAGTTATCGTCTTAACAAATTGGAGGGCATAAACTAATTTTTCCCCGGGGCCATCAAATACGGCCATCGGGTATTGTGAAGGCTTTGTGTCCATCTGTATGTCCTATTACTGCCAGAGTCTCCAAATTTACAGGGAACAATCCTGGGACACAAACCTTGGACAAGTTCAAAGATGGCTAACCTTGACATATTTTAAGAGGTTTAAAAAAAAAAAAAAAAAAAAAAAAAAAAAAAAAATCACATTCTGCTTCAATCTGTTCGGTTTTGTTTTTGAGTGATGGGGGTGACAGCCAATCAGAGTAGATCTGCACTGTGACATCAGTGGCTGGTCATTCCAAAACCACTTCATTTTGTGTGTTTATATGCATTTTTCTCATATATTATGTAAAAGCTAGAAAGAAATAAACACTTCTATAACTGAAAATGCTGTTTTTGGAACCTAATAACACCTCTGAACTTATTTACAAGACATTTCGCGGACGTTAGTGTGGTGACGTCAGAGGCTGGTGGCTAGCTGCAAAACATTTGTTTGTGTGTAAATATAACCTCTGTGTCATATATTATGTAAAAGGTAGCGAGAAATAAGTACTTCTAAAACTGAAAATGCTGTTTGTGGAACCTGATAACCTCTGCTGTCATTTATAAGACATTTTGCGGACATTAGCGTGCATGCTAACTTTGGCTAACTGAAAGCTAGCTTCCTATGGAGTTAAATTTGTCTCATTAATACCTGCAAATGCACAGAGGGTGATCTACAAATATTCCTTAATTTGCGCAACATGAACAAATGATTCGATTTGATTTCAATGTGTAGAAATTATACATAAGATGATAGGATCTTAATAATTAATGAAACAACTACAAATTATAAAAAAACACAATGCCCATATGGTGAGGGTATTTTAGCACTGCGTTATTTTTCAAGTTCTCAACCTCGAGTCATTCACACTGCATTTTACAGGGTATGTGACTAGGCTTTTACAAAGCCTAGGAATATATAGATATAGATTAGCAGTGAGATTTCGTAGTCATATATGATTCCTTAAACTCTGTTGGTACAGTTGCTAGGCAACCCTACATCCCACTCTGGATTGATATACACTCAGGTCCATAAGTATTTGGACACGGCTTAGTGGGCAGCGAATACCTGAATTGCCTTTGATTAAAGCGAGTGAGTTTTATCTTTTAAAGTCACCTAAGCTCAAAGGTTTTGTGTCCAACAGGAAGGTGATATAAGAATTCATATTAGTATTTAATAGTAACCATAGGTGCATCCTTGACCAATTCCTGAAAATAGTACTTGTAAATATCCCCTATAACATAAGCATTGTGTCCAAATTTTAAACTGGACCTATGACCTTGACTTTTAACATTTTTTTCCCCCTCAGTATTAAGTCACTTTGACCTTGGCTGACAGTCCAAGTTTGGTCCAAATTGGATTTAAAAAATGGATAGACACGATACTCAAAAACAGTACCCTTAGTTAGCATGTACTCTCGTCAATTGTTGTTGTGTTCTGTATTGTAAACTTTTTTTGGTAGAATGCCCAAAGCCGTGGGTCACCCCTTTGAGTCTGGCCTGCTTGAGGTTTCTTCCTCAATATCATCAGAGGGAGTTTTTCATTACCACTGTTGCCTGTATGCTTGCTCTAGGGGTTGGTAAGGTTAGACCTTACTTGTGTGAAGCACCTTGAGGCAGCTTTGCTATGATTTGGCTCGAGTCTGTATTTCTTCTCTCGGATGCAGCTTCTGCACTATGCTTCCACATATTGGACAGTTAGTTCTTCAGCCTTTCCAGAACCTGGTTTTGGCCGAAAACTAGAACTGTATCTTGTGCTGATTAATAGTTTTTGAGTTGGGTCAACATAAACCTATTTACAATCCCTTCATACAAGGGTAATAAGAATGTGCAGCTGTGGGGCTTACCAAACAAAAGACAGCACATTATTCTCATCACCGCTCCAGTTCGGTGAGTTTTTCATCCTTTTCTTTCTTTCTTTCTCTGGTCTGTCTGTCCCTCGCCCCTGCGGAGGAGAGCCACTTGTGCTGGAAGCTAATTTGAAGCCAATCAATACTCATCTGTGTTTCTTCCTGTGTGTGTGGGTCCGGTGCACGGCGGCAGAGAGAGCAGCGTCTGTTTGGTGACTATCACTGTCCGACTGTAAATCTATGACTGCCACTAAACGCCGCGCTTCCATCCGTTGCAATCTGTGCAAAAGGCTATCTGATTGAATCCAAATAAGATTGATCCCTGTGCCAAGTCCAGTTGTCAAACATGTCCACTGACAAATCACTTCTCAGTAACTTGATTAACACTCAGGATGACACTTGTATAGTTTTTCGGTATTGATGTTTAACTCGACTAAGGAGGTTATATGTTCTCAGTGACGTTTGTCCATTTGTTGGTTTTTCAGCCGATCGCTACAAAACCTGGCGGAATGATCAGTCTTATTATGATAACGGACCCGTTGCCCTGCCTTCCCCCATCTGTACTGCACTTATGTATGCATGATATTGCCATTCCTGCAAAGTTAAGTTTCAATACGTTATTTTCATTGTGAAATGTAGCTTTTCATGTCATTTAAATGGCCTGTTATGCATTCAACATATATGTTACCATGAAAAGTCAAAAATTGTATTACTGACCAATAGTGATGTCAGTAACGCGTTACTTAGTAGTGCGTTTCTAATCTGACCACTTTTTTCAGTAACCAGCAATCTAATGCGTTTATCTTTCCAAATCAGTCATCAGATTAAAGTTACTTCTCCAAGTCACCGTGCGTTACTATTATCTTTGTAATGCGGGTCGACTGCAGCATTAAAACTGGCCCGTGAGCAGAGGGAGGTCGGGTTTGGTTACTGCCTACTTCCAGTGAGCTGCGAGCACAGTCGTATCCACCGTGTAGCAGCTCCGAGTTGAAAAACAGTTGTCTGTCAAAGTGCAATGATGATCAAAGCTATGGTTTTCCAAAGACATTTTTACACTTTTTTTTTTTATTTTAAAACTCTAGCTAATCCGTGACGCGTTATCAACAAATTTTAACGCTTTTTTCCCCCACCCAAATCCACCTAAAGTCTCTTTCTGAGGACGACATGACGTAAAAAAGAACGCTGATAAAACTTTCATAACTGTCAATCGGTTCTGCATAAAAAAATTATCCATTCTTCCTGCTCAAACAGCAAGCCAGGGGTGAATCCATGCGGGAAGGGGGCGTGGGTGGGGGTAGGCTCCCCACAAACAGCCCTAGATTAAAGGTCCACTTTTGAAGACATATTTTCATACTATTACTACTACTAATACTACTTAGAACAATAATAATAATTTCAACAACTCAAACGTTTAGAAAAAATTTAAATGTTAGAAACATGTTAGAAAGAATTTAATAGTTACATTTCTAAACAATGATGGTTAGAATTTGTACGTTTTACCGTTACACTGCTGTCAACAGTTAAATATGAAGTCAAGAAAGATTTCTTTATTTTATTTTCCATAAAACAAGTATTTATGTTCACTGAAGTCAAGAAAGGGTGACAATAAAGTGAGTATTGGCAAAATGAGTTACTTTCATGTTGAGGTGGCAGCTATGGTGGCAGCTGCTGAAATTAATGAATAACGCAACAAGTAATCTAACTTAGTTACTTTTAAAATTAAGTAATCAGTAAAGTAACTAAGTTACTTTTTCAAGGAGTAATCAGTAATTTGAATACTTTTTCAAAGTAACTTTAGCAACACTGCCAACTGCAAACAGGGGGCCTAGTCTACATTGCCTTTCCCCCTAATTTTTATTGGGGGGTGGGGTAACACAAAAATGTAGAGAAACCTAACAACAATATCAAGTCCCTTCGGCTTCTCCATTCTTTTCACTCGGGGTCACGACAGTTGATGTTTGAATTGTTGAGTTAGCATGTTTCGCGCCAGATGCCGTTCCTGACGCAACTCCACATTATATGGAGAATGGGTAGGGGTGGAGTTTGAAGATATGACATTTTATTATTGTTTTGTAATATGGTGGATACAAAAGGATGCAATATTGATGGAAACAGAATATATAATGTGATAGTTTGATTATTGCCTGTGATATTATAATAGTGAATTTGTGATAAAACATTCAATCCTTTACTTATCAATAGTATTTGGTCATGCTATTTTCACAATAAATTGTCACCGGTTTATCAGTTTTTGTGTTGATTTTTTGTTTATAGTTCATAGAAAGTATTTGTATTTGAAATACTCAAAATAAAGTATTTGTATTTGTATTTGAAAAAGTACAAAGTATTTGTATTTGGAATTCGAAAATCTAAAGTATTTGTTTTTGTATTTAAATACAATGCAAAGTATTTGACCCCATGCCTGCTATAGCATCCTCTTTTGTAGTAAATATGTAATTTTTTTGGAGACATTTGAGTTCCTTGACCCCAAAAACATAGATTTAGACACCAAAATTAATGTACTAGGTCACATAGAAGAGAAAATATGCCATAATATTGATTTTGGCTGCTATTTTGTTTATCACCCCATGGTGGAGTTAGCCCACACTTTTACCCCGGCTAAAATCTCTTTTTTTGGGCCAATCTCCAAGAATCTGCATTCAAAACTTACTCTTAGAAAATTGGTCATGGACTCAATGGGTGGGTCCTCTACTAATAAGGCATCATGTCCATACAGCATTTTTTTAACCCACGAATGAATCAACCATGTGGAATTTGTTTCTTTGTCAATAAACAGCTAAAGACTATTTTATAATGTATGGTGATAAAAAAGTATTCACCCTCAGCAAGAACCAAGCATCTGTCCAATCTGTTACCACGGGTTAGTTTTTTGATTCTATCATAATACATTTTGAGAGACAAATCAGCAAAACTAATCATCTCCTTCTGGTTGACTGAAAGGCACTACAGTGACATCACTGCATCCAAAAAAAGAAAGGGGTCCACTCTGAAAAAAAGTTGCTGGGTGCAGAGTTTCATCTGGAGGTGGATGCACCACCTCCAGAAGCATCATTGAAAAATTATGCTGGCACCAATAAATAAAAAATAAAAAAAATGCTATATGGACATGAAGGCATGAAGACCATCTGTCCACAAATGTCCAAGAATGTTCAGGATTCCCGCTAAGATAGCAACAAGACAAACAAGACAACACCAACAGGATTTGTAAAAGTTCCACAGCCGTTTTAAACAGTTGAAAATAGTCAGAACAATAGCTTGTTAAATCACGACTTATCAAGAGCATCCAAGACTTACAAAGTCCCAAGCAAGACTTTCCCCAGGATCCACAATTTGGTAGTTATAGTGGTTTGGTGGCCAAAAATCAGAACACGGCCGATCTAGATCAGTGTATTAGTTTCTAAGAAATGGATAATTTGTTTATCTAGTTATCTATTTATCTTCAAGAAGCTACAAGAACGACCCAAAATCCAAAGCTGGACTCAATGCTAAAGATTTATTGGGTTCTTTGTTTCATAAGAGCATCACCCATCATATGGGTGCCCTATAAACGATGTGACTCCAACATCCACCTCCCCTATGGCCATCAGTCTATGAGACTACCTACCCTACCGACTTCCTGTTGATTGGCTAGATGGTATAGGTAATTTAAAATGCAAATATACAATCACGGAAAGGCACCATCTCCCTTGCCTGAGCACTTCTACACACTGGTGCTCAGATATTGAAGGTCCTCAAAATAAGACAAGTCCCCTCCCACATATCCGGCCCCTGTCTTGAACCAGCCAATGAGGATGCTGTCTATTCATAAACTGGAGTAGGAGCAGGCATGTGTAGGAAGCCTGCCACAGGAGGAGGTGTGTCTCCATCAGCCAAAAGTGTGGGTGCAAGAGGATTGCGCTCACACAGAGAGGAGGTAGTGGATGGGGGAGTTGGACGTAGGCATGCATGTGAAAGAGACCAGCTCCCAGAGAAACACTCCCCAAAAACACTCACAAAGGAACCACTGAGGATGCACGGATGAGAAAGAGGTGCAAAGGAGCTGAAGAAGAGGACTGTGTTTTGCCCTCTCACACGCATCCCGGCTGCGCGGACGGCGCGCACACGCACAAACACACTCCGGCGGGCGCTCTGCGAGGTTTCCCTGACGACTAGGATGGGCTGCAATTTGTGCACCTTGCAGAAAAAGGAGGAACACTACAAACTGCTGTACGAGATTGCACAGGTAAGTGACGGCGAGGAGGATGGGGGCCAAAAAAAAAAAAAAAAGAAGGAGATCAGCAAAAGAAGGTGGAACAGTAAGGGTTTGAAGAGGCTGAGGTGGAAAGAAAGAAGAAAACATGAGAGGGGGAGCATGAGAGAAATGTAGAAAAATGAGTTGCCAGTGTGAGAGTGTGTTTTTTCCTCCCCATCAAAGCGAGTGCACTTCCTTATTTCTCCAAGATGTGAGAACAAGTTCGGCTCCGATTCCTACGCTCGGCTCCAGGGGAATTCATCTCATCTCTTTTCCCTGACTGCCTGAGAGAAATACAGTTCAAAGCAAGAGCCGTGAACCAGACTTAAAAAAAAATCCTAATAAGTACATCTGGGGTCCAAGCAAACCTCAGGGGTGCACTCATTGATATATTTTCTGAACTGTTAGACTTATTCAGCTGAAATTTTATGGGATTGTCACCTATACAGTTATCTTGAATTACACTTATTTTGATTTATTTTGGTTAAACACTATGGGCTCCATAATGTGTTTTTTTTTTTTTTTTTTAATGGGGTCCACTTGGTCCCCAGTTTGACATAATGGTATTTTGTTGGATTCCACAGCAAAATTTGGAGGTTGGTGTCAATTTTTCCATAACTACTGTACTGTCGGAGCAGTTTTTATTCAGGTTACTTACATCAGAGCAACAACAAGGGAGTGGGGGTACTTACTGATTTTTTTTATATTAAAAATTAATGTTCAAAAACACACACACAAAACACACACAAAATCTCAAAAGTCTTCCAAAATTCAATGTGGTTCCTCAGCAATACTCAAAAAAAATTTTTAAAAATGGTTGCAAAGTCAGCCTATCTTTATATTACAAATATCTGCAAGAATGGCATAAAGAAAAAACATAATAGTATTAAAACACAAGAAGTTCTAGTGGGGACCCCAGATGTACAGATTAGTAAGTTTCACAAAGTGTATGGATGAGGGTTGAAACCTTTTTCTAACCTGATAACAATGAGATTTTAATTAATTTTAAACCTGGCATTGTAGCCCAGCGCTTACGTCAAAATGTCATTATGAGCCGTTTGGCACTCAGCTGAAATGTGTTAATTAGACAGGAAACATCAGCAAGTGTGAACCTATTACCATTATCACACCAGAAAAAAAAAAGTTATCCAGCTCATGCATTCTTGCAGGTTTCAATCTGTATTTGACGTGTTTGTTATTAATTATACATTGTAGAGTGTGTTTTATACAACCCCTGGCAAAAATTATGGAATCAACGGCCTCGGAGGATGTTCATTCAGTTGTTTAATTTTGTAGAAAAAAAGCAGATCACAGACATGACACAAAACTAAAGTCATTTCAAATGGCAACTTTCTGGCTTTAAGAAACACTATAAGAAATCAGAAAAAAAAATTGTGGCAGTCAGTAACGGTTACTTTTTTAAACCAAGCAGAGGGAAAAAAATATGGAATCACTCAATTCTGAGGAAAAAATTATGGAATCATGAAAAACAAAAGAACGCTCCAACACATCACTAGTATTTTGTTGCACCACCTCTGGCTTTTATAATAGCTTGCAGTCTCTGAGGCATGGACTTAATGAGTGACAAACAGTACTCTTCATCAATCTGGCTCCAACTTTCTCTGACTGCTGTTGCCAGATCAGCTTTGCAGGTTGGAGCCTTGTCATGGACCATTTTCTTCAACTTCCACCAAAGATTTTCAATTGGATTAAGATCCGGACTATTTGCAGGCCGTGACATTGACCCTGTGTGTCTTTTTGCAAGGAATGGTTTCACAGTTTTTGCTCTATGGCAAGATGCATTATCATCTTGAAAAATGATTTCATCATCCCCAAACATCCTTTCAATTGATGGGATAAGAAAAGTGTCCAAAATATCAATGTAAACTTGTGCATTTATTGATGATGTAATGACAACCATCTCCCCAGTGCCTTTACCTGACATGCAGCCCCATATCATCAATGACTGTGGAAATTTACATGTTCTCTTCAGGCAGTCATCTTTATAAATCTCATTGGAAAGGCACCAAACAAAAGTTCCAGCGTCATCACCTTGCCCAATGCAGATTCGAGATTCATCACTGAATATGACTTTCATCCAGTCATCCACAGTCCACGATTGCTTTTCCTTAGCCCATTGTAACCTTGTTTTTTTCTGTTTAGCTGTTAATGATGGCTTTCGTTTACCTTTTCTGTATGTAAATCCCATTTCCTTTAGGAGGTTTCTTACAGTTTGGTCACAGACGTTGACTCCAGTTTCCTCCCATTCATTCCTCATTTGTTTTGTTGTGCATTTTCGATTTTTGAGACATATGGCTTTAAGTTTTCTGTCTTGACGCTTTGATGTCTTCCTTGGTCTACCAGTATGTTTGCCTTTAACAACCTTCCCATGTTGTTTGTATTTGGTCCAGAGTTTAGACACAGCTGACTGTGAACAACCAACATCTTTTGCAACATTGCGTGATGATTTACCCTCTTTTAAGAGTTTGATAACCCTCTCCTTTGTTTCAATTGACATCTTTCGTGTTGGAGCCATGATTCATGTCAGTCCACTTGGTGCAACAGCTCTCCAAGGTGTGATCACTCCTTTTTAGATGCAGCTACTAACGAGCAGATCTGATTTGATGCAGGTGTTAGTTTTGGGGATGAAAATTTACAGGGTGATTCCATAATTTATTCCTCAGAATTGAGTGATTCCATATTTTTTTACCTCTGCTTGGTCTAAAAAAGTAACCGTTACTGACTGCCACAATTATTTTTCCTGATTTCTTATAGTGTTTCTTAAAGCCAGAAAGTTGCCATTTGAAATGACTTTAGTTTTGTGTCATGTCTGTGATCTGCTTTTTTTCTACAAAATTAAACAACTGAATGAACATCCTCCGAGGCCGGTGATTCCATAATTATTGCCAGGGGTTGTATGTAGGTAGAGTACAGGTGGGTTCCACGGCAGCGGCGAAGCTTCATTCATCATTTAGTGTCTTACAAAGTTTCAGACAGTGCTTGAAACCCGATATGGGATAATGACAAGGAGTTCTACTGAGAATTTCTCATTCATTTCATCATGTAACCGAAATATTCCAAGTGTGTGACTTAATCGATTTGTAACGCCAGAGTCACGCTGGCATTTCAATGGAGAAATTCTTAGTAAAATTGCCACAAACTGTTGATTTCCTCCAAATTCACCCAAGCAGGTGGTATTTTGTGTTTAGTTGTGTTATTACCCAAAATGCAAGGGGCACAGGACAATGGAGCAAGGAGTTCCAGTTTGTGTCACAATTACAGCGTTAATATTTCAGCTTTCAGGATTGTTGGTATCTTCAGATTGCCAAAGCTTATAGCTTATTGTCCAGGTAAACAAAAATGGTCAATTACCTTTGTTTAGTGCATGTTTGGTCCAATACTCAAGGAAAGAACCAAAGCGGAACTCTTTCAATGATTTCAAGTGCATGAACCATAGTGTAGTGATATGTTCAATTATTATCACTTACTAGGGTATTCCCTGGAGGCAGGTGTGGAAATAACTAATTACTAAAAGTTACTGTAATTTTAAGTAGTTTTTTTTGGGGGGGGGGGGGGGGGAGCACTTGTACTTTTCTGAGTATACTTTTGAGTTTGTCATTTTACTGTACTTAAGTACAAATTAAAGCAAGTAATCTACTTCACTACTTTTAAAATCACAATTGAAAAATGAAAAATAGGAACAATATTATTCTTGTAATATTAAATATTTGAACAATTTAAGCAAATTAGAAACTGCAAATACTAGTAACTAACACACACACACACACACACACACATATTTGGACAGAAAAGGCATACACACCTATATTTAATATGTATTTATTTATATAAATGAAAATTTTAAATAAAACATGTTTCACTCCTTCTGACGTTATTACCTTAGCTGAGCTTGTATGATGCTAACAGTGTTAGCATTTTTGGCAGCTATAGGAATCTTGAGGACATCAGGTCCAGTTAATCCCTGATTACTGGGGAAAAAAGAGCCATAATTTTTGATTACCCACACTAAAGTAAAACTGTTATGGAAACCACCGCTCAGCCAACCAAAACATAAACATACACCCAAACTAAGGTTAGTCTCTTAGCTTAAATTTTTCCAGCATTCCAAAGCTCACTGGAAATGCTGTAATTTTACTTTAGTGTTTTGTTGGGATGGAAACCCAGCTACTTTTAGCTTGTTTGCATTTTGTTAACGCAGAATTACAAAAATGTGCTTACATACAATGTTGTGTACCAGTCATGACCCACACCATATAAAGTTAAAACAAATAAATAAATAAATAAACACCCCTGAAGAACAAACAGAAGAGGACAGGAAAAATTGCCTTATTACGTGGGTAGAGAATGTGTGTGCTCGCGAGCGAATTAGCCTAGCAAAATCACTGGCTTGCACATACCAGCTAACTTGACAGCATATAACTGACTAGAAAATGAAGTTGTTTTGTTCACTTCTGAATAAATATATGTACACAGCTTATAAGTGTTTTTCAGGAACATTAGGCTGTAACCAAGATACCGGTTTTAATGGATAATTAACTACGTTTTGTATTTCATTAGCCATACTGATAATACAATAGCCACTGGAGCCAACAGTAGCTCCTGGCGTTAGTCTGACATGCTCCAGCAGAATTAAAATGTTCAGTGTCACATTACAACTAAAACATAATTTTGTGTGTGTGTGTCTGGTGGGAGGGGGCTACAAGGTCCTATTTTGTGGTGTTTTGCTGTTGTTTAATATTATTATTAGGGGTGTGTAGATGTGATATTTCCCATCAGTATCGCTCTGATATTGGCCAAAATTACAGGATGGGAAAACTTAAAAAACAAACCCAGTTCAATTGAAATTAGGGCTAGACCGATAATCGGCCAATGCCGATAATTGGCCTGGCTGATAATTAGCCAATTATCGGTCAAGCCGATTATCGGTTTAGCCCTAATTTCAACTGAACTGGGCCAATGCAGATTATCGAACCAGACAGTTATCACTCTATCCCTAATTGAAATCATCTATTGCACATTTATCATGCTGTTGGCATAGTATCTTTTCCTTTAGGGGAACAGAATGTTTGTTTCAACAGTTTGAGTTGATAATTTGTTCGATAGCTAGGTTAGCAAGGTATAGATCTAGACATATGTATTTATTAAGAGATGAATTGTTTTAAGACAGGAGAAAAGGTATCAGTTCATGTGACCCGATCTCGGATAAGCAATTACAGATGAGATGAGATTAGTATCGGTAGATACTGAAAGCTGTAGTATCAGCATAGTATCGGGCATGAAAACATGGTATTGTGCCATATTTTATTATTATTATTTTAAACAAATGGAATGAAAAAGGGCTGTTTTCTGTGATGAAAACATGAATAAAAATTGCTACAAGATTTTGTTAGGGCTGTTCAAAATTTTTACTGACAATACTGAGAAGTAGGCAGCTGATGCTGGCGACAGCAATCCCGTGGTTACTGTACGAACAAACATAATGAAAATATTGGCACTTAGCGTCCGCGTCGGCACTGCCTTTATGAGCATTGTTCACAGTGCTGCAGGCTCTCAGACTAAATGCTCCCACACTTTAATGAGATAGTGAACGTCTGCGGTGTCTGCTGGGTGGAGTGCAACAAAATTAGCCATGTCAATTAACGGAACCCCTGGGAGTTCACCGCTTCTTCTCTGCTCTTTCTGTGAATGGGCTCTATTAACCAAAACACAAAGAAGAGGATGCTGCCATGATGTTACCATGGAAGAACTTTTTTTTTTTGCCCTTATGGTTTCCTTCTATTTCATGGTGTCGGTGTCCAGGTAGTGTGGCAGACATCCAGCAACATCATCTGCATGTGTGCGTGTAAGAGTTAGAGAGAGAAAGAGAGAGAGATCACACCCACTTACCGCAAAACACTGCGCTGTGTCTGACACTCAGCAAACACCTACACTTCTCATTAGTGCTGCAAAAGACAAAAAGGGAAGAAGAAACAAAGATCAGACAGAGATCTGCAGCGCAGTAGGCAGTAAGTGTGTTAGTGTGACTTTGCCCCAAAACTCCAGGCTGATGGAATTCTGCAAATCCGGAGAGACTTTTCGACAATCCCCCTGTCTCTCATTCCACATTCTTCCTTCTCTCCTCGTCTCTTTGGCACGCGCACCGATGTATTTCCAGTGATGCTGCATAATAGGACACCATCTGCTCCTTTTTGAAAATGATGCACTGGACTCGGCACTCTGTCTGTACTGGGTACAGTACCAGAACAGGTGCACAAAGGCAGCTGGCTGGTGCCGTAAAACTACAGTCATCCTCCTTTGTCCCTGCACTTTAAGCACTTTATCACTCTTGTGTGCACTCGATTCCCTTGTTTATTAACAGTTAACTTCTCACCTTTAAGGTTTCATTTAACAGTTTTACAAGCATCTCCATCTGCACACATAATAGGCCGTGCACAGAGGCATTCATCTGTGCTTTTTTTTTCCATAGCTGCACATGTCCACTAGGTGGGAGTGGTGTACATTAACATACAGAAAACCATAGAAGAAGCCTGGAAAGGGAGCTTAACCTTTTTACCACAGTTAAAAAAGTAAATTACAACTGAACGTACCAATAAAACCTTTGAAAATGATCAATTATAGAGTTAGCCACTTACTTTCATGTACGTATCCCTCATTTCTATCAAAGCCTCGATCTTGTTTTGGAATTTAACTTGAGTATGTTGGACAAAATGCAACTTTTGCCATTCGCTCTATTGACGTTTCAAATCCCACAAAACCTCGGAGAGGTCGCCGCGCTGCAAGATCTCAGTAACATTGAGAACTGCATTGAGATGCTCTGATCACGCTGCACTTTAACCGCTGCACACAGACAACACCATTAAAAATCGCAACATAAAACTATTTTATATTTTGCCTAAAACTCTCGTGAATATATTCTCTGGGTTTATAGACGTTGTTATGGCGTGTGTTTTATGTAAACATGCGAGAATCACAGACTATCTCTCCGTTATTTTCAATGGGAGCTGCTTTGAGCTACAATCGCTTCCTGATCATGTCGTTCTGGGGGAAAGTGAAGTTTGCTCTTTAACGTCTTGATTATTTTTCTTTACAACACTGTTTGTCCTCTTTGTTCCAGACTAATATATGTGTCTGAAATTCGGTTTGCGTTTATTAAATTCCACGCAGATTAAACGTAACAGATTATTCGTTATACTTGTTTTAGCAGGTTTTCAGGGTATCATGCAGCAGTCTCTTATTAACGTGACGAAAAGCATAAAAAAAATTACATTTTTGTAGTATAATATTAATTTACAACTGTCATGTTGATTCTCTATATGGTGTTGACTGCAGCGACTCTCTGGCACGCAAGGGATTATGGGATACGTCAATAGGGCGAATGAAATTCAGGGAGACCATATGTGCTATGTGTCAGGAAGCTAGCTTTGGTAAGCTCCTTCAATTCAATTTCTTGACTGTTGATAGTCAAATAATGTAGATGAATAAGTGAAAATAAAGTAATTTAGCAAGTATAACTCATATCTATGACATAATATGCATGTCACAGGCATGAATGAGCAAAGCTCTTCAGCATCTCACTGTCTCATTTAGGTCTAGCAATGGGTATTGATAAAGTTTTATCAATATCGATGCCATATCGATTCCGCTTATCAATCCCCTTATCGATACCTTCTGTGAATTTTCTGTGTACTAAAAGTAGGCTTTACAGGTTTTTTTATGTCAACAACATTTTATTGAGTCTTAAAGTAAATAAATATGAAATTGGTCACTGGATCCTTGATCTCTGGACATAAATAGAAATAAAGTCTGTAGTTTTTGTCAAAAACATTACCTTTCAGACATTAATGGCATGAACGTCACTCCATACATCTGAGTTGAGCTCAGCCGGCTGCACGTCAGCATCAATGTAATTCATAAAGAATGCAGGATGTCTCATTTTGGGAGGAAAAAACATTTTAGTCTGTTGTAGTTTATTGTTTGTATTACAATGTTTGGAAAGAGGTGTCATTTTATTTAAAACAGCGATTCACTTTGAAGTTATTAATTCAGACCAGATTAACTTCACTCGGCAGAGAGCGGCGCAGCGTTTGGAGCTGTGCAAACGGAATGAAGGACGATTCTCATTTCTTGCCTGCAACAAAACAAGAGTCCCATTTAGTGACTTTAATCAGCACAAAAGTGACTCATGATTGACATCTTTAAATGGCTTTGAGAGGGGTCAAGAAAGGAACTTGCAGCTTCTGAAAAGCATCAAAGCAGAGAACCAAGAAAGCAGCGGGTCGGAGCACTGCTTCGTTGGTTCAAGCTTCAAAGCGGAGCCATTCCAGAAGCAGTTGATTACAGAGCCGCCGCAGGGTGTGAAATCAACGTAGAGAAATGACCATTTTCCCAACAAACACCCTCAAAAACAACAGCCGCTCTGAAGGACCGATAAAGGAATCGTTAAGCAAAAACGGCTATTGATATCGGCGGACTGAATCATTTCGTGCCATTTCCGATTTGCGGCTTCGTCTACTATTGGTTTGTGGCTTTTTACGACAGTGTTGTCCCGTTTGTGGCTTTTCCCCACTTGGCAGATTTTTTGTGCCATTTCCAGTTTGTGCCTCCGTCTACCAGAGAGTGAGCTTCGTATGATTTGCATCTATATCAGTAGATGGAGCAGATAATGGATAAAGTGCGTAAGGCAGCAGAGCTGTGCGACTGTCTGTAGTTGTCTCTTGTTTTTGACTCTATAGTGTTCCATGCACATATTCCAGACAGCTGGATGATGGAAAAACAGACTAAACAAGCCTTTTCATGGCTGTTGTTGGTCTCCGTAAATAAATGTACATTGGGCACTAGAGGGTGTATTGTGTATATTATGAATATTACACAAATGATAGGCGGAATTGAGGCGTTAGCCTCCCGTCCATTCTGCGATGTTACGCTCCATTGAGTCATTAGCCAAAGAAGGTCCCATTTCTCTAAGGCAGGCTAACTGTACAATTAATTGTCTTAAGTTACTTTAATTTATTGAGGTAGGGATCCTCTCCATGCTACCAGACACTTACAATGGCATTTTCCCCAGTTCAGTGCCAACAATAAGCATTTTATAGATTGACTGGTTCTTTGGTTGCCCCATTCCACTACGTGGCCAGTTAGCATGTGATGATGTCTGCACTCTAAATTCATACTGCATTGATTAAATTCTTTTTATCCATAATGAAATGGATGAACTCCAAAATATCTAAAAATAAAGCCCAGATTGAAATATGTCAGCATTACCCATTAACTGTATGCCTGGTAGAATCTGAAACAAGTGCCAGAAGACATAACCAACTCTCGGGTGTGGCTCTCCATGAATTTCAGGATCCCGACAAGAAGATTTACATTTCTTCATTAAAACAAAAAAAAAAATCAATTTTCATCCTTAATTTCTTAAATTCTCTGAGCAATCTAATACTATATTGCCTCTACTTTCCAAAACTCCCATAAGATATTGCTAATGCACTGAGCCCATTTTTATTCCCTATTCCTTATTCCTTTAATTTTAGTATGCTAATGAGATTAAAAATGGACTGTTAAATGGTCAAACAACTCCATCCAGGAACTTGGTGGAACCTCGTGAAAATCAATCAATCAATCAATCAATTTTTTTTATATAGCGCCAAATCACAACAAACAGTTGCCCCAAGGCGCTTTATATTGTAAGGCAAGGCCATACAATAATTATGTAAAACCCCAACGGTCAAAACGACCCCCTGTGAGCAAGCACTTGGCTACAGTGGGAAGGAAAAACTCCCTTTTAACAGGAAGAAACCTCCAGCAGAACCAGGCTCAGGGCATCCAAATGGTGCCGTTTGCTGGTAGGTGTGTAGTTTTATTGTTGTTGTTCTACCTGTACATTTTAATTTACACTTGTACACTGTCAGAAAAGGTGGTGGTTACAATTTGACAGTATTTTTTAAAGCAACTAATATGGCAGACTGGGGCATGCCATTTTGCAAGCTTGTTCTAAGTTTATAGAAAATAACATATGGATGTGTTGGGATTACCGTACTACTTGCCTCAGAGCTTCTATGCACTTATAATGCAGTTTGTAGCTACACTGAAATGTTTTTGTGCACTTCTGCAGAAGAATTGGCCTTGACCTGATGGAGATTACCAGATTAGTTGGCATTCAAGCTTTTAATTGGTGTTGAGTGTGCTTATTTATGTTGAATATTTGAAAATAGCTAATGTGTTCTCACAATGTAAAATGGGCTTCAACCCATAGGCGTAGGAGGTGGGGTCTATTTGGGGGGTGACACCAAATTTGGCCGAATTTCAGAAACCCCCATGACTCTTTAAATTACCATATATTTATATACCCAGATTTACGAATATACCCATATTTTCGTATATTAGTGACCAAATAACGATTTCATTGTTTACATTAATTGCAAAAATAAGTCTGACATTTTAGGTCATTCTATTCTGTATTCAGAGTCTACATGGCCCATGCCCAAATTTCCCAGCCCATCTGCCCGAATTTGAGCATTTTGCTGGGGGGGGGGGCAACTTGCCCCCCCCACCTCCTACGCCTATGCTTTAACCTGACATGTTAAAATTGTCTGAAAGCAACTATTGTGATCTTTTGGAAGCAGTCGTCTGTGCTTGTGGCTACACTAGAACTGAAACGACGGATTTCAATTTTCAGCCTCCGGTGTCCGACACCACAGTGGCTATCTGTGTTCGTGCAGCTGCACCATTCTGACAGGAAGGCCGGCTGTCGGACCCCCAGCTGCCCAGCGACCACTGAGAGATTTATGACTCTTGTCAGACCATTTACATTCAACACTACATTTGTGATTTTGTGTGAGTGTGCATGCTTCTCTGTGAAGCTCCTCAGTCACCACGGGGCTCCATCCTGGCACGAACAATTACCATTCTGTGTATTTTGCCTGTGGATGTGTTTTATCCCTGAGGTTTTTACAAAAACAGCCGTACTGTGTTGTTTCTCATAGCGCCATGCTCCAGTCTGGACTCAAACACCAAATCAGAAAACCTTGAGACGGTACAGAAAATGCAATTCCACCCCTGCACTGACTCTTACATTTATTTTGAATTCTATTTCATTCCGCATATTATGAACATAAGATATTCAGTGTTTTTTGTGGTTATTTTTAATTCATTTGTTAATATATATCAATTCCTGCATTTCAAGTCTGCAACACCTTCAAAAAAGTTTGACTGAGGGCAAATTTATGCTAGCAATGAGGTTAAAATAAATATAGATGTTATATCAAACAGGTCATCAGAACAGTCATTCATCAATAGCTGATATGACCAGTTGGACAAGAGAGTACTTTGGGAAACCTTTGTCAAGTACTACAATACAGAGTTTTATTGACAAACGCCATTTAAAAGGTTTCCGAGTTTAAAAAAAAAAGAAAAGAAAAAAAAGAAGCTTTGTCCAAATGCAGCGTTAACATCTCTAGGCTCAGCAGTATCTGGGTTGGACCATCACACAGTGGAAAGTGGTATTATGGTGAGACAAATAAGTATTCCACATCTTTTTTGGAAGAAATAGACACCATATGCTGGACCACGCACAAAAAGGATCATTCGTTCAGGGATGTCGAGGCATTTTCAAAAAAAGACAATGCAAAACCACATTCTGCACACATTGCAAAGGCAGAGCTGTGTGAGTAGAGGGTACGAACACTGGATTGGTCTGTCTGCATTCCTGAACTGCGCTCAGTAGAAAATGTGTGGAGAATTTCGAAACAAAAAAATACAACAATGAAGACATGTTTGCAAGAAGAATAGGACAAAAAAAAAACAAAACACCCAAAACGTGGAATCACTTAATATCTTCAGTGCCAAAATATTTTTGAAGTGTTGTGAGAAAGAATGGCAACATTACAAAGTGATAAATGCTTCAGCATCCCAACTTTTATTTGGAATGTGCTGCAAGCCATAAACGCAGGAATATATCTACAGTAGTGTTCAGAATAATAGTAGTGCTATGTGACTAAAAAGATTAATCCAGGTTTTGAGTATATGTCTTATTGTTACATGGGAAACAAGGTACCAGTAGATTCTCACAAATCCAAGACCAAGCATTCATGATATGCACACTCTTAAGGCTATGAAATTGGGCTATTAGTGAAAAAAAAAAAAAAAAAAAAGTACAAAAGGGGGTGTTCATAATAATAGTAGTGTGGCATTCAATCAGTGAGTTCATCAATTTTGTGGAACAAACAGGTGTGAATCTGGTGTCCCCTGAGGAAAATGGGACATTCCAGACATTGCTCAGAAGAACAGCGTAGTTTGATTAAAAAGTGCAAAAAATTATAGGCTGTTCATCTACAATGATCTCCAATGCTTTCAAATGGACAAAAAAAACAGAGATGCGTGGAAGAAAATGGAAAACAACCATCAAAATAGATAGAAGAATAACCAGAAAGGCTCACCCATTGATCAACTCCAGGATGATCAAAGACAGTCTGGAGTTACCTGTAAGTGCTGTGACAGTTAGAAGACGCCTGTGTGAAGCTAATTTATTTGTAAGAATCCCCCGCAAAGTCCCTCTGTTAAATAAAAGACATGTGCAGAAGAGGTTACAATTTGCCAAAGAAAACATCAACTGGCCTAAAGACAAATGGAGGAATATTTTGTGGACTGATGAGAGTAAAATTGTTCTTTTTGGGTCCAAGGGCCGCAAACAGTTTGTGAGACGACCGCCAAACTCTGAATTCAAGCCACAGTTCACAGTGAAGACAGTGAAGCATGGTGGTGCAACCATCATGATATGGGCATGTTTCTCCTACTATGGTGTTGGGCCTATATATCGCATACCAGGTATCATGGATCAGTTTGGATATGTCAAACTACTTGAAGAGGTCATGTTGCCTTATGCTGAAGAGGACATGCCCTTGAAATGGGTGTTTCAACAAGACAATGACCCCAAGCACACTAGTAAACGAGCAAAATCCTGGTTCCAAACCAACAAAATTAATGCCTTGCAGATGTGAAGAAATCATGAAAAACTGTGGTTATACAACTAAATACTAGTTTAGTGATTCACAGGATTGCTAAAAAGCAGTTGAACATAATAGTTTTGAGTTTGTAGCATCAACAGCAGATGCTACTATTATTGTGAACACCCCCTTTTCTACTTTTTTTTTTTTTTTTTTTTTTTTTACTAATAGCCCAATTTCATAGTCTTAAGAGTGTGCATATCATGAATGCTTGGTCTTGTTGGATTTGTGAGAATCTACTGAATCTACTGGTACCTTGTTTCCCATGTAACAAGAAATATACTCAAAAACCTGGATTAATCTTTTTAGTCACATAGCACTACTATTATTCTGAACACTACTGTATATTATCAAATTCAATGAAGTTGAGCAAACAAAACATGAACTATCTTAGGCTCTTATTTTCAGCATTGAAATAAAAGTCAATGTAAGAATCGCTGTTTAATTTTTATTTGCATTTTCCATACTGTCCCAACTTTTTCTGATTGACCGTTTCAAAGTGGACTGGTTCAACTAGATGACAGGATCCTTCAAATGGAATAGTGATTTCATCTGATGTCACATTATTCCAGTTGTTCTGTCTTAAACATTAACAAGCCTATATATACAGCGGGTAAAATAAGTATTGAATACATCACCATTTTTCTTAGTAAATATATTTCTAAAAGTGCTATTGGTATGAACATTTCAACAGATGTCGGTGACAACCCACGTAATCCACACATACAAAGAAATCAAACCACAGATGTCCACAAATTATATGTTTAATAATGTGACACAGGGAAAAAAATATATTGAACACCTGAAGAAAGGGAGGTGCAAAAAGGCATTGAAAGCCAAGACAACAGCTGAAATCAATGACTAGTTAGAAACAGTCCTGCCCCTTGTCATGAGGAAACTGCTGAACCTCGGTCTTCCTCACTCCACGTCTTTGGATTAAGGACTTTCTTTCTGTCAGATCCCTCACAGAGAGTCAGGAATGGCCCTGACATATCCACAGCTCTCACACTCAGCACTGGTTCCCCTCAAGGCTGCGTGCTGAGCCCACTGCTTTTCACTCTCTACACCTCTGAATGCACCCTTATCTACACCAGCAACACCTTCATTAAGTATGCAGATGACACCACAGTGGTAGGCTGTATCACTGGAGGAGATGAGTCCGCCTACCGGGATGAGATACAACAGCTCACAGTGTGGTGTAGAGAAAATAACCTGCTCCTGAACACATCCAAAACCAAGGAGCAAATCATAGACTTCAGGAGATACAAAACATTGCCCTCTGCCCACACTGGGGGGCCTTCATGGCTCTTACTGTCTCAGGAGAGCCAACACCATCCTAAAGGACTCATCCCACCCTGGCCACTCTCTGTCTGAGCTAGACATACAGGGCCATTAAAGCAAGTACAAACAGATTGAAAAAAATTTGTTTATGTGCAATGAAATATCCACAATTTTGTACATACTTTTCTTACAATTTTTTTGTTTTAAGTTTGCGCTCTGGACATACCTTTCATTTGGTTAAATTTCATGATTATTTTTCTTTTCTTGCCCAGACCTTTCAAGTCTGTGCGCTGTTTACTTGGGTTTATATTTGCACTGAAAAGCTTGCACCTTACATTTCACTGTACTTGTTACAATGATAATAAAGAGTCTATTTGTACTGTGTGAAAGAATGGGCCAAAAATCACACCTGAGCAGTGCGTGCGACTAGTTTCTCCACACAGGAGGCATGTTGATGCTGTCATTCCCAACAAAGGCTTTTGTAAGAAGCAGTAAATACATTTCAGTAAGCTTGTTCAATACTTTTTCCCTGCGTCATTCCATTTCATTACACATAACTTAATTTCTGTACTTATTTGTTTTGGTTTCTTTGTATGTGTGGATCACTCGTGTTGTTACCTGGTGAAATTTTCATGTCAGTAGCACCTTCACAAATATATTAACTGAGAAAAATGGTGATGTGTTCAATGCTTATTTTACCTGCTGTACATTCTTAAACCATCTGGATATGCAAATTAGAAGGATTATTTCTGAAGAGAAGCTTGCAAAACTCAGTGACATTTAAGTGCGATTCATCCGCCACCAGTTTTGTTTTTCTCGAGTATGCGGATGTGAAACAGGTCTGAGCGGTGTGCTCTGTCCTCCAGAGACAGATGCTTTGCCACATGTCCAGCCTGTTAAGACAGCCCAGACAGACACCACCTACAGTGTCCACCGCGTGCCACAGGAAGCCGTTTTCAGACCCACACAGCCGTCACCTCCATATGGTCGCCTCAGATCTCAGCCATGACTTCATGGTTGATCTACGAGTAAAATTTTGCTGTGGTGACAAACATAAGACTAAAATATGCTTCAAAAATTCTCCCTCCCGCTCTCATAGTGAATGGAGTGACCTTTTCATTTTTCTTGCAATTTCTTCCATAACAATTTTGTCTCTTCACGTCACTGAGTTTGACCTTTTGCCAGTGAATGTAAATTTACTTGACAATCCCCCCCACCACCCGCCCCCCTTTTGTGTCTTTGTAGCATCCACAGATTTTTTTTTTTTTTTTTTGACGTTCCAGAGCTCTTTAAGAATGTCTTCAACGACATTTCCCTGGCCTTGATGGCAGAGAATGTGAACGGAGAATTAACGCGTTTGATTTAAAGCTACAGTGTGTAGTACGGTCACATTAGCTACAAACGATGGCGAGACGCAGTTTTTGTCGCTTGACGGGTGTTCTCGAGGTGTCCACGCTAACATCTACATAACGTCTTGTAAGTAACTTCGGATGCGTCATCTGGTTACAAAAACAATGTTTATTTTAATTTTAGAAGTGTTTATTTCTTGCTAACGTTTACAAAACGAAGTATGTTAGCTGTTTCTCAGCATTTTCCGCCATCTTGGATTATTTTGTTTGAGAGAACAACCAGCTGATATTATGCTGCCTAGTCACTCTGATTGGCAGTCACCATGCCGCCTCACTCAGGATGTGCATAAAATAGTTTTTAGGTCCATTCTGGCCCCACCTAGCTGGCGGCAGAGCGGCCGTTGTCTCTTGCCGTTGCAAAATGCCCACTCTGATTGAAAATGAATGGCAAGTCATTGCTTTGCCTCTGTCGCTTGTTGCCAGTTGTAGCTAATGTAACCAAGGCTTTAGGGGCGTCTATTAGCATGAATGGAATATAGCATTCATTGCGTTAGTAGTAATTACCTGCAACAATGTATCAATGTGGTTTCATACGCTTAGAATGAGGGCTTCATATCCAGGGTTGCCACAGTTACTTTGAAAAAGTAATCCAATTACTGATTACTCCTTGAAAAAGTAACTTAGTTACTTTACTGATTACTCAATTGTAAAAGTAACTAAGTTAGATTACTAGTTACTTTCTTAGTTACTTTCCCCAGCTGCCGACAACAACCCTCTGCCACCTCAACATGACAATGATACCTGTTTTGTCAAAACTCACTTTATAGTCACCCTTTCTTGACTTCAATGAAAATACATACTTGTTTTATAAAAAGTAAAATAAAGACCTCTTTCTTGACCTCATATTTAACTGTTGACAGCACTGTAACAGTAAAACTTGCAATTTCGAACCTACATTGTTTATAAATGTAACTATTAAATTCTAACATTTTTCTAACATTTAAATTCTCTCTAAACATTTTATTATTTTAAGCAATATTAGTAGTTGTAGTAAAAAACAGCTTCAATATTGGACCTTTAATCTAGGGGTGTTGTGGGGAGCACATCCTTGCCCCACATCCCCATTCCATGTGGATTCGCCCCTGCTTTGGCGTTTGAGCACAAAGAATGGATAACATTTATTTATAAAACGTGACCAGATTTACAGGTAAGAAACTTTTATTGTGTTTTTACATCATGTGGTCTTCAGAAAGAGAGTTTAAGAGCATTTGAGTGGATAATAGTGTTAGTTTTTGACACGTCGCGTAGGATCAGCTGTTTTTAACGACCAGATACGGAGCGGCTCAGCTCAGAATTCTAAATAAAGGAGGAAAAGAAGTATAAAAATGTCTTTGTAAAGCTCAGTGCAGGTGTGCTGATCACCGCGCTTTAAGAGGTGAGGACGAGTCGTAGCTGCTGCAAAAAACCGTGGATGAAAAGCTCACAGGTCGCTTAAAGTGGTCAGTTCAGTCGAACCCCGACCTCCTGCCCACGGACCAAGTTTAATGCTGCTGTCGACCCACAATGAAAAATAATAGTAACGCACAGTGACATGGAGAAGTAACTTTAATCTGATTACTGATTTGGAAAGATTAACGCGTTAGATTACTCGTTACTAAAAAAAAGTGGTCAGATTAGAGTAAGGCGTTACCGGCATCACTGTTCATATCTACGTGAGAGTGCCCTCCCCACAAGGAGGCTACCATGTTGCACTGCCAAGTTGCTATAGTAGCCCAAAAGGAACATATTGTAGTTATACTATCTTTAGCACTTTGCATTGTGGTTGGAGGACTAAAAAAAGAAAAACGAAGTGGAATCAGTGGTTGCTTCTCATTTCACAGCCTGATGGTTGCTCGCGCAGGCTAACAAGTGTGCTAACCCTCTTCTTTGCAAAATGGAGGACCATACATACTGTTTATCACAAAAAAAAAACAGTCAGGGGAGCATGAATACCCTTCAACAAAGAAGCGCAATAAAATCGTGACTGGCAATAGCATAATGTAATCCGCAACTTCACCACTAAGTGACACTAAATCCTACACATTGTAACTTTAGCAATTCCAGTGCCTTGTGAATTATACAATATGTAGGTTGCCCTTCCTCACTGTATATAGCATATATAGTATAGAACTGGATCTAAGTTTTTTTTTTAAATATATATTCTAAGTAGAAAAATATAAAGCACCAATGATTCCACACCAGACACACGGTATCAAATCAAATCAATTTTATTTATAAAGCGCCAAATCACAACAAACAGTTGCCCCAAGGCGCTTTATATTGTAAGGCAAGGCCATACAATAATTACGTAAAAACCCCAACGGTCAAAACGACCCCCTGTGAGCAAGCACTTGGCAACAGTGGGAAGGAAAAACTCCCTTTTAACAGGAAGAAACCTCCAGCAGAACCAGGCTCAGGGAGGGGCAGTCTTCTGCTGGGACTGGTTGGGGCTGAGGGAGAGAACCAGGAAAAATACATGCTGTGGAGGGGAGCAGAGATCAATCACTAATGATTAAATGCAGAGTGGTGCATACAGAGCAAAAAGAGAAAGAAACACTCAGTGCATCATGGGAACCCCCCAGCAGTCTAAGTCTATAGCAGCATAACTATAAGCTTTAGCAAAAAGGAAAGTTTTAAGCCTAATCTTAAAAGTAGAGAGGGTGTCTGTCTCCCTGATCTGAATTGGGAGCTGGTTCCACAGGAGAGGAGCCCGAAAGCTGAAGGCTCTGCCTCCCATTCTACTCTTACAAACCCTAGGAACTACAAGTAAGCCTGCAGTCTGAGAGCAAAGCGCTCTATTGGGGTGATATGGTACTACGAGGTCCCTAAGATAAGATGGGACCTGATTATTCAAAACCTTATAAGTAAGAAGAAGAATTTTAAATTCTATTCTAGAATTAACAGGAAGCCAATGAAGAGAGGCCAATATGGGTGAGATATGCCATCTCCTTCTCACGATATGAATATGAACTTTTCTTTGCTACGCACAAATGAGATATAGGCAGAATTCAACATTTAAGCTCTCCTCAGTATGCAAATTTGTGCTAATATCATAGCAACAGTCAGTTGCAACATGCACTCTACATGAGGTATCCATGGTGTAAACATGGATTTCTGACCATTCAGTAATACTGAGGTATGTCATTTCCCAAAAGATCGCGTTTCCCTCCTAAGTGAGTAAATTTATTCTCTAAACACCTTCCAAAACTAAGCAGTTCGGTTAACTGGCAGTGATTTTGCTTTGCTGCTAGCATTAGCTATGTCATTAGCTCCACTTATTTCTCTCTTCAAAGAATTTTTAACTTCCATCCAACCCAAAAACAAAAAAAAGAATGGAACATGGTCAAGACCACAAGACCAGTGTTACCTGGGAGGGATAAATGAAGCCTGAACACTACCGATCTAGCTTAGGCTAACTGGCTTGGTATCCTGGGTTTGGGATTATCGCATATTTTTGTAGACTAGGCAGTGGCTTTAATAATGAGTCACTTAGGTGTGGGGAATAATAACTATAACCAACATGTTTACATTTAACAACCAGAACACTGTCCACATTGGTAATATTACCAACATTACCAAGCTACTAATCAGTGCTAACGGTGCAAACATATAACTTAAATAATAAAATTTTGACACAGGAGCACAGACTTCTTAGAGGTTCCATGAGTACATTTAACTCACTTATTTGTAATAAAATGCTCAGGAAGATGAAAGAAACAGCCAAGTCCATGCTAGCAGTCACCTGCTAGCAAAGGGAGCTAGCCTAGCATTGGCTGTTAGAACCCAACACACTCAAAGTGAACACAAACCTAATTATTCATGAGTTTATAGCTTAAAATAGCTTTAAATGATGCATTGCATTATATTAAAATTCATACCCCATAGAGTTGTCTTGAATGGGGGGGGGGGGGGGGGGGGACTAGCTATAGAGACCAAAACCATTTTTGTAACAGTTTATTTCTTCTGCTGTCAAGCTGGAAAATGACATATGGTGCAATGGTGATTGACCAATTTATGGAACCAGCCTCCAGTGGTTATTTAAGGAACTGCAGATCTTGGCACTTCTGTGTTAGCTTCATTTTTCAGCACTGGGGGTTGGCAGTCATGTCTAAACAGGCAGAGACATGCACCACAATGAAATCCCCCTCATGATCACAAGATGACAAAACTGATTTTTTTCTTCTTCTTAATTTAGCATTATAGTCGTGAGATGTCATACATGGCTCATGTTGTGTTGATCCCATGTGATATGGAGGCGCATATGGAGAGAGTACCAACCCTGTTTGTCGCACATCTTCTGGTTCCAAGCCAGAAGAGGAAACTGGCCGGTCATTTGGTGTCAGGTAGGAGGTCCGGCATGGATGGGGTTGAGCAGTTGACACCGCGTCACCACCACCAGCCAATGCCCCCCCCCCCCCCCGCACCATCTTCCTCTGCTCCGGCTCTGATAAGCCTGGGATCAGACTCTCCGCCAGTTTAACATCACGCACAGCTACGCGTTAACTGTATGCATTCATGGGAAAACCACACAAAGTCCTTCCATTCATCAGTTTTACGGCTTGTGTTCCTTTATACAGCTGTGTAAAAATGTCATTCAAGCTCTTAGAGAGGAAGACAAGAGGACTCGTCTGTTGTTAAAAGCATTTGCCTGATCACCATAGCGGCCGAGAGGCCTGGCTGACACGATATGCAGGAAAAAGGGCAAAGGGCAGAAAAAGAAAAAAGAAGTAGTAACGATATTGCCCTTCGCAGGTCTTATTTGGTGCTATTCTTCTCCATTTTCTTTTCTTAAGCCTCCTCCTCCCATCACTTATCAGTCACCAGACACCGCTACAAGTCTGTTCCGTTCCACCGCCCCTGTCTGTCTTCCCGCCTGTTTTGTCACCGTCTGTCTGTCCAACGCTTTAATGCACTTTGGCATAACCCCGCCCACCGAGGTGCCACGGCTTTCTTTGTGTCAGCATTTGCCCTGGGAAGAAGAAGATAGTGACGGAAGACAGAAAGGCTGTCATTCAGTATGCATGGGTATACGTGCACGCACGTGAGAGAGAGAAAGAGGGACGGGCGCTAATTTCCGCCGGTCTCAGCATGTGCGGTTATAAGGTTTGAAGCAGGAATAACTCAATAATGCACCTTATGGCCGCACGCTTCACGCTGCTTCTTGTCAGATGTTGAGATGAATTGTCTGGAGCTGTTACCGAGATGTTGACAAAAATGCACACATACACACACACTGGACCATAAGTATTTGGAGAGTAACAATTTTGGACATTTTGCTTCTGTGCACCACCACAATGGAATCCAAGTGTAGGCACTTATCAGAAAGGAGCCTGGTGAGGGAAGCCACCAAGACACAGAAACTACGCATTGGTCAACTTTTCTCTGTTGCAATAAGAGTTGTCCAGTTTAATGGTGTAGTGGAGCAGAGAAAGATTTTCTTAAAAAAAACGAGAAATTTCTGCTTAATTTTGCTAGAAGGCACATGGGAGAATCCAGTCTAGATTTGAACTGTGCTCTTGAATTGAAATCCTTCTCTGTGCTGCTGCACCATGAAGCTATTTAAGTGGTGGTGCAGCAGACAAAAGTTGCACAATGTGTGTTTCTCCAATTACAACCACAGAAGCCCATAACATCTTCTGATTTGTCTGGTTGTATTGGTGGCTTCCCTCACTAGTCCCTTTTGCGGGGCCACTTCATTTTTGTGCACTACCTATTACACACAGATTAACCACTCAGTATATTGTTTTAAATGAAGTCCGACATGTTCAGTGACTAAGAAATATTCATGTGTCCATCCCCTGACTTGATAAAAGAAATCTGGCTGTAAAAGTGATGATTTTTTAAAGTACTTATATTCATTTTACCCAGTTGCTTATGGCCCCTGAAAATGGTGATGATATATTTTTGTGAAACCCCTTGAATTAAAGCTACAGTGTGTAAGATTACGTAGTTTTTGAATAGCTATAGAATGTAACATTTATATACACTGTCTACTGGTTGCCAGTACAGGCTAACAAATTAGAGAATCCTCATTTTTGGACATAGAGGAGATATATATATATATAGCTTATGACAAGAGAACACATGAAAGCATGATTGGGGGAAAACATGACTGCCAATGGAATAATGCAATTTGCAACCACACCACTAGGGGTCAAAAAATTCTACACACTGTAGCTTTAAAACTCAAAGTCCACATCACAAATGCATCTTGTTATCTAAGGCAAAAATATGGCCATTGGGTATTGCGAAGGCCTTGTGTCCGTCCGTCCGTCTGTCTGTCTGTGCTCAGCATAACTCCAACCCTGTTAGTGCCAGGGTCTTCAAATTCACAGGGATCATTCTTGGGACACAGACCTCGGACAAGTTCAAAGATGGCCAACCTTGACCTATTTTAAGAGGTTAAAATCACAGGTCACATTCTGTTTCCTATTTTTATGCTCATACGGCTGAGGGTATTTTAGCATTGTGTTCTATTTTTATTTGAAACTCCTTTGTGTTGGTTTTCTGTACAGAGGCAACAATGCAAAAACTGACATTTTCCAAATACTTATGGCCCTACAAATGCATTAACATAATGTTTGTCATCAGAGACCAATTGTCAGTTATTGTATAAAAGGAAAACATTTTCCTGCTAATCAGTCATCCATTTGGCTCAAAGTACAGTGACGCTGCCTTTCCTGCGATCACACTGACTGTCTCGATACGACTCTACTAACTGCTTAAATGCACATGTGCAGCTGTGCGTTTTGAACCCCGCGGGGTGGATCCTGGGTCCAGGTGGTCTGGATGGAGATTAGGTTACTGCGGGGTGCTGGTGTTGAATTCCCACTTAACTAAACTTGGCTTTAGGAGTCATTAGTGCTTGGTGTGGAGTCCAGTGACAGATAGGATGACACCAGGCCATCTGCATAGTAACAGGATGATGCGTTTAAGGCAAGGTGTAACCGTACGCCGTGTGTTGATGTGGGAAATGCCTTCGGGATGGCGGCTGAAACCAGATGATTCTGTGTTTTTGTTACTTTCAGCAAACGTATTAAACATTTAAAACATTTACATAAATGATTACTGTGCCACTGGCAGCTTGAGTAAACTCTCATAACGTACCTTTATTGTGTCGTTGTGTTTATTGTCGTCTAAACAATGAACTGGGCCTCAGTTTGTGATAACAATCAATGTTTAAGAGTTTAGCATTTTATATCACTGTTCTCGACAAAGTTTCACATTTCCCGTGGCAGTTTTTAAGAGTGAACGTGTCATTGAGCTTAAGTTGAGCTGTCCATGGTGCTGAATGGTCCTTGAACACATCACAAAGTAACAGATAAGATAAACTTTATTGAACTCACAGTGAGGAAAAGCACTTGTTACAGCAGCAAAAATCATATAGTAGTAAAAAAAAATTACATTAAGGAAAGGTGACTAAAGCATATTACGATGTTTACTGATGTGAACAGACTATGTGAAAATAGAATATAGTGAGTATAAGTATATATATATATAGATATGGTAAAATTATAGCACAGGATAAATTACAGTTGTGGATGTAGTAAAGCACAAAGGGGAACGGTAGACGTAGTGCAAAATTTTTTTGTACCAGGCTGGAAAACAGTGAAAATTTTTTGACTAGTCAGGTACTAGCTGGTTAAAGTTGACTATTATAACTGGTTGTCCAAACCCTATAAAAACAGGTTTATTTCTTCTGTAAAGTTAGAAAGTTGAGGATTTTACTTGCTTTTGGAGCCAACCACAAGTGGTCATTCTAGGAACTGCAACCTTTGACACTTCCGTGTTAGCTTCACTTTTCAACACCGCTTGCTAAAAGAAAAAAAAAAAAAATCCATTTACACCGTGGAGCTCGGTTGAAAAATTAAACATCAGTCGTTTTGTTGTGTACATTCTCAGTCTGACGTCACAACTTTGCTGCCTGAATTCAAACTGTGGTCTGTTTGGAGAAACATTTGCCCAGTTTAAGAAGTCATTGTGCGAATCACTCCAACAATCGCTAATCATCAACGGGCTGATAATGTGACAGCGGTGGATGTGATTAGCTATTCACTCAGTCACACCGCAGAGTTACGCTCAGCTGCCTGCCACCGAATACATTCTCAGTCTTGATTGAAGCGGGCAGAATGGGAGTTCGGAAATTGCACCAGCACGCGTCTCCCACTTAACCAAGCGGCCGCGCTTTCCGATGAAGGAATTTTTCATTCTGAGGAAGAGCTCCCTTTTGCCCGTTCACCACCAGCCGAGTGTGAAGTCGTTTTTCTTCTCTACCAAAGGGGGCCAACTGCAGGATTTTTGTGTTATGAATAATGCTAATACGCTATGTGCTTCCAGTGAGTGTAAACATGCATCACTTTAAAATGGAAAAAAAGGAAAATTAGTGGTTGGAGGAAGAAAAAGTTCACATGCTGTGCTCTTTAAAAAAAATTATGCAAAAAGCAGTGCATAAATCTTTCATTTTCCTGCTTCTCAGTAAAATGTTTTCACTTTCCAGGATTTTGCACGTTTTGCTAATTATGTGCCTTCATCTGGAGCCTGGGCTCCTTTTTGCCTCAAACCAGCTCTAACGAGGAATTCGCAGCATCCGGAGACGATGCATCCTCACGGGACGCCTTTGTATAGTCTCAACTGGAGCGGATTGAAGAGAGAGAGAGGGGAAAAAAACCAAAACACTATCTGACAAGCGTGTGGCAAAACCACAACGCTCCAATTACACTTCCTCTCCAGAGTTCTGCCTCCGTTTAAAAGATTTTAATAACAGATTGTGTTTGGGGTTGAATTTTGTGATTCATACATAAAATGCTTCAAGCTGCTGGAAGAAATGTTCATTTTCTCCAGATGGATTCAGTCAGTGAGCTCCAAGTCAAGATGCCCCTCTGTTTTCAGAGCTCATAAGTAATTGGACAAACTAAATATAAGGATCACTGTTTGGGCAAGTCATCACTTTTACAGGGAGGTGATGGTCTAGTGGTTAAGCATTGGGCTTGAGACCAGAGAGTCCTTGGTTCAAATCCCAGCCTGACGGGAAAATCATTAACACCCTTGAGTAAGGTCCTTAATCCCCTCGTTGCTCCTGGTTTGTAGTGAGCGCCTTGTATGGCAGCACCCTGACATCAGGGTGAATGTGGGGCATTATTGTAAAGCACTTTGAGCAACTGATGCAGATGGAAAAGCGCTATATAAATGCAGTCCATTTACCATTTATAGCTAGTTTTCATGGGATGGATGTTTATAATATTTCTAAGTCACTGAATATGACTTAATTTGCAAGTAGTTTATGAGAAATCTATCTGAAGTGGCAAAAGAAGGCAACAAGAAACCAATCAAACAGGACAAAATGCAACTTTTGTCTGTTGCGTCTGGATATCTTGGTGGCTTCCCTCACTTGTGTCCTTGTTGGCTGGTCAATTTGTATCTAACTAACAGGCAAGATGTAACCGAACGCCGCGTGTTGATGTATGAAATGCCTTCGGGATGGCAGGTGAAACCAGATGAGTCTGTGTTTTTGTTACTTTCAGCAAATGTATTAAACATTTAAAACATTTACATAAATGATTACTGTGCCACTGGTAGCTTGAGTAAAATCTCATGACTTAATTTGCAAATAGTTTATGGGAAATCTATCTGAAGTGGCAAAAGAAGGCAACAAGACACCAATCAAACTGGACAGATGTCTTGGTGGCTTCCCTCACTTGTGTCCTTGTTGGAGGGTCAATTTGTATCTAACTCATCAGTTTAACCTTTTTTAAAGTTATGAATAATTTGGAGTATAGTCACTTTGAGTGACACCTGTGTGCCAGAAACAAGGACAAGCAGTGCCTGCTAGCTTCTGTGGACTTGACCCAGTCAAGTTGACTGTCTTTTCTAAGCATTTTATCACAAATATTTGAGATATTACACAAATCACAAATACCTGAGACTTGTTGTACAGTTAATTACAATAGCAGACCATCAAAGATGTTGGTGCGCCAGTATTTCTGTTAAGTGAAATTTTAGTCTTCTTCATTTTGTATGATAGGATTGTTAGCACCGAGGTAGCACTAATTAGCTAGTAACTTGGTGATATTAGGTCCACCAATGGGGCAACAGTTACAAAGGCAATATGCCAAGTCATAGGCTTTAATAACCGGACTTTAGCCAACTGTTATGCAAACCACCATCTAGTCCACAACTATGTTTTAATCAAACCAAAATTCACCTATTAGCCTTAGCTTTGCTTGTTTGGTAAATGTGAGATGAGGCATGTTTGGGCTTGATATGTCCGACCCAGGTCATATCGGCCTAACATAATCCACCTCTTTACCCATTTATGGGTTGGTCCGGAATCAGGCACTGCCAAGAGCCGGCTTAATTAAGTCTAAAACCCAGAGAGGTCATGGAGGGGTTACCCAGTATATGTTTAGACTGTGCATCATAGAACAGACCCTAAATAGGGCATTAAGTACAAATTTTGTATTCAGCATCTGCTTTGAGAAACCAACTATAGTTCCATGCCAGCAACTTCTGTTGCCAATTTTAGGAAGTACGAGGTTAGCATGGCATTTACATGGCTGGAGTACATTTTGCACAGCTTTCTCAAAATCGAGGTGCAACACATATAACCTCCTTGTGAACTCAAACCATCTGTATGAAATATGCGGGTCTAATCGGTGACCCCCGAGAGTCTAATTCAACCTCATTGCTAGTGTGCGTTGAGGGGCTGGAGGAAGGGCGATTCCATTGTTCAGCCCGGCTCGCTGGCTGTTGTTTTAATGGCAGATGAGAGATTAATGGCAATCTAATGACTGTTGGGAGGACACAGTGCAACAATAGAGCCCTGGAACTGTGCGGGCCGAGTACATTAGTCAGGCACGACAACTGTCTGCACGGATGCACGCTTACACGTGTAAAACCTGCACACAAAAACACATTGTTAATCCCTAGTGCATTCATATTCCACATCAGAACGAACGTGACATTTATTGATCCATCAGTAATGGTGTTTCGCATTCATCCGCCATCTGCAAAACAAACCGCGCTAATTCAGCAGTCCACTAATGCTCCCCAGTGTTACAAAAGAAGGCTAATTTGTAAACTGGCAACATGGGCGTGCAAGGAATACGAGCTCATTGCTCACTTGTGGATTGCGGTAATTGTGATTTGGTTGCTAGGATGTTGAGGGTAATGAATTGTCTGTTGACGCGGTTTGTCATAACCCGCGCCATTTGTGGCTGCTTGAGGATGCGGAGCCTATTTGTTAAACGCAAACACATTGGCGCCGCCATGATGTACGAGCCCACCAGACAGACGGTATTATTCATTTTATGGTGGAAAATGAAGGAAACCGCCAAGTTACAGATGTTAAATGACACTGTGAATTAAAAAAGGGGTGTTTCGTGCAATTAGAGATTTGGGTTTTTTTTGTTTGTTTTTATTGTAAATACAAGAAATCTCATGAATAAGTAAAATATTTATTTTATAATGTCAAAATAATAATAATAAATCCTGTAACATTTCAAGCCTTTAAGAGTCTAGTATCCATATTCATGAATCCTAATTGAAAAGAAGCCCGTCTTGCATATGGAAGCGGCAGGAAATGAGATGGTTCTTAATGCGCTCACTGACAGATGATAACCTTTGATTTCCTCCAGTTACATCAGAAATGGCTGCTTGGAATGACAGGCACAATTCAACAGTCAGTGATGTCTGCGTGCTTGTTTCCGTCGCTGCTGTTACGGCGGAGTGAAGCAACGCACCAAGCGGAAAACGCGGGAGACTCACAAAAAGATTGGGAGAAAAAAAAAAAAAGAACAGCCATGGTTGTTTTCACAGCACTTTAAAACAATATATAACCCAACGTATAGAATATGATGACAGAGAGACATAAAGAGGGAAAATAATGAATAATGATGAATCAATGAATTAGAACTCGAATTAAATGAATCAGGTAATGCATAAATGTTGAGTTTTCAAGACAAAATACTTGTGCTGTAGAAAAAGGAGGTCTCTTTCTTCATCTAAAACAGCTTCAATTCCAAACTCGGAATGGTAGCTACCAAAAACAGTAGGAATAACAATAATAATCATTTTGCCGATTTGGAAAACTCACGTACGGTCTGTGATTGGGCAAAAATGGCAAATAAGCTACATTTGGAGAAAGATCGTGTTTTTGTTTTTATTTTACAAAATTAATGTCATTAACACAATCTGGACCCCAATGGCATAAGTTTCAGGTAGTAGGGTGGCCTTATGCCCTTAACAGGTCAGATACCTAATCACAAGGTGAAAAGCAGAAGTCCTATATAGGCCTTGAGGCTCATTGGTGTAGCTGCCTACCCTTGGTTTCTGTATTGTGAATCTGTTGATAGTCTACGACTCCCCCTGGACAGGACTCCAGTCCAACAATGTCTTGTCTATGGATAAAGATGGGCAGTGTGACCAGTAATGAAACTCAGGTCAACATATTGGAAGCCCAACTCCTTATTCTACCAAGATACCTGCTCAACAAGTGAAAAGGGCAGTCCCAAACTAGTCCCAACCCGTCTAGTCCCCGCCTCCTAGTGAAGTACCGTGGACAACTACTCACAAAGAAGTAGGCTGATAGGATTGCATAACTGGGTTCCATGGCCCCCAGAGTTAAAAAAAAAAAAAAAAGAAAACTTGTCCATATGAGAAGAAGAAGGCACAGTATCTTTCAAGGGCCAATGGACTTCTGCGAGTAGCAGTTGACCACCAACAGGATTTAGCTAATGAAAGCCACATCTGACAACAAGAGCTGACTAACCAAGAAGGTGAGTGATTTATCACCTTCTCAGATGGTGCAATTAGGTCATCTGCTCATTTCACCATGATCACAGTATCGTCTGCAAAGTTAAGATCAGCAAATCTTTCTTTACTGATCAAGGCACCTAACTTTCTGAACTCCACGACCTCACCCAACATCTAGTCTATGCATGCAGTGAACACAGCAGGAGCCAGAACACATCCCTGAGGAATACCAGAATTAACTGAGACACACACAGAGCATGTGGTGGTGGTGGGGGGGTTTGATTGCGAGGCATAACTGTAAAGTTGTAGTCTTACACACCTCTCTGCAGCTTCTCTCCCCCTGCCATCCCCTCATTACCCCATCCCCGTAGAGACGGTGCCTGCTCCCAGACCACCAATAACCAGCAAAAATCAATTTAAGCATTAAAATTCAAAAAGAAAAAATAATATAGCACCTTCAACTGCACCACAGACTAAAACAGTTAAATGTGGTCTATTAAACATTAGGTCTCTCTCTTCTAAGTCCCTGTTAGTAAATGATATAATAATTGATCAACATATTGATTTATTCTGCCTTACAGAAACCTGATTACAGCAGGATGAATATGTTAGTTTAAATGAGTCAACACCCCCGAGTCACACTAACTGCCAGAATGCTCGTAGCACAGGCCGAGGCAGAGGATTAGCAGCAATCTTCCATTCCAGCTTATTAATTAATCAAAAACCCAGACAGAACTTTAATTCATTTGAAAGCTTGACTCTTAGTCTTGTCCATCCAAATTGGAAGTCCCAAAAACCAGTTTTATTTGTTATTATCTATCGTCCACCTGGTCGTTACTGTGAGTTTCTCTGTGAATTTTCAGACCTTTTGTCTGACTTAGTGCTTAGCTCAGATAAGATAATTATAGTGGGCGATTTTAACATCCACACAGATGCTGAGAATGACAGCCTCAACACTGCATTTAATCTATTATTAGACTCAATTGGCTTTGCTCAAAATGTAAATGAGTCCACCCACCACTTTAATCATATCTTAGATCTTGTTCTGACTTATGGTATGGAAATTGAAGACTTAACAGTATTCCCTGAAAACTCCCTTCTGTCTGATCATTTCTTAATAACATTTACATTTACTCTGATGGACTACCCAGCAGTGGGGAATAAGTTTCATTAGACTAGAAGTCTTTCAGAAAGCGCTGTAACTAGGTTTAAGGATATGATTCCTTCTTTATGTTCTCTAATGCCATATACCAACACAGTGCAGAGTAGCTACCTAAACTCTGTAAGTGAGATATAGTATCTCGTCAGTAGTTTTACATCCTCATTGAAGACAACTTTGGATGCTGTAGCTCCTCTGAAAGAGAGAGCTTTAAATCAGAAGTGCCTGACTCCGTGGTATAACTCACAAACTCGCAGCTTAAAGCAGATAACCCATAAGTTGGAGAGGAAATGGCGTCTCACTAATTTAGAAGATCTTCACTTAGCCTGGAAAAAGAGTCTGTTGCTCTATAAAAAAGCCCTCCGTAAAGCTAGGACATCTTACTACTCATCACTAATTGAAGAAAATAAGAACAACCTCAGGTTTCTTTTCAGCACTGTAGCCAGGCTGACAAAGAGTCAGAGCTCTATTGAGCCGAGTATTCCTTTAACTAGTAATGACTTCATGACTTTCTTTGCTAATGAAATTTTAACTATTAGAGAAAAAATTACTCATAACCATCCCAAAGACATATCGTTATCTTTGGCTGCTTTCAGTGATGCCGGTATTTGGTTAGACTCTTTCTCTCCGATTGTTCTGAGTTATTTTCATTAGTTACTTCCTCCAAACCATCAACATGTCTATTAAACCCCATTCCTACCAGGCTGCTCAAGGAAGCCCTACCATTATTTAATGCTTCGATCTTAAATATGATCAATCTATCTTTATTAGTTGGCTATGTACCACAGGCTTTTAAGCAGTAATTAAACCATTACTTAAAAAGCCATCACTTGACCCAGCTATCTTAGCTAATTATAGGCCAAACTCCAACCTTCCTTTTCTCTCAAAAATTCTTGAAAGGGTAGTTGTAAAACAGCTAACTGATCATCTGCAGAGGAATGGTCTATTTGAAGAGTTTCAGTCAGGTTTTAGAATTCATCATAGTACAGAAACAGCATTAGTGAAGGTTACAAATGATCTTCTTATGGCCTCAGACAGTGGACTCATCTCTGTGCTTGTTCTGTTAGACCTCAGTGCTGCTTTTGATACTGTTGACCATAAAATTTTATTACAGAGATTAGAGCATGCCATAGGTATTAAAGGCACTGCGCTGCGGTGGTTTGAATCATATTTATTTAATAGATTACAATTTGTTCATGTAAATGGGGAATCTTCTTCACAGACTAAGGTTAATTATGGAGTTCCACAAGGTTCTGTGCTAGGACCAATTTTATTCACTTTATACATGCTTCCCTTAGGCAGTATTATTAGACGGCATTGCTTAAATTTTCATTGTTACGCAGATGATACCCAGCTTTATCTATCCATGAAGCCAGAGGACACACACCAATTAGCTAAACTGCAGGATTGTCTTACAGACATAAAGACATGGATGACCTCTAATTTCCTGCTTTTAAACTCAAATAAAACTGAAGTTATTGTACTTGGCCCCACAAATCGTAGAAACATGGTGTCTAACCAGATCCTTACTCTGGATGGCATTACCCTGACCTCTAGTAATACTGTGAGAAATCTTGGAGTCATTTTTGATCAGGATATGTCATTCAATGCGCATATTAAACAAATACGTAGGACTGCTTTTTTGCATTTACGCAATATCTCTAAAATTAGAAAGGTCTTGTCTCAGAGTGATGCTGAAAAACTAATTCATGCATTTATTTCCTCTAGGCTGGACTATTGTAATTCATTATTATCAGGTTGTCCTAAAAGTTCCCTGAAAAGCCTTCAGTTAATTCAAAATGCTGCAGCTAGAGTACTAACGGGGACTAGAAGGAGAGAGCATATCTCACCCATATTGGCCTCTCTTCATTGGCTTCCTGTTAATTCTAGAATAGAATTTAAAATTCTTCTTCTTACTTATAAGGTTTTGAATAATCAGGTCCCATCTTATCTTAGGGACCTCATAGTACCATATCACCCCAATAGAGCGCTTCGCTCTCAGACTGCAGGCTTACTTGTAGTTCCTAGGGTTTGTAAGAGTAGAATAGGAGGCAGAGCCTTCAGCTTTCAGGCTCCTCTCCTGTGGAACCAGCTCCCAATTCGGATCAGGGAGACAGACACCCTCTCTACTTTTAAGATTAGGCTTAAAACTTTCCTTTTTGCTAAAGCTTATAGTTAGGGCTGGATCAGGTGACCCTGAACCATCCCTTAGTTATGCTGCTATAGACTTAGACTGCTGGGGGCTTCCCATGATGCACTGTTTCTTTCTCTTTTTGCTCTGTATGCACCACTCTGCATTTAATCATTAGTGATTGATCTCTGCTCCCCTCCACAGCATGTCTTTTTCCTGGTTCTCTCCCCCAGCCCCAACCAGTCCCAGCAGAAGACTGCCCCTCCCTGAGCCTGGTTCTGCTGGAGGTTTCTTCCTGTTAAAAGGGAGTTTTTCCTTCCCACTGTCGCCAAGTGCTTGCTCACAGGGGGTCGTTTTGACCGTTGGGGTTTTTACGTAATTATTGTATGGCCTTGCCTTACAATATAAAGTGTCTTGGGGCAACTGTTTGTTGTGATTTGGCGCTATATAAATAAAATTGATTGATTGATTGATTGGGCAGCTGCAGTATTTGTAAAAGTGCAATTAAAAAAAAAAAACTGAGTCATACATAAAAAAAAAAAAAATCAGTCCCTTTGCCAGAACACGGGAACTATAATTGTCCAACATTCTGACAGAACGATCAATCTTATACAGCTGCTTAAAGTAGGCATCCCAATAGAACCGTATGTCAGAGCCATCGGTCAGGGCCGTGTCGTCACTTACCATGACCACGATGGGACGAGATGCAGGTTTGGAGCCAGTGATGGTGTGTCACCAGCTCACAGATTCCTCTAGCAAATGCCTCTTTGTCTACTCCCGGTGCAATCATAGCCCACTCTCTGGGCTCTCTATACAGCCTGGAATTGTGACCAAGCTGTGCAGGGCGATTCCTCTGGATGATATTCAGAGTGTCTTCTATGATAAATCACCTCCTCCTGTGAGCACTGGCAACACTAGTGCAATCCCCAGCAGCTTTCAGGCTTGTATCATGAAAGAACTCCCGTATTCCAGTTGGGTTAGGTCAGTTCACAAATTGGGCACTTGTATTCTGCAGGGTGTCTCCACTATCTTTCCATGAGAATATGATCAATCTCCTTATCTACACCACCAGTATTGGAGTATCGTGTCCAACAGTGCTGCTCTGGATGCTGAAATCAGGATCAAAGCCAAAGTATTGAGCCAATTTCTCCATAGTTGCCAGATCTGTGTGGATGGATTCAGTCCTCATAACCGACATGACAGCACCTGTGATAATCACAGATGAGAAGAGTGCCACCTCTAGGGCAGTTGACAATCGCGATGTGAACCTACAAGTAGAAACTCTCACTCAACGAGTGTACATTGTGTACATTCGACACAATATACAGACAAGACACCAAATGAGTCTGAGCCTGATAACACGTTTGTTGACAGGGATGATGTCTGACACCACATCGGACAGAGCTGCCCGCCCACAGTGACTGCCAATCTCTTGGTGCGCTGACCACTGGAGTAACCAGACCAAAAGTAGGCGTATCCCCCCACTGCGATTTGGCCACTTCCAGGTCTTTGGATCTCAGGAAGTACTGCCCGCCACAATGTGGAGCTTTCCAAGCTCTGCTGGCTGTATTGGAAAGATTTCATGCAAGAAAAGAACTAAAATCTATGCTCGGGTCTCCCATGTGCCTTCTGGCACACTAACTGAAATTTCACTTCTACAATATATATATCTGAACAAGACCAATCGAAGATTTCTGACATCCACCAATCCGGATCTGGATCATCTCCATAATTCAGTGGAGTCTTCCTTAATATCTATCTGTTGTGCAAATTTGGTGAGAATCTGTGAAGTAGTTTTGACGTAATCCTTCAAAGTCTATATGGAGTGATATCTTGATCTAGAATCCGGATCCGGATCCAGATCACCTTCAAAATTTAGTAGAGTTTTCCATGCACTAATATCTATCTGTGGTCCGATTTTGAGGACAATCCGTGAAGTAGTTTTGATGTAATCCTTCAAAGCCTATATAAAGGGAAATCTTGATCCAGAATCCCGATCACCTTCAAAATTTAATGTAGTCTTCCATGCCCTAATATGCATCAGTGGTGAAAATTTTGTCAAAATCTGTGCAGTAGTTTTGACGTAATCCTGCTAACAGACAAACATGATTTAGTACGTCCTTGGCGGATGTAATAAAAACAGCTGTAACTCCTAATTGGTTAATACAATATTTCCGTTAACTTCTTGAATTAAATCTTAAGGTCTATACTATAAGTACAATTTGTTTCATTTCATCTCCACTGCAATGGATTTCAAAGGCAAAATTACAAAAAAAAAAAGTTTGCATCACATCACTTTCAAAATGCTTACTTTCTGTAAGCTGGTTGTACACACTGAGTGGAGGTTTCCGATAAATCATGAAACACATTATGCTTGGAAAGTCGACAGAATGAAGCATCATGGGATTAAACACCCCAGGGAGAGTGCTTTTAATGCTCACTTTGAAGCCGAGATCTAAGGGTGCGAGCAAGCCACCACTGTGTGGAATGATTCTGAGAGGAACCTCAGTCTAATCTACCCCACACAGACGCCATGTGATGTAAGGGGTCGACCCACGCGGGCTACTTAACGCCCATCTAGATGCTGGCTATTTAATCCAACGTTTCACATTGTCATCCACCTTTCCTCATGCGGAACTAATTGGATGTTTTTGTCTGTTTTGCAAGAGACCATGTCAGTGAAAAACTGTCAAGGACACTCATTACAACGGGCACCGATAGAGACGCAATCACGGGTGCAGATGTGCTTAAACACATGGAACAGCAGAGCCCGATTCAATAAATATGAATCGTCATAAGAGCAGAAACTCCTTGAACCCACTGCTACGGCTTGCTGCACACATGCCCGCGCAACTATATGCCGCTACTGCCAAAACACGCACAGACGTAAACACTTCTTTTGCTCTCTGCGTCCGATTTGCATTCCGGTTAACACTCTAATTGCCTCTCATTAAATACCTTGTCACTTTGATTAATTGGTGCGATGCAGAAATGTAAAACAGCAGAGCGTTACAGCGTATAGTGAGCAGTTGCTGACTGGAAAAGTCAAGCAAGCCATGCAAAACAGAACCCAGTCAAGTTTTTTAAGTTGATTCAGTGTTTATTTCTTCCTGAAGACACTATTTGAGAATCTAAACGGGGAGAACTACTTTGATCTCATCATTCTCAAGAAAGCCATAGCTAGAAGCACGTTGACCTCCCACTTGTGTTTTGGATGCAAAATTTCAGAGTTAGGTTGGGTTTGGGAGCATATGCTGGTGCTGCATCCACCACATCAGGGAACTGCCTTAAGTCCTGAATGGCAGCCACTCAGGTATACCGATACATCTCCATCTCTCAAAAGTAACCCTTTATCTGTCACAGAAAGGTGAAACATGGGCATCCCCGGGGTCTTGAGAAGCTCAAGGGTACACTTCATCCGAGTATTCATAAGAAACCATTTGTTTGATGCCAAGTTGTTCTAGCAGAGCCCACAGATCTTCCAAAGAGACCTAGTACCAAAAGCATCTAGTCATTGTTTGCTCAAAGGACACATTTATTTATTTATTACAAATGTAGTTATACTGAGTTAAACTGTAATCTGTTTGTGGAGAGTATTCCCAGGGGAGGATAGCTAGGCTAAGGTAAGCACCTAACTGCATAATCATTTTAAAGGTTCTGTACATTTAGTTTGGCAAACATGCACAAGGTTACCTCTAGATATGCTACAGGACCCTTCACCTGTTCATTCGTGACATGAAGTGTTTACTGAGAGTGTTCTTAGCTTGCCCCGTGCCATGACATTAATTGATTAGCCCATGAGGGGATTGTGTTCTAAATCAATACTGAGTAGATAACTGTTTTAGTCCTGAATGAAAATATGGGCCTTAAAATGCTTAAAAATCAAGACCAGTTTGAAAAAAGTCACACCCGAGACCTGACAGGATCAGGTGTACAGAGTGTGGAATGGCTGCTGCTGTGTCATGCCATACATTTTTACAATATTGTATAGTTTTTAGCCATAAATTGTTCAATAAAAGGAATTAGAAAACAAATGTGAACATTAAAAACTTCCTTTCAAATGACAGACTAGCATTCAAGAAAGCTAACCTAGGCCAGTTAGTCAGCTAGCTTGACTAGTTGGCACAAAGCTGACTCGAAACACACTTTTTTATGGTGAGCCTTTCATATTTACATGGGAACGAGCCCCCTCAGCCATGCTACTTACTCCAAACTTAGCTACTGAATCAAACTTACACCTCCTTCTGCATTTTACAATATGGCAGGGAACTGAAGAAATACACAAGAAAATATGTGGTTACTCCCCTATACACTGTCTACTGGTTGTGAAAGCAAGCAAATAACTTTGATAAACCTAAATTTTATGGGAAATAGAGGATCAAGGAATGCAAGGAAGCCAAAACGCGAAGGCCAATTGTGACTGGTGGTGGTGTAAAGTAATCTGCAACCACACCACTAGATGGCACTGAAATTCTACATACTATAGCTGTAATATACATAAAGACATTGCAATGTTCTGAGATGTGTCGCTTCCCATTATGCAATGGAACAGTGTCCCGCTAGCAATCACTGGTATGTATTGCTGACCACTAATGATAGTACCGGTATTTATTTTGTGTTATATTATGTGGGTGTTAGTGGTAGATTTTTTTGTTGTTATTGTGCTGTTTGTAATGTAGTAAAAGGATGGGCCCCTGGACTTCAGCCCAGGCAAGCCCATGACTTAAGCTCCCCTGGCGCAATGTTGTTTAGAAGCCAAAGACATGACCATCCACCGTGACTGAATAAGTACAGTAGTGTTCAGAATAATAGTAGTGCTATGTGACTAAAAAGATTAATCCAGGTTCTGAATATATTTGTTATTGTTACATGGGAAACAAGGTACCAGTAGATTCAGTAGATTCTCACAAATCCAACAAGACCAAGCATTCATGATATGCACACTCTTAAGGCTATGAAATTGGGCTATTAGTAAAAAAAAAAAAAAGTAGAAAAGGGGGTGTTTACAATAATAGTAGCATCTGCTGTTGATGCTACAAACTCAAAACTATTATGTTCAAACTGCTTTTTTAGCAATCCTGTGAATCCCTAAACTAGTATTTAGTTGTATAACCACAGTTTTTCATGATTTCTTCACATCTGCGAGGCATTAATTTTGTTGGTTTGGAACCAAGATTTTGCTCGTTTACAAGTGTGCTTGGGGTCATTGTCTTGTTGAAACACCCATTTCAAGGGCATGTCCTCTCAGCATAAGGCAACATGACCTCTTCAAGTATTCTGACATATCCAAACTGATCCATGATACCTGGTATGTGATATATAGGCCCAGCAACATAGTAGGAGAAACATGCCCATATCATGATGCTTGCACCACCATGTTTCACTGTCTTCACTGTGAACTGTGGCTTGAATTCAGAGTTTGGGGGTCGTCTCACAAACTGTCTGTGGCCCTTGGACCCAAAAAGAACAATTTTACTCTCATCAGTCCACAAAATATTCCTCCATTTCTCTTTAGGCCAGTTGATGTGTTCTTTGGTAAATTGTAACCTCTTCTGCACATGTCTTTTATTTAACAGAGGAACTTTGCGGGGGATTCTTGCAAATAATTAGCTTCACACAGGCGTCTTCTAACTGTCACAGCACTTACAGGTAACTCCAGACTGTCTTTGATCATCCTGGAGCTGATCAATGGGTGAGCCTTGCCATTCTGGTTATTCTTCTATCCATTTTGATGGTTGTTTTCCGTTTTCTTGGTCCATTTTAAAGCATTGGAGATCATTGTAGATGAACAGCCTATAATTTTTTGCACCTGCGTATAAGTTTTCTCCTCTCCAATCAACTTTCTAATCAAACTATGCTGTTCTTCTGAACAATGTCTTGAACGTCCCATTTCCTCAGGCTTCAAAGAGAAAATCATGTTCAACAGGTGCTGGCTTCATCCTTACATAGGGGACACCCGATTCACACCCGTTTGTTCCACAAAATTGACGAACTCACTGACTGAATGCCACACTACTATTATTGTGAACACCCCCTTTTCTACTTTTTTTACTAATAGCCCAATTTCATAGCCTTAAGAGTGTGCATATCAGAATGCTTGGTTTTGTTGGATTTGTGAGAATCTGCTGAATCTACTGGTACCTTGTTTCCCATGTGACAATAAGAAATATACTCAAAACCTGGATTAATCTTTTTAGTCACATAGCACTACTATTATTCTGAACACTACCGTAGATGTTCCTAAAAACATCGTCTCACATTCGCAGCCTGAGTACAGCATTTAGTTGAGAATATCATCACAGTCTGCTTGAAATTGGTCATAATTGTCATGAATGAGAGATTTTATCTGTTCTCTTCACGCTCTTTTGAAAGCTGCGGGCACCACGTCAACTTTGAAACGGCAGGTGTTGTAATTGTACAGTAAGTGAAAATTATGATGGTGCAGCTTTTCTCGTTTTCTCCCCTGAGGGCGGTTTTGATTGACAAGTAAAACGAGCTGCGCTGCAAAACTGTGATTTGCAGGAAGAAAACTGCGATCGCAACAGCACGCCATTGGAGAAAACCATCCGAGACAAACTATACAGCGTGAATGACAGGATTTGAGTCCAGCGCTTGAAAGCGTGCACCCATGGATGGTAGTGTACTTGCATTCACATGCAAAGCACGTGGATACAGGTGACCGAGCAGGGGCTACCAGTTGCACCGCCTGTCACTCAAACTTTTTATGTGTGTCTCTTTCACTCTGTTGTGATGATGCACGTCAGAGACTTTACTGAAATGAGACATTTGCGACACCAAGCCCCCTTCCCGTTGAATTATCTCAACATGGATGAGGAGGAAGAGAAATGAGATTTGGCAGCTTTATTGGCACGCGCCACCTGTGCTTCCTCCTTCAATCACAATAAGCCAATTTCAGTGAATGTAGAAACAATCTGGATCGTATTGAACTGGAGCTCACGTAATCCTCATCTCCAGGTGCCTCTCCGCAGAGAGTGGACGGGATTGTGTTGTGTTGACGGGGGGTACCCGAGGCGAGTGGGTGGTGGGGGGTGTTGTCTCTCCTGGGAGGCTTATTGTTTCGTGCCCCATTGTATAGCGACTCAACACTCGATATTGGCATCATGCGGTCAAACGCGGCCAATGCAAGCATTTGCACTTTAGTGATGTTTAATCCATGAGCGATTGCTTCCGTTTGTTCCCAATCAAACCGCGTATCTGTCAGTTTGCCGTGAGCTTGAGTGGTTCCATCATGTTCTTATCTCACACACCTACACACACAGACACACACACTTGTGCTGTTATCTCTGCACTTTCCTTATCGCTCCTTAACGTGGAAACATTTAACCATGGCCGCTGCCGTCTGATAAAATCCTTTGCTATATGTGATGCATTTAAAGCCTCCTCTTGAGCGCATTGTGCGCCTCAGGACTGTCATTTTCATTGTGCAACTTTCAACCTCATCACGAAACACATAATCATTTCTGTGCCGTGGCCTGCTGGTAATGCTTCATGCTCAATGATGAGTGTAATTGGTGCATCAAAGGCAGCAAAATGTTGCATTATTCACTGATATTTGCCGTTTACGATCCTTTTTTTTGGTGGTGCTGCACTGTAAAATTGAACAGGTTGAGAAAATGTCAAAGTTGAAGGCAATCAGCTGTACAGACATCATGTTTTCCCTACTTAAAGATTCATCCATCCATCCATTTTCTATACCCGCTTATTTCAACTGAGGGTCACAGGGCCAACTTAAAGATCTATTCCCTTTTCAACCACTTAAGTCATGAAGATGATTTTCTTTTGCATGACTATAATTTTCTTCCTGAGTATTCAAATAAACAAATCACAGTGTTATATCAACAATATGATCAACATTCACACTGTTTGGAAGCAACTTAGGATTTCAACCCCAGTGGGTTAAAATATCACAACAAGATGCCATTACACAGCTTCCGTGGCAATGTCATAGATGAAACAGCGGGGGTGACATTTTCCACACTTGAATGGTGCTGCTACGCTACATAATGGAAGTAGTAAACATAAGATTTGGACCCACATGGGATAAAATATAGCAACGTGTCATGATACACTTTTTATGCCAATGTCATAGATGACACTGCAGACATTTAACCAATACTATGCTACACATGCTATTGTTCACATCATGGAATTGAAGAAATTGCAATAAACAAATCGTAATACACTTTTGTGGCAATGTTATAGATGACATGGTTCTGGAGGGATCAAAGAAATTGCAACTGAAAATGCCAAAAATTAAAAAAGAGGAGTCATTGCCTATACCTTCTTAACACGACAAATCAAAAACAATAAATGACCTATTCTCGTAACTGAAGACAGAATCATTCAAATATGATGAACTTTGATGCACCAGATCAATCCAAAAAAGTAACTATGCTTTGCTTACATAATAACCCTAAAGATCAATCCAAAAAAGTAACTATGCTTTGCTTACATAATAACCCTAAAGACATGTCTGCCACCTACTGGATGATTAATGGTTGCTGAACTGATGATGGATTAGGAGCAGGTGTAGCTATCAGTTAGAGACAAACCTATTCTGCACAGAAAAACAAAGAGCAAAGGAGATGATTGAGTGAGGTATGCACTAAATGGGGTCGGTGAGAGAAAGAGCGTTTCTGGACAAAAATTACGAAATCAGAGAAATGTTATTTTCTCATTAACAGCAGTTACATTCTAAATCTCAAATAGCACCATCACACAACCCTGCCGAAAGGATTTGTATGAATGCAGCTAAAGCAGACAACTGGTCCTTCGCTGTCTCTATCTCTCATCATATGTGTGGTTTTTAAACTTATTTCTGAGGATTAACTTCTGTGTCTAACGTGGTAGAAAATTAAGTTCACACATTTAATCCAAAAACTAGAGCCCAACACTTTGAACCCTGACTTTTCGAATGAAGAATCTGGGCATATAAGACATTTATGTTTAGATCCACAGGAACACTTCCTTATTGGCAAAGGTAACCTTTAACTTGAGTCATACATAAAGGGCGTGTTGGAGCGCTGAAGCGTTGCAGTCAGCCCTGCACACCGCTGTGGAGGCAGACGATTTTTGCATGCTCTTGCTGAGCTTCTTTCACAGGTTACATCAGACGATATAACGAGTTGGTGTCAGCGTGGTATGAGGAATGAAAGAAGGAACTGGTAATCAAAATGGAAATACTGGTTAATACAGATGGAATCCTTACTGCTGAAGTACACCGACGCAAAAACACAAAAATGTATCTAAATTATGTTAAAACAATATTTTAACATAATCAATAGGTATGTTTATAGGTATCAACATCACTGATTCTTCATAGCAGGCGACAACAAAGGGCTATTGAGTGATCTTATTTATAAGATGGTTTTAAGATTAGTGACATTTTGAATACAGTTTAATGAGCAGCAGCAAATATTCAGTAAGCAAAAAACTGCATAGAGACATTAAATTAATTTTACTGTATTTAACTTGAAACAACAGTATTTTCTTGTTTGTGTGTGTTTCCTCTCATTTCCTACAAGTCACCAGAAAATAAAGAAAAGCACAGTTTAAGATACATGTTTTTTTCCGCCACACCCGCTCCTAATTTGCGCCATGCATGTGATAATAAGCTTTTTCCCTTCAACAAGTCAAGACGTGGAGTGGGTGGCAGTGTTCAGTAGGCGGTTGATGGGTTTTCATTATTCCTAGGCAATGCATCATGCAGATCAGGCCTGTGAGCACAAGCTGTATAGGACACAAAACTAGGACACGGCCCAAACCCCACAGAAAGGTTGAGCCAATGCCCCACCAAAGACCACCTACTACAGCAAGAGTAGGCAATGTCCCCAAGCACCATACACACCCAGTGGCTGATGCCACAGGCCAAGAGGCAAAGGAAGAACTTCCCCTAGCTGCCAGACATGCACATGCACTATTAAAACTACTAGCCATCAAAGGTGACCCCACCCAACCAAGCATGCACCACCACACCCATTCTAACTAATACCAGCTCCCCAAGCACAAGACCACCACCATCCCAAGCAATACCAGCCTCTCAGCACATTTTCACCAGCATCATCCCAACCACTGCCAGCCCCTAGAACATAATCAAACCACTATTCAAACCAATACCAGCCCCCAAACATACCACTATTCAAACCAATACCAGCTCCACCAAGCACAATATCACCACCACTATCCCAACCAATGCCATGCCTCCTAAAAACTATCAAAACCACCATGCCAACCAATACCAGCCCCCAAGTAAAATATTACACCACCACTTTAACCAATACCAGCCCCTGCACAACATCACCACCATTATACCAACCAACACCAGCACCCTAGCATACTATCACCATCACCATTTGAATGAATAGACTATCATCTTGTCAGTCTATAATTTAAAAGGACATATAATGAAGATAATCTGATTAAAAATTGCTTAACTTTGATGCATTACATTAATAAATAAAACAGATTTGATTTAGTTATTTTAGATCTCAGGGCTTGTTGCAGAGAATAATCTGATGATCATATATCTGATGGAAATTAAGAGCAGGTGTGGTTGAAGTTTCATATAACCTGAAATGTGTTTGTTGATCACTTATGTCATTTCCAAAGCCTAGGTCTGGTAGCCAGGGATAGATTCCAAGAACAGGACATTTTTGGAGTTTTAATCTCTAATTCTGGTGCTATGCCAAATCCCGATTTAAAAATAAATGTAATAAAACAAACATTTTGAATGATCTGATCAGGATAAGGCAGGTAAAACTTGGTTACTACACGTCGTATCAATTGTACTACAGTACTGTGATGTTGCTGTAGGTTTGGACATAATCCACCACTCACGTCTCAAAGCTTTAATATCCTACTTAACATGTCTGCTTCCTGTTATGTCCTCATTTTGGGTTTAATTATCCCTAATGTTTTCCCAAATTCAGTGTGTACGACATGCTAAATATGGGATTTCCCACAAACCCACACACACATAAAACCTGCATGTTCGGAGCCTTTATGTCCCATCTTTGTCACATCTGCTGGCTATTAATCAGCCTCCAGTTAGCTCATCAACAGGCCGCCTGAATATAGGAACAGCAGCAGGTAAAAACACTTCTCGCCTTCCAGAGCATTCCCTCGGATTGGAGATAAATGCGTCCATCTGGAGCTCATTACAACTTGAAAATATTATGGAACTTTCTCAACACTTTTTCACAGATGCACATTAAGTCAGATGGGTTTGCAAAGAAGATGTTAATTTAGATAAAAAACATCTTGCACCAGAAAGGTCACAGCTTCAAAGCACCATCAGTTAATTGCCATCATTTGTGCACAGATGATATAGTGAGCCACGTCAAAAACTGGTGCAACGTGTTATATAACACTTGAAAGTTTCAACAAATTAGTCAACATACTCGTCTACATCTGCTTTACAGATGACAAACTTGCCTTTCCAACTGTTACAGCAGGCTTTTACTATCAAGTATTTATGCAACATATAGAGAATACTAGAATGGTACTAGGTCTCTTCAGAGAATCCTTCGATACCACTTGAATGACTTGTGTCAAATTAACAGTTACTTCAGGAGATACCAACAAGGAGCATCACTTGCATTGAGGGGGAAAGTCGGTTACGGCTTTTTTAAGATGTGATGCGTTCTTATGGGCATGATCCAGCATGCACGTGTCTAAATGTTAAGGTCTCCAGCAACAGGGGGAGGAGAAGTAACAGGAAGACAGAGGTTGGGAATGAGAGGAACAGTAGTAGCCAGTAAACCAGTATTGATTAGTATGTCTGGTATTTATATTGTGTATTTACATTTCTTGTCTTTTTTTTTTACTTTCACTTTTGATACTCTGTGTGCTTCTTACCCTGTGTGCTGCTATACAATGCTGCTAGAACCTCAATTTCCCTGAGGGAGTCTTCCCAAGGGATCAATAAACTTCTATCAAATCTAATCCAACTGGAAAAGGCTCATAGTTTGTATTGAAGGAATGATGAACACCAATATTGCAGTACCTTGATTGTCTAAAGGAGCCTTAAGGATCCCCCCCCCCCCCGGGGCTTGGCCTTGGTCGCATTGTCCTAGTTCTTTAGCATTCAAGATCTTGGACATTTCAAGAAAAAAACAAGAGCTCTTCAAGGGATATTGAATTTTGCTGTTCAATGCAATTTAGGGAATTAAACAATCTGTATAATACATCATACTACTTTTACTGGAAACAAATATTGTTCTTGAAGTTACTTTCATAAGAAACCACGTTTTGGAGATAAAATCCATGTAGTCACTTCTATTTTATGTTAACCTCCATCTTGATATAGTTTATTTTGACCTTGTGCTTTATTTATGCCTTGGCCTTGCGCTGAGCAGTCAAACCCTTGGCAGTCAAAGCCTTGGGTCTTGGTGGTCAAAGTCTTACCCTTGGCAAAGTGTTGGCCTTAGTGGTCAAAGCGTTGGTGGTAAAACCTTTGGCTTGTGCAGTCAAAGCATTGATAGTCAAAGCCTTGACCCCTGCCTTGGTGGTCAAAGCCTTGAAGGCCAAACCTTTTCCTTGAGTAGTCAAAACCTTGGCTTTGGGGGCTTCGGCCTGGTCTACAACACTGATCCTGAAGACTAGTTGACTGGCTGGGTGTTTGCCATCCAGGTCCCAACACAGTTCCACACTGTGGTGGATGCAGTGACGCAGGGCACCAGGGCATGCTCCCAGACCTAACCTGACCTATACATAGAATATCTAGTACATGTATCTAGTATATCCACAAAAATGCTGACATTGTTGTGTGGGCCGCCAGAAGAGGAGGTACTGCTGGCCCACCACCAGAGGGCGCCCTGCCTGGAGTGCGGGCTCCAGGCACCAGAGGGCGCAGCTGCCTCACAGGAGCAGCTAGGGTGACAGCTGTCACGCATCACCTGCAACAGCTGTTACCAATCAGCAGGGGTACATCAGCAGGACCACGTCTCCACCTCTTTGCCGAGATATCGTTCTACCTGGAAGGTAATATTCTCAGCTGACTGCTTGACAGTAACCTTTTGTGATTTTTGTGAGTGATAACAGACCTTTTTTCCAACGAGAGGTGGAGATAGCTTTCCTGCCGTGCGGATTACTGGGTGCAAACGCGCCCACCTTTAATTGTGTTTTTGTTCCTCGCCAGCAGCGGCTCCAGTATTCCCGGGGTCTGGTGGCGGAGGAAATCGTGTGGTTCCGGTTCTGCTTTGGACAGGTGTCTCCTATCTTCGAGCCTGCCCATACGACACCTTTGTGAATTGATTCTGATCTATTGTTGTAATCTGTTGTATTTGTTGTGCACATTCACAACAGTAAAGTGTTGTTATTTGACCTACTCCATTGTCCGTTCCTTTGCGCCCCCTGTTGTGGGTCCGTGTACCGACACTTTCCCAACAGACATTTTGCATTTCCACTTTTTGCTTCTTTGGGAAACAGTTTAGAATTAATGCAAATAATAATGAGATTGACAATTAATTTAAACATAGGGCCAGGCCTCATAATCAGGTTGAAATCGGTGACAGAATGGGGGAAAAGGTCAGTGAGCGGAGGTGCCGATGACAACTTTGATCACACCAGATGCCAAAATCGAGGCATAGCGCATATTCAATAAAAAAAACCCAGTAACAATAATAATCTGTATTTGCATTATGAAACTGACAAGTACAGAAGAAAACTGAAGACACTTATTGCTCCTCTTTTTTTTTCCTGAGTTCCTTTTGTTCAGTCTGGGTGCATGCAGCACATTTAAGCAAAAAAAAGGCTAAAAGGTAAGAAAGCACTTTTTGTAACACTCCGCCTTCATAACCAACAGTTCCTGAAGTATTTTCGGCTGAGGCGACACCAGATGAAATCAAGGGGAGCACAAGTTCAGTTGTTTGTTGCTGCATTCCTACGCAGATTACACCATAGCACAACACCAGAATGTGGTTTTGAAGCAGGTGAATATTTTTACAGTAGCTGGAGTGTCAATCCTGCCTCCAACCCCAGTTAGAAGATAAAATTAACGTGCATATTTTGACGATAGCTTGAAACCAGAGTAGGCAGAGAAAAACGGATCCCACTGCTCTACACTGCTGCATATGAATTGAATATAATGCTAAATGAAAAGCTAGCAGAATCAAAAACTAGCTAACTTAATTCGATATTTAAAATAACTTCATATAAAAGCCAACAAACTAAAAAGCCAAATGTGAAGTTAACCAAGTCGAAAACTAAAGTAGCTGTAACCCCTGGCCAACAGTGGTGTAGATTTTATATCTCAGATTGAACTCGGAATACTAAGTTGCATTGCTAGGCACAAGTCGGGAAAAGTGGGTTAAATTTGTGCTGGTTTTGAACACATTCTAAATTTTCTGCAGCTTGTCCAAACAAGTTAAATCTTTTTTCTTTTCATTCAAATCATTCAAGCTTTGCTAAAGTCCTCCAAGTTATATACGAGTCCTGGAGAATAAAAACAGCTGTGTGCGGATGCTGTTCATTGAGTTTAGCTCTGCCTTCAACACAGTCATCCCACAACACTTGGTGAACAAACTGAGTGCTATAGGCATCAGCACCCCACCCTGCAACTGGCTAATGGACTTTCTCACCAACAGACCACAGACAGTAAGAGTTGGCAAAAACTCCTCACAGATCACTATCATGAACACAGGGGTCCCCCAGGGATGTGTGTTGAGCCCTCTGTTGTTCACCCTGATGACCCATGACTGTTGTGCCATACACAACTCAAACCACATCATCAAGTTTGCAGATGACACAACAGTAGTGGGCCTCTTCAGCAACGATGACGACTCAGCCTACAGAAAGGAGGTACACCATCTCATCAACTGGTGTGACAACAACCACCTCAATGTCATCAAAACAAAGCAAATAACTGTGGACTTCAGAAGAATCACAAGCCTCACACCTCTCACCATCAATGGCAGTGCTGTGGAATCAGTGAAAAGCACCAAGTTCCTGGGGGTGCGCATCACTGATGACCTGGCATGGACAAACAACACCACCTCCCTTGTCAAGAAAGCACAGCAACGCCTCCACTTCCTATGCAGGATGAGGAGAGCGAGTTTCCCCCCTTCAGCACTCACCACCTTCTACAGGGGTGCCATTGAGAGCAACCTCACCAGCAGTCTCTCAGTCTGGTATGGCAGCTGCCATGCTGCTGACCAGAAAGCGCTACAGAGAGTGGTGAGAACAGCAGAGAAGATCACAAGGTCAGTCCAACCATCCATACAGGACCTGTACCCATCCCGCTGCCACAGAAGAGCCATCAACACCATCAAGGGCCCTACCCACCCCTCAAACAAACTGTTTACCCTCCTACCATCTGGCAAGTGCTACAGCAGTATGTGCTGCTGGACCACCAGACTCAGCAACAGCTTTTTCCCCACAGGCCATCAGACTGCTAAACTCACTCCCAAAAGCAAGAGCATACCCCCCCGCAACACACACACACACACACACACACACACACTAAAGACCAAACTACTTTTATGCACATTCCTTTGCACAAAAAAAAAAAAAGTTTACGAACTTATTCATCTCCATGCTGCTACTCTGCACTTTTGCCACATTGCACCTATATTGTTGTACTCAGTACTATTGCACTCCAGTAACATACCTCAACTGGCTACATTCTGAAACACTGACTACGTTTACATGCCATTAATATTTGGGTTAAGGTCAGTATTCTGGTTTCTGAATCATTAGGAATAACCCGTTTACAGGCAGAGTTACTCCTGTATACATGGTCACTGGTATCATTTGGAATATCCCCATCTAAACAGCGATGCACGTCTTCCACCGGTGCTTGATTTAGTCTGCCGTTCGTGCAAATCCTGCTTCGCGTAACTTTTCGGCCACCTTCTTATAAATGTTGCTATCTCTGTACTTTCTACCGTCAATAAAAGACATTATATTCATGTCTTTTACGATACTAATGAGGTACAGTGGTCCCTTGTTTATCGCGGGAGTTACGTTCTAAAAATAACCCGCAATAGGTGAAATCCGCAAGTAGTCAGCATTAGTTTTTACAATTATTATAGATGTTTTAAGGCTGTAAAACCCCTCACTACACACTTTATACACTTTTCTCAAACAGGCATTAACATTTTCTCGCTTTTCTCTCCTGTGTAAACACTCTCTTTTTTCTTCTGGGCGAGAAGATTATAAACAGACATGCGCAGAACACAATGAGTGTGCTCTCCGTTCGCTCACTGCCTCCGGGGGTACGGATGCGGGACCCACAAAGAATCCAAATCATGGCCACGGAGCTCTGCGGCTGCTGTATACCGAGACCCTGCGGCGCTGTGGATTTTTCCGCAAATGCCGGAGCGCTCTGCATCAAAACAGCAAGCGTAGTCTCTGGACCTATTGCCAAAGTTGGCACAGCTCCACACAGCAGAGAGGGGGGCGGTGTGAGTGGCCCGCTGCAGCATTTACCGAGCCCGCAGACTCAGTAACGGCATCGGAGGCAGTGAGAGCAATCGTGGTGATGCCGACCGGTGCCGCGACCGGCCCGCCTGATAGGGACGCAGAACACAATGCGCTGTTTACCTCTGCTTCTGTGGTGTCCGGTGGGTTGCGCGCGCTGCATACAAGTAGTTGCCGTACTCAAAAGACCAAGATTCCTTGTGGATAGGACATGTGCAGAACACAAAATAATGTTCCTTTCTATGGGGATATCTCGATGCGCGTTTATATGACCTGATACCCGGGTTAGAAAAGGAGTAACCCAGGGTCTTATTCGGGTTTTTAAAAACCGGAATATGAGCATATTCGGGTTTTTGCGGGCGTTTACATGGTTATTGCTAATATTCCGGTTATGAAAGGGTTATTGGCTGCATGTAAACATAGTCACTGTGACAGTCTTGGAAATGTATGCTCACTGTTGTCTATATGTTGTGTTGATTGTTGTTCTGTTACTGTTATTTATTTGCACTTTATGTCCTAGTGATGTCTCATGTCCAGTTTATATTTAGGTGCATGTCTAATTTAGTCTCTTACTGCACATTTGGAGTTTGGGGAAACACAATTTCAGTCTTCTGTGTAATGTACTGTTGCATGGCTTGATTGACAATAAAGTTCACTTTGACTTTGAGTTGTAATGGGACAACGTGGCATCAAACACAATGTCAGGTGGGAAATCTGCTTTACCTCAGTTGTTGAAATCAGCTGAAGTGCACGGAATTATAATTTGGCAAGATATGGCTCAGTATGTCCTGAATTGGCACCAAACTCTGCCAGGTTGCTTTGCAGAATATGAGGCTAACTGACAAGCTAACAAAATATATGTTGTTATTTTAAAATTTGCTGCACATACAATAACTAAATATAATGCTAACAGAATATATACTGTTAACTGAATGTACCAGATGTAATGCAAACTTAATATAACGCAAAACTGGGTCTATAACAAACGAAATATTAGGCTAATTAAATGAAAAAAATTAAGCTAACTCAACATAAATCTGTTTGAATCTGAAGCTGGTTGAATATAAAGCAAATACTGAATAAAATTGAATAACCAGAATTGGAAAAAAAAACGAATTAAAACACTGGATATAAAGTTAAGTGAACTGGAGAAATTAGTTTTGGCAAAAACAATTTGTAAATTAATTTTGTTTAACATAAGGCGGTACTCTGGTAAAACATGCCAAACATCTTTGTTTTAAGGCTTTCACAGCACACAAAACATGTTAAAATAAACTGAAGAGACGTTTAATTTATGGTTTCAAAGTGCACCCTGTCTGCTACCTCACACATGCTAAAGTTAGCGTGAAACAAACGGTTACCCATCTGCAGATACTGTGATAAGATGAATTTTAAGGGAAATAAAATTATACAAAGAATGCTACAGCAACACTGATTTGCTTGAATAGTTTTAAAGTGTGCAAAATTTAAGGTATTTACTACCACGTTTTGAACTGTGGTGGATTAGCGTTAGCTCCTAAGTCACACCATGTTCACTTCCATTCTTATACAAGCTAACCAAGACGAAATCGGATGATTCTCTACTACTGGCTGGGTGATTAAAAATATTTAACTTTGTAAGGGTAAAAAGAAGCCTTTCTTTTTTTTTTCCCTTTTTGTTTTACAATAATACTACATAAGAAAACAGATTCCCCGTGAGAGCTTTTTATAATGAGGAAGCGAATGGAAATTTGGATTTACACCAATGGATTCTTTCCCTTAATAATTACATTGTGGTACTTGCTTAACAAGCTTATTCTGTACTTATGCCGTCCTCCTTTTAAAACCCTCCCTACGGAATAAGAGGTATTCATAGTTTCTCCATTGCTTAAATCAGTATTATTATTCTGTTCCATTTCACCAGCTTAATGGTATTGTTTGGGAATGTATTATAAATAATGCATCACCGAGTTCCCATTTACGATAGAATATTATTGTAAACTGAAGAAAATTAGCACAAAGTATGCATTTGGAGTTTTTTCTGCTTCAGTAAAAGCCGTTACGCTCTATCCATATATTTGGCCACAGCCTAAAGGTCAGAGAAGAACTCAGATGATTCACTGGACAGCAGTTAAAATGTCTGGAAAAGTCTAAATAAATAAATAAACCTCTATTAAACAAAAAGTGAATAATAAAGTGCTCTCCCATTCAGGAATAATTGTCAAGAAGCCCTTTATAAGCCAGATACTTGTTCGGGTACTTGTTCTTCTTGTACAGTATGGTCATGAGACAATTGTCAATAGTGACCAAAGGAAATAACTAGATGCCTTCAAGGTGTCTTCTGAGAATCCTTGTGTTTCGTTGAATTGACTTCCTGTCAAATGAATGGTTGCTTAGGAGAGTCAGCTAAGGGGTATCATTTGTATTGTGAGGAACGTCAGCCATGACATTTTGGCCATGTTGCGCATTTCTGCAACATTTCTTCGAGAAGGCCAAGGAAATGCCCATGTGTCACCTGGTTGCGGCCAATAGATGGTTACTTTTAAGAGGTGCTGTCCACCTGGGTGGATCCTGGTCATCCAGGATCCAAGGTGGTTCCATGGTGTGGTGAATGTGGCAACATGCAATATGAAAGGAGGCTGGATGTCCTAATGTTACCGAGGTTGATTTCCTATGCTCAAACCTCTCAGCAAAGGTAATAATGTTTTTAGCAATACTGTAAAAAAACATGCAGGGATTTTTGATGGGCAGATGTAAGGCTAGCTTCAAACCTCAGGGACTGTGAAGATAAATTTGTGATTATTTGTATACACCAGAGGTGGGCTCTGTGTTGCGAGCACACTGTATAAACTGCTGTATCTCTTCCCCAGGTAAATGGACGTGAATTCTCCAAGGTTGACCATGAGGAGGCGGTGGTGGAATCTATCAGACGAGACCCTATCTTCGTCCAGGTTCTACGTCGGACACCTGCCAGAACCACAGCTGGTACTGCGCTTAATCACAGCGACACACCACAGGAAGTGTCTGTGGTGGATGTGTGCACCCAAACGGACATCACCTTTGAAACACATCATGGCACTGGCTAAACTTCGGCCTGCTACACCACCTGTCCTGACATCTGTCCCTTCCTTTTGTCTGACAGGTGAGCACCAATGCTTCTGTGGATATTATTTTAGTGCTACTGTGCAGAAGATCCTTGAGTACCCACCAGAATGACTTTGTGTCATTTGTGAGGGAACATCAGCTACAATGTTTTGGCCATGTGGCAAGTTTCAGTCGGGTGTGATCCAGGGTGTAGGTGACTCAGTGTTGAAGACCCCAGCAGCTGGCGAAGGTCATGGATACTTTCTAGAGTTGGGGATTGACCCGGTCAGTTGTCTTGTCTGGTTGATTCCCATCTAGGAACCCAAGGAGGCTCCATAGTGTGGTGGATCTGGTGCCATGTGACACCAGTGCATGATGACCACACAAGAAATACATTCTATAAAATGTGAACCTTTAGATTCCTACTCTGGCTGTGACTTACATATACTGGAAATGATTGCTCCCTACTTTTAAAGCTTGCCTCTAGGCAACTGTTTTTTGCTCTTGTTTTATCGTGGTTGCTAAGCAGTTCTATCAATGTGTGACCGTACCACCCCCAACCACCACCCCCTCCCAACACACCTAGGTATAATGTCCCCAAGATATCATTATGCAGGGCCAAGCCTGAGTGCAGTAATTGCTTCTGTGAGCTACATCCATTCTCTTTAATGGGAGTTTTAGCTTGGCGATTAAAAACCAATGGGCTGATGGAGCAGGCATTCTGCAGCTACGTCCATTCTATGACTATTTATAGCAGCTTTTCTGGGCAGCAAATTAAATCAATTTGTCCCATAAAAGTACAGATCAGCCAGTCTTGGCCAACGATTAGGGAGAGACGGTCATGATTGTGACACTTTATAAAAGGTCACAGCATTTATCATTAAGAACACATATGACGCACAACTAGATTCCTTGCTTTGACAAGATAATTCAGGTTTCATACATGAGATAATCTTGTGTTGCTTGACAAAGATGGGTATATGATGCTCTCAATGATCTGTTATTTGCAGTTGTCATTCCATCCACACCATGGAACATGAGTTTTACGAGTGCCCAGAGTACCTATCTAATACCCCAGCAGAGGTGGAGGGAACCGAGGAGTACGAATATGAGGTACAGCTTGACATTAATTTCATTTTCTACTCAATAGATTCTGTAATACACGTGGACTGTATGGTTTCTCAAACCCTTTTAGTCTGTAAATTGAACTGGTCTTGCAACCAAGATGCCTGAATCTCTCTTACTTATGTCCGCTATCTAAATAGTAATTGCCCAGGTTTCAGTGTATGTGGTTCTTAAAAGGTATTGAGAGATGACAATCTGATGATTTCATGTTATGCCCAAAACACACTCATGAATAATTAAGAGATTAAATACAACTCTTGCACACTGCACCTTACTTTGGCTTCAGAGTAGGTGCCATGTATGGTATTTCTTTAGTATAACTCGCAGGATCTCAATTTCAATTTAATTAATTTATACAGCACCAAACCACAACAAAGCTGCCTCAACCTTACCAGCCCTAGAACAAGCACACAGGTGGCAGTGGTAAAGAAAAACTCCCTCTAATGATGTTGAGGAAGAAACCTCAAGCAGACCAGACTCAGAGGGGTGACCCACTACTTATGCCATTCTAACAGTTACAAGGTTTTTACCAAGCTGAAGAACCACAAAACAGGAAAACCAGAGTAGCATCAAGAACAAAGTGCATAATTGAGATGAGCACGCAGTCGGTGTCGCAGGCAGGGGGGTCACCCAGCGCCCGGAGGCACAAGCTGGCCTCATGGTAGACTATATTCCAAGCTAGTTTTTAAAAGATGCACTTGCACTATTCACTTTACGACTCATGGCAATCCCTCAATGGTGAGGAAGATCGTCTCTTGATCGATTCTTGGACAGAATGGTGGATTCTTGGAAAATCTACAGCCAGGGTCACTCTTGAGATGCCTGAATGAGTGAATGTGAACTGAATGTCGCTGCAACGCCGACAAACGCATGGTCCGTGAAAGATTCTCAGCCTGCTACGATGGCTGGGAAATCCCAGACGATTGGGGTCTGAGAACCTGCTGGAGCCCTCATCCGCTTCCACACAACACACCATCTCCTTCGCCTGATCTGCTATTGAGGACTTGTTTCACCACAGCCCAGTAGCAGTCTCGAGTTCAAGGTTCCTGTTGGGCCTTCATGATTACAGTATCGGCCACAGGGCACACAAGGTCCCCACCGTATTTCACCCCAACAGGAAATTCCTTACTTACCTGGGTAACTTGATCCAGTACCCAGGTGTCACAATGTGGACGGGGAGTTTGATTTTGGTACCCACAGCCTCAATTACAGATCATCATGATTGAGGCTTTTGTTTCAAATGAACAGCAAATTAGGGAGACCCAGATGAGACTTACGACTTCCTTTGTGAGGGTATGTTCCATATTTTCTCGTACATAATCCAATGCTCAGGTGCCTCACTGCTGAAGACCCTTGGAGCCCCAACTAGACAAGGCCAAGGTTTTCAAACATATCATCTGGCTGTGGCACAGGTCCAAGGAAGAGGTCCAAGGAATGGACCTCTGGTCTGCCTGGGTGGTTGTCAATTCAGACCCAGGTCAAGTCCACAGGGTGGTGAATGTGACAGCATGCAGTACCAGTGCATGCTCCTAGACCTTCAGTAACAAAGTATGGCTTCTCTGGTATTTATTAGCTTCTTGACCACAAATGAAATATTTCAACTACACAGTTCAAGAAATGAAAGGTGCAGGGTACATTCACATAAAATGTTTTGCTGTCCAAACAAAGAGCCCATCACGTTTGAGCCTTTGCCATGTGGTATTTGCTATCTTAATGATAATGGCATAGATTCCTCAACAAACCCGCTGCTTAGCCATTTTCCAATTATAATTTAAATACTGTACATACAATGCATAACTGGTCCACTTGAGGTCTCAAGTGTCCCCACTGTGATTTGACTGAACACCTTTAATTTAATTCCAATAATGCAAAGGACCATGAAACTACAGTTGAGTTTAAAATACACATCCATTCAGACATCCCAAGGGTAGCCTGATGTACAAACAGTACAAGAAAATCCTCTTCCACAGAACCACAAGACCACTGGCTGCCCTTTGCAAAAGCCCCGTCTACTCTTTACAGTACTGTATTGGATCTGGAAGTCCCTGGATTAAAGACAGAAAGCCTTCTTCATAGAACTCCACCAATAGAGAATCCCAGTCGAAAACGCCTCCATAGTAAATTACCAGGGGCTTTCATTCACAGATGGTTAGTTTCCTTTTCATGATGCAACGTCCTTCAGACATTTGTGTGCATTTTCAAACAGCCACTTCAAGCTGAACAGACATGATTATATTAGTAAAATAAATCAACAGATGGAAGTTTATAGCAGAAAGTAGAGAATTCACGCAGTAGTAATTAGACATGAGATTGCCACGAGTGCGAGCACAGCTTCTTCTCTGAACAAACACGCTGATATTAATGACTTTTCATGTTAGGTTTGTATTTTTTTTTTTCCCTACAACAGAATTCCATTTACAATCAACAAATATCAAAATGTAGTATGCATTGGTGTTACAACTAATGTTCAGTTCTAAACAGAGGCTTCAACACAGTCAGATTGGGTTGGATTAATGCCAAAGCATTGTTTCACCATGTGGCGAATTATTTTAACCGAATATAGTAGCGCCAAGCGGCAACCTCCAGTGTTGTAAAAACAAAACGTAATGCGAAAGTACTAAAACTTGCAAATTCTTGAACAGCCACTTAAGGTTGGCTCGAAAATTGAGTCATTTCCAATAGAAATTCATGCTAAAAAATATCCAAATTTGCAGCAGAAATGAACATTTTTATTTCTTGACTTACAAAAAAAAAATTTGGATATGTAGTTTAGGCAATTTAAAGCTTTAAAGTTGCTTTGAGTGATAGTTAGTTAGCTTGATTCAGCCCCTAGCAGAGACCTCTAGCAGTAGCCGTTAGCTGATGTGGGCTCAAACATGTTTGTTGTTTCTGAGCATTTTAATACAAATATCAGAGAATGTGATTATTGTGTGGTTAATTGGTCCTTGTAAAAAGTGCTCCAGTGTTTATTTTGAGCGAAATTTTAAGAATAATTATTTTATGTTAGCACCTTTAGCACTAATTAACAGGCATCATTAGCTTGACTATATTAGGGTGATTCTTTAACTACGGGCACTACTGGCCTTGTAAATGTAATTTCCACCACACCATTGCCTTACAATATAAAGCGCCTTGGGGCAACTGTTTGTTGTGATTTGGCGCTATATACATGTGTTCTGATGTCACTGTTTATCTCCATAGAAACTACCCAAACAATCTTTCATACAAACTGTTTAAAGGGAACATTACAGTGTTGTGGTGGAAATTACGGCAATAGTGTGGGACAACTACATTTTGTTTAAAAAAATCACAACAGTTGTATGACATTGAATACCCCAATTGTTTTGATTATTTTACTCATATTTTATTCAGAGATATTTTAAAACATTAGAAAAAACGTTTCTTTGCCATTCATTTTTATCATTGAAGATCAAAAGTCTGGGTGTGGGACAAGCACAAAACGGCAATATTTGCATATAATGATGCTGAAAAAACGTGAAAAAGTCATCATAGACTACTAGAACAAATTTCTTAACACACTTTCATTGTAAAGATAACTATAAAAGTGTGAAATTTCCCCTTTTTTCTGTTTTTCGTTTTTCATACAATATGATCAAAGGACATAATAAGTGGCCGTAGTCTAAGAATCACCCATTAGCTGATTAAAGATTTATATTTCTTCAAATAAGATAAATGTGTCCATGATCATGCATCAAAAATAGAAACCAAAAGATCCGCACAGCCACATCACTCCCACACAAAAACTGATGAAGGGCAGGTTGCCCGAAACATTACATTTTGTTAAATAAAGCTTTTTTTGTGTGGGAGCGTTGTGGCTGTGCGGATCTTTTGGTTACTATTTTTGGTACATTTGTTCTTGATCCTGCATGCCTTTTACGTGCTTGGATGTTCGTGCCTCCGTTGCACCATGAAAATGCATGACTTCAAGATAAGTTAACATCAATACCATACTACAGGAGTTCCATTCAATTCCAAGAATTCCATTCCCACAAATACACAAAGTTTAACAAAATGTACTTGATGTTGAACTGTAGTGTTTACCAGAATTCTACCAGGAACTTGCTGATGGCTACAACAAGGACCTGCTCAATGGGAAACTTGCTATGAGATATTCCTTCAAATATTGTGCATACTATACGTATGTATTAAGGGCAAGTGTTATTTTGGCCCTTTACTGATTTCAGAAAATCCAAAAATAAATTAAACCCTGTGCACCAAATTCTTGTTCTTTATGTTAAAGATACTTGTTTTATATCACATTACTCCAGAAACAGAACAACTCAAAGAACTCACTGAAAGTCCAATATTACCATGCCATTCATGTCCATGATAAGGGTATGTAAACATCTCATCTATTTTAGTTTAGTCATTTTTAGCTGTGCATGCTAATGTTAGCTAGCTACAGAGTCCATGTAGTTATCCACATTTTGATGATATACATGCAGTGAACGTGTAAAGCATACAAATGGACAACAAATCAAAGGGCAGTGGGGGCAGGATTGTTGTTTATTTTTCATACTACAAGTCGTGGTGGAGTATAAATTGCATGTGTCAAAAATACATCATAAAGAGCAAAAAAAACAAACAAATGTATAAGTCACATCAGAATAGAGCCCGACATTATCGATTATGATTATGTATATCCGGGCAGGTCATTACCTCTGTCAAGGAGGATATTGTGTTTGTTGACAACTCAAAAACTAATGAGCCGCGTTTTACAAAGCTTGTGAAAAGGCTGAGCCTGACGTGGAATGGATACCATTATGTTTTGAGGGGAGGGCTAATTGATGAGGCACATGCAACAAACTGTCATCAAAAGTTTTGACCTTTAGTCCATAGTCGATGTGGGCAAGTACCTTTCTGGTGTCATGTGACACATAAATGCACAAATATCCAGAAAAAAATGTTTGTAAATGTGTTTAAAGATCTGCTAACACTGATTAATAACATTTCTTATATTTATTGGTAGTTTACGACAGGATCATACCGCATAGCTTGTGCCACTGCCTCTTCATAGTTGACTTTGGAAAAGTCAAGCCATTTACCTGGTGAAAATCACAGCTCAATTGATATGGATTTATTTGGGGGGCCAGTGCTGATGTTAGGGAGTAGAAAATATGCAATACTGATGTAGCTGTCGATTATATATATATATATATATATATATATATATATATATATATATGGCAATAATTCCCAACATGTTGTTCTCAAACCCTGATGACAAAGAAATGTAATTAAGGCTTGATTTTTACACTTTACACATGAACTTCATTATAGATAAACTACACTATAAATATATCCAACCAACATAAATTGACTGCATTTATGTAGCGCTTTTTCCATCTAAATCAGAATCTCAATGCGCTTTACAGTGATGCCTCACATTCACACACCAATGTCAGGGTGTGCTCAGGTGCAGAATTAAGGACCTTGCCAAAGGGCCTTTATTGATTTGGGGATCTGGAAGGGATCTGAACTGAGGATCTTCTGGTCTTAAGCCTACCACTTAATCCACCATCACCTTTCCCAACGTACATAACGTTGCCATCATGCTGCTTTCACACTGCCTTCACTTGAACTGGCAGTCGCTGTGTTGCATCGGTCAGCAATTCCATATAATAGACTTCTCGTTTCTTGTGGCCCCGCCTTGCTGGCATAGCAATGACTTTTTTCATCACTGTAAACGGTCACTCTGATTGAAAGTAAATGGCAGGTGGTTGGTTTGTCGCTTTCTCTTTTAGTTAAATTGACCAAGGGGAGATGGGGTCCCAACCATGCTTGACTGCACTGTATACAATGTACATCCGTTGTTCAACAAACTATGTAATGACACCATTTCCAACATCCAAAGTGTTTTGCATTGTTTATTCTGTAAATAAAACTTTTCATATCAGCAAAAATAACCATGGTTTGATACGCTAAAGGCTCATATAAGCCGCTATTATAGGCAAACCGACCTATCGGTCAGGCTCTAGTGAAAACATATGGCATGGCGTTTAAGCGGAGTTTATCCCTGAATGTATACCGTGTCCCACTAATCATGCGCCTTATTGTAGCCTCCAACATTAAAAGTGTTTTATTTTGTCTCATTAAATACATTTTAAACACACTTGCAGAACAATCATGTGAATGAAGGAGTTAATGGCGCTGACCCACAAATGTCTGACATGTAGCAGATGGAGCGTGTCCGTCTGACAGGAGACGCTGAGGTCATTGTCGGTGACAGTGATGGGTGATGTTTGCTACTGTCAGTGCTACCCCCCTCGTTTAAATAGGGACTTCTTGGTTCAGTGAACTGGATTGTGGATCATTAGGAGTTCTCTGCGGCCAGCTGTGGCCGACCTTACTGCCTCATCTGGATGAAAGGTGGAGTTGAGGGTTGAGTCGTGTGTGTGTGTGTGTGTGTGTGTGTGGTGACCCCCTTCTCCTGCTTGTACAAACCCTTCATACACACAACATCAGCAGCCCTCACGTTCCTGTACAGCTGTGTGTATCTCAGTGAAACATGAATTGCTTTCCTCTTTAGGGCTCCCACTCCCAAGAACATTACTTCTGACTGACAGCTCTGGCTCCACTTCATACAAATTATCCACACAGGTGCACCTTCTGTCAGAGAACTCCTACTACTTGCCAAATTTGTAACATATCGGTATTACCACACTGCATCGCTACCTGTCGCTGGAAAAACTGAGCTTAAATGGCTCTGCTAAACATAAGGTTAACATTTCATGAGATGTCAACTACAGTGAATATTCTAATTTCTATTTTTTGGAAAGTATAACTGGCACTGCTATGGAAAGTTCCTTTAAGGAACTACTAATCATGGTCTACAACTTTGCACAAATATATTTTAAGTAAAGTTGTGGTTAGTTATTGTTATACTTGTGTTAATTGTGTTGCCATTTTGAATTATGGTAATGATTGCGCATGACATGGTGAAAACCCTGTGACATATTGTGCATCATAGCCACAGAAAGTAAAAACTAAAGATAACAGGGCTACGAGGCCAATTGCTACATGGCACTGCAGAGTTAGTAGTAGTAGTAGTACTGCAATATGCTGTATGCAGTGGTGGGCACAGCTAACTGAAAAGTTTGCTTCAATAACCATTAATCCGCTAACTGAAAAGTTAACTTTTATAATGCTAGACAGAGAAACCGATAAAAAAAAAAAAAAAATTTAGCGGAAGTTACCACTAACTTTTAGTATCAACTCGGTCAACTCGCGGCCACATCGGATTACACTGTCAGGTACTGATAAGGCAGTTTTGAGTTTAAGCGGCACAGGGGCTGCTGGGTACTGGGAACAAACACAAAATGAATGCACGAAAAATACATAAGTAAAAAGTAAAACCTCAAACACAGTAAATCATAATATTAATACTCAGTTTATCTGTACATTATACGTATAAACATTAATGGAACTCACAGCTCTCTTGTATTGGGTTCCTAAACACAACATCAGTTCCTGTTCATAAAGAGAAACTAACATATAAGATTTTAGGGTTTAAAAGGTTTTGACCTTTAAACTTTACTCACTTTACCAGCAAAAAAATGTTAGCCGAACTAAATTTAGCAGAAGCTAATTCATCCGCTGATGGTTTTCAAAGTTAGCTGAAAAGCTAATAAGCTAAAAAAAAGTTAGCTTCACTAATTAGTGGTTAGCAGTTTAGCGGAACTGTGCCCACCATTGGCGCTATGCATTGTTAATACTACTTGGGATACGTCACAACACATGAGTACTGAATCAAGTAGAGGTATTATATATTTAGGTGAAATACTGGTGGGATCTTATGTACCTCATGGCCGCTACAGCAACCATGAAGGTCCAACGGGAACCCTGAGCACAACACGGCTAACAGGGCTCTCCTGAAACAACAAGCCTTCAACAGCGGATCAGCGGAAGAGGTGATGGCTTGTAGCCCAACAGCTATAAAGGCAGGTCCTCAGACCCAAATTGCCTGGGATTTCCAAGCCATTAGCCCAGGCTAAGGATATGTTGAGGATCGTGTGTTTGTTGGCATGTGCATTCCTACATTAAACAAACCCACACACAGGCATCTCTAGATTGGCCCTGGATACAGATGTTCTCCACGTCAACCATCCCATCTGGGAATCGATCAAGAGACAATCTTCTTCACCACCAAGGGATTGCCAAGACAAATACTACTGGGTTCTGTCGTAGCCAGATTGTCAGAAAGCAATGCACTGAGGACAGTCGCTAGGCACACAACTTCCATGTGGAGATACGGGTCTTTGATCTGTAGCCACGTCCCTCCTACATGAGTGGTCATAGAACTGTGGGAATGTTTGACATGAAGCTCCAATTACACATCACAATAATAAGTAAATAAATCCATTTGTGCAATAAGACCGTTTAATGTAACACTTAAAGAAATGCCATCACTTTATCTTCATTTCTCGCATGCTTTAGGATGGTGTGGCAAATGTACTTCCTCCTTTAAGATGGTACATCCACACTATACTCTCAATTAAGAAGACACATTTCCACGCTCGTCACAGTTCATTATAAACTGCAGAAAATGAGATTAAATCTCACGGTTGGCTCATTTATAGCCCACCGTGGCACCGATTAGGATATAGTCGTCACCATAATCCAACCTCTCGCCACTGTCAGAAACACATCTGGGAGCCAATTATGCGCTTCACACGACAATAAAGTCGGGTAATCCATTAAAACCCGTTGTACCAGCCAATGTGCATTAAAATAAATGCTGTCACACAGCGCTGCGTGTGGCTCACTGTCAGGGTTAGTAAAATTCAACCATGCTGGGGGGAAGTCAAGACCAGTCTAATATTATAAACTCTTTAGAAATCCCAACCTTTGAAAGTCAGGCCCGTCTGCACAGGGGGTTAAATGCCACCAAAATTAATTACTTCCCCTGTCAATCTCCACTATCGTGGTTTCCCATGACAGAAAATAAGCGTGCTGGGCTTCCCGCCATCAGTCCTTTGTTACCCCACGTTCACTAACCCCCACCCCCAATCAACGTTACAATGGCGAAATGAATTTGGCAGTATGGGGTTAATAAAAAAATTAGCTTTGGAGTTATCTTTATGCGATTACCTTTCCAAAACATCAAAACCAGCCTGTAGCAAGTCAGTTCAGACGTGGAGAAATGTCTCCTGAGACTGGACAAACAACCGAATTATTACCATGACAGCCATCAAAGGCGTGTTTTCACATTTTATTTTGGTATGGGGAGGCTTTCTCGTCATTGATGTGCCGAGCACATGCCGGGGCTACATTTGTGTGTTTTTACATTTTATTTGCGTTTGATGCTGGATGTTACACAAAACAGTAATAAGTAGTATTCTCATTACTTCATGGCACTTTCTGTTGTTCTGTAAACATTTGGTATACTGCAGTTTTACCAGAGATCTCACTATTCCAGACATGGTGGAATGTGAAAAATTTTTGACATCCTATTTTAGAAAGTGCCTTGGAAAGGGAGTTGAAGTTGGAACTCCAACTGTGAAACCCGAACTGCATTTACTCATCTGGGTTTGTGAAGAACCCTTGCTCTGGTGTAACCGAATATAGTAGCACCAAGCGGCAACCTCCAGTGTTGTAAAAACAAAAGGCAATGCGAAAGTACTAAAACTTGCAAATTCTTGAACAGCCACTTAAGGTTGGCTCCAAAATTGAGTCATTTCCAATAGAAATTCATGCAAAAATATCCTAATTTGCAGCAGAAATGAACATTTTTATTTCTTGACTTACAAAAAAAAAATTGGATATGTAGTTTAGGCAATTTAAAGCCTTAAAGTTGCTTTGAGTGATAGCTAGTTAGCTTGATTCAGCCCCTAGCAGAGACCACTAGCAGTAGCCGCTAGCTGCTGTGAGCTCAACCGTGTTTGTCGTTTCTGAGCATTATAATACAAATATCAGAGATAATGTGATTATTGTGTGGTTAATTGGTCCATGTAAAAAGTGCTCCAGTGTATATTTTGAGCGAAATTTTAAGAATAATTATTTTATGTTAGCACCTTTAGCAGTAATTAACAGGCATCATTAGCTTGACTATATTAGCTGCCAAGGTTATTGTGGCAGTACCTGCAACCACCCATTAAATGAACAATCCACAAAACCACCCAGTTTTGCTTTCTTTTGCATGAAGCTAATATGTGAATGACGGTTTGCTAAAATTTAGTTGGCACTCACTACATTTTATGCTAACAGTCAATACTTGATGCTAAACACAGTTGAGACATATCATTAGTGCCAACGCATCTGTCTTTAATACGGCCTGCTGTCTGTCAAATGTTGCGTATAAACATAAATTACAGAAAACTTTGTGTGTATAATATTGAGATGCCATAAAACACCAACAGGTATGCCATAAGAATGTGTTTGTGTAACAGGAAGTGGAGCTTTGCAGGCAGAACAGCCAAGAGAAGCTAGGCCTGACGCTGTGCTACAGGACGGATGACGAGGAGGACGTCGCAATCTATATCAGCCAGGTACCAACACTCAGACAGGAGGCAAATAAAATTCAATTAGACCTCATTATCTGCTTACGTCAGGACTCGACAATTAGTTTGTCCAACAGAAACGGCCACACAAACTCTCGATCGCAATACTTCTTAACCAAATCGAGGCTTTGGAAAAGAAAGCATCTGACAGACTCATTTCAAGCTGCATACAAGTGTAAGTTCGACCACACCTGCTCCTAATTCCCATCATGCATGTGATGATAATTCCCTGCAACACCCCCAGATATATCCAGCAGGTGGCAGGCAAGTGACATGTAAATTCAAACAAATCTGCTCCTAATTTCCATCATCCATCGTGGAAGCAATAACCATCCAGCAGATGGCAGTATTCAGCAGGTGGCAGACAGGCCTATAGATTGTTACTAAAGCAAAACAAGTCTAGTTGTTGGATTGATTTGATGTACCAAATTTAATCATTGTTTAATCATTGGAGACATACAAATGATAGCATTAAATTATTGTCAAGTTGTTGTCTTAAAATTCATTTAAACACTTATAGTTCAGTCGTGCTCTAATATTTGTGAAGTGTTGAGTTGTTACACATCTTAATTTTTCAGTGACATCAAATTAAAAAACAACCAAAAAAACAGCCATAATTCAGGTTTATTACAATGTCAAAAATAATGTCTTGTAAACTCAGTGAAAACTAATTTTTTACTATCTGACAAAAAAATAACACAATGCTAAAATACTCTCGGCCGTATGAGCATTGGGTTCTTTATAATTTCCAGTTTAATTCATTATTAAGATCTTATTGTCTTATATACACATTTTGTACATGTTCAAATCAAATCATCATTTGTTCATGTGCAAATCAAGTAATATTTGTAGATCACTCTCTGTGCATTTGCAGTTATTACAATGAGACAAATTTCACTCCATAGGAAGTTAGCTTTGAGTTAGCAAAAGTTAGCATGCAAGCTAACATCTGCAAAATGTCTCGTAAAAGACTAAGTGTGTTATCAGGTTACATACACAGGGTTTCCAGTTTTAGAAATGTTTATTTCTCGCAAGCTTTGATATACCAGAAACGAAGCTGTTCGCAAGAAGCTACACCGGGAAGTGAAGTCACCATGCTAACCTCGGCGAAATGTCTTGTAAGTACACTCAACAAAAATATAAACGCAACACTTTTGGTTTTGCTCCCATTTTGTATGAGATGAACTCAAAGATCTAAAACTTTTTCCACATACACAATATCACCATTTCCCTCAAATATTGTTCACAAACCAGTCTAAATCTGTGATAGTGAGCACTTCTCCTTTGCTGAGATAATCCATCCCACCTCACAGGTGTGCCATATCAAGATGCTGATTAGACACCATGATTAGTGCACAGGTGTGCCTTAGACTGCCCACAATAAAAGGCCACTCTGAAAGGTGCAGTTTTGTTTTATTGGGGGGGATACCAGTCAGTATCTGGTGTGACCACCATTTGCCTCATGCAGTGCAACACATCTCTTTTGCATAGAGTTGATCAGGTTGTCAATTGTGGCCTGTGGAATGTTGGTCCACTCCTCTTCAATGGCTGTGCGAAGTTGCTGGATATTGGCAGGAAATGGTACACGCTGTCGTATACGCCGGTCCAGAGCATCCCAAACATGCTCAATGGGTGATATGTCCGCTGAGTATGCCGGCCATGCAAGAACTGGGACATTTTCAGCTTCCAAGAATTGTGTACAGATCCTTGCAACATGGGGCCGTGCATTATCCTGCTGCAACATGAGGTGATGTTCTTGGATGTATGGCACAACAATGGGCCTCAGGATCTCGTCACAGTATCTGTGCATTCAAAATGCCATCAATAAAATGCACCTGTGTTCTTCGTCCATAACAGACGCCTGCCCAGACCATAACCCCACCGTCACCATGGGCCACTCGATCCACAACATTGACATCAGAAAACCGCTCACCCACACGACGCCACACACGCTGTCTGCCATCTGCCCTGGACAGCGTGAACCGGGATTCATCCGTGAAGAGAACACCTCTCCAACGTGCCAAACGCCAGCGAATGTGAGCATTTGCCCACTCAAGTCGGTTACGACGACGAACTGGAGTCAGGTCGAGACAGCTGTCCGAGTGGCTGGTCTCAGATGATCTTGGAGGTGAACATGCTGGATGTGGAGGTCCTGGGCTGGTGTGGTTACACGTGGTCTGCGGTTGTGAGGCTGGTTGGATGTACTGCCAAATTCTCTGAAACGCCTTTGGAGACGGCTTATGGTAGAGAAATGAACATTCAATACACGAGCAACAGCTCTGGTTGACATTCCTGCTGTCAGCATGCCAACTGCACACTCCCTCAAATCTTGCAACATCTGTGGCATTGTGCTGTGTGATAAAACTGCACCTTTCAGAGTGGCCTTTTATTGTGGGCAGTCTAAGGCACACCTGTGCACTAATCATGGTGTCTAATCAGCATCTTGGTATGGCACACCTGTGAGGTGGGATGGATTATCTCAGCAAAGGAGAAGTGCTCACTATCACAGATTTAGACTGGTTTGTGAACAATATTTGAGGGAAATGGTGATATTGTGTATGTGGAAAAAGTTTTAGATCTTTGAGTTCATCTCATATGAAATGGGAGCAAAACCAAAAGTGTTGCATTTATATTTTTGTTGAGTGTAAGTTCAGAGGTGTTATTAGGTTCCAGAAACAGCATTTTCAGGTTTAGAAGTGTTTGTTTCTTGCTAGCTTTTACATAATATATGAGAAAGATATACGCACAAAATTAAGTGGTTTTGAAGAGACCAGCTCTACTCTGATTGGCTGTCACCAGCATCACTCAAAACAAAACGCACCAGATTGAAACAGAATGTAACTTTTTAACCTTTTAAAATACGAGGTCTATTAGAAAAGTATCCGACCTTATTATTTTTTTCAAAAACCATATGGATTTGATTCATATGTTTTTATGTCAGCCAAGCTTGAACCTTTGTGCGCATGCGTGAGTTTTTCCACGCCTGTTGGTTGCGTCATTCGCCTGTGAGCATGCCTTGTGGGAGGAGTGGTCCAGCCCCCTCATTGGATTTTCATTGTCAGGAAATGGCGGAATGATTTGGGCTTTTTTTCCCCATCAGAATTTTTTCAGAAACTGTTAGAGATAAGCAGCTGGAAACCATTCGAAAAATGTATCTGGCTTTCGGTGAAAATTTTACGGGCTTCACAGAGAATAAGGAGTGTTACTACAGCTTTAAGGATGCCCCACAATGGCGCACGGCGCGCCGCGCTCCGAGCCACCATCGAGAGGCAGAAAACACCACATCATTTCTAAACGGATGGCTGTCTGGAGCCAGGACTGTCGTGTGCAATTTCTCTGGTTATCACAAGAGCTGGACATCAGCCATTTTCTGGCAGATTTCACTTTTAACAAGAGATTTTGTCATGGAAAGCCGCGCGGAGGCTTCGCGCGTCAGGACCGATTCGCTGATCGAGCAAGACAAAGGAACACCTCTGTTTCGGAGTGCCACGGGACATACCCAGCTCTCCACAATTTCTCTTATACTCACTGGGCTGGTAAGTATTGAAAGCCGAGACAGGCATGTCCCGGCATGTCCCAGCTTGTCCCCTGGCACTCCGAAACGGAGGTGTTCCTTTGTCTCGCTCCATCAGCGAATCGGTCTGATGTGCGAAGCCTCCGCGCGGCTTTCCATGACAAAATCTTTTGTTAAAAGTGAAATCTGCCGGAAAATGGCTGATGTCCAGCTCTTGTGATAACCAGAGAAACTGCTCACGACGGTCCCGGCTCCACACAGCCATCCGTTTAGAAATGATGTGGTGTTTTCTGCCTCTCGAAGGCGGCTCGGAGCGCGGCGTGCCGTGCGCCATTGTGGGGCATCCTTAAAGCAGTAGTAACAGTCCTTATTCTCTGTGAAGCCCATAAATTTTCACCGAAAGCCAGATAAATTTTTCGAATTGTTTCCAGCTGCCTGTCTCTAACAGTTTCTGAAAAAATTCTGATGGAAAAAAGCCCAAATCATTCCGCCATTTCCTCGCAATGAAAATCCGAAGAAGGGGCTGGACCAGTGCTCACTCAAAGCCTGCCCACAGGCGAATGACGCAACCGAAAGGCCTGGAAAAACTCACATATGCGCACAAAGGCTCAAGCTTGGCTGACGTAAAAACATATGAATCAAATCCATATAGTTTTTGAAAAAAATAATAAGGTCGGATACTTTTCTAATAGACCTCGTACATCAAGGTTAGCCATCTCTGAACTAGTCCAAGGTCTGTGTCCCATGAATGTTCCCTGTGAATTTCAAGAGTCTGGCAGTAATAGAACTGGACGTAGACAGACACACGGACGGACGAAAAGCTTTCGCAATACCCGATGGCCATATTTGAAGGCCTTGGGTAATAAAAATGTAATTATACACACAATGGTGTGTATAAGTATAGACATCCTTTAGTACAATGTAATTTAATCATCACTTTTACAGCCAGCTTTCTTTAGACAAGTTAAATCTGTCAGAGGAGGTTTTCAAAAGCTGAGAGACTGTGCAGGAAGGCAAGTGAGGAAAGCCATCAAGACACCTATGACAATTCTGTAAGTGTTATAGGCTTCAGTGAATGTGATTGTAGAAACTGTGTGATTGAAGAAGATGTTAAATTTCAGCTACAGTTTGCCACATGGGAGAAGCAAGTCTAAATTTGATATGTTTGAGTGATAAACTTTAATAAAATGTCTGTAACCCTGTAAACATGAAAGAAAATCCCTCAAATGTGTCAATCCTTTTTTTTACCCTCAAAACATATATGGAATTTTGCCTGCATAATAATAAAGTTACATCAGAAAATACATTCACTGGTAAAGTGCGAATTCAGCTTGGGAGCAAGGTGAGTTGAAGTCAGTGTAGCTTAATGCTGTTAAAAAGTCAGGTTTTTACTAAAAAAAAAAAAAAAAAAAGCTTATTGTATCACATTTCTCAAAAATATGTCTCATCTACATTTTAAGACGGCGGCAGTATTGAGACGGTACATCAGTGCTTTATTACAGATGTTGATAATCACTAGTTGTCAGCGCTGATTTCTATCTTCCTTTGCGCAGGTGGAGCCAAACAGCATTGCAGCAAAAGACGGTCGTATCAAAGAGGGAGATCGCATTCTGCAGGTTTGCATTATAATTACAACACTTTATGAACTCACACTTCTGCAACATTTTTACTGGGGACTTACTTTTCATTGCACCTGCAAGTCTTGCACCTCTACGGAAACAGCACTATATATATATAAATTTTTTGCCCAACTTTAAGTTGTGCTTGTCAAGAAGAGAAATTTCGGTCCTTCTGTCCATCTGTCTGTCCGGCAAACCCTTCCATGTCCTAAAACTCAAGAACCATAAAACTCTCAAAATGTAATTTTTTTTTTATACATTAATACTGTGCAGTCTAAGCTCTGCCTGCCAAGAAATCATGCATTTCTAGAATTTATTAATGCCTTTTTTTAAACAAAATTTTGGGTTTCAAGTAGGAAATTTACAGAAACCTTGAAATGCTCACATCACCCACTAGGTGGCGACAAAAGCTGCTCAAATGTGACTACAGCTTGAAACTTGTTTGACTGTATGCCATCGAGGTACACGTTTGTTGCGGTTCTGACTGAGAACACAGCCAGGTGCAGCTTTACTTTTATTTTCAAGCAGGTTGCCAGGTATGTGCTTTATATGCCTGCCAGTTGCCAGGTCTGAACCTTATAAGCAAGCCTGATAGAAGGCATGCCGGAGTAAACCGTTTCTTCCTGTTTTTGCACTTTTTGTGGATGGTGGGGGAATCGGAATAGAACGGTGCCCTGTGGAATAGGGGTGTTACTATGGTTTTGGGGTTCTTCTTATTTGCGGCTTTGATAAATGCTGAAATTTTTTAATTTTTATAGTACAAATTGTGCAACAGGAAAACAACTGGCAAAACACTACACACTTCAAGAGCCATTTGAGCCATATGAAGCTCTGCCTCTTTGAAAACTATAATAAAGTAAGCTAACAAGGCAGTGCAGGATATAAATGTTAGCTTAGCTGTATATAAATGTCAGCCTAGCTGTAACATCAGGTTAGCTAACTTGCTTGTCTTTTACATTGTCTTAAATTTCATAACTGTCTTTAATAGGTAAAGATCATCACATTATTTGTATGTGTATGACAGGTTAAAGTGGGATGTTTGCGAATAAACTGTTTTGCGTTAACATTCATTAACGTTCTAACTACTCACCTCTGACAGAAGTCAGAGATATGGAATGAAAACTTGCAGCCCAAAAAAAGCAGCGCTGCCATTACTTTACAGGCACATGCTTTAGCAACTCCTTTTTCTCAATAAATATGAAAAACTAAAGTCTATTTCAATCAAAAATTAACATTTACAAAAAAAAAAGTCAGGTTTTCTGTTCAACTTTTTCAACCTATCCAGAAGATAATTCTCATTCAGGATCAATCTGACATTGGCCAAACTGACTGAATCGGATATTTTGTTGTTGTTTTGGGTCAGGTTGCGATTTGTTTCACAGTTTGAGTTCATGATTTATTAGACTGCTAGGTTAAACAGGTTGGGGAAACTATCAAATTAGTAATGGAATCAGCGGATATTGCAGGTTCCAGTATCGGTATCATATTGGACATTATTATCATTTTGCCGAGGCGTTGCTAGGCCGGTAGCATAGATTTACGTCGACGCTACCTGGCTATACCCGCCCATAGTAGAGAACGAGTATCAGCATACCCGCCCGCTGTGCGTAAACAAATGATGTCATAGCACGTGTGCAGCCCAAGAACTGTCCGCAGAGGAAAAGATAAAAAGGCAAGAAGTGTGTTGGTCCCAATATGGATATTCGGGATGATTTTATCATGGATAGTATGACAATGAACAGCAGCCAAACAGCCAGCTTGATAGAGGACGCACTGGCGAATTTGGAGAGCAGCGCGCGCCAGCCAACACGACAAAAGTTAAAGTGAGCCAACTTTTTATGTATGCATTTGCTGGGTGTTGTGCATTTTGAAATGACATTATTGTGTCGTGTCAAAATGACAGATATTCGCCCGAGTTAGACAAGGGCGAATATCTGTCATTTTGGGTGACTGGGCATGGACGTCGGGCCTCTGAAAACGTATACCGCACAACATCAGCATGTTACTGTATTATTAAAAATTGATATCATGCCATCAATAGTTTAGATACACAATACATGCTTAGGTTCTTGACAAAAGTTCCAAGAACAAATTATAAGTTCAAACTGATATTTTCTTTAGGCTTGTTGAAATACCACTTTGAAGATTCAAGAATAAGCTGAAATTAACAAGAATGTTTTTATAACAGACTAAAAATGGATTAAATACCAAAACTAGAGCAAATAAATTCTCATTTTCAAAAATCAAAGCAAATAGTAACTAGTAAGCAGTAGCAACAACAACAACAAATAGTTTTCACCAGAAGACTAAAATTAAATAAATTTCATGCCAAACTTAGCACAAGGGGAAACCTCCTCAGTGCTCAAACCGTACATCAGTTCTTTCATTGTAGTGGATCCGCTTCTTCGTGTTGTGAACGTCTGTGGGGAGCGAGCCCTGCCGTACCACTGGCTCTATTATCTGCTCATGACAGCCCCATTACTCTAGTGAGGAAAAGATGAACGCCACCCGTCAAAGAACAGTTAATTGTGTGTCTGGATGTACGGCGAGAGCTGGCTCGTGAGGTCGGACTACATCCTCACAACAGATTCTTCTTACAAAGCACTGAAGCGATGACACAAAATTAGACAAAGATACAGTAGAAACGACAAAGACACAAGTACAGTGCTACACAAACAGTAGCTACCTATGTTACGCTTATCTTTTAAGAAGTCCAAATGTACAATGCATCTGGCTACACTATGGAAGCGCAAGTAAATTACAATCAGGTCCATAGGTATGTGGACAGTGACACTTGGAATGTAAACACTGTCCTGAACTAGATGGGCCAATCAAAAATATCTAGAGTAAAAAGCTTCTTGTCACCACTACACAGGTGAAAATGTCATTACAAGTGTCTGGTAGCATGTAGACGACTACCTCCCAAAATGTAAATTAAGTGTTAGCCGCTTACCTTAACGTCACAGCAGTCCAGCGGCGCTGCTGTCCACCGATGCATAATATTATATCTCCGGCTAACCCGTGATGGTCTTTGTGTTCCAAATCAATACTGCACAGATTGCTTTCACTTTTGTCGAGAAAGACATGACTCTATATCCAAGTTGTGGTACCTCATCGTGAGCAAATCTGAACTGGATTGCGTGTCCAAAAAGTACACTCACGACACAGGACATTTTCTTGTAAACTGTACCACATTCTGTTGTTCCATGTGCAGATAAATGGCTGTGAGGTACGAGACAGAAAGAAGGCAGTTACCCTGTTGTCAAGTGAGGATGCAAAAAGTATCACACTGCTGGTGACCAGACCAGAAATGCAGGTAAAGGCAGACAGACGCACACCCTTATGGTGACGGCATTACGTCCTGCCATCGTGTCTGAAATTTGTCCACACTACACGTGCACTTGGCGAGTCAAGGCACCGACTGCATGTGTGATTCCAGCTGGAAGAGGAGGTGTGGCTGAATGAGAGCAGCAGGAGCTCGTGCACGAGCTGAAGATGAAAATCATGGAAGAAAGAAGGAGCAGAAAGACCACAAGTTTGAAATGGGCACGAGGTGAGAGATGGAGGACGCACAGTAAAGAGTCAAGCGAGTGTTGGGGAAAGAGGTATAGATACGGTGACTTAAGGAAAACAAGGGTAGACATTGTCATAAGAAACACCCACCCAAACCCAAAGGTTGAGGTCTGGTCATGAAGGTTTTAGCTTCATCATAAACTCAAGCTACCTTCTCGCTTTCAGGATATGTCCTCACCTTGGAATTCAGGAGGATGTCCATCCATGGTGAACTGGTACACTCTGTTCCTTTGTCATGGTCTTCCTTTCCATATTTTGGTAATCCCTTGCATTTACATTGTGCCCGAATGTTATACCTAAAGTAACATCACAGGGAGATTTTCCCAAAGTGCAAGGTTTGTGCGAAAGTTATCGCTTAAGACAAACTCGCACATTACATCACACACTACATGTGCAACAACAGCCGGCAGGTGGCAAAGTACAATGCATCTACCTCACTCAATGCAATGTCAAAAGAACTTTATAGCGACGGGGGTGGCAAGCCTTGTAGGAAGAACATTTGCCTACTATGCAGGTTACTGGAGTTCGAACCTAGTGAGGGACACAACGTAGGTTACAACATGCTAACCCGGCATGTTTAAAGATGTAGGTTAGGTGAATTGGAAACTTTATAATTACCCAGGCCTCCCTTGCAAAAGAGGTCTCGATCTCAATGGGATTAACCTGTAAAATTAAGGTTAAATTAAATGTTATCCCAAACTTTGCACTAGATAAGATTCTTGGGCAACTATGATCTTCAGAGGCCAGTTTAGCACAGTTTAGCTTTGGGGATGCAAGTCCATGAAACTGAGAATAGGGTTTTGTTTTGTTTTTTGAGCACTTGATTTGCTCATGGCCCATTGGATCAATGACATATGACACTTGGTGGTCCATACTCGACCAAAGCCAAGTAAGCTGCCATTGGTCTTTTGGGCCCAGTGTTAATATCCTTCATTTTTTGTACCCGTTTCATCCTTATAAGGATCATGGAGAGGCCAGAGCCTAGCTCAGTGGTCATTGAGTGAACAGCGGGTTAAACCCTGCACAGGACACCAGTCAATCACAGTGCCAGTGTTCATGTCTAATCCTTGACAATAAATCGGCAGCACCTAGAAGCAACAGGAGGAGAAATAAGCAACTTGATGATGTGCACGATGAACTAACCACTGTATGTTTTTCATTACACCAGCATCAAGCTGAAGGTAAAGTGCCAACAGAAATGGCTACCTGTTCCTCCAACAATCAAGACCAAGACAGTGGGTTTGGATGTAGTACAGACAGTCCAGATCACCAGCCTTTGCTGGCCAGACTTCACAGGAGGAGCCCAGCCCATTGCCTGAGGGAACGATGGCGGGCAGGACCATCCTCACATGAGACGAGGAGCTTTAGCGCCGCAAGACACGCACAGGTCAAAGACATTGCCCACAGGCCAAGGCCATAGTGGGGTACTGGCTATTCGTAATGGTGAAGGTGGAGTCCTGGGTCTAGAGAATCGTTTTCAGCAGCTTCTGGAGCTCAAGTGTCAAATCCGGAATGGAGGCGAGTGTGGCGTATACTCCATTCGACACAGTATTGAGTGTAGCCTAACAGAGCAGGGGGAAGGAGATGAAGACGACAGCGGTAGTGGAGGAGGAGGAGGAGTAGAGCAGGAGCTGAGGATGCTAAACGAGGGAACTGCGCAGCATCGAACTGGAGTGCCAGAGCATCATACAGGCCCATCAACTCCGCCAGGCTCATCAGATGGAATTTTCTCAAGCCCACATCCTCACCGACACATAGTCCGAAGGATGGATTCAAAAGACATGGAAGGCTGGCTGATATCCACGAACACCCAGAGCGGTCAGACAGCGATAAGATCAGAGAAAAGGACAGCTCGAGTGCCTACAACACCGCAGAGAGTGCACGTTCAAAACCACTAGGAATGGAGAAATCTCCTGACTTTCTCTGCAAAGACATATTAGCATCACCAACCAGAAAAACCTAAGGCTGGCCTCCTCTACCACCTTCTAGGCCCATTCCTATCCCTAAGCCCCAAGCACACCCAGTCGAAGCAGACCTGCCCCAAGCCCAGTCATTTCGAGTAGCCCAGACCAGAGCAACCCTTCCAGGTCCGAGTCGGACCCTGCCCTGCCTGCAGATGACGAGAGGTTGTGAAAGAAAAGGAAGGGGTGAAGATTCTAAAAGAGGGCTTCCCTATGGCTCTCTATATCACACAGCTCCCTATCAAGGAGGATCTAGGCAACTTCAGGTATGCCTCCTTGAGAAAGTTTCATTTCCAGTATGGGACTGATTGGACCAAATTTCAAGTCAGGTTTTTGGTAACCGTTTTCTGTTTGTTGCAGAGTTATATGCAGCTTCTACAGCAACACTCATCCCTAGAATACTCCCAGAGCCAGATGAGCCTGCTCAGTCTTTGTCGAGATCCCACTCTCCATAGCGGACGCCCTGGGGAGCCACGACTGGAGTGGAAGGTCAAGGTTCGGGCTGACGGCACGCGCTATGTGGCCCGAAGGCCAGCTCGTGACCGTATCCTGCGCGAGCGGGCCCTAAGGATCCGAGAAGAGAGGAGTGGAGGTATGACTACAGACGATGACGCCATGAGTGAGATGAAGATGGGTCGCTACTGGAGCAAAGAGGAGCGGAAGCGCATTGGCACGAGCTAGGGAGCAAAGGAAGAGGAGGGAGTTCATGCAGAAGAGTCGCCTGGAGTGTCTAAAGGAAGGACCAGCCAGTGGAGCCGATGGCAAGAAGGAAGTCAATATCTTGGAACTTAGCCACAAAAAGATGATGAAGAAACGTAACAAGAAGATCCTGGACAACTGGATGACCATCCAAGAGTTGATGAGCCATGGGGCTAGAGTTCCGGAGGGCTCCAAAGTACACAACCGCCTTCCTGTCTGTCACAACTGTGTAGCACAAACATGCAGTACTGTAGAAATTTTTTTAACTGCTGTTGACTTTTGTATCAGGACGCCTGGAACTGAAAAAAAATTACAATTTCAGAGAATTCTGTAGCATTCATCAGGCAAGTGAATGTTAAAATCAAGACAACTCAACATTTATGACATTGCAAAATTGTCCGTTTACTTAACCCTCAGCCACTTGTTTGTTTAAAAACCCATGGGTGGTTTTTTGCCTTGTATTTTGGTAATACACTGACTTTGGACAGCAGATACAGTCAGGTCATAAGTATTTGGACAGGAACCCACACCCAATTTGCCTTTGTATAGCATTACAGTGGAGCTGAAATGAAACAATCCCGACGTTCTTGTGGTGTTTACTTTCAAACACAAATATCGTATGAACTATTCAGGAATTATGACCATTTCTATATATAGTCCCTTCATGCCCATAAGAAGTTGGACAAACTAAATTTAAGTAGTATTTTAAGTGCAGAGCTCACTTTTATAGCTAGTTCGCCTTAGACAAGTTAGGAGATGGATCATGAACATTTCCAAGTTACTGAATATGTTTTGGACTTCATTCACAACAATCATTAGCAGTACAACCAGTTTTGTACTGTATTGTAAATAGTAGGTACTCCTCAAAATCTAAGCGTCTGCAAGATGGAGACTGATGAGGGAAGCCAACAAGATGCCTAGACAACTCTACCGTGGTTATAGGCTTCTGTGGCTGTAACTGTAGAAACTGTGCATTGTGAAACTTTGTCTATTGCACTACTTGTCTCAGCTTCCAGGCTTAATTCTCCATGTGCCTCTGGACAACTGTAGCTGAAATGTCTTAAACAAAATGCGTCTCTGTTCCATTTTGCTGTGAAGCCATATACCTGGTGGTGCAACAGAAACAAACCCTGTACTATATACAGTTCCAATTACACCCAGAGAATCGTATAACTCTTTTGGAGTTGTCTAGGTGTTTTGGTGGCTTCCCTCACTAGTCTCCTTCATGTATGGTCAATCACATTTTGAAAACTGCCTACTCCAGACAGATTAACTATACAGTACCATAATGTTTGTAGTTCTTAATGATTGATGTAAATAAAGACCTATATATAGATATATCTATATATAGATATATTCAGTGGCTTGGAAATGGTCATGTATCCATCCCCTGACTTGTCTAAAGAAACTGGCAGTTAAAGTGATTTGTGTGAGATCATCACACTTACTTTGTATAATTATGGAGTCTACACTTCAACACACCTTGATTGTTCATTTAAACCTACAGTGGTCATGTACAGAGTCAAATTGCAAAAAAAAAAAAAAAAAACAATTGTCACTGTCCAAATACTTATGGATTGCCTATAAGTTTTTGTTTAAACAATTTTTCTTGATGGTTTAAAACAAGTTAGAAGAAAAAGAAAAGGAATTCACCATCACATTGACTTCATGTATATTATGTATTTTGTCTCAATTCTGTCCATTCCTTTCTTCATTGCCTATGAAGGGACTTCAACTGCCTCATTTGTCGATGGAATTTTTTTACAACCTGGGAAAATACAATATTTTTCATGCTTTGTAAACTTGATAACTTTTTGTAAGGAATTTCTTTACACTTGAATGTCGATGTACTGTAAACATTTTAATGTAATTTTGTTATTTATGCTTGTACTAACCTACAATTTCAAAAGTTTGTATACCAAACTATTCAGGTGAGACTGTATGTGATTGTACTGTAACCCATATGTAGCCACACAGACATCAAGAAATGTGAAATCTGGAAGAAAAAAATGTTAAAGCACAAAAATTATGATATTGCATCTCAAGGTGTCGTACTTGGAGCATTTCTTTTTCCAACAACTATACCTCAAGACTGTGTTGTAACTATATCTAATTAATTGTCTTAGAAAAACCCTGGATTCTTATTATTACCCCTAAATGTTTATGTTAATTGTCAGAGATTCATATTTATATTGTTAGTTTTTTATATTTATTGAAAATTGATTTTTACGCTCACCTGGTACTTGTTCCATGTTATTTGGCTGCCGTTTCGTTGTTCTCAATCATTCCCAGCCTTCAGATTTTCACGGTAACCTTCATAGAAGAGGCCTTGAGTTTGGTATTCGTGGGTGGCGAACTTTGTTAAATATATATATATACTACACAATATATAATAGAAAAACAATTGTTAATAAACTGTTTTTCTTAATGTAACATCTTATGGTCATTACTATTACTGTAACTAAACAAAATTATGCCTTGTTTATGCTAGTTCAACAACCATACAGCGTTCAGCTTGTTGAGTAAGAAGTAAGAATGCTGTGTTCGTATTAATGTTAAAATTTTGGCCAGAAATTACTGAAGTGTTTTGTCTGGGAGCATGTACTCCACGAAAACACCACAGGTCCTGGTTGGCAACTACCCATGTAAACCATTCATGCATCACCAGCTCCCGAAAGTAGATAGTCTGTTGTAGCTAGATGTATATGATAAAGGCATTTACGAAGTATTTCCGAACTGTGTTCATACCACTTGTTGGCTTACTTCCAGTGTGTAGTACAGTGATGGTTGGTAGTAATTACCAAGCGATGTCCATGTTTGGATTTTTAGGTGCGACGCCAGACTATTTGGTGACAAAGCGAGGAAAACATCTTCAAGAATTTCAATATTCTTTAGCTATGATGGCGCTTTAGGGCCACATTGAGGGTTTTTTTTTTTAGACTTCAAGGATAAAGTAATAATATTACGAGAATAAGTCGTAATATTACGAGAAAAAAAACTTGTAATATTACAAGCATAAGTCGTAATTGACGAGAAAAAACTCGCAATATTATGAGAATAAAGTCATAATATACGAGAATAAAAGTCATAATATTACGAGAAACAAGTTATAATATTACGAGAAAAAAGTTTATTTATACGAGAAGCGACGACTGCCCAGTGTCATGCCAAGTAGTTATCCCCGCCAGGAATTGTATACAACCCCCACGACACCAGTTCCAGTCATCTCCTCCTCCAAGAAAGAGGCGATTTCGAGAGCGCGACTAATCGCCAAAACTACAGGCGAAGTCCATGTGATTCCTCCTCCGGAATAGACACATTTTTCTTGCACATTTGTTTCAAAGTTCTGATACTAATTATTAGGACTTTATTCTGGTAATATCAGAAATTTTTCACTGCATGAAATTATGACTTTATTCTCATGAAATTATGACTTTATTATCATAATATTACAAGTTTTTTTTCCTCATAAAATTGCGACATTATTCTTGAAGTCTAAAAAACGAACACAATGTGGCCCTAAACGCCGTCGTATTTAGCAGCCATATGTTCAACTTACAATTTAATGTTACGTATGTGTTCAAGCCGACAACGCCCAAATAAAAAAAGGAAGGAATGTGGATAGACGATACATCACAACAGACATTGCTTTGTACTGCTCCTAAAATTTAACAACATCATTGCCAAGTTATGTGCTAACTGGTTTGTATCCTATAATGAAATAATAATTCAAATCCTCCCTTAGTCATGGTAATTTACAGTGATGGCAATTAAGAGACACTGGTATTAATAAGTATATTACCCTCCGGGTTATATCATTCACAAGTGTTCACAAAGGTTCCGTCTTCCCTTTTAATAGCTGTAGCAATTAAAATGTTTCAGCTAATGGATTTTTTAAGGTTGTGCACAGTAGGTCATTTCTGCCAGGTTCGGGGGAAAGAAATAGGGTTAACGTTGGCCTCTAAAACGGTCAGCATAAAGTAAATCCATGGATACTGGAGCACAAAGTGGATGAGAGAGCCTACCAACTCCTTACCTGGAAAGAATGCCAGTCCATCACAAGTTAATTCCCGCCAAGGGTGGTACCCATTAATGGCTGGTTGGATTGGGACAAGCAGAGGAAGTGTACTGTCTAAGGATAAAGACAGCAAAAAGGTCACCCCTCGGGAATTGGAATCACTACTCCATAGGTAGGTTGCCCAACTCCTTGACCATAGAGCCACCTGGTTCTGATGGAAATTAGTCAACCAATCATGTAAGTGATGGTTTGTAGATGGACATTTAGTTGCTATTCGGACTCGGTTATTTCCATACATATAAAGTGGACATTAACATATTGGTTGATTGCTTCCAGAGCAACCACTGTCAGAGATTCTCTGCAACACCGAGACTTAGTACTGAGTACTGACTGCTAATGGGAACCAAATTAATTGTGCCAGGAATTTGAGAAGTTACGATCAAGTTAAACTACTCCAAATCAATATCAAGTTATTTCACAGCATCTGCTAATTCTGAGTCTCCAATCTGATAGAGTATTTCCGCAGGACACGCAAGTGCTTGATGATTAATAGGTCCACAATGCATTAAAGCTGCGGGGTGTAGGATTTAGTGGCATCTAGTGGTGAGGCTGCATTATGCCACTGCAGTCATAATTATACTTCCTTTCGTGCTTTCACTTCTTTGGTGATAGGGATTCATGCTCCCTTGCGTTCTCTTAGAAGCAATATGTTTTATCCTTAATTTCCTAAAATTAAAGGTTTACAAACTTGTTAGCCTGCATGAGCATCCAGAAGACAGTATATGAGGGAATATGGGTGGTGCACGGTGGTTCTCCCTAATGGTTTGCTTTGGTGTGGTCATTAAGAGTTACGAGCCGCTTATTTCTCAGTGGAATGTTTCTCTGAGGAATGTTTCAAAAAACCTTGTTGAATCTACACCACAAAGAAATTAAGGCAGTTCTGAAGGAAAAGGGGGATCCACCAGTACTAGCAAGGTGCCTAGAATTGACCAAATGGCGATCTTTGAGATGGTCTCAGGACATCCCTACCTGTAAGGTTGCCGTAGCCATCCTCCAAATGCTGTAGAGCATTTTGATTGTAGCACAGCTTGATAGCACATGCTATAATTTAGCATGGTCACCACAGTTAACAGTATGCATATATTCACACGGGGGATGTCTGACTGACAGTGGGGGTGGAAGTGGAGCACACGGAGGTGTCCATTTAGTGATAGAAGGCATCAAAGCTAAACTCTACTCCCATTTGAAGGGAAACACCAGGGAAGCCCCTCATCCCCTGTCAATCCGCCGTGTCTGTCCACAGCCCACTGAACTGAGGAATTAATGAGAGCCATCAGCTTGACACCCCCACCGCCAGGACGCTTTACGCATAATATTAAATCAGGTAAGCACTGCGGCGGCTTTTCTCAAAGCTGTGCTATAACACCCGCCGGTTATATCTGTGTGACAGAAGTGTCACAACAACTGAGGATACCTCGTTATAGTCAAACCTAGTATCATAAATGTTTAATCCCAGTGCGTCTAGCAACTGCTGTGGAAGAGTTCTACAAGATGGACTGAAATAATATAAGCAGGCATTGTGCAAAACAGGCTAACATTGGATAGCACAATGCTAACACACCAACATTGCATGCAAACTGCAAATGCTAAAGACGTGCGATAAAAAAAAACAAAAAAAAAAAAACAGAATTAAATCAAAAGGCAACATACAGGCCAAACCTAGGCTTGAACCTCCTGTGCACATTCTGGCAAACTGGAACCGAAATTTAATTTCTTTTAAAGAAAATCCTTCTCCATTCTCGCATGAAGGCATTAGCTGTAGTGCAACCACAAAGGCCTGTAGCCTTCAGAGTCGTCATGGATGTCTTGGTGGCTTCCCTCGTTTGTCTAATTCTTGCCCAGTCCCTCAGATTTTGAGACCTGCCTACCTCAAACACATTTCCCATACAGCACCATTCTGTTTGGATTTGTTAATAACGGCCGTAAATGAAGGCAAAGACATATTCAGTGATTCTGAAATGTTCAAGTATCCACAGGTTCTGAAAATGGAGTGACTCTATTTTACTGGTGTACAGTGGAAAAATTACAAAATTTGTGTCACTGTTCAACTAGTTACGGACTGAAATGTTAAGGACTGGGTCAAAATTTTGACCGTAGCCTATGAACTTGACTTTTGCCAAATTTTTTTCCTCAAAATCAAATCACTTTGTCCTTGGCTGACCCTCAATCATTTCACCAAGTTTGAGCAAATTGTTATTTTGTTCACACATTTACAGACACACAGGACCAAAAACAGGACATGTGCTACAGTGCACAGGTGTAAAAAATTAGTATTTGCTCAGTATGGTGCGACCTAAAGCTGCCAGAGAGACAGGTGCTATCACTATTACCCGGTGCCGCTCCGACTGCTAACTGTTACTTACAAAAATTTAGAGGTAAAAAGTTCAAAAGTAAAAGAAAAGTATGACACCAACCTTTTAGCACACTTGCCGATGATGAGGCAGCATAAAGGTGTCTGTCTCTCCCCTACGACTATAATTAATACTACTACTGAAGTGCTTAAGAGCCTATGTCACTCCCCGTATGTCAAAGTACATGTGTGCCAAGTTTGGATCAGTTCTGCAGCACAAAAGTGTCTCTGCCCTGAAGAACCACGACTACTCCTACTACTGCTAATACTACTACTAAAGTGTTCATTAGCCTATGTCACAGTATATGTGTGCCAAGTTGGCTCAGTTCTGCAGCACAAAAGTGTCTCTGCCCTGACGTACCTTTACTACTCCTACTGCTGCTACTAGTACTACTACTACTACTACTACTATTACTAAAGTGTTCATTAGCCTATGTCACTCCCCCGTATGTCAAAGTATGTGTGTGCAAGTTTGGCTCAGTTCTGCAGCATAAAAGTGTCTCTGCCCCGACGTACGAGGTCTGTCAATAAAGTATAGGTCCTTTTTATTTTTTCAAAAACTATATGGATTTCATTCATATGTTTTTACATCAGACATGCTTGAACCCTTGTGCGCATGCGTGAGTTTTTCCCGCTGTCGGTTGACGTCATTCACCTGTGAGCACTCCTTGTGGGAGGATGTCGTCCAGCCCCTCGTCGAATTCCTTTGTCTGAGAAGTTGCTGAGAGACTTGGCACTTTGTTTGATCAAAATTTTTTCTAAACCTGTGAGACACATCGAGTGGACACGGGTTGAAAAATTAAGCTGGTTTTCGGTGAAAATTTTAACGGGCTGATGAGAGATTTTGAGGTGATACTGTTGCTTTAAGGACTTCCCACGTGCGAGTCGTCGTGCCAAGCGCTCTCAGGCGCCGTCGTCAGCCTGTTTCAAGCTGAAAACCTCCACATTTCAGGCTCTATTGATCCAGGACGTCGTGAGAGAACAGAGAAGTTTCAGAAGCAGTCAGTTTCAGCATTTTATCCGGATATTCCACTGTTAAAGGAGATTTTTTTAATGAAAGACGTGCTGGTAAAATAACATTGTGAGTAAATCCTGTGTAAAATATATTGGTCTTCTTCACTTAGATCAGACCTTAGCTGGTGATCTTATAGCTGACAAAGTGATCAGCAAGTACAAATGCAGACAGGCCAAAGATTTGGATTTGCATATGAGAAATCTTCCATCAGCCTTTGATACAGTGTCACATGGACTGTGCCAGTGAAGCCTGGTATTCTGGCCTGACCCGAACATAATCAAGGGAGGTTTCAGATTATGCATAATAAGATCATTGGCTTTCTCCTCTCTGCAGAACTCCGGACCCACATAAACATGGCTGAATTTAGATTTGGTCAGTATGTTGCCCGTTGAGCTCACAGTTAAACAATTAAAATTTAATCATATGTTTAATATAGTGAATAAGCCAGCCCAAAATTACTTGGTCACTTATTTTAAATTTACAGCTCTGCAGCATAATATTAATACTCGGCTGAGTACCCTTGTCTCTGGTCATTCCTCGGGTGAAAACCTGTGGGGCTTCGTCCTTCAAGTACCCCTGGAGCTAAAATATTTAATGGTCTGCCTCCTCAAGTTAGAGTGTGTGAATCAAAGCCTCTTTTTAAAAACAGGGTCAGACAGTTTTTATTCCAAGAGAACAATCAATTTATTTATTTATTGAGAAAAAAAATACAATATATTTAGATTTTATTAACTGTTATGGGTTTTGTGTATGTATGAATGTATTTTTGCCTTCTTTTTTTTTTGCTTCTTTCTGTTACCCTGTATTTTCTGTATTTATGTGTTTAGTTAATATTTTTACATTCCATGCAAGTGCTATGTTAAAGATTGGCCAGTAGATGTCGCCATATTTATTTGCTTCAAACACAACCATTTCAACACAATTGCTTCATATTGATTTAGTGGTTCAAAACGCTTCAATTTCTCCGTCGTTATCAATAAAATACATCACCAACCACACGTTTTCAGAGCATATGCACAGACAGACAGACTTACAATCATTAATACTTGCTAACCAGGACATTAAATAACGTACGATATGTCCTTTAAATTACATCGTTTGCAGCTAGTTGAAGTCAATAGCCGACTGTCTCAAGACACAATTAGTCTGATGAGGCTACGTCTGTACTGGCAAGGGACCCAAAGTTAGGTTTTTGATGGGCTTACTAAAAGTTAGGTTTTTGATCTGCTTACCTTGTTATCCAAAACTTTTTATGCCTCCTCAGTGGCTGACTCGATTAGAACCATAATCTCCGAAGCTTTGCTCGAACTCTCTCCAAAGTCTTCACGAGGCAGCTGACGTATCAGGTGACAGGTTTTCAGCCAATCAGTCATCACAGACTACTGTAGTCAGAACGCTGTAAGCAAGGCGTTAACAGCTGTTTTGGGTGCCCCTCTTAATTAGAGGTGGGCGATACCAGAAATTTTGGTATTGATCCAATACCAAGTAAATACAGGCCCAGTATTGCCGATATTAATACCGATATTTTTTCATATTTAAGCTTCATGGATCCAAAGGCTCCAAAAGACCTAGGATAGAATTTCGCCAAACACTGTATGTGACAACAAAATATTTTATTATCACAATCAACATTTTTGTTTAAAAAATATCACTCAACACAACTTAAAATCTCCTGAGGTAGAGGGTTGACTCGAGGAGAGCGCTGAGTGGGCAGGCCAACCTAAGCCTACCTGCATGGCTATTGGCTGCCGCCGCTGAGCCACGTGACGGTGCAACAACAAAAGACCAGAGGGGGGAGGGTGCGCTGCTCCATGTTATGCGACATAGCGCAGTGCTGCGCTTACACACAGAGTAGACTCTGATGAATCTGCGTGCGCAGCAGCAGTGCGTGCGAGAGAGAAAAAAGCTTGAGTATCGATCTTTTTATACTTGGATCGTTCAATATCAATACCAGCGTTGGTATCGATATTAGGATCGATCGCCCACCTCTACTCTTAATCCTCTCTTTTCATAGGAAACATGTGCTGTGGTCTGGTCCGGTCTAATTTAGTCATCAACAGAAAATAAATGTGAGATATTTTTATTTGGTGTGACATTTCTTACTTGACCGTGAGAGCAGGAGACAGATACTCAGATGCGTGAGAGTCCACAATCCTACAAGTACTACTACTACTACTACTACTACTAAAGTGCTTAATAGCCTATGTCACTCCACAATGGCGGTTTTGGAGTATCCCAGAATCTTTTGCGCGCTGTGGAGGGAGACTTGATAATGGCTGATGGGAAGGCATCGGGACAAACAAATGCACATGTTTGATGCGTAATCAACGTAATATCGCTCACTGCGTGCGGTAAGTGGCATTTCTCATCAAAAGTAAGCATAATGAATGTTTCCCAGTACATTGGACTGTGTTGTCTTGTAGTGTTATTTCATTTGTGTAATTTCTTTGTTTGTCCCGATACTGGAAGTGCGCACCTGCACATGCATACTTGAAATGCTGAAGTGGCTTATCGAAGGGATCGCTGTCGTAATTTACTTCCGTCTTTCCCACACATGCGCAAACAGTTGGTAGGCAGAAAACTCCAGACTCCAAGCAGATGCGATGAGAAAACGCACGGGAAGATGACTTCAGACGACATTTCAACTCTTGATCCCGAAGATCGAAAGCGATATTGTGAGAAATTAAATCTTGGAGATGATGACCATGAAGGATTTCAAGTTTTTGGAGGCGTACAATTATTTTATCAGTGGTCACGTGAGGTGCGCGGTGTGCGCATCGTGCGTCAGGCTGCAGTTTACCTGTGTTAGTCATTAAATGCAGTTCTGCGTGTGTGCACGCTTGGAAAAGGATGGAGAAAAACAACGAACCAAGGTTTCTTCTCTTTGACCCATTAAGAAAGCCACGACAAGGAGGTGCAGTTTTAACTTATATACCCCGCAAGTTACATAACCTGTGTGGATCACATGACTTCCAAAAATACAATAAAAAAGATCCACAACACAAAATCAGCCCATCCATAACAATTTGAGAGCATATATATATATGTTGTGTGTATGTATGCGTGTATGTGTGTGTGTAGTATGCGTGTAGGTGTGTGTGTGTGTGTGTGTGTATGTATGCATGTAGCGTTGGTATGTATGTATGTATGCGTGTATGTGTGTGTGTATGCGTGTATGTATGTGTGTGTGTATGCATGTATGTGTGTGTGTATGCGTGTATGTGTGTGTATGTATGTATGTATGTATGTATGCATGTATGTGTGTATGTATGCATGTATGTGTGCATGTATGTGTGTGTATGCATGTATGTATGCATGTATGTGTGTGTGTATGTATGCATGTATGTGTATGCATGTATGTGTGTATGTATGCATGTATGTGTGTATGTATGCATGTATGTGTATGCATGTATGTGTGTATGTGTGTGTATGTATGTATGTGTATGTATGCATGTATGTGTGTGTATGCATGTATGTGTGTGTATGTATGCATGTATTTGTGTGTGTGCATGTATGTGTGTGTGTGCATGTATGTGTGTGTATGTATGCATGTATTTGTGTGTGTGTATGTATGTATGTGTATGTATGCATGTGTGTGTGTATGTATGCATGTGTGTGTGTATGTATGCATGTGTGTATGTATGTATGTGTATGTATGCATGTATTTGTGTGTGTATGTATGTATGTGTGTATGTGTGTGTATGTATGTATGTGTATGTATGCATGTATGTATGCATGTGTGTATGTATGCATGTGTGTGTGTATGTATGCATGCGTGTATGTATGCGTATGTATGCATGTATGTGTGTATGTATGTATGTGTGTGTGTATGTGTGTGTGTGTGTATGTATGTATGTGTGTATGTATGCATGTATGTGTGTGTCTAATGTAAGAATTGCATTACATAGCACTAATCCTGGAAAGAGGATTTTACAGGACTGATGGGAACATCAGCAAACCGATTCATACATTTATACATGGCTGTGGCTATTTGCATGTAGGCCGTGTCCATAACTCTCATTTGGCTATTCACACGGCAAGACTCTGGTGGCAAAACTTGCAAGTACTTGTATAAACAAACATACTGCATTCAAGATGTCATAACTCCTTTAATATTTTTCGATTTTGATGATTTTTTTTTCGGCCGTGTCCATAACTCTCATTTAATGCAGTATGTTTGTTTATACATGGCCGCAGTGCGAATAGCCACTTCCTTTATACATTTTAACAACCTGAAAGCCACCAGACCAGCTAGAACTGAACCACGGGTTCCTGGATAGTCTCCTCTGTGTTTCTTCTCGCTGGTTTTATTTCTTCCGCGGCTTACAGTCATTTTGACGCCGGTGAGTCCAACTTTACACTTTGTGTTCATCCGTTTGTCTGCAAAATTGCTCTTTTGCGTGTGTTAAACTGTTTGATTTCAAATGAACCGAAAATCAGATTGTTAGTTTGCAGCTCTCATAATAACTTCAGTCACAGTTTATCGTCTAAATGTGGAGCTGCACAGAGAAAACCAAAGGAAAAAAGAAAAAAAGTACAGAAGGGGAGGTTTGTTTTTAATGTGATGTGTTTGAACCATCGATTTCTGTGTGAACACAGGGTGAGCTTATGTGATTCCATCTTCCACCTGTACTGGACGAAATTCTGAGCCAAACCACATCTGATCCTTGAGACTAAATGCTGCAAAGTGAAATTCTTTCTAACGGATTGTCATCCATCTGGATGTGATGTGTTTTTTTAGGCACAGCGATGATCTGTCAGCGTGTGATGGATCACCGAGTGCACACAGTCAGTGGCTGCATTAAGAGTTTTCTGCCTACCGGTGTGACCCCGCCTGGCACGTGACATCATCACGTGATGTCATCACGATTGGGTCTATGCTAACTTTAACATTGAAAATGCCATAGACATGCTAACATATTAGCATCGGTCCCATTTTTAAAAATAACAATAAATAAAATACATCTATCAATTGTTTCAGAAGACCATAACAGGTCGGTTTAACATAAAAGGTAAATATTACTCAGACATGTGCTCTTTAGGGTTTTAGCGGGGAAAATTTACATAAAGTGAAATAAAACAAAGACCCAACGAAGCAGCAGATCGAAGATCGAAGCACTGCTTCATTGGTTCAAGGTTCAAAGCAAAGCCGTGCTGCAGAAAATGCTTGATTGCAGACCTGCTGCAGGGTCTGTAATCAATGTACAGAAATGATCATTTTCCTGACAAACACCCCCAAAACAACGGCCACTCTGAAGGACCGATAAGGGAATCGTTAAGCAAAAAGGCTGTTGATGTCGATGGATCAAATCATTCCTTGAGGATACCAGAAAAGAACCAGTTCCCGACACGCAAACCCTAACAGCAACATGTTTGTTTGTTTGTTTTATAAAACTCACATTAAAGACAATTATCTTAGTTAAACACCTAAACACATATTTTGGTTGAACTCACCTCCATAACGATGCAATGTTGCAAACAAGTTGCTGCAAACACTTGTTTACACTGACAACAAAATCTCAGCCTCCTCAGTGAGAACGTGATTATGCGCAAGATTTGACACCGTAAAGGCGTCAATATGTGTGCCATGTTTGGCTCAATTTCGAAGTGCTGTTTGAACAGAAGAGGGACATATACACACCCAAACACATACAGTCGTCTCTTAGTATACAGATGTTCTGCACATTATGGAGTAATTATTTCAAGCAGTTTTAACTGTGGTGATTTTTTTTTTTTTTTTTTTAAGTTGTGGCAGAACTATACACTTTCACGAGTGCCCCATTGTTGAGATGTGGTCATTCATCTACAAGTTCTTAAAAATTCAAAGCAAATTCAGTAAAATATAACTTTTTTTAATGTGTGTACTTTTTAATCCTCTAATCTTACTTTTGGTGATTTACACATGAAAAGAACAGCATTTCGTCTGAACTAATTGGAGCGAATGCAGCCTGAAGGTTAGGTAAGTGTGCCCGTGTGTGGAAATTTGCCAACATTTGAATCTTTACCTTGTGGGGAAAACCTCGGTGCTGATGAATAATGGTCCCTACTACCTCAGCAGCTATTACTCAGGTGCCCTTGAGCATGGCAATTAACCCCCGGTTGCTCCAAGAGTAGACGGTAGGTGGTAAACAATGCAAGGTTGGAGTTATGCTGGCCGGCTGGCTCCCAGGTACAAACACAGCCGAGTACATTAATTTGAAGAAAGGTACGGCTGAGTGGGAAAATAAACAAATAAGTAAATAATAATAATAATCAAGAATCCAAACTTCATTCTGCTCTGTGTGTTGCGGCATGAACAACCGCAGGTGGAGATTTGATGAATAGACTTTGTCATGGCAACAACAGCTCAGCCTGTCGTATATTTTATAATAATATAAGACGCGCCACAAGTCAAGAGTTGCATCTTATTCCAGAATAAATGACTGATTAGGGCGGAGTAATGACTGATCATTTTCCACTCATTAATCCTCTATTCATAGCCTTAATTATACGCTAATGCCTCATTCAGACTTCTAATTAACAAAGTGAGTATTTTTCACTGTTCTTTTTCTCTCCATGAAGGACAACTAAGGGTCTCGTGCGGAGCTGGAGTCGATATTATGTTCGCTCAAATCTCTTTATACATCCCGATGGAGAGTGGAATGCTCTTTGGCATGACCCAAAGTATCTTTAAACCTTGAAATTACAGAACGAATTAAAAAAATATAGACACAATCGCATGTGCAGTAATGCTGTACCGCTACAGTTCTACATTTTATAAGTAATGTGATTTAAGTTTCCTGTTAAATATCATTAAAGTTAGACACACGTCTGTGTTATATGCAGAAAGCAACCTGCAAAAAGCTAAATTTAAAACTGAAATAGATTGTTTTGAGGTCTGTGACGTATGTCTTGGAAGTCCATAAGTGGTCACCTGTAGACTCTACAGAAGTGGCTTACTGTACGTTTGACTTATGGTGAAGAATGGATGTTTACACCTTCGATACCTTGAGAATGACTTTGCGTCAAACAATTGGTTACTTGGAGACACTAAGATAGGGTATAATAGTGTGACCTTTGTGTCTTTTAGGACCCGGGACCTTCATCCCGCTACAATAGTATTACTGTGAAGGATTTCCAATAAAAACACTACATTTATGAGGTGCGCTTACTTGCACATCATCCAACACGCCAGTTCCCCAACAAACAACTGGAAAACCCAAGGGGACACCGGCAAATCACGTGGTACACACGTCACCACAACACATGGTAACTTTTGAACTTGGGGATGGATCGTAGTCTGTCTAGGTGGTTCCCAATTAAAACTCAGGGAGGTTCTGTAGGGTACTGGATGCGCAGTAGCCAACAGTTGATGGGAGCAATCTTTATTCTCTTCTACACCCAGTGAAGAAACCAAACCAATTTGCCCCGAATTTGGTACCAGTGATTGTAAAACAACCCCATTGGGTCTTACAACAATGATGTCACCACACTGTTGCGCAGTGCGATCATGACAGATGTACTTAGACAATATAGAGAAATACAAGTCGCCCTTAAGATGATCTTGGATTCTCCGATTGTAAAGTTTTGGCTAGTATTGCACTGACGCATGACTGGTATAGACGAGGCAGAGATGCAACACTGCACAAAAACAGGTGAAAAGGCGATAACTTTCTCATGTGGAATCTCATTGAATTGGTCCTCCCGACGTGCGCGCATGACGGGCGACTGTCCGCTGAATTCCATCTGAAGTGGCAGCGAAAATATGGCCACAAATCTCGACAGTCTGCACACATACTGCGTGAGAGACACTGACATGGTGAGCAGCACACACACGATAGTCGGGCAGCACTGACGCATCCTTTACAGGCACAAGGATTTGTGCACTAATGCTGCGCACAAATCCTTCGATTTTTAGTGTCACTGGCGTGACTGATATGACAACACGTTTGCGCACACAGTGCTCAGGATGGATGTGGACTATTACAGTGTTATTATGTGAAAGAGGCCATGAAAATTCTCTCAACTAGGCAGAAAAAGCACGGAAAATAATAAAAAAAAATATATAATTAAAAACACAAGAAATGTGGAAAATCATTCACGGACTTGTAGAAGATGTCCAGGTGGTGCTATGCAACAACATTATTGTCCCAGCTGGTGACTGTCCTCTCCTCAAGCAATGCATGGGCGCCGCCCCTCATCTGAGGCGAGGGGATGGTGAGCGGCTGCAAAACTCATGCCAAACTGCGCGATTATCTTTGCAAATGCCATATGCAGGCTGTCTCAGGCCAGTGAGATACTAACCTTTAGGTGCCTTGACACTTGCACGCATTTTGGCTCCGCGCTCCTGCACACTTTGTCATGAAAATGCCACCCACTGCGCTACCAGTTGGATGCCGATGCTGGATGCTGCGTATATAAAATAATTATTTCATAGTGGATTAATCATTTTCTGTCTGAGTTTGGCTGATGAAAACACCTCTAATCACTTCCAGAATTACAGAGGACCATTCCAGCTGCAGCCTCTCTCTCTCTCTCTCCTGCGCCTCATGAGGTGGAGAACACATTTGGAACTGTCTAAAAGGTAACTATTTGCAATGTTTATAGCTTGGTGTTCATTCCTTCTTATGAGTAGCTGTAAAATTCCGTTTATGATAGATTTAACATCTCGTTATAATCGACCAGATGAGCTGTGCTCTGATGCGTTGCACTGATGCAATCACACACATTCACACGCAGTGTTTTTTTAAATGTTTGTGCAATGTTTACATGAAGTTCATGAAATTAATGCGTGACAGATTTTGAACATTTCAAAATTTGTGCACAGTTTACAACGGTTTACAACGGTTTACAACGCGTTTATTCTCCTGCACAGCAGATTTCGTACCAGTGCGTAGATGAAATTCATGCAAGCGTCAAGGTACCTTTTGACATAGCTTAGGATACCTTTGGGAACGGGTCAATAGAATGTCGCGGCTGCTGTCCAAGGTGTCGATCCGAGAGTTAATCAATTTTCATGTGTTCAATTTCCTGTATATTTTCTACAGAGCGCTATGAGACTTGATGTCCAATATTAGCTTCCTGAAAAGACAAATAGCGTGACTAGCGTGAATAGAGTTATGACTTTTACAAGTCTACATTCTCCTTCCACAATAGATGAACGTCGTTCAAATGCAGGTTTCACCAGTTGATTTATTTAGTTATTTTCTAAACCACGATCACCCGGGGCTTGTTGTTACATTTAAATGGATGTTTAGCCCCGTTTTCACTGATTGTTACGGTCAAACTGAAAAGCCATTGAGTGGTTTCATTCAATATTAAGCTGCTGTTGCCCCAAAGCAAGACTCAGACTGTAAGCGTGGAGTTCATGCAGAGTTGTCATGAAGCAGCGACAAAGTTGGCTCAATTCGTGCCTAATGAGGGACATAAAATATTCAGAGGCCGATTGTAAATTCAGAGTTAGCGCTGTAGATAAATGGAAGGGGAATATATCGAGAAGTGGTGGGGCGGCAGGAAGCAAGACGGCTGTAGCTGCTCTTCTGTTGGAGGATGAAAGGATGAAAACTCTAACACTGTATGACTGAAAGGTGCCAGTGGGTTTTTTTTTTTTTTTAGGATGTGCCGAGTGTCGGCTTCTAGAGAATATCACATTCAGTGCTGGTGAGCAAATTACCAACCATCAGCAACCCATTCATTATTTAAAACGTTCATTTACAATTTGCAGATTACCCGTCAGATAAACCCGAGCTGATACAGTGACTCCGACTTTGGGTGCGGAGTGTATTTTTCATTTGGTGTAAATGAGCATAGTGGGAGTAACTTAGTGCTAAAGTAGATCACTGTCAGAAGGGAATATAGAAAATATACAGAAAATGGAACAGATGAGGAGTGATTAGCTCTCGGATCAACACTTTGGACCACAGCTGCGACACTCTGTCTCCCAAATGTATCCTAAGCTATGCCAAAGCTTTACAATCGGAGAATCCCAGATCATCTTAAGGCCGACTTGTATTTGCTTATACTCTCTAAGTACATCCATCATGAGCGTTCACATACTCGCTTTCATATCTTCTGTACAGCTGAAGGGTTTAACCACTAGGCATAGAAGAGAATAACGATGGCTATTGGGCACTACGCAACAGTGTGGTGACATCATTGTTGTAAGACCCAATGGGGTTGTTTTACAATCATTGGTACCAAATTCGGGGCAAATTCCCTTCATGAGTTCAGTGTTTAGCAGGTTTATTACTGTAGATCTGGAAAATGTGTGATAACATAATGGGTATGACCACTTTTTTCCCCCCAAAAGGGAGTTGGCAGGAAGGTGTCAAACATAGGGGTGTGACGGTACAATTAAAATTCTATGGGGTTTTTTTCCCCGCCAGTCCAGTTGTAATTTCCATCCATCCATCCATCCATTTTCTTCCGCTTTATCCGGAGTCAGGTCGCGGGGGCAGCAGCTCAAGCAAAGCCGCCCAGACCTCCCGATCCACACACACCTCCCCCAGCTCCTCCGGGGGAACCCCAAGGCGTTCCCAAGCCAGCCAAGAGATGTAGTCCCTCCAGCGTGTCCTGGGTCTTCCCCGGGGCTTCCTCCCAATGGGACGTGCCCGGAACACCTCTACAGCGAGGCGTCCAGGGGGCATCTGGAAAAGATGCCCGAGCCACCTCAACTGACTGCTTTCGATGTGGAGGAGCAGCGGCTCGACTCCGAGCTCCTCCCGAGTGACCGAGCTCCTCACCCTATCTCTAAGGGAGCGCCCAGCCACCCTGCGGAGGAAACTCATCTCAGCCGCTTGTACTCGCGATCTCGTTCTTTCGGTCATGAGCCAAATCTCATGACCATAGATGAGGATCGGAATGTAGATCGATCGGTAAATCGAGAGCTTTGCAGTTGTAATGTTTTTCATTTAAACTGAGATCTATACTCCTATCATCGGAAAATCGCCCATAGTAATTACCATATTTTTGCAACCATTTCTCAAACTTTGAGGTCGGGTTCATGCACGACTACTATGAACCATCATCAATTTACTGTTGTGAAACACTCAAAACAGTTAATGAATCAGTGATTCAAATGGTGAATCACTGTCAGACACAATTGTTTCATTTAAAATTTCAAAATGCTGGGTTGCAAATGAAACATTTGTTTTCAACCACGATTCAATTTAAAGAAAATCTGAGATTGATTTCATGTACGAGCAAAAGCATTTTTAAATACTTGTAAGAAATAAAACAATTGCTTCTGGCAATGATTCACCATTTTAAAATGTTTTAAGACAAACTGATTCATCTGAATCAGAAAGTCACTCGAAGCCAATGAAACAGTTACTTCGTAAAAATGATTCATGATTCAGGATTCATTACAAAAATGTTTAAACAAAAAAAAAAAATTGAAAATATGTCAAAATGCTTGAAACAAAAATAAGAAGTGAAAAAAATTAATCATTTCTTCAGAAAATGTTCAGTGTCTACAGTCCTGACATTTCTCGTAAGCTCCCCCCTGGAAAACAGGAATTCCTGGTCACACCCTTGTTACTGACCCTGGGCCCAAATATTTAATTTGGTCTTTTTACAGTAAATAGAGTTCCACACTCAACACCATGTTCCATTATGAGGCCTTTTGCCTGTTATTTGTTGTTCCCACTCAACCTTGAAGCCGAAATTCCAATTCAGAAGCACAAATACCTCATAATTCCACTCGTGGTTACTTTCATTTCCACTGAAGGACTGTGCAATCTTCCAAGGACCCTGGAAACTTTTCCAAACATTCGCCATTTTCAAAATGAGTTGGATCAACTTAAAAGTGTGAGCGTACAATCGAAACAAGGATCCTTTCATCCCTAAAATCCCAAAAGGTTAATTAAAACAAAAACACACAAAAAAGTCTGATGACGCCGCAGCCATCAATGAACTGTAATTTTTATTTTGTGTTCAAAATAAATGAGAGTATACAAATTATTTTATTGAACGGTGACAATCGTCGTTGGTTGCAGCTGGTTTCGTGATCTGTCAGAGCCGCCGCACCTGCTTTATCCTTAGAGACAAATGGATTCCGTTTCACTTGGAGCTGTCAGATGAAGCCTTTGATTATTCGGTGATGCACTCGGCTGCTGATTTGTCTGACTGCTCCTGAGCTTGCTCAGTCGTTGCTAGTGCACTGCAGGCGCCACAGTGGGCTCTGGGGGTTTGAGTTTGTGCAGCGAAACCAAGTCCACATAGGAGATTCTTCTCCCCACTTCCAAAAATGAGTTTTATCCATTTTTTTCAGGTGTTCTTTAATATACCTGGCTGTGACCCGGGACAAACTCTGATTTTTTTTTTTTGGCCACTTTCAAATCTGACCACCATTTCTGGAAAACTGTTCTTTCAGTGGAATGATGATCCAAACCTGATGTCTTGGCTGCCTAGTAACCTTGCAAATGATTTGATTTTGAATGTTTTAGTGTTAAGAATAGGATTAGTGTTAGGATTAAAATAAGGATCAGTGTTAGGGTTAAAATAAGGATTATCACAAGGATTAGGGTAAAACAGTGTTAGGATTAGGATAAAGGCCAGCATTGGGATTTGGCTGAGGGTCAGAGCTGGGATTAGGATAAAGGTCATCACTGGGATTAGGATAAGCGTTAGTGTTGGGATTAGGATAAGAGTTAGTGTTGGGATTAGGATAAGAGTTAGCGTTGGGTTTACGATAAGAGTTAACATTGGTATTAGGGTAAGAGTTAATGCTGGAATTAGGATGACAGTAAGTGTTGCAATTAGGATAAGAGTGAGTGTTGGGATTAAGATACAAGTAAGTGTTGGGATTAAGATACAAGTAAGTGTTGGGATTAGGATAAGAGTGAGTGTTGGGATTAGGATAAGAGTTAGCATTGGGATTAGGATAAAATTTACTGTTAGATTTACGATAAGAGTTACTGTTGGAATTAGGATGAGAGTTAACGTTGGGATTAGGATAAGAGTTAATGTTGGGATTAGGATAAAAGTTAACATTGGGATTAGGATAAGCGTTAGTGTTGGGATTGGGAAAAGAGTCAATGTTGGGATTAGGATAAGAGTAAGTGTTGGGATTAGGAAAAGAGTGAGTATTGGAATTAGGATAAGAGTTAGCATTGGTATTAGGATGAGTTAACATTGGTATTAGGATACGAGTTTGTGTTGGTATTAGGATAGGAGTTACTGTTGGAATTAGGATAACAGTGAGTGTTGGGATTAAGATACGAGCAAGTGCTGGGATTAGGATAAGAATTAGCGTTGGGATTAGGATAAAATTTACCACTGGAATTAGGATAAGAGTTACTGTTGAAATTAGGATAAGAGTTAACATTGGGATTAGGATAAGAGTTAACATTGAGATTAGGATAAGAGTTAATGTTGGGATTAGGATAACAGTTAGTTTTGGGATGAGGATAAAAGTTAGTGTTGGGATTACGATAAGAGTTAGTGTTGACATTAGGATTAGAGTTAATGCCAGGATTACCATAAGAGTTATGGTAACACTTCCAGGACTCTTGCTCAGTAGCACAGTTACAATATGGTCCAGGTCCAACACCAAAACATGTCCAATTTGCGTACTCTTTGAAGCGCGTATGTGTGTCCCATGATTAAGTCTTTATCGCTTTTCCCTTGTTGTTTTGGAAATTGACCGCCATCCATGTAAAGCGATGGAGAATGTAAAAGTAGCTCCATTAATAAACATTACAAACTATGATCTGAATAAAACAGCTTCATGCGTACTGCTCAGCGAGGCGCATTTCAACAGCCGAGGCGGCGGTGTCAGCGGCACAAGTTATTTGTAGTGGATTTGTTAAAACAATGGGAGCTTGCGACATTCCGGGATACGGGGAACAAACACTAAATGTATTCTGTCTGTGGGGGCTGCACATGTGACAATTCTACGGTCGGTAATGGCGACTGGAAAAAGATTAAAAATAAAACTGTACTTGCAGATCACTCTGAGGTGCCACGCACGTTAATATGCAAGCCGCGGTGCGCTGTTATGCTCCTGTTCATTTGCTTGATCATTCCGTTTATTAGCTTTATGTGTCAACACTTCTTCAGTGCACCCTCTCTCTCTTTTTCGTACTCTTTTTTTTACATTTAACAGCAGCAGAGACACAATTAGACACGTGCGTTTCTTTTGATCCTTTCCACTAAGACCACCGACCATATGGATCATTAGAGCCTGAAGTGTTTTCCCAGAGTTACTTCATCCGGCGTGAATGGCTCCCTGAATGGCCTCCTCGGGAACGGGAGAGCTAACCAAGTGTCATTAGAGACTGATGAAAGCAAACCGATTCCATTGGCAAGAGGATTTCTCACAGAGGAAGTGCCTCCATGAGATTTCCTTAAACACAAAGACGACGCTCTTTCCTTTGCATTCGGGTGAAGGTGCACAGATGGCGTGCTCGTCTACAGTCCCGGCGAAGCTGTGAACAGTGAACATAGGAAATGAGATAAAAAAAGTCAAGTCCCATTTGGCCTAATTGATCTGCTTTTATGAGGCGATGCACCGTGATGCTGTCATCAGAAGTCGCTGAGCCAAACTGCATCCAGAATTACAACGGGTCTTAAAGGGGTCGGGTTATAGAGCCCGGTCCATAAATATTTGGACAATGAGAATTTTGTGGAAATTAAACAACCACAGTGTGCTTTTAGTGTGGAATTTCAGCTTCAATTTAAGGTGTTTAACAAAAAGACATGGCCCCTCTAGTCTCAGAGCCCACAAGTAATTGGACAAACTAAATATAAGCCTATTTTATATAGGCCCTGAAGTCCATTGGTGCCAATGCTTATCCCTGGATTCCATAGCATGTATTGCTTGGATTTTATTTACATCAATCATTAAGAAATACACATACTATATCTCGAGTAGACAGTTCTCAAATACTGAGCAACTGTGCAAGAAGAAGACTAGTGAGGGAAGCCATCAAGACACCCAGACAACTCTAAAGGAGTTATAGGGTTTTGTGTATCTGATTGGAGCATCAGCAGCTGTGAAGCTACATGGCAAATTGGCACTGGAAAGGATTTTCAAACAAGAAAATAGCTCACACCCAGGCTTCGTACCTGAAATTTCAAATTTTGGCTCGAGTCTCCCAGATACATGAAATTGTGCATTATTTTTAAAGAAAATCCATCAGACGAAAGCTGCAAAATGTAAACCTCCTCCAATCACAGCCATAAAATCCTATATCTCCTTTAAAGTTATCATGGGTGTACTTGTGGCTTCCCTCACAACTCTCCTTCTCGCACTCGCCAATTCAGATTTACCATATAGTACCATATTGCTTGTATTTCTTAATAACCTGTAAATTTCATCCATGACATGTTGAGTGACTTGTAACGATTCTTGCATTTATCCCTTAATGTGTCAAAAGAAAACTGGCCTTAAAAGTGATGATTTGCATTTACAGTAACATTTATTTCATTTCTCCATTTACGCACGCGCCAGAAAATGGCCATAACACCTCAACAGTTGATGCAATGTTTTTGATAAACACCTTAAATTAAAGTCTACGCTACAAGCACATCTTGATTGTTTTCTTTTCCACTCTATTGTGCATTCTAAGAAATAAAATGTTGAATTTAATTGATAAAGTTAAGGTAACTTTTTCCACATAACTTTGTCAATTAAGTGCAACACAATATTGGGATTTAAGTAATAATGTTTCATTTGATTTAATTAATGTCAATGACAATGTTGTTTTGCACTTAATTAACAATGTTATGTGGAAAAAGTTACCTTAACGTTATCAATTAAATTCAACATTTTATGCCTAACAGTGTATGTTTCATTTCTAAGAGTGTGGTGGTTTACAAAGGCCACGGTCATTGTCCAAATACTTGTGGGCCTGGCTGTATCATCTGACAGATGGCTACCTTCAGGAGATAGGGATGGACCTGGGTAGTTGCCAATCAGGACACAGGGTGGTGTCACAGGGTCACTTGATGAGATATCAACATAAACAGTTGCCATTGCCGTTGGTTGTTGACACCGAGGGGTTTGACGAGGCGTCACAATTCGATACCTTGGGTATAAAACCGCCATCTTTGAGCTCTGTATAGTAGCTCCAAGTGGACTTGCGGTCAAAATAAATGCCTCATGAATTCCTCCTTTCTGTCCTCCATTCATAACTGTATTCCCATCTTTTTTACTTTACCTCGGCAGTTACCGCCGTTAACTTCGAAGCCTCTCCGAAGGCCTCTTCATAATCACATAATCATCCATTCACCAGGTGGAACGTCTTTAACTCTCCTTTATGTTTACATTAGTGTTCTCGTCGGGGCGGGGGGGGGGGCGGGCGTCTGTGAATAAGCAATAAATTACAATCGAGCCAATGCTATGAATTCTCCAATCCTCAGCCCCAGCAAGGGGGGGAGGACCCAAGGAAAGCTGTGGGGAAGAGAGATAGACGCCGTCATTAACACCGGACCACCTCCGAACACCTGCCTGGAAGGATTCACAACTGCGCATCCGTACCCGCATGTAAACAAATGCACTCAGGGACAACTTCTATCTCCTCTGCTCACCTTGTACCCATTTTTGAATTATAAGACTGAACGCTTGTATTGTGTGTCAACACGCAATCTAAATGCAAATGGTTAATCAACTTTTCTAGCCGCCTGGTAATCAGCAAAAGCTCCTAACTGACATTCACACCATTATTGGAGTAGTAGGGAAGAGATCACAGGTACGATTTAGTTAATAAACCTACAATTCTGGTGCGTTTCTGTAGAGATGTAGCTTCCAGCAATGTTGTTTCCAAATGTGTTTATTTATTAAGATGAATTTGTACTTTTTTATTGCAACAGTCTCTTGGGACTTATTTTCACTTTAGATGTGGCAATGTAAGTTAGAGCAGGGGTGGTGGCCAAGTGGTTAATGTGCTTGGTTTCAGTTCAGAAGGTTCCGGGTTCAAATCCCACCCCTGCCACATTTCTCCATGTAATGTGGAGTTGCGTCAGGAAGGGCATCCGGCGTAAAACTTGTGCCAATTCAACATGCAGATCCACCTTGGATTTGCTGTGGCGACCCCAAGTGCAAACAAGGGAGCAGCCGAAGGGACTTACTATGTGGCAATGTAAGTAACTTGCCTGTGGGGATCCATGGGCTCTAGACTGGGTAGTGTTTATAAATAGGTAGCTGACATTTTTGTGGTAAGGGTGGTAATAAGTCCAAATGTTTTTTAGACCTTAAACCTCAAGAACTCAACCGTTTTATTTCCTGTTGATTATGTAATTTTTTAATGTTAATTGACTGTCTTAGTGTATTAATTAATTGTTTAGCTTCTTGTTATCATATACACTTGTTTTTTTTCTACTTCTATTTGGTCATTTGATTTTTAAATGGACCACAATGGAAATAATTGTTTAATGTATTTACAATTATATTGTGTACTTACATTGAACTTAAAATCATTCACCACACTCACATTTTTAATATAAAGATGACTTAGCACCCCCTGCTGGAATGGCGTGAGTCCAGAGAGTAGTTAGCAGCATGCACAGCTGCTGTGAACAGGTGGTTTTAATTTCACAAACACAGACAGTGGCTGAAGACATTAAAACCACTAAACATTTCACTCATGGTACCAACATGAAACTTAAATCACTCATGGTAACAGCAACATGAGACTTATCTAAATTGACTAAACCAATTGAGCTATAAAAACACAATAAATCAATATCAATAACACTGTTAAACGAATATAAACCACAAAAACATTTAAAACCTCAAAACCCCAAAATCCCATGGTACATTGCAGCACAGCATCCATTGTTTATTGGTTAGCTAAAATTAATTTCTCCAAATATTTTTTTCCTATCAACTTTCCGTTTTCACAGCGTTTATCCTTGACACAAAATACATAAGCGTGCCAAACGGCAAATATCAAGATCACGGGTTAGTACTCAGAAACAAAGGCAAGGAATTAGGATCAAGGTCATGATTAGGAACAAAGGTGAATGTTCAACATTCCATGATCGTCTGTCTATAAGTGTAGTTTGGACAAGACCCAGAAAGGTTAAATTTGGACCAGATCCAGATAATATTCTGGTGGACAAACATGAATTTTCAGGCAGGGGTAGTCCAGTATTTGGGTAAAGTCATGCCTGACATTTGGGGTACCCCTCAAACAACATACCTTAGTGCTTGGCAAATGCATTTTCCAGTCAGGTATGATCAGGTAGCATGCACTAGTACCATGCATTGGCATATCTATCACACCTTGGATAAACCTTGGATCATGGATGGCAACCACCCAGGTAGACAACTGCTCCATCCCCACCTCATGAAAACAGCCATTTATGTGGTAAAACCAAGTGAAACATTGGCATCCCCTTGGCCTTCTCCATCTGCCCGGGTCCTCAACAAGTGCTATTCCTCATGTGATCATTTCACATATACTAAAGTCATTCTAGTAGTAGTCAAGGATCATCCAAAGAGAACTAGTACCAAAGATATATAGGTCATTGATTAGAGTCACCATGCAGTAAGACAGGATAGGGGTGATTCTAGCTTCAAGTGAAGGGGAGCTTGGGAGAGGGGGTGGGGGCTGTGACTTGGTAGGGCGTGCATCCCCCTGGAAATTTTTTAAAATGTATAGCCTTTTTCCTGCATTCTAAGACTACCTGGGAAGGTAAATTCTGTTGGGTAATTGTTTTAATACAAATATATTATATAGATATTATATTATCTTTGATCAGTGGCTCAGGGGTGGGGTGGGGTGATACAACCCTATCAACTCCCCTCTAGATCCGCCACTGCAGGAAGCACCAGTACCCAAAACACTTGGTCTTCTCCTGTAGAAGTACACCTCAGCATGGTGTCCTCCGCTCCATAAGCCCTTCCCAGGCATCTCGCAAACTCAAAGATGAGATAAAATCCAGTACTTTCATTGTACTGTGTTTTTCAGGTGTCTTCATGATGAGCAGGTCTATTCTGTAATCCCTTTAGAGAAGATCTGTAGCTATCCCAGCCTCTTGTATACCCTTTGGCAGTAGCCTGTGAAGTTTGTAAGTTAAGTTTACATCTCCTCCCCGATAGGCTTGACTTCTGCCAGACAGTCTTGGGGTAGTTAAGGGGTGCGGTGTTGTGGGGAGGGTTTGATGTGCGATTATGCAGTGGGGGAAAAAAAATGATACAATCAAAAATTCTGCAGCAATCCCACAGGAATGCAAAACTCAAAGTATTGGACTGTGGCTTGCAGCCTTTTCCTCACTTCCTGAATTAATTATTGCTGCTATGGTTTTGTTGGGTTATTGTAATGCTGTTGTTCCCAAAAAGTACAATGTATTGGTTTCAGTGCTTAAGGTGTTTCAGCCCTGATGATTGGGAAACTGTATCAGGCTGTATTCCTGATGAGTGAATCCCTTAAGATTGTGAAAACTGCAGGCTTAGTTAAGGAGCTATCACAGGGCAAGAAATACGGGGGACGAGAGAGCGCGTGAGAGAGAGTTAGATGTACTTTGAAGCGAGAGCAAAACAAACCAGACTGCTGCTATAAAATTGCTGAAATGCATCACTATTAAGCTCCCTGCTGCTTTGTTTAAACAACTCAACGTATCACAAAGACGCCAAATTCACCTCAAGGTGGCAAAAGCATCGCCAAGACAAAACCCCGCCCTTTTTTGTATGTTTACATTTTCATGTGCGGCATCTGTCAAAATACATATGCTCCCCGAAGCATTCCCAGACACCTCCATCCAAGGACGAATCAATTAGTAGTGAAAGACGGGCAGATGGTTTTAAAGGACGGCAGCGGTGGTGCCTCAGGTGAACGGTATCGGATGGTGATGAGCAACTGTCAAGTAGAATACTCATCTGAGTGATTCCCGTGTGTCGTATATCTCCCCGAGAGGCACGCGATCAGATGCCTATGCTTCCACAAAAAAGGGTCGCACTATAAGATCGAGAGGGAGAAAAGTGTGAATATTTCATATATGTATCATCAAACGGAATCAGAGATTAGAATAGCTACAAATTTAGCCCGAGTGATGCTAAAGAGGCCGTATAGGAAACGCAACTGAATTTCTGTACATCCAAGGCAAAAACAGAGATCTGAACTAATCCAAAAAGGTAAAAAAAAAAAACAACAACAATAAAAACTTGCTTTTAAAGCAGTAGTCTCAAATGTAAATTATCCAGCAGCCACTGGCAAGTTTCTGCCCTCCAGGGGGAGCTGCGCGAGCATGCTATGCAAAATCAAACTTGTATCAGAGTTATGCTTTTAACAATGCAATGTTTCAACCTCACAAGTCAGATATATTTCAGACAACTAAGACAAAACAATACAGACACTCATGTTCAATCTACAATTTAAATCTACAGTGCAGGATAACATGTCCCAAGCTAGTTACTCACTATACACCCACCTAATGCTAATTAGCACTTAGCTAATATTAAAGCAATGTCAAAGTAGTTCTGAATTCGATTAGCCACGCACACTAATTAGCCCTTACTTTACAGTTTACTGAAATAGTATTTGCTATGTTATTGATAAGTCATTCAACACTAATGAGCACTTAGTTAGCATGTCAATCTATAATCAAAGCTACAGTGCGGGGCACCAAGTCACAAGTTCTCACTATATACACTCCAGCTAATGCTAATTAGCCCTGAGCTAATATATCGAGGGGCAATTGACAGGTTTTGAGCCTGACCCAGAAAAAGTAGGGTGTTTGTAGCAAATGATGGAAAACTAATAAACTAATAGCACTTATAGTTAACATGTGAGTAAAATAATGTAAATTTAATTAGTCGCTCAAGGCAGCAGTTACCATCTATTTAACATGAGTGAAATAATTGTGAATTTGATTAGTCACATCAAATTGTGTTTTAATTCATTCCAAAATAAATGTTGATCAATGCAGGATCTGCTAACTGAGCAAAAACATGGGAGTAAATAATCTGCTTTGGTGCTTTTCATGACTATGACTTCAATTAGCTCCTCAAGCTAATGCTAATTACCACTTAGTTTGTAAGGAACAGTAGCCTAATGGCCACCAGTACTGTGATTAGCCACAAGCATGCAAACAACTGGCATCCTTTGGGCTAACCTCAACAAGTCCAGACATGTCCCACTGTGCCAACATCCTTTTTAATACTAATACGTAAAAGAATACCTGCAAATTACTATGTTATAAGATGCCAACATGGTCAAAAATAGGAGGTTCACTGGTCCTAGGCTATCAGAATCCCACATTTCAGAGCTGAATGTGCAGTAGTTTTTATGGCGTTACTGGCAGAAATTTTGCAGACCCACTCACTCGCGGACCCAGTGACCGTTACGCCTATGAACTGCCCTGTTAGCCACACGGAATAATATTAGTTGTTATCTAATCCTTTACTACAGTGATTAGACCACAACTACTTTCACGAAGTACTAATTAAATTAATATTTAGTGAAAGAATTAGTGATAGCTCTGTCAAACTACCTGTAGTTACCACTTAGCTAACTTCTGAACACAAACTGATTTGATATGAAAGATATAAAATACCTTTCAGAAAGAACTGGGAAATAATAATAACAATTTTAAAAAGGAAATAGTAATGAACTGTACAAGAATGCGCCTTTTCTTGCCGTGAAGGAAAATTCATGCAGAACTAAAATAAAATCCTACCATAATCGCTAGTGTGACATTGCTGAATTGGCAAAACTAATCTTACTGCTGATCCTGTGTAAAGCAACAATACATCAAAGTGCCTAATTAGGCTGATTTCCAAGCGTCTTTCATTTTACCTTCCGACTGATGAGATAACGCGCTAACTGAATTAGGCTAGCTGCTTATCTACACTGCTGTTTGAGGATGGAGGAAGCAACTACAAAGGCGGCCATTTTTGAGAACCTTCAGTGAGATAGAGAACCTGGAAATGGAGAGAAAAGCCAGTCATTTCAAAAGGGCCGTTGTTTCTTATTCAGCCCTAATTAAAACAGACAAAGGCAAGAGGACACCGCACACAGTTGGCAGTGTGTGGAGACAAAGCAGTAAAGATAGGAAATCATTAATTATGAGACACAAAGGCAACAACAGTAGCAGGGAAGGATGAAAAACAAAAGATTTGTTATGATTTCAATACACAAATCCAATGACTATTTAAAAAAAAAAAAAACATACACGGAAGGTTAGCTCATGTTTTAGGAAATTACCAACACGTTAGATGGTGTGTAGTACAATTAACTTGTCATGAATGAGGAAACTGGTTATCTACAGAGACCAAAACTGTCTTTATACCAGGATTGTAAAGGTGTTTATTTCTGCTGTAAAGTTGGACATTTTAACATGGGACCTGTGGCAATTCACTCATGTTTGGTGCCTGCCTCAAGTGGCCAGTCAAGGAACTGCAGGTTCTGGCACTTCCATGTAGGCTTCATTTTCCGCACCAGAGGTTGCCTCTTGGATAGTTCACACATTAGCTTAACATTTATACTTCCTATTGAATGTTTTCATATTGGATTTCATTGTGAATCCCTGTAATTAGTTGTTCTTTTGGTACTTCAGCTAAGCGCTACACACCAACTGAAGCTGACAAGCAGCCGCATCCATTAATGGAAATAGAGTCTGCGTAACTGGCAAAAGAAAAAAAACACTTACTAATTGAGATTTATGGCTCCAAATGCCAATCAGATAAAGTGATTAAGTCCTAGCTTGTCCACATCTTTAAATCACCACTTCCTCTCCCAGCAAATCATCCTCTGATGTGTCATCATTTCATTATTAATCCTTCTTTGTTTTGGAACAGTGTTGTTCCCACGCGCAGACTTGGTGCAATTAGAAGGGGTAATTATTTCTCTGTGGAGCTCGTAAACCAATCTATACCCGTAATTCTGTCTTCAGTGGATTTGAAATGTATCTCAGTAGCATGTTTGCACACTTACTCGAAGGAAAAATGAAAAACTTAAGTATGCAGTTATCCATAAATATTCAGACATCAACATTTTTTCTTATTTAAGGACCATTGGTTTCACATCTAGTTTTGGAAATGCACTTTTTTTTTGTATTTGTTTAAAGAGTTAAGTACTTGGGCAACTGGATGAACTTTGTTACAGTCAGGTGCGTGTTATCCATTGTTTTATAAAGAGATAAAGGTTGAGAGGTACGTTTTTATTTGTCAGTATGATGCCTAACTGCCACCGCCAGTAGAGCAAGTCATCATTTCATTTGTGTGTGTGTGTGTGGTGGGGTCGGATCTACAATGGAGTTAGTATGTTGGGTATGAGCCAAGGCCCAAAATGGCCCTGTCCTTCAAGGTCCCTGGTGCAGTTGCCAACAGGTTTGGCATGTATATGAAGGTTAAACCCGGAATTGACGTTAAAAGATTTTTTTTTTCAGCAAAGGTCAAGGCCATTGGGGTCAAAATTGTGAATTTCAATCCAGTATCCACAAACCTTGACACACATATGGAGGTGTATTCTGGAATTGTCCAGACTCCTCCTTACTCTGCGGGAGGAGGAGTAACAGGAAGACAGAGGATGGGAATGAGAGGAACAGTAGTAGCCAGCAAACCAGTATTGATCAGCATATCTGGTATTTACATTTGAGTATTTATATTTATATTTGCAAACTGTTTTTTTTTTCTTTTTTACTTTCTCTTTTCATACTCTGTGTGCTTCTTACCCTCTGTGCTGCTATACAATGCTGCTGGAACCTCAATTTCCCTGAGGTTGTCTTCCCAAGGGATCAAAGTTCTATCTAATCTAATCTAAAACTTTATAAAAGTCCAACTTCGGGTCAAGGCCATAGATCAAATTTGTAGTTTCTCATTCCAGTATGCAGAAGACATGACACGCATGGGTGATTCTTTAACTACGGGCACTATTGGCCTTGTAAATGTAATTTCCACCACACCATTGCCTTACAATATAAAGCACCTTGGGGCAACTGTTTGTTGTGATTTGGCGCTATATACATGTGCTCTGATGTCACTGTTTATCTCCATAGAAACTACCCAAACAATTTTTCATACAAACTGTTTAGGGACGTTACAGTGTTGTGGTGGAAATTACGGCAATAGTGTGGGACAACTACATTTTGTTTAAAAAATCACAACAGTTGTATGACATTGAATACCCCAATTATGTTTTGATTATGTCACTGATATTTTATTCAGAGATATTTTAAAACATTAGAAAAACGTTTTTTTACCATTCATTTTATCATTGAAGATCAAAAGTCTGGATGTGGGACAAGCACAAAACAGCAATATTTGCATATAATGATGCTGAAAAAAGGTGAAAAATTCATCATAGACTACTAGAACAAATTTCTTAAAACAATTTCATTGTAAAGATAACTATAAAAGTGTGAAATTTCCCCTTTTTTTCTGTTTTTCATACAATATGATCAAAGGACATAATAAGTGCCCATAGTCTAAGAATCACCCGCATATGGAGGTGGTTTCTGGAATTGCCCAGCAAGGTCAAATTTGCCAAATGTCTATCACAAGGTCAAACCTGCATATCTGTTTGTGGTCCCACTTCTGACCAAGTCCTTTTGCTGAATCCTACCAAACCTGATATGCCAATGAAGGTTGACCCCCAAACTGTCATTCTTCATTTCAGCAAAATCCATGGAACTTGACTTTGACCCAATTTGGACCAGATGTGGCACACATTTAGGTAGAGTCCAGAATTGCCCTGGCAGGGTCAGCAACAGGTCAGTCACCTGGATGAAGGTCAAGGTTACTGGTGCCATCTTTACATATGTCCACGGGTATTATTACCTCATGCTGAATATGTTGCTTCCAATTAACTAAGTCAATCAACAGACCATATTGAGCGTTTTTATCAAGAAGTCGAAATTACAATCTTGAATCACAAATGACCGATATACGAGTATGTATATATATATATATATATATATATATATATATATATATTATAGATTATATATATATATATATATATATATATATACACAACACACACACACACACACACACACTTCACAACCAATTTGACAGCTGGGCAATTCTAAGATAGGGGAATTACAACTATAAAATCTGACCATATTTGATCTTACCATTAAATAACAACTAATTGTAATTCCATTATTATCGAACTGACCAGGTGAAAATGTGACAAAACGTGTCCTTTTATAATCGTAGTGAAAGTGCTGAATTAAAACAGACAAAATCATTATTTGGCTTTTTACATATTTTAAAATTTTGGGATTTGATTGAATACATCATAATGCAAACTATATTTAAAGAAAAAAAAGCTTTTACCACAACATGTCCAGGACCTGTTTAAAATGAGGGAGTCCAGTTACAATTTGCAAGGAACATTATTATTTGAGAAATCAAAAATTCAAAGTACTGTAAAAAGTCATTGTGTTTGTGTTAAATGTGTTAATATTTGGAATAAGTGTCCTGATAGCATTAAATTATTTGGTTACTTAGTTGGCTTTAAAAGGTTCTATAAAAAAAAATAATTAATTACTTGTTATAGCATGATGAATTAGGTTTATTTGATTTTCTTTTATTTTTGGTCCACTGTTTGCATGTTTGTGTTTTGAAATTTTAGTTTAGTGATTAATTTATATTTTGCATTTGTTATCATGGTTATATGTATATTTTGATATACATATATATACATTTTTATTTTTTGGGTTGTTTATATGCTTTGTTTCTGCCTACACCCTTTTGGGCACATGGATACATTGTTAAATTGTTTTCTTGATGAGGTTTCCTTGTTATTTTGAGTGTGTGTGCCGAATAAATAAATCCATTCATTCAAAACAATGAACTCTGGGTAAATTACAGTATGACAGGAAACTACCATCATACGGCATACGTGAATCCGCTGCAGTGTGTTTTTATTGGACACCATTTCAGTATAGTGACAGTCGTTCCCCGTTTAATATCCCTGTCAAATAATAAGTATCATAAAAAAACATCTCATACCAGTTGCATCGCTGAAGATACAAGACATCGTTCTAGCAACGGAATGTTAATTCAACTTCTCAACTTTCGAGAACGTCAGCACATTTAGCCCAACCAGCTCACGGTTACAATGGAATGTTCTACTGGATGATGAATTCATTTTACATTTTTGGTCATTAACCTCTTAATGAATGAGTCCGACAAAGTGGAAGTGATTTACGAGATGCATAGGTGTTGATTTCACTTCTGTTTCCCAGAGAGAGTTAGCGACCTCTCCGTGGGTGACCTTGACAGCCATGTTTGTTCAGAGGTTACGGCTGACAGTCCCTAAAACCTATCCGCCGTTCTCCGACGACGGAGAGATTATGCTTTCAAAATGCAGACCGCCGAGTATGTCAGAGTCTGTTATTTTACTTTGTTAGCCCTCTTCTTCTCCCAGCATGCCTCTGTGAGCCGTTTGCTTCCTTAAAGTGGCGGTGATGTGAGCGACAGGCTGTGTTCTGCTTACATAAGCTGTCAGCGGCGAGGATTCTCCTCGTCCCAGATCAAAGCCGGGCCTGTCAGAGCAGCTGAAGTGTCCTTAATACAGGCTGGTCCGCCGCCGCTTTGTGACTCAGGAACAAAGAAAGACGTTTTTAAACTGTCAGCAGGGATGGGCTCCGGAGTCTATAGTTTTTGGATGTTTTGCTTAAACAGGCTAAATACTTGAGCTATTCTGCACAGACTGTCAATAACATGCTATAGAAAAATGGCAGCGTTGACTCGAGCATAATTATTAAATCCAAAGTCCAACGATTATAATTCAATGAAATATGACATCTAATATATGATACTGACAACTACAACTCTGTAATTCCGATAAAATCAGTGGTGCGCACAGCTACACTGGAAGTTAGCTTCGCTAACCGCTAATCCAGTAGCTGAAAAGTTTTGATAACACTAAACTGATAACTGCTAGAAAACTTATTATTATTAACACCTACTGGGGCTTCCCTTGAGGTTAAAGTTACTTTACGTGAAATTGGATTAAAAAAAAAATACATTGCATTGATTTATGCCTACTTTATTGCCCACTTTATTCATCGCATACCTCCATCATGATGTTATGTTGGTTGATTGCGTGGGACAAAAATTAATCCAAGATGGCGGAATATGCTCCCAGACATTGGTATTTCTAAATAAATATAATGCAATTCAGTTTGTTTTCAGATGTTTTTGTAACTAGATAATACCTCTGAGGTGATTTACAAGATACCTTACTGAGATGTTAGCAAGCTAAGCTAAACAGCGATACAGGACTCAAATGAATCAAAACTTGGTTCAGTCAGGCCGTCAATTGGAGGTCAAACGGAGGAAATGCTCACAGTGAACAGATGTCTTTGTTTGATGACGCGTAAGGTTGTATTGCTTGTTGGTGCAAGTGATTCTAGCCCATGGTTGATTATCCTTGGACGCTAAGAATTAAATTAATTCATTCATGAAAGTGGTGCGGAATCTTGCGTGCCAATGATTAACACGTTGTAAACTGTCCCTGAACTGTGTTCAGCTGCGTGCCAGTGCGCAAATGAAGATTTTGACATGGTCAAAATTCCTGGCATGCATAAAATTCCGTGCTACTTGCGTGACCTAGCCGTGAAAATGCACACCTGACAGACGGACAAATAAATAAATAAACGCCAATGATTTTATCACGTCCTTGACGGATGAAATAAGCATATTGATCTCAATCGGACCTAAGTGGCAATCAGGAAACATCTGGACTTCCCCACCTCGCTCTTATGTACTTCAACAATTAGCATGGTTCCATGCAGAATAGAGCGCTTGCACGTTAGCTTAATGCTAGGGATTAGCTCTCTCAGGTGAACCCTCAATGCTGTTTGCATTCTTCGATAAAAGATTAAATTTCCCACAAGTTTCCATCAAGTTGTCAATAAATAATGCCACGGGTCTAAAAATGAACATACAGAATATTTATGGTCAGGGGATTGGAGTCAAATTCATTAAATCACCAGAATTATGCGCTCAACCGAGGGCGTCATGCTCGCTTGTTTTTCCTCCCTCCATCTTCGCCAAGGACAGTATGAATCAATTTTGTGAGTTAGATAATCATGAGTTTTCCCCAATTATATCCTTTTCTCCGTGTTCCACCATTAGCCGACCTCGTTAGCCCTCCGCGATGCTATCGGTGATTGATCACAATCATCAGCCTCATATCCCGTCTCGCATCCTCCACCCGGAACATCAAACGCACTAAGCCTGATAAACATCGCTGATATACTCTCACGTATTGATTACGGCGACTTGGGCCGTCGCCAGGAAACCTAGGCATTAGTAGTTTTGCATTTTACTCATTGACATAATTTAGGAGATGCACAGCCGACGGAGATGGAACATATGTGCAAGTAATTATCTTCATGCGTCGTTGGTTTTTACCTGGGTGGGAGTTGGAGATGTAAACAGATTGAGACACAATGGAGTCTCAGTGTCTCAGAGTTTAGCGCATCGCATTATTAAACTTCAGTATGTGTTTGTGTGTATATCGCATGTTTGCAATACCTCCCATGTTTACACTTTAACCTGTCCATCACGTGACATTTACAGAGAGCAAAAGGCTTTAATTAACGGTGATGATCCATGTCGCCATGGGAACAGATGCGAAAGGGGTGTTACTGATGTGTGGTCCCGCTTTGACAGGTTTTGAGAATTACCCAGTGTGAAGCGTTTCACACACACACGACAGATATACATTATACCGCCCGTCAATTTGCATCGCTTATCCGGAGCTTTACAGCCTTCCACGTGTGTCCGAGCAGATCAATAGGTGCTCATTGTAAAATGAAGGATTCTGGGAACCACCAGGACAAAGGACAGCCACGCTGTTATTTTCACAAACAGGCTTGTGTCGTGACTCATGAATGAACGATTAATACCGGAAAATATTAATAAGCCGCTTGATTAACAAGAAGGCACATTGATAAGTTAAAAGAAAACCCAACATCAAGGGCCCTATCTTGGCAGTCTAAAGCGCACGGGCTCAAACTGCTTTGTGCTAATGTATTTGGGGCATATCCAACTTCACTTTGCTATTTACACGGTGCGTAATGAGAGTAAATCAACAGTGGTGGGAACAGCTAACCTAAAATTATCTTAGAAAAAACGCTAAGCTGCTAACCTGTTACAATATTTAGCGGAAGCTACTGCTAACTTATATGAATTTAGCTTTGACTTTTTTCTCCATTTGTTTTTGGCTCTAAACACCTGAAAAAACAGGCTTGAAGAGCTGAAATATTAATATATTTTAGTGTACACATGGAGTTCCCAAAAAGGTTTAGCATGCTAAGATCAGATGATGATCAACATAATTGAATGAATAAATGGTAACTTTCTATTCAACATGCAGTTTGTTCACAGGACAGAAAGTGTTGAACAAATAGAGATATAAAGAAATAACATGATGTGGAAAATGATTTTAAAAGGGCATATCTCACTCCAGTCAAACACTGTCTTTAAAAAATGATATACCAGATTATAAATCATTACTTCCAGCTCTTTAACTTGTACAAGTCCTGATAAGCTGATAAAAGTAAAATAAACCAGAGTGCATCTGAAAACGCACAACAGATTGACAGTCATTTTGATCCATAATCATGATGCAACATCAGGCACTGATTACCTGTCTGAAAGTCACTCCAATGGAGGGCTTCAAGGGGCGTACCCTACATGATGTCATCAAAGTCCACATTCCTCACAGCTTTATGTTCTGAGTGTTTATCAGTAGTACTGTACGTGAAATTCCCCATGTTTCTCACTTAATTTCTCAGTGCACATGGAACCAAATATAAAATGCAATACGTTAATGTTTTCAAATTCATTATTTATTCTGAATAGATTGACTCATTTGACATTTACTAGTGATACTTTAATAATCTAATTAATGCATTTACCTTGGCATGACTTTCTGCTATTCCTTCACACAATGTGTCAACTTCACTTACTACTGTAAGCAACAGGTTTGTCGTCATGTTCCACAGCAGCCCTGCGCTCAAGGTTCTTGAAATGGAGCAATATCTCCCTCTGGTGGACATTTGCCTCAGAGATATGAATACAGGTAGAATAGAATTTTGTCAAGATATTTACTGTTATAAGCTCCATCAGGAGCCAACATATGGGAGTGGATCAGATGTTTGCCTGGTGGATGCCCTCCAGGACCCAGGGTGGTTCCTTGTGTAACCGATGTGGTAATGCACAAATAGAAGTGGTGGTTGATCCAACTTGAGATAATTAAAAATGATCATGCAAATGTACCTGAAGCTTACATCTCCACTAAATTCACTGAAATGCCTTCTGGAGATGTTCTGCTCCACAATCAAGCAAAGAAACAAGAAATGGGTCTGAAAACATTACCTCTTTGGCGTATGCAATTAGCAGTGAACAACAAAAGCAATCCACAGTGGAGCTAAGTCAATATCTTTAAATTACTTTCCTATTTAAATTGCTAGCAAATAATGTAAATGCATTGTAAAAGGCATAAATTAGGTGAGATTATATCATTAGGTTTCTCTGGAACTGCTTTCTCCTTTTGCAAACTCGTTTTCGACTGTGGAATGAGCCGCAACAAAAAGGTATTTTACCCAACTAAAAGAACACTCACAAAGCACATACTATTAATAATGGCCAACTATTACTTTTACCGCCAAACAAAAGAAGACGACCATCACAACGCTCCCGTTTTATCCCCATCATACCTTCGCAATATCGTAAGAAGAACCCAAGAGTCCTCTTGCAATGTCTTTTTCAAATCTGTCAACATTGGTTTGCAATGTTTGTTAGTTTCTTTCATTTTGAAAGCCCAAGTCGGATGCGGCACAAAGGCCACCATTGCTTGTTACTAAATATCATCATAACATAAACCATATTGGCACAAATATAAGATGACATTTTTTCCTCAAAATCCAAGCCAGTTTTACGTGTTTTTTTTCATGATACCGTCACAAAACGCATCACAAAAATGTCAGTAAAGTTTAGTTTACTATTTTGAACCCTATCCCTAACCATCACCCCCCCCCCCCAAAAAAAAATCCCTGTCACAAACAAATACATTTATTTACAGAAAGGCATTGATTCGTGTGTGTATGTGTGTGTGTGGTGGGTGTGGCATCACGATAGTGACTCCCTCTCGTGATGTTGATCTGCTATATGGGTGATTCTTTAACTACGGGCACTATTGGCCTTGTAAATGTAATTTCCACCACACCATTGCCTTACAATATAAAGCACCTTGGGGCAACTGTTTGTTGTGATTTGGCGCTATATACATGTGCTCTGATGTCACTGTTTATCTCCATAGAAACTACCCAAACAATCTTTCATACAAACTGTTTAAAGGGACATTACAGTGTTGTGGTGGAAATTACAGCAATAGTGTGGGAAAACTACATTTTGTTTAAAAAATCACAACAGTTGTATGACATTGAATACCCCAATTATATTTTGATTATGTCACTGATATTTTATTCAGAGATATTTTAAAACATTAGAAAAAACGTTTTTTTTTACCATTCATTTTTATCATTGAAGATCAAAAGTCTGGATGTGGGACAAGCACAAAACGGCAATATTTGCATATAATGATGCTGAAAAAAGGTGAAAAAGTTATCATAGACTACTAGAACAAATTTCTTAAAACACTTTCATTGTAAAGATAACTATAAAAGTGTGAAATTTCCCCTTTTTTCTGTTTTTCATACAATATGATCAAAGGACATAATAAATGCCCGTAGTCTAAGAATCACCCATATGTGATGTAAAGTAAAAATCATCCAACTGCCCAATCCTAAATACCATCACCAATAACTACTAACATGCACCAACAGGTCCGTTTCCATTGCCGGTGTCGCCGACTGAATTGAATGGTCCCCCTAAAAACTGGTCCTGCCTGATGACGCGGTTCATGATTAACACCTCGTTTCTGCTTCAAACTGCACTCAGCGACAGATATCTGAAGCTTTTGTACAACAATCATTTCCACATAAATTCAACATTATTTCATCATAAAAGGCGGCGGAAGCGATCAGAGCGCTGCTAGCTGATGCGTTCACTGCGCGTCGGTCATTTCAAAGCATCACGGAATTTCGTCGAGTTTCTGCTTAAAACTGACTTTAGAATGATTTAAGAGGTTTTACTTTGTCATCTGATGGTTAATAATCCCATTAATCTGAATTGATTTGAATGCTTTGTGTGAAGAGACTCCGTCTCAGACGTGCTGCTGTGGTCTGAAATGACGCACGCGCAGATGTAAAAGGTGGACCATTTTTTTTTTGTTTTAGGGGCAGACGGTTGGGTCTGCGAACTCAACCTGCTTCCCAGACATCACAAACATGTTGCAGGATCAGCCCCTTAATTGGCCTTCTCGGGTATTGGCGCCACTATTGCGCTGAAGACCTTGTAACATTTCCGGTCTCAAGGTAGATTGAGGACATCAACCGTGGCCTGTCCATCCCTCATCGGTCCGTCTGTCGCCTCTTCTATCTGGTTTTACTCGTCAGGCTTTGTGCTCATTGTTGCCATCTTCTCCCGCGAGTTACTGGCCAATCAGCGTCGAGCCCCGCCTAATGGGCTTTGAGGGCCACTCAGATGTACCTACCCTGGGAGCAGGGGCTTTCAGGACCTAGGAATACTTTAAGCTACTTATGGGCGCATTTACAAATGTATATATGGCACAATAGAGCAAGCCGACAGACACAATCAACTGATTCTCTCTCATCCAGGCAACACACACACACACACACACACACACACACACACACACACACGGATGCACAAATATATGCAGACAATAGCCTACAACTCCCCTCCAGCCTGGCAGGTAATTGCTGTCTGTGGGGGGACAGGTGCTTTGACAATAGAGCGCCACTGTCCAAGCCGACTCTATTCACAGCCACTGTAATTACCTAATTGAAAATCTCACAGAGGAGAAAAAAGATGGGAGCGAGGGAGAAGAATGTGGTTAAAAAATTCGAGGAGAAAGAGAAAGATAAGCATCAGGCTGCTGGGGAGAACAAAATGACACTATACGCACACACACACGTGCATGCTTAAATCTAATTTCTTTGCACAACTACGGCCTCATGCACACTGCAAGTATTTATTTTCTAAATCCGATCGCTCGGGGGGTAAATACTGTCATGCTGCGACTGAGCGACGGAGTGAAGGAGGAGCGAGCGGTGAATAGGAGATCCTTTTGTCATTGCATTGGGGACACAGAAGCAAAAAGAGGAGTGTGTGTGTGTGTGTGGGGGGGGGGGGGGTATGCTGGGACATAAAAGCAGCGGGGTGACTCATTTCATGTACCAACCTCTCTATCTCTGCACCCCTCTACCGCGTTTCCGTACAGAGGTGCAGGTGTCTGTGCAGCACCAATGCAAATGGACAGCTTTTATTTTGGTGTGTGTGTGCAGAAAAGGGGGGGGGGGGGGGGTCCTCATTATGCAGGTTTTTTTAATGTACATTTTACCAGTAAATGTAGTTTGGATTTGCCTGAAAGTCCCACAAACATATGACCACGCATGAGAACTACATGTGCGATCATCTAGACAAACCTCAAACAGCTGGTTTTACACTTCTGTGACATATGTCACAGAAGTGTAAAACATTGGCTGTGGGAAAAAAGCTCAAAACACCTTTTTTTTTATAGGAGAGTGGGCGGGGCAAGTAGCAGCTTGATTCTGTTTTGAAGCAACAGACTGTCTCTTTGATAGTACACTAAAAAGGATATGATGTCATTGTAGCTTTTTTTTTCTTGAATTTGCTTCCACTTCTTGAATTTGCTTCCACTTAGCATAATGAAGTTGCAAATTCAACTGAATTACATGAGTTATCACACAAACTCATATTAGTGAGAATGAAAATTTAATCGCCAATTTAACTTTACAGTGTAAGCTTTTGCACTGAACAAAATTTATTTTGAAGTGAGTTATTCATGTTTTTAAGTACAGCCAAGTACAGTGTAATTATAATAAGATAATTTTGCGTATAAATTTCAGAGATGACAGCTTTGTGAGAAATGCCAGATTTGTAGATGTGGCTACATAGCTATTTGGGTGATTCTTAGACTACGGGCACTTATTATGTCCTTTGATCATATTGTATGAAAAACAGAAAAAAGGGGAATTTCACACTTTTATAGTTATCTTTACAATGAAAGTGTTTTCAGAAATTTGTTCTAGTAGTCTATGATGACTTTTTCCACCTTTTTTCAGCATCATTATATGCAAATATTGCTGTTTTGTGCTTGTCCCAACATCCAGACTTTTGATCTTCAATGATAAAAATGAATGGTAAAAAAACATTTTTTCTAATGTTTTAAAATATCTCTGAATAAAATATCAGTGACATAATCAAAACTAAGTGGGGTATTCAATGTCATACAACTGTTGTGATTTTTAAACAAAATGTAGTTGTCCCACACTATTGCCATAATTTCCACCACAACACTGTAATGTCCCTTTAAACAGGTTTGTATGAAAGATTGTTTGGGTAGTTTCTATGGAGATAAACAGTGACATCAGAGCACATGTATATAGCGCCAAATCACAACAAACAGTTGCCCCAAGGTGCTTTATATTGTAAGGCCATGGTGTGGTGGAAATTACATTTACAAGGCCAATAGTGCCTGTAGTTAAAGAATCACCCATTATGTTTGAAAATCATATTCGGGTGATTCTTAGGACTACGGGCACTTATTATGTCCTTTGATCATATTGTAGAAAAACAGAAAAAAGGGGAAATTTCACACTTTTATAGTTATCTTTACAATGAAAGTGTTTTAAGAAATTTGTTCTAGTAGTCTATGATGACTTTTCACCTTTTTTCAGCATCATTATATGCAAATATTGCCGTTTTGTGCTTGTCCCACATCCAGACTTTTGATCTTCAATGATAAAAAATGAATGGTAAAAAACGTTTTTTCTAATGTTTTAAAATATCTCTGAATAAAATATCAGTGAAATAATCAAAACATAATTGGGGTATTCAATGTCTACAACTGTTGTGATTTTTTTAAACAAAATGTAGTTGTCCCACACTATTGCCGTAATTTCCAACCACAACACTGTAATGTCCCTAAACAGTTTGTATGAAAGATTGTTTGGGTAGTTTCTATGGAGATAAACAGTGACATCAGAGAACATGTAGTGCCAAATCACAACAAACAGTTGCCCCAAGGCGCTTTATATTGTAAGGCAATGGTGTGGTGGAAATTACAATTACAAGGCCAATAGTGCCCGCAGTTAAAGAATCACCCATTCACATGATAGTTAGCATAACTTCACATACTCAAGCTAGCATGAATTGCACTTTAGGATACCAGTCAGTGATAGTTATGGTTAATGCAAGTCATTGTTGATGCTAATGGTTAGTGACACAGCTAGCACCAAGATGCGATTAGCATCAATCACAGTTAACTCAGTTTGTGATTAGCACTACCACAGATGCAATGCTAACGCATGACAGCATTTGCTAATGGTGTTAGCATTTGCTTATTTACTTAGCATTAGTTTAGCATTTTCATTAATGTAGTTACATCCAAGAAACATTACTATGCCATCAAATACTTCTGATTTTAGGGTCCCATGATCCTGAAATGCACATCTGGAATGATTGCTAACATGGTGTCAAATGGAGATTCACTGTTTCCTCACAGTTATTGGGAAATTAAGCACCTTCTGGAATGGGAATATCAATGGCACGTAACGTGGGTGTGATTCATCCTGAGATTTGATTAAAAAATATATATACGTATAAAACAAAGTATCTATCTATATATACACATATATGTTCTGAATGCCTTCAGTGATGCCATTTTCATGTTGTGAAAACTGGCGAGTCGAACAGGAACCACTCCAAGAGATCAGGGGATCATGGGACCCTTAAAGATTCTTTACAATGACAACGTAACAATGTCTAATATAAGTAGTTGTACTAGCCACATTTACAAGTCTGGTAATCCCCCAAAAAACTCAAATGTTCAGGAGTCCTATAGGAATTTTATAGGAATCCTATAGATTTCTACAGGAAAACAGAATTTTCAGCTAGAAATCCTAGAAAAATTCGATATTCCTTTTAACAATTATCCCAAAGGACTTCTACAAATCTTAGAGGAATCCTATAGTATGTTATGTTCCTATAGGACTTTTTAAATAGGGATGATATGACCCCTTTAGATTTTCCTATCACATGCTTGTTGCTTGCACTTTCCACACAGTTGGTGCAATTTTTTTTTTTTTTTTTTTTTGGTAAATTTTTGTTTGCAAATTCATCACTTTTAATTATTTTCAAATCCCACTGTTCTTATTTTGGCACAGCGCACCAAGCATCAACTATCAAAAGATGCTGCTTGATGGTGCGATTGTCTTCGTGGTACAGTAGCCGCCGTGTGACGGCTGCCTGCAGTCTGCCACAAAGGAAGGCACTCGTATCCTGAGGCTACCATTTCTCAGGTAGGCCTTCTTAGAACTTCTGCAAAAACACTCAACAACAAACCAAAAGACGAGCACATCTGATGAGTACGTTGCTGCGCTCCAAGCACGCTTTGCCTTTGCGTGGCCTCAGATGGGTGCAGGGGAATAAAAATGCACATCGAGCATGAAAAAGTAGGTCAGACTCTGAGGTGGATTTCAAACGTGTTGACATGTTGGAAACACGGATTTATGAATTCAAGAAGGGAAGCGAAGAGTGAGGAGATAAAACAGGTGAAAATGAACACAGGTAGGAGAGAAAGGATGAAGGACATCACAAAAGACTCAAATGGAAGAATGGAAAGTAAGTATAACTGCTGGAGAAAAGGGTGAAGGTACGTGTCTCAATGTCAGAGTCATCAGAATGTCTTTCTGAAGCAAAGGTTTCAAAATTGGAGAATCACTTCGTGAAGCTTTCCAAGTATTCTGAAACAGTGAATATTTTCTAAAGCAAATGCTTCAGTTTAGTTCGAGTGTTTCAAACAGCAAATCATTTTCTGAATTGGGAAATCACAGATATTGCCAGTATTTCAAAACAATGAATTATTTTCTGAAGCATTTGATTCATTCGGTGTTTCGAGCATTCCACAAACAGGAATTCATTTTGTAAAGCAGCTGGTTGAATTAGCATTTTGAATCTTTCATAAAATGACCACTTTGAAGCAGCTCTCTTATTTATTTTCTGGGCATTTAAAATTTGATTTAATCCACTCTGCCAGTGTCACATTACAGTGTTTTATTAATTTCTTTTCATAATGACATAGTTAAATTGGTGATGACATTGTTCTGTTTAGCGTGTTGAGCATTTAGAAAGTCTTTTACAAAAAGATTCATTTGGAGTTTCAAGCCTTTCAAAAATGTGAATCATTTTCTGACAGAACAGAGAGACACCAGGATCCTTTTAGTGGCACTTCTGTGCCATTTATGTGGCACCATTTTGGCACCGAAGTGGCCCTTCTGTGGCACAGTGTGACACCGAAGCGGTCCTCCCGTGACACAGTTTCAGCACCAAAGTGGCCCTCCCTTGGAATCTGTTTCATTTGGTTTTTAAATGTTTCAAATGCTGAATTATTTCGAAAGTTTTTTTTTCATATTGTGTTTCAAAATGCAAGCTCCTTTCCTAATAAAATTATTTAAGTTACATTAGTGTTTCAAAAGGGAGAATAATTTGCTGAAGCAATTGCTTCATTTTTTGTCCAAATGTTTTGAAAAAGTAAATAGTTTCTGAAGGGGTTGTTTCAATAACATTTTTGAGCATTAAGAGACAATGAATCACATTTTGGACCGGCAGACTTCCCCACTGGTTACAAGCTAAAGTCTTCCAACACAGTGTTTGAGTGTCTTAATACAGTGTCACTTTAATGAAGCAATTGTTTCATTTGCTATTTTGACCATTTTTTAAAAACAATATTTTCTAAATAATTGTTTCTTTTAGTGTTTACAAGCTATAAGTTTCATTTAGTGCTTCAAACCTTTTAAAACTGTGAATCATATTCAAAACATTTACTTAATTTACAGTTTGAAGCATTTTGAAACCATTTTCAAATATCCTTCCATTTGCCTTAGATCAGAGCGCACACTCGCTATAAATGACAACCGTAAACAGGCACACGGGAGAAACTGCCTCCTAACGAGAGCCTGTAATGACGTGAATATTAAATCTAGAACGGTACTCAGGAGAGCAAACAACTGAATGTAATCGTTATTCTACAATATTAGCAACGGTTTGCTCGCCGCCTTCTCACAGGTCCTTTGGACAGTTTTCACCATACTTGGTAATGGAGATGAAAGTCGACCTCAAAAATCGTCCTCAAAGGGTGCATTTCAGCAAATATCAAGTCACTGAGGGCAAAGGTCATCGATGTGTTTCAAAAATTGCCAAATGTCAGTCATTGGTATTAAGGTCGTTAGGGTCATAGCACCATCAATTTACACCAAGCTTGGCACATATACTCACCGGCCACTTTATTTGCTCCACCTATTCATTTCCTTGTTAACACAAACAGCTAATCAGCCAGTCACATGGCAGCAACTCAATGCATTTAGGCTTCTAGACGTGGCGACGACGACTTGTTGAAGTTCACACCGAGTATCAAAATGAAGAAGAAAGGTGGCGTGGTTGTTGGTGCCAGATGGGCTGGTCTGAGTATCTCAGAAACTGCTGATCCATTGAGATTTTCACACACAACCATCTCAGGGTTCACAGAGAACGGTCCGAAAAAGAGAAGACATCCAGTGAGCATCAGTAGTGTGGATGAAAATGCCTTGTTGATGTCAGAGGTCAGAGGAGAATGGGCAGACTGGTTCAATGGGGCGACTGCGTGATGCCATCATGTCAACATGGACCAACATCTCTGAGGAATGTTTCCAACACCTTGTTGAATCTATGTCACAAAGAATTAAGGCAGTTTCTGAAGGCAAAAGGGGGTCCAACCTGGTACTAGCAAGGGTGTACCTAATGGGCCATAGCCAGCATATGCTGACAGCCCCGTTTCTACAGAGTGGTCCGAGTCGGTTCGATACGGTATGGTACGGGTCGGAATGATAGATGTTGACATGTCATGTCATTAAGTGCGTGTACGCTGCGAACGGCCTCACCCCTCCACACGGAGGCCAAAACAGAGTAATTTAACAATTTTTAAAATTTAATTTCATTGTTATCTTGGTGAATCCTGGGATTTATTTATTTTATTTGCTGAAGGGTTGGCCTGATGCCTGTGATAAACACTAACATGAATAATGAGGTGCTGTATACTTTAAATAAGCTAATTTCTTGTGGCACAAAGCACCAGTGTTCTCTGGTTGAGGGTAGAGAAGCGCACAAAACACAGAGGGACTTCTTTTAAAATGCTACGTTCTTCAGCCATGACAAGGAACTAAAGTATTTCAGATGTCTGTGGATACGCTTTCATCAGGCTGTGATGATGAATCCGACTGAGATGACGGGTAAGAAAACACTTTATATTAGTCCTTGTGTGAGTGGCGTAAATATTTGAAACAGTCGAACTGTTCACATGAGGACTGCTGCTTTCAGGTTGTGCACAGCAGCAGGTTAGTGCCGCCTTCTTGTAACTGGTCCATAATTTTGGGACTCCAGCCAAAAAATTGGTACAGTACTGGTTGGTTATTTTGGTACCCGTTCCTAAATCTGGATGTGGAAATGCACCATACGCCAGTATACAGTAGCTGACACATTCAGTAAGTTCTGTGGTCGTCTAGAACACCTTAAATACATTTGCATACATGAATATGCATTGGAGATCATTTGATCAAAGGTCAGATTTCCATCAGGTCATGAATTGTGATGTTCACAAGGAATTTGAAATTACAATTTGTGAAAGAGCAAAAAATTTTTAAATATTGTCTAGGTTCACAGAGACAAGGCCACAACAGCGGCTGACAGAACTCCTGCATGCACCTCATCTCTTTTCACTGAGGAATTGAACAATGGCTCACAAATTCACAAGTCCGCCTTTGACCGTGGTGCATGCTGGGAAGTGATATGCAACACTTCCATTCTATTATAAATCCAAAGCCTGAAAAATTTCAATGCATTATTGTGCAAATGTTTTCTACCCCAGAACTGTGGGGGCGCTGTACATTCCTTCAGTTGTGTTTACACATTGATCAGAAGAACACACTGTTAACAGTTAGCATTTACACAGCAACCATGTCAGCTGACTATGTTTATTACTTGTTAGCAGAAGACGTAGTCAAATGGATAGACGTTTGTGAACATTTAAACAAACATTAAAAATGCTGTCCACCTACTGGGTTAAATAATTTTCTCAGTTTCTGGAAAAATAGACACTCATTCCTGCCCCTCAGTGTTGACCGGTTTTTCTTCTTTTGTTTACCAACAAATTCCTCTTTGCTCTGGCTACAGTTTGACCCACCTGCCTGTTGGTGGCAGCACTGCAGCAATAAGCAGGTTTGCTAAACATCATTAATGACAATGAAGATGATGATGGCGGCCATTTTTAACTTTTCATGGTTTCATGTTGGAAATATTCTCCAAAATGTGACGTTGTTTTGCATTTTAACATATTAATAAAGTTTGTTTTCTTGTTTAGGAAACATGAAAATATGCTGTTCTCTGTTCTAGCACAGAAAATTATATTAATGGGTGATTCTTTAACTACGGGCACTATTGGCCTTGTAAATGTAATTTCCACCACACCATTGCCTTACAATATAAAGCACCTTGGGGCAACTGTTTGTTGTGATTTGGCGCTATATACATGTGCTCTGATGTCACTGTTTATCTCCATAGAAACTACCCAAACAATCTTTCATACAAACTTGGACAACAGTTAGAGTGTTGTGGTGGAAATTACGGCAATAGTGTGGGACAACTACATTTTGTTTAAAAAATCACAACAGTTGTATGACATTGAATACCCCAATTGTTTTGATTATGTCACTGATATTTTATTCAGAGATATTTAAAAACATTAGAAAAAACGTTTTTTTACCATTCATTTTTATCATTGAAGATCAAAAGTCTGGATGTGGGACAAGCACAAAACGGCAATATTTGCATATAATGATGCTGAAAAAGGTGAAAAAGTCATCATAGACTACTAGAATAAATTTCTTAAAACACTTTCATTGTAAAGATAACTATAAAAGTGTGAAATTTCCCCTTTTTTCTGTTTTCATACAATATGATCAAAGGACATAATAAGTGCCCGTAGTCTAAGAATCACCCTAATATATTATTGTACAACAAACATTTTGATTCTGGTGGTTATGGCATGCTGTATTTATAAAACCAGTCATTATTTATACTCTGTGCGGTACACAAAGTTAGAAAATTCTGGCTTTATTGGAATTCTGCGACTGCAACACTTCAAGGAGGATGCAAAACCGTGGACTCAATTCTTCAAATCCTTTATGTACTACAGATGGAAAATTATGGAAATTTCAGTCTGAAAAAATAAAACCCTAACCCTAAAACTTTTCGTAATGCTTACCCACTTAAGAGAAAGTAATATGCAATACTGCCAGGCAGCTGAGACGTTTAGTTTAGTTTTGAAATCAGAACTGCACAATGCCCCTCCAAAACAGATTTGGATCTGGAAAAGTCCATTTTGGGAGCACAAAAACTTCAGTTTGTCGACCTTCACAGTACTCACCCACGGTGACCCATTCAAAAGGGGGAGAACAAACATCGAAGACTGAGCAAGATCAGGAAGATCCATAAATGCCACCTCAACCCATATGATCCAGAAGATCCATGATGTGGTCCTCACAGAAGAGTAAGTGAATGTGACATAGCCGGTACTATAGGCATTTCTCAGGAGAGTTCATTCGGTTCTGACCGAAGAACTGGGAATGACTAAACTTTCAGCACAATGGACGTCAAGGCTTCTCACAGCCGTTCAGAACCACGAGTTTCCAGATATCCAGGGACAATCTTTGGCTTTTTGAGGTAGATTCAAATAACTTGATCTGACAATTTGTGACCACGGACCAGACTTGAGTCCATCACTTCGAACCGGAGTCCAAACAACAGTCAAAGCAATGGAACCGCATGTTGCCTCATCTGCTGGGAAGGTCATAACCTCTGTCTTCTGGGATACTGAGGGCATCATAATGGTGGACTATCTCCAGAAGGGACAGACCATCACTGGGGCTGATTAGGCTTCCCTTTTGTGACAGCTGCAGGAGAAAAAAGCAGGAGCGGCGTGGAATGCTCCAACGAGGTGTTCTGTTTCACCAAGACAATACTCCGGTCTGCATGTCGGTCATCACAATGGCTGCCATTCATAAATATAGCTTCAAACTTGTTCTGCACCCACCTTAGTCCCCTGATTTGGCTTCTTTGGGCATCCATCTGTTTCCAAACATGAAAAAACCTCCTGTGAGAGTGGTATTAAGGCATCGCAGCGACACTGAAAGAAGTCTGTAGACTTACATGGCGATTATGGTGAAAAATAAAACATTACATTAATTCAGTTGTAGTTTATTCTTGGTCGGGCTCAAAACTTTTCAATCACCCCTCATACAATCATAACTGAAGGAGATACAGGCTTCGATGGCTGATTGGAGAAAGTTTACATTACGCAACATTTCTCTCAACTATTTTCTTAAAAATAACATGAAATTTCTGGTATATGGGAGACTCAAGCCTAGGTTGGAGACCCTCGTAGCGTATTTTCTTATACAGCATCCAATAACAAACCGCCGTGATCATACGCCATCCAATGAGAAACCCCGGTGATTATCACGAGATGAAGATGGACGTCGTGGAGTCCAAGCGGAACATGAATGGCAAACTCAAAACGTAGGGTTCATGTGTGACATTGGGTAGTTTGCATAACAGTGGGCACCCGTCTATTAGCAATTCACGATTTATGTGTGATACTGTATCAATAGCAACGGCCTTATATTGACAAATTAAATTTACATTATGGAGATTTATTTTTGCTCAAGATGACTAGAATTGTTTTCCCCCTTTGTAAACCGTCACAATAGAGTCCAAATGAAAACATCTTGCTGGTCTTGCAGTGTCGAGGTTTCACTTCTAGAATCTAACATGTTGATATAACGACAGACAGCAAAACTTTTTTAATTATTCGCCCCTTTGGACTCTTTCAGTTCATCTAAAATCTGTTTGTCCTTTGGTGAAAGACAAACGTGTTTCTCCCACTTCACACGGTTCCATTTTTCTTCTTCAAATGTTGCTTTCTGTTCGTTCCGCTGACTGTTATTAACCTGTTTCCTTACTTACTGCCACGCAGCGAAGATTATTCAATAAAAGCTTCCGCCAACCTGGAATATGTGCTTGTGTTTTGTTTCGGCACCATTTTGAGGTCCGACTGTGTTTTCAGGAAAGCAATATCCAAACGACGGCGAGCCAAGGCAACAAAGGGCTCTAATTGCTATATTGGCTATGACAGCCTGTCTCTTTTCTTTCGACACTAACACACTCCATCAAGCCTTTTCTCTTTCCCTACTCCACCTCCCATCGTGCACTCAACTCCCCTCTTCAGTTTGTCCTGTGACAAAAGCAGAAAATGGACAACTGTACCTTCCCCGAAACCTTTTCTAAAAATATTTTAATTAAATTTAGTTCTTTATATCAGGTTGCGATGGCCTCATTTTTCCATGGTCCCCGCTTCTAAATGCTGGAGGTCACGTACTTATTTTCCCTTTCAGTCATGCCGGTACAAAAGAAAAAAATCTGTTATTTATTAGGATATAAAACTTGTTCTTTCAGGAAAATAAACCTCAGGAAATGGATGATATTGAATTTTTTTTCGAGATGATGCTCACTTCAACCCATTGTCTCAGTCTCCCGCGGGACCTGGACAGTTACACGTCGCATTTAAAACTCGGGTCAATAAAGGTAATTGATAAGCTCTCATAATGATATATAGTGATGAATCGAGGATGGATGTGGGGCGATCAATCAAACTGCCCCGGAACCATAAATGCATGGCTGTACGTGTAATCAACTGGGAACACATATAAACCCGTTGCCCATAGTAAATGTCAGCTGCGGTGTTGCGGGCGGTTATTGCTACATCGCTTACACTTTATGAGCAGCTTCTCAGCTCAGGCAGAAACGGGGCAGCACCCCCCAGTGGCCTTGGCACAGATTGCTGGCCGGCGCGTTAATCGAGCCGAAGGGGCAAATCATAACATCGGTCGCAAGTTAGGCATCAAAAACATAAAAACACAAAAATCAAATATGAGATGGACATTCAAACCTATGCAGCTAGGTCTTCAAATTACAAATGTACCCCCCCCCCCCCGAACACAGTGGCGTGTAAAAGTCAGGCATGCTTAATGCAACTAAAAGTTTTAAAAACCTGCTAAATATGTAATCATACTGAAAAATTCAGGGAGGTGATAGTCAAGAGGTTAAAGTGGTGGGTTTGTGACCAGAGGATTCTGTGTTCAAATCACTCAGGGGCTCTTGGGCATAGGTCCTTAATCCCCAAGTTGCTGCCAGTATGTAGTGAGCACCTTGTGAGATTGTACGGGTGAATATGAGGCATTACTGTAAAGCGCTTTGACAAGAAAAGTGCTATATGAATGCAGTTCATTTACCATAACATTTGTCCGTCTGTTCACCTACTTCTCCTGGGTCCATAACCTGATTTCCACCAACCTGCTATTCCTTGGGTAAACTAAATGCTTTAAACGTCTAGCGTTTAGTTTACCCAAGGTCAACGGTGTCAAAGTTTTGATTTTTCTCTCCGACGGGCACCAAAGTTTGGCGCTGCCAGGTCAATCCTAGGGGTTGAAGGTCATGTCTGTCTGACGGTCTGCTCCTCCTAGGTCTTTTTGCTGATTTCTACAAACTCACTGAAGGTAGAATTATCCTTAAAGAATTAATTTTGGAAAACATCAAGAAAGTTGATTTTCAGCCTGATTTGAACCAATGCGGCACACTCTTCAGTGGAATACAGTCAGACGATCAAGTCATTTGGGTGAAGGTGAAGGAAATTAGGGACAATTGTCAGATTGCTATTTTCATGCCCACAGGTACCATTACCTCATGTTTAAGTATAATGTGCGAGTACTATTCAAGTTTAACAATACATATACATCAGGCTAAAAACTATAAAATTGCAAATGTCTTTTCAGTGATCCCCAAAAGTTTAAAAGAAATTCTGATTGTGCGGTAGCATTAAAACTCTTGAACACAGGAAACTTAGTAATACAGTAGTGTTCAGAATAATAGTAGTGCTATGTGACTAAAAAGATTAATCCAGGTTTTGAGTATATTTCTTATTGTTACATAGGAAACAAGGTACCAGTAGATTCAGTACATTCTCACAAATCCAACAAGACCAAGCATTCATGATATGCACACTCTTAAGGCTATGAAATTGGGCTATTAGTAAAAAAAAGTAGAAAAGGGGGTGTTCACAATAATAGTAGTGTAGCATTCAGTCAGTGAGTTCGTCAATTTTGTGGAACAAACAGGTGTGAATCAGGTGTCCCCTATTTAAGGATGAAGCCAGCACCTGTGGTACATGAGAGGGGAAAACTGATACGCAGGTGCAAAAAATTATAGGCTGTTCATCTACAACGATCTCCAATGCTTTAAAATGGACAAAAAAAAAAAAAAAAAAGACGTGTGGAAGAAAACGGAAAACAACCATCAAAATGGATAGAAGAATAACCAGAAAGGCTCACCCATTGATCAGCTCCAGGATGATCAAAGACAGTCTGGAGTTACCTGTAAGTGCTGTGACAGTTAGAAGACGCCTGTGTGAACTAATTTATTTGCAAGAATCCCCCGCAAAGTCCCTCTGTTAAATAAAAGACATGTGCAGAAGAGGTTACAATTTGCCAAAGAACACATCAACTGACCTAAAGAGAAATGGAGGAATATTTTGGGGACTGATGAGAGTAAAATTGTTCTTTTTGGGTCCAAGGGCCGCAGACAGTTTGTGAGACGACCCCCAAACTCTGAATTCAAGCCACAGTTCACAGTGAAGACAGTGAAGCATGGTGGTGCAAGCATCATGATATGGGCATGTTTCTCCTACTATGGTGTTGGGCCTATATCGCATACCAGGTATCATGGATCAGTTTGGATATGTCAAAATACTTGAAGAGGTCATGTTGCCTTATGCTGAAGAGGACATGCCCTTGAAATGGGTGTTTCAACAAGACAATGACCCCAAGTACACTAGTAAACGAGCAAAATGTTGGTTCCAAACCAACAAAATTAATGTTTTGGAGTGGGCTGCCCAATCCCCGGACCTAAATCCAATTGAGAACTTGTGGGGTGACTTCAAAAAAGCTGTTTCTGAAGCAAAACCAAGAAATGCGAATGAATTGTGGAATGTTGTTAAAGAATCATGGAGTGGAATAAGAAATGAAAAGTGCCACAAGTTGGTTGACTCCATGCCTTGCAGATGTGAAGAAAACATGAAAAACTGTGGTTATACAACTAAATACTAGTTTAGTGATTCACAGGACTGCTAAAAAAGCAGTTTGAACATAATACTTTTGAGTTTGTAGCGTCAACAACAGATGCTACTATTATTGTGACACCCCCTTTTCTACTTTTTTTTTTTTACTAATAGCCCAGTTTCATAACCTTAAGAGTGTGCATATCATGAATGCTTGGTCTTGTTGGATTTGTGAGAATCTACTGAATCTTCTGGTACCTTGTTTCCCATGTAACAATAAGAAATATACTCAAAACCTGGATTAATCTTTTTAGTCACATAGCACTACTATTATTCTGAACACAACTGTATTTTGACTCTACATTAAGAGCCATATTGAAATGTGTTGCTTTGTGATTTCTTATAATTGCTAAAATAAAGACATACATGATTCAAGTAGCACCAGACCTTGACTTTGGAAGTGAAACAAAATGGACAAACCAGCTAATTTCATGCTACATGTACCATCAGTTACATCTGCTCCTAATTTCCTTCATGAATTCCATGATGACATTATTCCCTCCAATACATCCAGACATGGCTACTGGGTAAAAGACAGGTCTATGAAATATTATGAGTGACACAAACTTGCTATTTGTATTGAACGAGTCCATCAAAATGAACCAAATCCATTGATCCTCATTGATCAATTTTCTATTGATCGTTTTTGAAAAATTTAATATTTGTGATTTTGAAAACTTTTTTTGTATTCAACACCTTACCATCAGGTTAACCTTTGACACAGATTTTACAGTATTTTTATGTCAGTGATGATTATCAGCAAAAAAAAAAAAAAAAAAAAAAAGTTTTTATGATGTCGCATACTATTTTAATCAAAATCACTTGTCAACTGAATAGTTTCCTTAATGAAACAGGAAAAAAATTCTTACATTTTATTTTGGATAGAAAAGGAAGAAAAGCAGTGTTGGACATTTGAAGGTTCTGTTGACACACATCTGGGTGGTGTGTGTGTGGGGGGGGGGGGGGGGGAGACAAGCTCCATCCAAATTTGAAGATGTATTTAAAAAAAAAAAAAAAACTCTGTCCTGTACGGTATGTGACAAAATACTACACTCTAGTGGTCAGTCAATACACTGCCGTAGAAATGTAATAAAACAAAATTAACTTTTAATGTAGAAAAAAAACAACCCTAAAACAAATAAAAAAGTACACGGAAATAAACATGGAAATATTTCAAAACATCTTCATAATCACAGTAATGTAAAAACCCCTGACAGACATGATATTTTCAACTTATACTGTTCATAATACATTCAGCAGTTCAAAAACTGCAAAAAAAAAAAAAAAAAAAAAAAAAAGTAAATACTTTGGCATCACTTGTAGCTTATTCACATCTTCAACAGCAATTTTTTGCTTTGTTACGCACCGATAGGATTACAAACTCAGTGTGCAGTTTGAAATGATAAAAAGGCCACACAGACAATCTGCTCAGGGTGTAACAATACACACCACATTATGGTAATCGTATTGTGGAGCCTGTATCAGATCATATCAAAACTACAAACTGTGGTTCATTATATCAATATTAAACTTCTACAACTATTTAAATTACTGCATAATTCATTTGAACACTGATATAATAACATATTGTATTGTGATACTTACTGAATTATAACAGGTGCATCGTGATGGGCACGTCATAACATGCGCCAACTCCTGATGGGCGTGTCATCATTGAACACAGTACAATGGCATACTGTATTGCAATACTCATCGAGTCATGACGAGTGCCTCGTGGTCCACACTGACTGATGACAGGCTGAACACAGAGTAAACAGCGATATCCATCGACTCATGATCGGCACATGGTAGCAGGTGCATCGTGGCAGGACCGTCGAGCTCTGACAAGTGCGCTGTGACCCGTATCAAATTCTAATAGGTGCATCGTGGCAGGTGTGTCGGGTCCTAACAGGCGCATCATGGCAGGCATGTAGAGTCCTGACAGGCACATCGAGTCCTGACAGGTGCATTGTGACGTGTGTCAAATCAGGATAGGTGCGTCAGGTCCTGACAGGCACATCATGACAGGCGTATAGAGTCCTGACAGGTGCATTGTGACGCGTGTCAAATCATGACAGGTGTGTCGAGTCCTGACAGGCACGTTGAGTCCTGACAGGTGCATTGTGACGCGTGTCAAATCATGATAGGTGTGTCGAGTCCTGACAGGCACGTTGAGTCCTGACAGGTGCATTGTGACGCGTGTCAAATCATGATAGGTGCGTCAGGTCCTGACAGGCACATTGTGGCAGGTGTGTAGAGTCCCGACAGGTGCATTGTGACGCATGTCAAATCATGATAGGTGCATCGGATCCTGACAGGCGCATCATGGCAGGCGTGTAGAGTCCTGACAGGCACATCGAGTCCTGACAGGTGCATTGTGACATGTGTCAAATCATGATAGGTGCGTCGGGTCCTGACATGTGCGTCAGGTCCTGACAGGCGCATCGTGGCAGGCGTGTAGAGTCCTGACAGGCACATCGAGTCCTGACAGGTGCATTGTGATGTGTGTCAAATCATGATAGGTGCGTCGGGTCCTGACAGGCGTATTGTAGCGTGCATCAAATTGTTGCAGGCGCACGTCGAGTTCTGACAGGTACATTATGGCACTCGTCTTCATTGGCACACCCTTGTATCTATTGAATCTTGAAAGGCAAACTGCTACACTCTTAAAAACATTATCTGACATCATAGAAACACTGCCTACAACAGCGTCCACTTAAAAATTTATAGTGGTACCTGCATAATAAACTAAAACACATAAAATCACAGTATAAGCAAAAAATATTGTAAAACAACATTTGTAAATAACTGCACACGTTCTCCATCTTGGTGGACCTCAAAAGGGTTACGAAATTTGCCAAAGTTGTCCAGTGCATGTGCTGTGCAGCAAAACCTTTGTTCACTTCTAAGAGGTCCTCCTCTCTCTGACCAAGACAGTTTGGCAAGGTTCAGTGGATTCTCCAATACAGGAAGATGAGAGCTACTCTTAAAATTTATAGTCATCCCCCCACATGAGGATTTCTATCCGAGCCAAAAGGTGGACAGATAACACGTTTACCTGTTGAGTAAACAGGACTTAGATTATTTTCAATGCTACATTTCCTGCAGATGGGAGGTATTTAAATCCCGTAGTCATCCAGAGCAGCGGAGAGGAGTTTGTCCCACGCGGTCGGTATGACGTTTACTGGATTTTAAGCAGCTGTTTTCCAAGAGAATGCTAAAGGCCAATGCCAACGTCTTTGCACCTCGGAAAAAAACATGAATGTATTACTTACTGGTTTACTAGCGCGCACACGTGTTTGCAAGAGGGATGTTGTGTTCCTTCCAAACTTCTTCAACCAATAGTTTTGACGAAGACGTTACACTGACAAGTGAAAGACCAGAACTTTGGCATGAACCATCCTGCTTGGGGGCCATAAACAACACTAAGAATGGTCATCTCGCCACATTTGTCACAGTTGTCCTCGTTGGGGGTTTTCAAACCTGTCAAGCTGAACTTTAGGCGCCATCTCTTTCCTCCTTCTGGTCTCCATTGTCATGTTGTCATCCCTGGGAGGACATCCTGTTGACATTTGTCAGGCTACGTACCAGTCTCTTGGTGAACACTGCATGGGCTTTACCACAGTACGTATGTGTCGTCTTCATCAGTTCCTCTTCCATAGGGGCCAACAAAGACGTCAGTGGGTTGGCGCCAAACGTGTACTGTAGTGACAAAGTAAGAGGTAAGAGGGACACACGTATCATAGTAACCAATCCATATTCAATACTACGTAAGAACAAACTCATTACCAACATTATCAGCTCATAGACTGAACTATTAATAGGAAAAATAAAATTCTATACACACACGCGCGGCACATATCGTTCCATTGTCTTTTTTCGGGAAATGTGAAATTACTTACAGGCAGTAAGATTTTTCCTGAGCAAAACTGAAACCAAGTATGTTTTTGTAAGAACATTATTAATCCCGTAAGGCCCTCCGCTCATGGCAATGTCAAGGGACATCACACCCAAAGCCAAGCTAGCGCCAAGAATACCACATATTTTATCAAGACTGCAACTTTATTAAAATAAGGAAACAGTGCTGAAACACAAGGAGAGCATTTAACAATTATTAACTGCAACTGTATTAAATATATAGTTTTGAAGGACTTTGGAACATTTTTTAACTGCTCTAAGAAAAGTGATGATGAAACACATCATAGCCAGATTTATTGGCTGTGATCATAATGAAGGACATTTTATTTATCAACACATATTTCATACATATGTTGACTAAAGAAACCTACTAAAATAGTTACATATTGTTATTTGGGAGATTTTCTATACTTCATTAATGTAATAAACTGACTTTTTTTTTCCTTGGGGAATCATCTACTTATTGACAGGATGGGAAAAAACCCAGCACTGCTTTTATTGCAATTGTTGCAGACCTAATCTACATATTGCCTGAGGTCATCTCTGTTTTAAGAAGATCTGAGAAAAAATTATGGCGGAAAGTGAGAGACGAAAGAATGTAAAACTTTGGGTTTTACAAACTACCAGGAGATGCAGCATGAGATATGACAAAATTGGTATGCAAGTTTTCCCAGTTATCCAAGAGTGAAGTATGGGATTCTGAAAGATACACTGGCGGGCAACACTTTGCTTCCAAGAGGTTTGTTTCCTAGCCAATATTTAGTAAGATGTTTTAAAAAAAAAGTTTTTTCTTTCTTTCTAAACATGATTTATGATATACCATCTCTATAAGTGTATTATTCAACTTTTCCCATGGTCTTATGTATTAAAAGGTGGGGTGATACAACCCTATCAACTCCCCTCTAGATCCGCCACTGCAGGAAGCACCATACCCAAAACACTTGGTCTTCTCCTGTAGAAGTAACCTCAGCATGGTGTCCTCCGCTCCATAAGCCCTTCCCAGGCTCTCGCAAACTCAAAGATGATAAAATCCAGTACTTTCATTGTACTGTGTTTTTCAGGTGTCTTCATGAGCAGGTCTATTCTGTAATCCCTTTAGAGAAGATCTGTAGCTATCCCAGCCTCTTGTATACCCTTTGGCAGTAGCCTGTGAAGTTTGTAAGTTAAGTTTACATCTCCTCCCCGATAGGCTTGACTTCTGCCAGACAGTCTTGGGGTAGTTAAGGGGTGCGGTGTTGTGGGGAGGGTTTGATGTGCGATTATGCAGTGGGGGAAAAAAAATGATACAATCAAAAATTCTGCAGCAATCCCACAGGAATGCAAAACTCAAAGTATTGGACTGTGGCTTGCAGCCTTTTCCTCACTTCCTGAATTAATTATTGCTGCTATGGTTTTGTTGGGTTATTGTAATGCTGTTGTTCCCAAAAAGTACAATGTATTGGTTTCAGTGCTTAAGGTGTTTCAGCCCTGATGATTGGGAAACTGTATCAGGCTGTATTCCTGATGAGTGAATCCCTTAAGATTGTGAAAACTGCAGGCTTAGTTAAGGAGCTATCACAGGGCAAGAAATACGGGGGACGAGAGAGCGCGTGAGAGAGAGTTAGATGTACTTTGAAGCGAGAGCAAAACAAACCAGACTGCTGCTATAAAATTGCTGAAATGCATCACTATTAAGCTCCCTGCTGCTTTGTTTAAACAACTCAACGTATCACAAAGACGCCAAAATTCACCTCAAGGTGGCAAAAGCATCGCCAAGACAAAACCCCGCCCTTTTTTGTATGTTTACATTTTCATGTGCGGCATCTGTCAAAATACATATGCTCCCCGAAGCATTCCCAGACACCTCCATCCAAGGACGAATCAATTAGTAGTGAAAGACGGGCAGATGGTTTTAAAGGACGGCAGCGGTGGTGCCTCAGGTGAACGGTATCGGATGGTGATGAGCAACTGTCAAGTAGAATACTCATCTGAGTGATTCCCGTGTGTCGTATATCTCCCCGAGAGGCACGCGATCAGATGCCTATGCTTCCACAAAAAGGGTCGCACTATAAGATCGAGAGGGAGAAAAGTGTGAATATTTCATATATGTATCATCAAACGGAATCAGAGATTAGAATAGCTACAAATTTAGCCCGAGTGATGCTAAAGAGGCCGTATAGAAACGCAACTGAATTTCTGTACATCCAAGGCAAAAACAGAGATCTGAACTAATCCAAAAAGGTAAAAAAAAAAAAAACAACAATAAAAACTTGCTTTTAAAGCAGTAGTCTCAAATGTAAATTATCCAGCAGCCACTGGCAAGTTTCTGCCCTCCAGGGGGAGCTGCGCGAGCATGCTATGCAAAATCAAACTTGTATCAGAGTTATGCTTTTAACAATGCAATGTTTCAACCTCACAAGTCAGATATATTTCAGACAACTAAGACAAAACAATACAGACACTCATGTTCAATCTACAATTTAAATCTACAGTGCAGGATAACATGTCCCAAGCTAGTTACTCACTATACACCCCACCTAATGCTAATTAGCACTTAGCTAATATTAAAGCAATGTCAAAGTAGTTCTGAATTCGATTAGCCACGCACACTAATTAGCCCTTACTTTACAGTTTACTGAAATAGTATTTGCTATGTTATTGATAAGTCATTCAACACTAATGAGCACTTAGTTAGCATGTCAATCTATAATCAAAGCTACAGTGCGGGGCACCAAGTCACAAGTTCTCACTATATACACTCCAGCTAATGCTAATTAGCCCTGAGCTAATATATCGAGGGGCAATTGACAGGTTTTGAGCCTGACCCAGAAAAAGTAGGGTGTTTGTAGCAAATGATGGAAAACTAATAAACTAATAGCACTTATAGTTAACATGTGAGTAAAATAATGTAAATTTAATTAGTCGCTCAAGGCAGCAGTTACCATCTATTTAACATGAGTGAAATAATTGTGAATTTGATTAGTCACATCAAATTGTGTTTTAATTCATTCCAAAATAAATGTTGATCAATGCAGGATCTGCTAACTGAGCAAAAACATGGGAGTAAATAATCTGCTTTGGTGCTTTTCATGACTATGACTTCAATTAGCTCCTCAAGCTAATGCTAATTACCACTTAGTTTGTAAGGAACAGTAGCCTAATGGCCACCAGTACTGTGATTAGCCACAAGCATGCAAACAACTGGCATCCTTTGGGCTAACCTCAACAAGTCCAGACATGTCCCACTGTGCCAACATCCTTTTTAATACTAATACGTAAAAGAATACCTGCAAATTACTATGTTTAAGATGCCAACATGGTCAAAAGGAGGTTCACTGGTCCTAGGCTATCAGAATCCCACATTTCAGAGCTGAATGTGCAGTAGTTTTTATGGCGTTACTGGCAGAAATTTTGCAGACCCACTCACTCGCGGACCCAGTGACCGTTACGCCTATGAACTGCCCTGTTAGCCACACGGAATAATATTAGTTGTTATCTAATCCTTTACTACAGTGATTAGACCACAACTACTACTTCACGAAGTACTAATTAAATAATATTTAGTGAAAGAATTAGTGATAGCTCTGTCAAACTACCTGTAGTTACCACTTAGCTAACTTCTGAACACAAACTGATTTGATATGAAAGATATAAAATACCTTTCAGAAAGAACTGGGAAATAATAATAACAATTTTAAAAAGGAAATAGTAATGAACTGTACAAGAATGCGCCTTTCTTGCCGTGAAGGAAAATTCATGCAGAACTAAAATAAAATCCTACCATAATCGCTAGTGTGACATTGCTGAATTGGCAAAACTAATCTTACTGCTGATCCTGTGTAAAGCAACAATACATCAAAGTGCCTAATTAGGCTGATTTCCAAGCGTCTTTCATTTTACCTTCCGACTGAGATAACGCGCTAACTGAATTAGGCTAGCTGCTTATCTACACTGCTGTTTGAGGATGGAGGAAGCAACTACAAAGGCGGCCATTTTGAGAACCTTCAGTGAGATAGAGAACCTGGAAATGGAGAGAAAGCCAGTCATTTCAAAAGGGCCGTTGTTTCTTATTCAGCCCTAATTAAAACAGACAAAGGCAAGAGGACACCGCACACAGTTGGCAGTGTGTGGAGACAAAGCAGTAAAGATAGGAAATCATTAATTATGAGACACAAAGGCAACAACAGTAGCAGGGAAGGATGAAAAACAAAAGATTTGTTATGATTTCAATACACAAATCCAATGACTATTTAAAAAAAAAAAAAACATACACGGAAGGTTAGCTCATGTTTTAGGAAATTACCAACACGTTAGATGGTGTGTAGTACAATTAACTTGTCATGAATGAGGAAACTGGTTATCTACAGAGACCAAAACTGTCTTTATACCAGGATTGTAAAGGTGTTTATTTCTGCTGTAAAGTTGGACATTTTAACATGGGACCTGTGGCAATTCACTCATGTTGGTGCCTGCCTCAAGTGGCCAGTCAAGAACTGCAGGTTCTGGCACTTCCATGTAGGCTTCATTTCCGCACCAGAGGTTGCCTCTTGGATAGTTCACACATTAGCTTAACATTTATACTTCCTATTGAATGTTTCATATTGGATTTCATTGTGAATCCCTGTAATTAGTTGTTCTTTTGGTACTTCAGCTAAGCGCTACACACCAACTGAAGCTGACAAGCAGCCGCATCCATTAATGGGAAATAGAGTCTGCGTAACTGGCAAAAGAAAAAAAAACACTTACTAATTGAGATTTATGGCTCCAAATGCCATCAGATAAGTGATTAAGTCCTAGCTTGTCCACATCTTTAAATCACCACTTCCTCTCCCAGCAAATCATCCTCTGATGTGTCATCATTTCATTATTATCCTTCTTTGTTTGGAACAGTGTTGTTCCCACGCGCAGACTTGGTGCAATTAGAAGGGGTAATTATTTCTCTGTGGAGCTCGTAAACCAATCTATACCCGTAATTCTGTCTTCAGTGGATTGAAATGTATCTCAGTAGCATGTTTGCACACTTACTCGAAGGAAAATGAAAACTTAAGTATGCCAGTTATCCATAAATATTCAGACATCAACATTTTTTCTTATTTAAGGACCATTGGTTTCACATCTAGTTTGGAAATGCACTTTTTTTTTGTATTTGTTTAAAGAGTTAAGTACTTGGGCAACTGGATGAACTTTGTTACAGTCAGGTGCGTGTTATCCATTGTTTTTAAAGAGATAAAGGTTGAGAGGTACGTTTTTATTTGTCAGTATGATGCCTAACTGCCACCGCCAGTAGAGCAAGTCATCATTTCATTTGTGTGTGTGTGTGTGGTGGGGTCGGATCTACAATGGAGTTAGTATGTTGGGTATGAGCCAAGGCCCAAAATGGCCCTGTCCTTCAAGGTCCCTGGTGCAGTTGCCAACAGGTTTGGCATGTATATGAAGGTTAAACCCGGAATTGACGTTAAAAGATTTTTTTTTTCAGCAAAGGTCAAGGCCATTGGGGTCAAAATTGTGAATTTCAATCCAGTATCCACAAACCTTGACACACATATGGAGGTGTATTCTGGAATTGTCCAGACTCCTCCTTACTCTGCGGGAGGAGGAGTAACAGGAAGACAGAGGATGGGAATGAGAGGAACAGTAGTAGCCAGCAAACCAGTATTGATCAGCATATCTGGTATTTACATTTGAGTATTTATATTTATATTTGCAAACTGTTTTTTTTTTTCTTTTTTACTTTCTCTTTTCATACTCTGTGTGCTTCTTACCCTCTGTGCTGCTATACAATGCTGCTGGAACCTCAATTTCCCTGAGGTTGTCTTCCCAAGGGATCAAAGTTCTATCTAATCTAATCTAAAACTTTATAAAAGTCCAACTTCGGGTCAAGGCCATAGATCAAATTTGTAGTTTCTCATTCCAGTATGCAGAAGACATGACACGCATGGGTGATTCTTTAACTACGGGCACTATTGGCCTTGTAAATGTAATTTCCACCACACCATTGCCTTACAATATAAAGCACCTTGGGGCAACTGTTTGTTGTGATTTGGCGCTATATACATGTGCTCTGATGTCACTGTTTATCTCCATAGAAACTACCCAAACAATTTTTCATACAAACTGTTTAGGGACGTTACAGTGTTGTGGTGGAAATTACGGCAATAGTGTGGGACAACTACATTTTGTTTAAAAAATCACAACAGTTGTATGACATTGAATACCCCAATTATGTTTTGATTATGTCACTGATATTTTATTCAGAGATATTTTAAAACATTAGAAAAAACGTTTTTTTACCATTCATTTTTATCATTGAAGATCAAAAGTCTGGATGTGGGACAAGCACAAAACAGCAATATTTGCATATAATGATGCTGAAAAAAGGTGAAAAATTCATCATAGACTACTAGAACAAATTTCTTAAAACAATTTCATTGTAAAGATAACTATAAAAGTGTGAAATTTCCCCTTTTTTTCTGTTTTTCATACAATATGATCAAAGGACATAATAAGTGCCCATAGTCTAAGAATCACCCGCATTATGGAGGTGGTTTCTGGAATTGCCCAGCAAGGTCAAATTTGCCAAAATGTCTATCACAAGGTCAAACCTGCATATCTGTTTGTGGTCCCACTTCTGACCCAGTCCTTTTGCTGAATCCTACCAAACCTGATATGCCAATGAAGGTTGACCCCCAAACTGTCATTCTTCATTTCAGCAAAATCCATGGAACTTGACTTTTGACCCAATTTGGACCAGATGTGGCACACATTTAGGTAGAGTCCAGAATTGCCCTGGCAGGGTCAGCAACAGGTCAGTCACCTGGATGAAGGTCAAGGTTACTGGTGCCATCTTTACATATGTCCACGGGTATTATTACCTCATGCTGAATATGTTGCTTCCAATTAACTAAGTCAATCAACAGACCAATATTGAGCGTTTTTATCAAGAAGTCGAAATTACAATCTTGAATCACAAATGACCGATATACGAGTATGTATATATATATATATATATATATATATATATATATATATATATATATATATATATATATATATATACACACACACACACACACACACACACTTCACAACCAATTTGACAGCTGGGCAATTCTAAGATAGGGGAATTACAACTATAAAATCTGACCATATTTGATCTTACCATTAAATAACAACTAATTGTAATTCCATTATTATCGAACTGACCAGGTGAAAATGTGACAAAACGTGTCCTTTTATAATCGTAGTGAAAGTGCTGAATTAAAACAGACAAAATCATTATTTGGCTTTTTACATATTTTAAAATTTTGGGATTTGATTGAATACATCATAATGCAAACTATATTAAAGAAAAAAAGCTTTTACCACAACATGTCCAGGACCTGTTTAAAATGAGGGAGTCCAGTTACAATTTGCAAGGAACATTATTATTTGAGAAATCAAAAATTCAAAGTACTGTAAAAAGTCATTGTGTTTGTGTTAAATGTGTTAATATTTGGAATAAGTGTCCTGATAGCATTAAATTATTTGGTTACTTAGTTGGCTTTAAAAGGTTCTATAAAAAAAAATAATTAATTACTTGTTATAGCATGATGAATTAGGTTTATTTGATTTTCTTTTATTTTTGGTCCACTGTTTGCATGTTTGTGTTTTGAAATTTTAGTTTAGTGATTAATTTATATTTTGCATTTGTTATCATGGTTATATGTATATTTTGATATACATATATATACATTTTTATTTTTTGGGTTGTTTATATGCTTTGTTTCTGCCTACACCCTTTGGGCACATGGATACATTGTTAAATTGTTTTCTTGATGAGGTTTCCTTGTTATTTTGAGTGTGTGTGCCGAATAAATAAATCCATTCATTCAAAACAATGAACTCTGGGTAAATTACAGTATGACAGGAAACTACCATCATACGGCATACGTGAATCCGCTGCAGTGTGTTTTTATTGGACACCATTCAGTATAGTGACAGTCGTTCCCCGTTAATATCCCTGTCAAATAATAAGTATCATAAAAAACATCTCATACCAGTTGCATCGCTGAAGATACAAGACATCGTTCTAGCAACGGAATGTTAATTCAACTTCTCAACTTTCGAGAACGTCAGCACATTTAGCCCAACCAGCTCACGGTTACAATGGAATGTTCTACTGGATGATGAATTCATTTTACATTTTTGGTCATTAACCTCTTAATGAATGAGTCCGACAAAGTGGAAGTGATTTACGAGATGCATAGGTGTTGATTTCACTTCTGTTTCCCAGAGAGAGTTAGCGACCTCTCCGTGGGTGACCTTGACAGCCATGTTTGTTCAGAGGTTACGGCTGACAGTCCCTAAAACCTATCCGCCGTTCTCCGACGACGGAGAGATTATGCTTTCAAAATGCAGACCGCCGAGTATGTCAGAGTCTGTTATTTTACTTTGTTAGCCCTCTTCTTCTCCCAGCATGCCTCTGTGAGCCGTTTGCTTCCTTAAAGTGGCGGTGATGTGAGCGACAGGCTGTGTTCTGCTTACATAAGCTGTCAGCGGCGAGGATTCTCTCGTCCCAGATCAAAGCCGGGCCTGTCAGAGCAGCTGAAGTGTCCTTAATACAGGCTGGTCCGCCGCCGCTTTGTGACTCAGGAACAAAGAAAGACGTTTTTAAAACTGTCAGCAGGGATGGGCTCCGGAGTCTATAGTTTTTGGATGTTTTGCTTAAACAGGCTAAATACTTGAGCTATTCTGCACAGACTGTCAATAACATGCTATAGAAAAATGGCAGCGTTGACTCGAGCATAATTATTAAATCCAAAGTCCAACGATTATAATTCAATGAAATATGACATCTAATATATGATACTGACAACTACAACTCTGTAATTCCGATAAAATCAGTGGTGCGCACAGCTACACTGGAAGTTAGCTTCGCTAACCGCTAATCCAGTAGCTGAAAAGTTTTGATAACACTAAACTGATAAACTGCTAGAAAACTTATTATTATTAACACCTACTGGGGCTTCCCCTTGAGGTTAAAGTTACTTTACGTGAAATTGGATTAAAAAAAAATACATTGCATTGATTTATGCCTACTTTATTGCCCACTTTATTCATCGCATACCTCCATCATGATGTTATGTTGGTTGATTGCGTGGACAAAATAATCCAAGATGGCGGAATATGCTCCCAGACATTGGTATTTCTAAATAAATATAATGCAATTCAGTTTTTTTCAGATGTTTTTGTAACTAGATAATACCTCTGAGGTGATTTACAAGATACCTTACTGAGATGTTAGCAAGCTAAGCTAAACAGCGATACAGGACTCAAATGAATCAAACTTTGGTTCAGTCAGGCCGTCAAATGGAGGTCAAACGGAGGAAATGCTCACAGTGACAGGATGTTCTTTGTTTGATGACGCTTAAGGTTTGTATGTGCTTGTGGTGCAAGTGATTCTAGGCCCTATGGTTGATTATCCTTGGACTGCTAATGAATTAAATTAATTCATTCATGAAAGTGGTGCGGAATCTTGCGTGCCAATGAGTAAACACGTTGTAAACTGTCCCTGAACTGTGTGCAGCTGCGTGCCAGTGCGCAAAGAAGATTTTGAAATGGTCAAAATTCCTGGCATGCATAAATTCCGTGCTACTTGCGTGACCTAGCCGTGAAAATTGCACACCTGACAGACGGACAAATAAATAAATAAACGCCAATGATTTTATCACGTCCTTGACGGATGAAATAAGCATATGATCTCAAATCGGACCTAAGTGGCAATCAAGGAAACATCTGGACTTCCCCAACCTCGCTCTTATGTACTTCAACAATTAGCATGGTTCCATGCAGAATAGAGCGCTTGCACGTTTAGCTTAATGCTAGGGATTAGCTCTCTCAGGTGAACCCTCAATGCTGTTTGCATTCTTCGATAAAAGATTAAATTTCCCACAAGTTTCCATCAAGTTGTCAATAAATAATGCACGGGTCTAAAAATGAACATACAGAATATTTATGGTCAGGGGATTGGAGTCAAATTCATTAAATCACCAGAATTATGCGCTCAACCGAGGGCGTCATGCTCGCTTGTTTTTCCTCCCTCCATCTTCGCCAAGGACAGTATGAATCAATTTTGTGAGTTAGATAATCATGAGTTTTCCCCAATTATATCCTTTTCTCCGTGTTCCACCATTAGCCGACCTCGTTAGCCCTCCGCGATGCTATCGGTGATTGATCACAATCATCAGCCTCATATCCCGTCTCGCATCCTCCACCCGGAACATCAAACGCACTAAGCCTGATAAACATCGCTGATATACTCTCAACGTATTTGATTACGGCGACTTGGGCCGTCGCCAGGAAACCTAGGCATTAGTAGTTTTGCATTTTACTCATTGACATAATTTAGGAGATGCACAGCCGACGGAGATGGAACATATGTGCAAGTAATTATCTTCATGCGTCGTTGGTTTTTACCTGGGGGGGAGTTGGAGATGTAAACAGATTGAGACACAATGGAGTCTCAGTGTCTCAGAGTTTAGCGCATCGCATTATTAAACTTCAGTATGTGTTTGTGTGTATATCGCATGTTTGCAATACCTCCCATGTTTACACTTTAACCTGTCCATCACGTGACATTTACAGAGAGCAAAAGGCTTTAATTAACGGTGATGATCCATGTCGCCATGGGAACAGATGCGAAAGGGTGTTACTGATGTGTGGTCCCGCTTTGACAGGTTTGAGAATTACCCAGTGTGAAGCGTTTCACACACACACGACAGATATACATTATACCGCCGTCAATTTGCATCGCTTATCCGGAGCTTTACAGCCTTCCACGTGTGTCCGAGCAGATCAATAGGTGCTCATTGTAAAATGAAGGATTCTGGGAACCACCAGGACAAAGGACAGCCACGCTGTTATTTTCACAAACAGGCTTGTGTCGTGACTCATGAATGAACGATTAATACCGGAAAATATTAATAAGCCGCTTGATTAACAAGAAGGCACATTGATAAGTTAAAAGAAAACCCAACATCAAGGGCCCTATCTTGGCAGTCTAAAGCGCACGGGCTCAAACTGCTTGTGCTAATGTATTTGGGGCATATCCAACTTCACTTTGCTATTTACACGGTGCGTAATGAGAGTAAATCAACAGTGGTGGGAACAGCTAACCTAAAATTTATCTTAGAAAAACGCTAAGCTGCTAACCTGTTACAATATTTAGCGGAAGCTACTGCTAACTTATATGAATTTAGCTTTGACTTTTTTCTCCATTTGTTTTTGGCTCTAAACACCTGAAAAAACAGGCTTGAAGAGCTGAAATATTAATATATTTTAGTGTACACATGGAGTTTCCCAAAAAGGTTTAGCATGCTAAGATCAGATGATGATCAACATAATTGAATGAATAAATGGTAACTTTCTATTCAACATGCAGTTTGTTCACAGGACAGAAAGTGTTGAACAAATAAGAGATATAAAGAAATAACATGATGTGGAAAATGATTTTAAAGGGCATATCTCACTCCAGTCAACACTGTCTTTAAAAAATGATATACCAGATTATAAATCATTACTTCCAGCTCTTTAACTTGTACAAGTCCTGATAAAGCTGATAAAAGTAAAATAAACCAGAGTGCATCTGAAAACGCACAACAGATTGACAGTCATTTTGATCCATAATCATGATGCAACATCAGGCACTGATTACCTGTCTGAAAGTCACTCCAATGGAGGGCTTCAAGGGGCGTTACCCTACATGATGTCATCAAAGTCCACATTCCTCACAGCTTTATGTTTCTGAGTGTTTATCAGTAGTACTGTACGTGAAATTCCCCATGTTTCTCACTTAATTTCTCAGTGCACATGGAACCAAATATAAAATGCAATACGTTAATGTTTTCAAAATTCATTATTTATTCTGAATAGATGACTCATTTGACATTTACTAGTGATACTTTAATAATCTAATTAATGCATTTACCTTGGCATGACTTTCTGCTATTCCTTCACACAATGTGTCAACTTCACTTACTACTGTAAGCAACAGGTTTGTCGTCATGTTCCACAGCAGCCTGCGCTCAAGGTTCTTGAAATGGAGCAATATCTCCCTCTGGTGGACATTTGCCTCAGAGATATGAATACAGGTAGAATAGAATTTTGTCAAGATATTTACTGTTATAAGCTCCATCAGGAGCCAACATATGGGAGTGGATCAGATGTTTGCCTGGGTGGATGCCCTCCAGGACCCAGGGTGGTTCCTTGGTGTAACCGATGTGGTAATGCACAAATAGAAGTGGTGGTGATCCAACTTGAGATAATTAAAAATGATCATGCAAATGTACCTGAAGCTTACATCTCCACTAAATTTCACTGAAATGCCTTCTGGAGATGTTCTGCTCACAATCAAGCAAAGAAACAAAGAAATGGGTCTGAAAACATTACCTCTTTGGCGTATGCAATTAGCAGTGAACAACAAAAGCAATCCACAGTGGAGCTAAGTCAATATCTTTAAATTACTTTCCTATTTAAATTGCTAGCAAATAATGTAAATGCATTGTAAAAGGCATAAATTAGGTGAGATTATATCATTAGGTTTCTCTGGAACTGCTTTCTCCTTTTGCAAACTCGTTTTCGACTGTGGAATGAGCCGCAACAAAAAGGTATTTTACCCAACTAAAAGAACACTCACAAAGCACATACTATTAATAATGGCCAACTATTACTTTTACCGCAAACAAAGAGACGACCATCACAACGCTCCCGTTTTAAAATCCCCATCATACCTTCGCAATATCGTAAGAAGAACCCAAGAGTCCTCTTGCAATGTCTTTTTCAATCTGTCAACATTGGTTTGCACATGTTTGTTAGTTCTCTTTCATTTTGAAAGCCCAAGTCGGATGCGGCACAAAAGGCCACCATTGCTTGTTACTAAAATATCATCATAACTAAACCATATTGGCACAAATATAAGATGACATTTTTTCCTCAAAATCCAAGCCAGTTTTACGTGTTTTTTTTCATGATACCGTCACAAAACGCATCACAAAAATGTCAGTAAAGTTAGTTTACTATTTTGAACCCTATCCCTAACCATCACCCCCCCCCCCCAAAAAAAAAAATCCCTGTCACAAACAAATACATTTATTTACAGTAAAGGCATTGATTCGTGTGTGTATGTGTGTGTGTGGTGGGTTGTGGCATCACGATAGTGACTCCCTCTCGTGATGTTGATCTGCTATATTGGTGATTCTTTAACTACGGGCACTATTGGCCTTGTAAATGTAATTTCCACCACACCATTGCCTTACAATATAAAGCACCTTGGGGCAACTGTTTGTTGTGATTTGGCGCTATATACATGTGCTCTGATGTCACTGTTTATCTCCATAGAAACTACCCAAACAATCTTTCATACAAACTGTTTAAAGGGACATTACAGTGTTGTGGTGGAAATTACAGCAATAGTGTGGGAAAACTACATTTTGTTTAAAAAATCACAACAGTTGTATGACATTGAATACCCCAATTATATTTTGATTATGTCACTGATATTTATTCAGAGATATTTAAAACATTAGAAAAAACGTTTTTTTTTTACCATTCATGTTTATCATTGAAGATCAAAAGTCTGGATGTGGGACAAGCACAAAACGCAATATTGCATATAATGATGCTGAAAAAAAGGTGAAAAAGTTATCATAGACTACTAGAACAAATTTCTTAAAACACTTTCCATTGTAAAGATAACTATAAAAGTGTGAAATTTCCCCTTTTTTCTGTTTTTCATACATATGATCAAAGGACATAATAAATGCCCGTAGTCTAAAGAATCACCCATATGTGATGTAAAGTAAAAATCATCCAACTGCCCAATCCTAAATACCATCACCAATAACTACTAACATGCACCAACAGGTCCGTTTCCATTGCCGGTGTCGCCGACTGAATTGAATGGTCCCCCTAAAACTGGTCCTGCCTGATGACGCGTTCATGATTAACACCTCGTTTTCTGCTTCAAACTGCACTCAGCGACAGATATCTGAAGCTTTTGTACAACAATCATTTCCACATAAATTCAACATTATTTCATCATAAAAGGCGGCGGAAGCGATCAGAGCGCTGCTAGCTGATGCGTTCACTGCGCGTCGGTCATTTCAAGCATCACGGAATTTCGTCGAGTTTCTGCTTAAAACTGACTTTAGAATGATTTAAGAGGTTTTACTTGTCATCTGATGGTTAATAATCCCATAATCTGAATTGATTTGGAATGCTTTGTGTGAAGAGACTCGTCTCAGACGTGCTGCTGTGGTCTGAAATGACGCACGCGCAGATGTAAAAGGTGGACCATTTTTTTTTTGTTTTAGGGGCAGACGGTTGGGTCTGCGAACTCAACCTGCTTCCCAGACATCACAAACATGTTGCAGGATCAGCCCCTTAATTGGCCTTCTCGGGTATTGCGCCACTATTGCGCTGAAGACCTTGTAACATTTCCGGTCTCAAGTAGATTGAGGACATCACCGTGCCTGTCCATCCTCATCGGTCCGTCTGTCGCCTCTTCTATCTGGTTTTACTCGTCAGGCTTTGTGCTCATTGTTGCCATCTTCTCCCGCGAGTTACTGGCCAATCAGCGTCGAGCCCCGCCTAATTGGGCTTTGAGGGGCCACTCAGATGTACCTACCCTGGAGCAGGGGGCTTTCAGGACCTAGGAATACTTTAAGCTACTTATGGGCGCATTTACAAATGTATATATGGCACAATAGAGCAAGCCGACAGACACAATCAACTGATTCTCTCTCATCCAGGCAACACACACACACACACACACACACACACACACACACACACGGATGCACAAATATATGCAGACAATAGCCTACAACTCCCCTCCAGCCTGGCAGGTAATTGCTGTCTGTGGGGGGACAGGTGCTTTGACAATAGAGCGCCACTGTCCAAGCCGACTCTATTCACAGCCACTGTAATTACCTAATTGAAAATCTCACAGAGGAGAAAAAAGATGGGAGCGAGGGAGAAGAATGTGGTTAAAAATTCGAGGAGAAAGAGAAAGATAAGCATCAGGCTGCTGGGGAGAACAAATGAACACTATACGCACACACACTACGTGCATGCTTAAATCTAATTTCTTTGCACAACTACGGCCTCATGCACACTGCAAGTAGTTTATTTTCTAAATCCGATCGCTCGGGGGGTAAATACTGTCATGCTGCGACTGAGCGACGGAGTGAAGGAGGAGCGAGCGGTGATAGGAGATCTTTTGTCATGCATTGGGGACACAGAAGCAAAAAGAGGAGTGTGTGTGTGTGTGTGGGGGGGGGGGGGTATGCTGGGACATAAAAGCAGCGGGGTGACTCATTTCATGTACCAACCTCTCTATCTCTGCACCCCTCTACCCGCGTTCCGTACAGAGGTGCAGGTGTCTGTGCAGGCACCAATGCAAATGGACAGCTTTTATTTGGTGTGTGTGCAGGAAAAGGGGGGGGGGGGGGGGGGTCCTCATTATGCAGGTTTTTTTAATGTACATTTACCAGTAAATGTAGTTTGGATTTTGCCTGAAAGTCCCACAAACATATGACCACGCATGAGAGAACTACATGTGCGATCATCTAGACAAACCTCAAACAGCTGGTTTTACACTTCTGTGACATATGTCACAGAAGTGTAAAACATTGGCTGTGGGAAAAAAGCTCAAAACACCTTTTTTTTTATAGGAGAGTGGGCGGGGCAAGTAGCAGCTTGATTCTGTTTTGAAGCAACAGACTGTCTCTTTGATAGTACACTAAAAAGGATATGATGTCATTGTAGCTTTTTTTTTCTTGAATTTGCTTCCACTTCTTGAATTTGCTTCCACTTAGCATAATGAAGTTGCAAATTCAACTGAATTACATGAGTTATCACACAAACTCATATTAGTGAGAATGAAAATTTAATCGCCAATTTAACTTTACAGTGTAAGCTTTTGCACTGAACAAAATTTATTTTGAAGTTGAGTTTATTCATGTTTTTAAGTACAGCCAAGTACAGTGTAATTATAATAAGATAATTTTGCGTATAAATTTCAGAGATGACAGCTTTGTGAGAAATGCCAGATTTGTAGATGTGGCTACATAGCTATTTGGGTGATTCTTAGACTACGGGCACTTATTATGTCCTTTGATCATATTGTATGAAAACAGAAAAAGGGGAAATTTCACACTTTTATAGTTATCTTTACAATGAAAGTGTTTTCAGAAATTTGTTCTAGTAGTCTATGATGACTTTTTCACCTTTTTTCAGCATCATTATATGCAAATATTGCTGTTTTGTGCTTGTCCCACATCCAGACTTTTGATCTTCAATGATAAAAATGAATGGTAAAAAAACATTTTTTCTAATGTTTTAAAATATCTCTGAATAAAATATCAGTGACATAATCAAAACATAATTGGGGTATTCAATGTCATACAACTGTTGTGATTTTTTAAACAAAATGTAGTTGTCCCACACTATTGCCATAATTTCCACCACAACACTGTAATGTCCCTTTAAAACAGTTTGTATGAAGATTGTTTGGGTAGTTTCTATGGAGATAAACAGTGACATCAGAGCACATGTATATAGCGCCAAATCACAACAAACAGTTGCCCCAAGGTGCTTTATATTGTAAGGCAATGGTGTGGTGGAAATTACATTTACAAGGCCAATAGTGCCTGTAGTTAAAGAATCACCCATTTATGTTGAAAATCATATTCGGGTGATTCTTAGACTACGGGCACTTATTATGTCCTTTGATCATATTGTATGAAAAACAGAAAAAAGGGGAAATTTCACACTTTTATAGTTATCTTTACAATGAAAGTGTTTTAAGAAATTTGTTCTAGTAGTCTATGATGACTTTTTCACCTTTTTTCAGCATCATTATATGCAAATATTGCCGTTTTGTGCTTGTCCCACATCCAGACTTTTGATCTTCAATGATAAAAATGAATGGTAAAAAACGTTTTTTTCTAATGTTTTAAAATATCTCTGAATAAAATATCAGTGAAATAATCAAAACATAATTGGGGTATTCAATGTCATACAACTGTTGTGATTTTTTTAAACAAAATGTAGTTGTCCCACACTATTGCCGTAATTTCCACCACAACACTGTAATGTCCCTAAACAGTTTGTATGAAAGATTGTTTGGGTAGTTTCTATGGAGATAAACAGTGACATCAGAGAACATGTAGTGCCAAATCACAACAAACAGTTGCCCCAAGGCGCTTTATATTGTAAGGCAATGGTGTGGTGGAAATTACAATTACAAGGCCAATAGTGCCCGCAGTTAAAGAATCACCCATTCACATGATAGTTAGCATAACTTCACATACTCAAGCTAGCATGAATTGCACTTTAGGATACCAGTCAGTGATAGTTATGGTTAATGCAAGTCATTGTTGATGCTAATGGTTAGTGACACAGCTAGCACCAAGATGCGATTAGCATCAATCACAGTTAACTCAGTTTGTGATTAGCACTACCACAGATGCCAATGCTAACGCATGACAGCATTTGCTAATGGTGTTAGCATTTGCTTATTTACTTAGCATTAGTTTAGCATTTTCATTAATGTAGTTACATCCAAGAAACATTACTATGCCATCAAATACTTCTGATTTAGGGTCCCATGATCCTGAAATGCACATCTGGAATGATTGCTAACATGGTGTCAAATGGAGATTCACTGTTTCCTCACAGTTATTGGGAAATTAAGCACCTTCTGGAATGGGAATATCAATGGCACGTAACGTGGGTGTGATTCATCCTGAGATTTGATTAAAAAATATATATACGTATAAAACAAAGTATCTATCTATATATACACATATATGTTCTGAATGCCTTCAGTGATGCCATTTTCATTGTTGAAAACTGGCGAGTCGAACAGGAACCACTCCAAGAGATCAGGGGATCATGGGACCCTTAAAGATTCTTTACAATGACAACGTAACAATGTCTAATATAAGTAGTTGTACTAGCCACATTTACAAGTCTGGTAATCCCCCAAAAAACTCAAATGTTCAGGAGTCCTATAGGAATTTTATAGGAATCCTATAGATTTCTACAGGAAAACAGAATTTCAGCTAGAAATCCTAGAAAAATTCGATATTCCTTTTAACAATTATCCCAAAGGACTTCTACAAATCTTAGAGGAATCCTATAGTATGTTATGTTCCTATAGGACTTTTTAAATAGGGATGATATGACCCCTTTAGATTTTCCTATCACATGCTTGTTGCTTGCACTTTCCACACAGTTGGTGCAATTTTTTTTTTTTTTTTTTTTTTGGTAAATTTTAGATTGCAAATTCATCACTTTAAATTATTTCAAATCCCACTGTTCTTATTTTGGCACAGCGCACCAAGCATCAACTATCAAAAGATGCTGCTTGATGGTGCGATTGTCTTCGTGGTACAGTAGCCGCCGTGTGACGGCTGCCTGCAGTCTGCCACAAAGGAAGGCACTCGTATCCTGAGGCTACCATTTCTCAGGTAGGCCTTCTTAGAACTTCTGCAAAAACACTCAACAACAAACCAAAAGACGAGCACATCTGATGAGTACGTTGCTGCGCTCCAAGCACGCTTTGCCTTTGCGTGGCCTCAGATGGGTGCAGGGGAATAAAAATGCACATCGAGCATGAAAAAGTAGGTCAGACTCTGAGGTGGATTTCAAACGTGTTGACATGTTGGAAAACACGGATTTATGAATTCAAGAAGGGAAGCGAAGAGTGAGGAGATAAAACAGGTGAAAATGAACACAGGTAGGAGAGAAAGGATGAAGGACATCACAAAAGACTCAAATGGAAGAATGGAAAGTAAGTATAAACTGCTGGAGAAAAGGGTGAAGGTACGTTGTCTCAATGTCAGAGTCATCAGAATGTCTTTCTGAAGCAAAGGTTTCAAAATGGAGAATCACTTCGTGAAGCTTTCCAAGTATTCTGAAACAGTGAATATTTTCTAAAGCAAATGCTTCAGTTTAGTTCGAGTGTTTCAAAACAGCAAATCATTTTCTGAATTGGGAAATCACAGATATTGCCAGTATTTCAAAACAATGAATTATTTTCTGAAGCATTTGATTCATTCGGTGTTTCGAGCATTCCACAAACAGGAATTCATTTTGTAAAGCAGCTGGTTGAATTAGCATTTTGAATCTTTCATAAAAATGACCACTTTGAAGCAGCTCTCTTATTTATTTTCTGGGCATTTAAAATTTGATTTAATCCACTCTGCAGTGTCACATTACAGTGTTTTATTAATTTCTTTTCATAATGACATAGTTAAATTGGTGATGACATTGTTCTGTTTAGCGTGTTGAGCATTTAGAAAGTCTTTTACAAAAAGATTCATTTGGAGTTTCAAGCCTTTCAAAATGTGAATCATTTTCTGACAGAACAGAGAGACACCAGGATCCTTTTAGTGGCACTTCTGTGCCATTTATGTGGCACCATTTTGGCACCGAAGTGGCCCTTCTGTGGCACAGTGTGACACCGAAGCGGTCCTCCCGTGACACAGTTTCAGCACCAAAGTGGCCCTCCCTTGGAATCTGTTTCATTTGGTTTTTAAATGTTTCAAATGCTGAATTATTTCGAAAGTTTTTTTTTCATATTGTGTTTCAAAATGCAAGCTCCTTTCCTAATAAAATTATTTAAGTTACATTAGTGTTTCAAAAGGGAGAATAATTTGCTGAAGCAATTGCTTCATTTTTTGTCCAAATGTTTTGAAAAAGTAAATAGTTTTCTGAAGGGGTTGTTTCAATAACATTTTTGAGCATTAAGAGACAATGAATCACATTTTGGACCGCAGACTTCCCCACTGGTTACAAGCTAAAGTCTTCCAACACAGTGTTTGAAGTGTCTTAATACAGTGTCACTTTAATGAAGCAATTGTTTCATTTGCTATTTTGACCATTTTTTAAAAACAATATTTTCTAAAATAATTGTTTCTTTTAGTGTTTACAAGCTATAAGTTCATTTAGTGCTTCAAACCTTTTAAAACTGTGAATCATATTCAAAAACATTTACTTAATTTACAGTTTGAAGCATTTTGAAACCATTTTCAAATATCCTTCCATTTGCCTTAGATCAGAGCGCACACTCGCTATAAATGACAACCGTAAACAGGCACACGGGAGAAACTGCCTCCTAACGAGAGCCTGTAATGACGTGAATATTAAATCTAGAACGGTACTCAGGAGAGCAAACAAACTGAATGTAATCGTTATTCTACAATATTAGCAACGGTTTGCTCGCCGCCTTCTCACAGGTCCTTTGGACAGTTTTCACCATACTTGGTAATGGAGATGAAAGTCGACCTCAAAAATCGTCCTCAAAGGGTGCATTTCAGCAAATATCAAGGTCACTGAGGGCAAAGGTCATCGATGTGTTCAAAAATTGCCAAATGTCAGTCATTGGTATTAAGGTCGTTAGGGTCATAGCACCATCAATTTACACCAAGCTTGGCACATATACTCACCGGCCACTTTATTTGCTCCACCTATTCATTTCCTTGTTAACACAAACAGCTAATCAGCCAGTCACATGGCAGCAACTCAATGCATTTAGGCTTCTAGACGTGGCGACGACGACTTGTTGAAGTTCACACCGAGTATCAAAATGAAGAAGAAAGGTGGCGTGGTTGTTGGTGCCAGATGGGCTGGTCTGAGTATCTCAGAAACTGCTGATCCATTGAGATTTTCACACACAACCATCTCAAGGGTTCACAGAGAACGGTCCGAAAAAGAGAAGACATCCAGTGAGCATCAGTAGTGTGGATGAAAATGCCTTGTTGATGTCAGAGGTCAGAGGAGAATGGGCAGACTGGTTCAATGGGCGACTGCGTGATGCCATCATGTCAACATGGACCAACATCTCTGAGGAATGTTTCCAACACCTTGTTGAATCTATGTCACAAAGAATTAAGGCAGTTCTGAAGGCAAAAGGGGGTCCAACCTGGTACTAGCAAGGTGTACCTAATGGGCCATAGCCAGCATATGCTGACAGCCCCGTTTCTACAGAGTGGTCCGAGTCGGTTCGATACGGTATGGTACGGGTCGGAATGATAGATGTTGACATGCATGTCATTAAGTGCGTGTACGCTGCTGAACGGCCTCACCCCTCCACACGGAGGCCAAACAGAGTAATTTAACAATTTTTAAAATTTAATTTCATTGTTATCTTGGTGAATCCTGGGATTTATTTATTTTTATTTGCTGAAGGTTTGGCTGATGCCTGTGATAAACACTAACATGAATAATGAGGTGCTGTATTAACTTTTAAAATAAGCTAATTTTCTTGTGGCACAAAGCACCAGTGTTCTCTGGTTGAGGTAGAGAAGCGCACAAAACACAGAGGGACTTCTTTTAAAATGCTACGTTTCTTCAGCCATGACAAGGAACTAAAGTATTTTCAGATGTCTGTGGATACGCTTTCATCAGGCTGTGATGATGAATCCGACTGAGATGAACGGGTAAGAAAACACTTTATATTTAGTCCTTGTGTGAGTGGCTTAAATATTTGAAACAGTCTGAACTGTTCACATGAGGACTGCTGCTTTCAGTTGTTGCACAGCAGCAGGTTAGTGCCGCCTTCTTGTAACTGGTCCATAATTTTGGGACTCCAGCCAAAAAATTGGTACAGTACTGGTTGGTTATTTTGGTACCCGTTCCTAAATCTGGATGTGGAAATGCACCATACGCCATTATACAGTAGCTGACACATTCAGTAAGTTCTGTGGTCGTCTAGAACACCTTAAATACATTTGCATACATGAATATGCATTGGAGATCATTTGGATCAAAGGTCAGATTTCCATCAGGTCATGAATTGTGATGTTCACAAGGAATTTGAAATTACAATTTGTGAAAGAGCAAAAAATTTTTAAATATTGTCTAGGTTCACAGAGACAAGGCCACAACAGCGGCTGACAGAACTCCTGCATGCACCTCATCTCTTTTCACTGAGGAATTGAACAATGGCTCACAAATTCACAAGTCCGCCTTTGACCGTGGTGCATGCTGGGAAGTGATATGCAACACTTCCATTCTATTATAAATCCAAAGCCTGAAAAATTTCAATGCATTATTGTGCAAATGTTTTCTACCCCAGAACTGTGGGGGCGCTGTACATTCCTTCAGTTGTGTTTACCACATTTATCAGAAGAACACACTGTTAACAGTTAGCATTTAACAGCAACCATGTCAGCTTACTATGTTTTATTACTTGTTAGCAGAAGACGTAGTCAAATGGATAGACGTTTGTGAACATTTAAACAAACATTAAAAATGCTGTCCACCTACTGGGTTAAATAATTTTCTCAGTTTCTGGAAAAATAGACACTCATTCCTGCCCCTCAGTGTTGACCGGTTTCTTCTTCTTTTGTTTACCAAGAAATTCCTCTTTGCTCTGGCTACAGTTTGACCCACCTGGCCTGTTGGTGGCAGCACTGCAGCAATAAGCAGGTTTGCTAAACATCATTAATGACAATGAAGATGATGATGGCGGCCATTTTTAACTTTTCATGGTTTCATGTTGGAAATATTCTCCAAAATGTGACGTTGTTTTGCATTTTAACATATATTAATAAAGTTTGTTTTCTTGTTTAGGAAACATGAAAATATGCTGTTCTCTGTTCTAGCACAGAAAATTATATTAATGGGTGATTCTTTAACTACGGGCACTATTGGCCTTGTAAATGTAATTTCCACCACACCATTGCCTTACAATATAAAGCACCTTGGGGCAACTGTTTGTTGTGATTTGGCGCTATATACATGTGCTCTGATGTCACTGTTTATCTCCATAGAAACTACCCAAACAATCTTTCATACAAACTGTTTAGGGACATTACAGTGTTGTGGTGGAAATTACGGCAATAGTGTGGGACAACTACATTTTGTTTAAAAAATCACAACAGTTGTATGACATTGAATACCCCAATTGTTTTGATTATGTCACTGATATTTTATTCAGAGATATTTAAAAACATTAGAAAAAACGTTTTTTTACCATTCATTTTTATCATTGAAGATCAAAAGTCTGGATGTGGGACAAGCACAAAACGGCAATATTTGCATATAATGATGCTGAAAAAAGGTGAAAAAGTCATCATAGACTACTAGAATAAATTTCTTAAAACACTTTCATTGTAAAGATAACTATAAAAGTGTGAAATTTCCCCTTTTTTTCTGTTTTTCATACAATATGATCAAAGGACATAATAAGTGCCCGTAGTCTAAGAATCACCCTAATATTATATATTGTACAACAAACATTTTGATTCTGGTGGTTATGGCATGCTGTATTTATAAAACCAGTCATTATTTATACTCTGTGCGGTACACAAAGTTAGAAAATTCTGGCTTTATTGGAATTCTGCGACTGCAACACTTCAAGGAGGATGCAAAACCGTGGACTCAATTCTTCAAATCCTTTATGTACTACAGATGGAAAATTATGGAAATTTCAGTCTGAAAAAATAAAACCCTAACCCTAAAACTTTTCGTAATGCTTACCCACTTAAGAGAAAGTAATATGCAATACTGCCAGGCAGCTGAGACGTTTAGTTTAGTTTTGAAATCAGAACTGCACAATGCCCCTCCAAAACAGATTTGGATCTGGAAAAGTCCATTTTGGGAGCACAAAAACTTCAGTTTGTCGACCTTCACAGTACTCACCCACGGTGACCCATTCAAAAGGGGGAGAACAAACATCGAAGACTGAGCAAGATCAGGAAGATCCATAAATGCCACCTCAACCCATATGATCCAGAAGATCCATGATGTGGTCCTCACAGAAGAGTAAGTGAATGTGACATAGCCGGTACTATAGGCATTTCTCAGGAGAGTTCATTCGGTTCTGACCGAAGAACTGGGAATGACTAAACTTTCAGCACAATGGACGTCAAGGCTTCTCACAGCCGTTCAGAACCACGAGTTTCCAGATATCCAGGGACAATCTTTGGCTTTTTGAGGTAGATTCAAATAACTTGATCTGACAATTTGTGACCACGGACCAGACTTGAGTCCATCACTTCGAACCGGAGTCCAAACAACAGTCAAAGCAATGGAACCGCATGTTGCCTCATCTGCTGGAAGGTCATAACCTCTGTCTTCTGGGATACTGAGGGCATCATAATGGTGGACTATCTCCAGAAGGGACAGACCATCACTGGGGCTGATTAGGCTTCCCTTTTGTGACAGCTGCAGGAGAAAAAAGCAGGAGCGGCGTGGAATGCTCCAACGAGGTGTTCTGTTTCACCAAGACAATACTCCGGTCTGCATGTCGGTCATCACAATGGCTGCCATTCATAAATATAGCTTCAAACTTGTTCTGCACCCACCTTAGTCCCCTGATTTGGCTTCTTTGGGCATCCATCTGTTTCCAAACATGAAAAAACCTCCTGTGAGAGTGGTATTAAGGCATCGCAGCGACACTGAAAGAAGTCTGTAGACTTACATGGCGATTATGGTGAAAAATAAAACATTACATTAATTCAGTTGTAGTTTATTCTTGGTCGGGCTCAAAACTTTTCAATCACCCCTCATACAATCATAACTGAAGGAGATACAGGCTTCGATGGCTGATTGGAGAAAGTTTACATTACGCAACATTTCTCTCAACTATTTTCTTAAAAATAACATGAAATTTCTGGTATATGGGAGACTCAAGCCTAGGTTGGAGACCCTCGTAGCGTATTTTCTTATACAGCATCCAATAACAAACCGCCGTGATCATACGCCATCCAATGAGAAACCCCGGTGATTATCACGAGATGAAGATGGACGTCGTGGAGTCCAAGCGGAACATGAATGGCAAACTCAAACGTAGGGTTCATGTGTGACATTGGGTAGTTTGCATAACAGTGGGCACCCGTCTATTAGCAATTCACGATTTATGTGTGATACTGTATCAATAGCAACGGCCTTATATTGACAAATTAAATTTACATTATGGAGATTTATTTTTGCTCAAGATGACTAGAATTGTTTTCCCCCCTTTGTAAACCGTCACAATAGAGTCCAAATGAAAACATCTTGCTGGTCTTGCAGTGTCGAGGTTTCACTTCTAGAATCTAACATGTTGATATAACGACAGACAGCAAAACTTTTTTAATTATTCGCCCCTTTGGACTCTTTCAGTTCATCTAAAATCTGTTTGTCCTTTGGTGAAAGACAAACGTGTTTCTCCCACTTCACACGGTTCCATTTTTCTTCTTCAAATGTTGCTTTCTGTTCGTTCCGCTGACTGTTATTAACCTGTTTCCTTACTTACTGCCACGCAGCGAAGATTATTCAATAAAAGCTTCCGCCAACCTGGAATATGTGCTTGTGTTTTGTTTCGGCACCATTTTGAGGTCCGACTGTGTTTTCAGGAAAGCAATATCCAAACGACGGCGAGCCAAGGCAACAAAGGGCTCTAATTGCTATATTGGCTATGACAGCCTGTCTCTTTTCTTTCGACACTAACACACTCCATCAAGCCTTTTCTCTTTCCCTACTCCACCTCCCATCGTGCACTCAACTCCCCTCTTCAGTTTGTCCTGTGACAAAAGCAGAAAATGGACAACTGTACCTTCCCCGAAACCTTTTCTAAAAATATTTTTAATTAAATTTAGTTCTTTATATCAGGTTGCGATGGCCTCATTTTTTCATGGTCCCCGCTTCTAAATGCTGGAGGTCACGTACTTATTTTCCCTTTCAGTCATGCCGGTACAAAAGAAATAAAATCTGTTATTTATTAGGATATAAAACTTGTTCTTTCAGGAAAATTAAACCTCAGGAAATGGATGATATTGAATTTTTTTTCGAGATGATGCTCACTTCAACCCATTGTCTCAGTCTCCCGCGGGACCTGGACAGTTACACGTCGCATTTAAAACTCGGGTCAATAAAGGTAATTGATAAGCTCTCATAATGATATATAGTGATGAATCGAGGATGGATGTGGGGCGATCAATCAAACTGCCCCGGAACCATAAATGCATGGCTGTACGTGTAATCAACTGGGAACACATATAAACCCGTTGCCCATAGTAAATGTCAGCTGCGGTGTTGCGGGCGGTTATTGCTACATCGCTTACACTTTATGAGCAGCTTCTCAGCTCAGGCAGAAACGGGGCAGCACCCCCCAGTGGCCTTGGCACAGATTGCTGGCCGGCGCGTTAATCGAGCCGAAGGGGCAAATCATAACATCGGTCGCAAGTTAGGCATCAAAAACATAAAAACACAAAAATCAAATATGAGATGGACATTCAAACCTATGCAGCTAGGTCTTCAAATTACAAATGTACCCCCCCCCCCCCCCCCGAACACAGTGGCGTGTAAAAGTCAGGCATGCTTAATGCAACTAAAAGTTTTAAAAACCTGCTAAATATGTAATCATACTGAAAAATTCAGGGAGGTGATAGTCAAGAGGTTAAAGTGGTGGGTTTGTGACCAGAGGATTCTGTGTTCAAATCACTCAGGGGCTCTTGGGCATAGGTCCTTAATCCCCAAGTTGCTGCCAGTATGTAGTGAGCACCTTGTGAGATTGTACGGGTGAATATGAGGCATTACTGTAAAGCGCTTTGACAAGAAAAGTGCTATATGAATGCAGTTCATTTACCATAACATTTGTCCGTCTGTTCACCTACTTCTCCTGGGTCCATAACCTGATTTCCACCAACCTGCTATTCCTTGGGTAAACTAAATGCTTTAAACGTCTAGCGTTTAGTTTACCCAAGGTCAACGGTGTCAAAGTTTTGATTTTTCTCTCCGACGGGCACCAAAGTTTGGCGCTGCCAGGTCAATCCTAGGGGGTTGAAGGTCATGTCTGTCTGACGGTCTGCTCCTCCTAGGTCTTTTTGCTGATTTCTACAAACTCACTGAAGGTAGAATTATCCTTAAAGAATTAATTTTGGAAAACATCAAGAAAGTTGATTTTCAGCCTGATTTGAACCAATGCGGCACACTCTTCAGTGGAATACAGTCAGACGATCAAGTCATTTGGGTGAAGGTGAAGGAAATTAGGGACAATTGTCAGATTGCTATTTTCATGCCCACAGGTACCATTACCTCATGTTTAAGTATAATGTGCGAGTACTATTCAAGTTTAACAATACATATACATCAGGCTAAAAACTATAAAATTGCAAATGTCTTTTCAGTGATCCCCAAAAGTTTAAAAGAAATTCTGATTGTGCGGTAGCATTAAAACTCTTGAACACAGGAAACTTAGTAATACAGTAGTGTTCAGAATAATAGTAGTGCTATGTGACTAAAAGATTAATCCAGGTTTTGAGTATATTTCTTATTGTTACATAGGAAACAAGGTACCAGTAGATTCAGTACATTCTCACAAATCCAACAAGACCAAGCATTCATGATATGCACACTCTTAAGGCTATGAAATTGGGCTATTAGTAAAAAAAAGTAGAAAAGGGGGTGTTCACAATAATAGTAGTGTAGCATTCAGTCAGTGAGTTCGTCAATTTTGTGGAACAAACAGGTGTGAATCAGGTGTCCCCTATTTAAGGATGAAGCCAGCACCTGTGGTACATGAGAGGGGAAAACTGATACGCAGGTGCAAAAAATTATAGGCTGTTCATCTACAACGATCTCCAATGCTTTAAAATGGACAAAAAAAAAAAAAAAAAAGACGTGTGGAAGAAAACGGAAAACAACCATCAAAATGGATAGAAGAATAACCAGAATGGCAAAGGCTCACCCATTGATCAGCTCCAGGATGATCAAAGACAGTCTGGAGTTACCTGTAAGTGCTGTGACAGTTAGAAGACGCCTGTGTGAAGCTAATTTATTTGCAAGAATCCCCCGCAAAGTCCCTCTGTTAAATAAAAGACATGTGCAGAAGAGGTTACAATTTGCCAAAGAACACATCAACTGACCTAAAGAGAAATGGAGGAATATTTTGGGGACTGATGAGAGTAAAATTGTTCTTTTTGGGTCCAAGGGCCGCAGACAGTTTGTGAGACGACCCCCAAACTCTGAATTCAAGCCACAGTTCACAGTGAAGACAGTGAAGCATGGTGGTGCAAGCATCATGATATGGGCATGTTTCTCCTACTATGGTGTTGGGCCTATATATCGCATACCAGGTATCATGGATCAGTTTGGATATGTCAAAATACTTGAAGAGGTCATGTTGCCTTATGCTGAAGAGGACATGCCCTTGAAATGGGTGTTTCAACAAGACAATGACCCCAAGTACACTAGTAAACGAGCAAAATCTTGGTTCCAAACCAACAAAATTAATGTTTTGGAGTGGGCTGCCCAATCCCCGGACCTAAATCCAATTGAGAACTTGTGGGGTGACTTCAAAAAAGCTGTTTCTGAAGCAAAACCAAGAAATGCGAATGAATTGTGGAATGTTGTTAAAGAATCATGGAGTGGAATAAGAAATGAAAAGTGCCACAAGTTGGTTGACTCCATGCCTTGCAGATGTGAAGAAAACATGAAAAACTGTGGTTATACAACTAAATACTAGTTTAGTGATTCACAGGATTGCTAAAAAAGCAGTTTGAACATAATACTTTTGAGTTTGTAGCGTCAACAACAGATGCTACTATTATTGTGAACACCCCCTTTTCTACTTTTTTTTTTTTACTAATAGCCCAGTTTCATAACCTTAAGAGTGTGCATATCATGAATGCTTGGTCTTGTTGGATTTGTGAGAATCTACTGAATCTTCTGGTACCTTGTTTCCCATGTAACAATAAGAAATATACTCAAAACCTGGATTAATCTTTTTAGTCACATAGCACTACTATTATTCTGAACACAACTGTATTTTGACTCTACATTAAGAGCCATATTGAAATGTGTTGCTTTGTGATTTCTTATAATTGCTAAAATAAAGACATACATGATTCAAGTAGCACCAGACCTTGACTTTGGAAGTGAAACAAAATGGACAAACCAGCTAATTTCATGCTACATGTACCATCAGTTACATCTGCTCCTAATTTCCTTCATGAATTCCATGATGACATTATTCCCTCCAATACATCCAGACATGGCTACTGGGTAAAAGACAGGTCTATGAAATATTATGAGTGACACAAACTTGCTATTTGTATTGAACGAGTCCATCAAAATGAACCAAATCCATTGATCCTCATTGATCAATTTTCTATTGATCGTTTTTGAAAAATTTAAATATTTGTGATTTTGAAAACTTTTTTTGTATTCAACACCTTACCATCAGGTTAACCTTTGACACAGATTTTACAGTATTTTTATGTCAGTGATGATTATCAGCAAAAAAAAAAAAAAAAAAAAAAGTTTTTATGATGTCGCATACTATTTTAATCAAAATCACTTGTCAACTGAATAGTTTCCTTAATGAAACAGGAAAAAAATTCTTACATTTTATTTTGGATAGAAAAGGAAGAAAAGCAGTGTTTGGACATTTGAAGGTTCTGTTGACACACATCTGGGGTGGTGTGTGTGTGTGTGTGTGTGTGTGGGGGGGGGGGGGGGGGGGGGGGGGGAAGACAAGCTCCATCCAAATTTGAAGATGTATTTAAAAAAAAAAAAAAAACTCTGTCCTGTACGGTATGTGACAAAATACTACACTCTAGTGGTCAGTCAATACACTGCCGTAGAAATGTAATAAAACAAAATTAACTTTTAATGTAGAAAAAAAACAACCCTAAAACAAATAAAAAAGTACACGGAAATAAACATGGAAATATTTCAAAACATCTTCATAATCACAGTAATGTAAAAACCCCTGACAGACATGATATTTTCAACTTATACTGTTCATAATACATTCAGCAGTTCAAAAACTGCAAAAAAAAAAAAAAAAAAAAAAAAAAAAAGTAAATACTTTGGCATCACTTGTAGCTTATTCACATCTTCAACAGCAATTTTTTGCTTTGTTACGCACCGATAGGATTACAAACTCAGTGTGCAGTTTGAAATGATAAAAAGGCCACACAGACAATCTGCTCAGGGTGTAACAATACACACCACATTATGGTAATCGTATTGTGGAGCCTGTATCAGATCATATCAAAACTACAAACTGTGGTTCATTATCAATATTAAACTTCTACAACTATTTAAATTACTGCATAATTCATTTGAACACTGATATAATAACATATTGTATTGTGATACTTACTGAATTATAACAGGTGCATCGTGATGGGCACGTCATAACATGCGCCAACTCCTGATGGGCGTGTCATCATTGAACACAGTACAATGGCATACTGTATTGCAATACTCATCGAGTCATGACGAGTGCCTCGTGGTCCACACTGACTGATGACAGGCTGAACACAGAGTAACACAGCGATATCCATCGACTCATGATCGGCACATGGTAGCAGGTGCATCGTGGCAGGACCGTCGAGCTCTGACAAGTGCGCTGTGACCCGTATCAAATTCTAATAGGTGCATCGTGGCAGGTGTGTCGGGTCCTAACAGGCGCATCATGGCAGGCATGTAGAGTCCTGACAGGCACATCGAGTCCTGACAGGTGCATTGTGACGTGTGTCAAATCAGGATAGGTGCGTCAGGTCCTGACAGGCACATCATGACAGGCGTATAGAGTCCTGACAGGTGCATTGTGACGCGTGTCAAATCATGACAGGTGTGTCGAGTCCTGACAGGCACGTTGAGTCCTGACAGGTGCATTGTGACGCGTGTCAAATCATGATAGGTGTGTCGAGTCCTGACAGGCACGTTGAGTCCTGACAGGTGCATTGTGACGCGTGTCAAATCATGATAGGTGCGTCAGGTCCTGACAGGCACATTGTGGCAGGTGTGTAGAGTCCCGACAGGTGCATTGTGACGCATGTCAAATCATGATAGGTGCATCGGATCCTGACAGGCGCATCATGGCAGGCGTTGTAGAGTCCTGACAGGCACATCGAGTCCTGACAGGTGCATTGTGACATGTGTCAAATCATGATAGGTGCGTCGGGTCCTGACATGTGCGTCAGGTCCTGACAGGCGCATCGTGGCAGGCGTGTAGAGTCCTGACAGGCACATCGAGTCCTGACAGGTGCATTGTGATGTGTGTCAAATCATGATAGGTGCGTCGGGTCCTGACAGGCGTATTGTAGCGTGCATCAAATTGTTGCAGGCGCACGTCGAGTTCTGACAGGTACATTATGGCACTCGTCTTCATTGGCACACCCTTGTATCTATTGAATCTTGAAAGGCAAACTGCTACACTCTTAAAAACATTATCTGACATCATAGAAACACTGCCTACAACAGCGTCCACTTAAAAATTTATAGTGGTACCTGCATAATAAACTAAAACACATAAAATCACAGTATATAAGCAAAAAATATTGTAAAACAACATTTGTAAATAACTGCACACGTTCTCCATCTTGGTGGACCTCAAAAGGGTTACGAAATTTGCCAAAGTTGTCCAGTGCATGTGCTGTGCAGCAAAACCTTTGTTCACTTCTAAGAGGTCCTCCTCTCTCTGACCAAGACAGTTTGGCAAGGTTCAGTGGATTCTCCAATACAGGAAGATGAGAGCTACTCTTAAAATTTATAGTCATCCCCCCACATGAGGATTTCTATCCGAGCCAAAAGGTGGACAGATAACACGTTTACCTGTTGAGTAAACAGGACTTAGATTATTTTCAATGCTACATTTCCTGCAGATGGGAGGTATTTAAATCCCGTAGTCATCCAGAGCAGCGGAGAGGAGTTTGTCCCACGCGGTCGGTATGACGTTTACTGGATTTTAAGCAGCTGTTTTCCAAGAGAATGCTAAAGGCCAATGCCAACGTCTTTGCACCTCGGAAAAAAACATGAATGTATTACTTACTGGTTTACTAGCGCGCACACGTGTTTGCAAGAGGGATGTTGTGTTCCTTCCAAACTTCTTCAACCAATAGTTTTGACGAAGACGTTACACTGACAAGTGAAAGACCAGAACTTTGGCATGAACCATCCTGCTTGGGGGCCATAAACAACACTAAGAATGGTCATCTCGCCACATTTGTCACAGTTGTCCTCGTTGGGGGTTTTCAAACCTGTCAAGCTGAACTTTAGGCGCCATCTCTTTCCTCCTTCTGGTCTCCATTGTCATGTTGTCATCCCTGGGAGGACATCCTGTTGACATTTGTCAGGCTACGTACCAGTCTCTTGGTGAACACTGCATGGGCTTTACCACAGTACGTATGTGTCGTCTTCATCAGTTCCTCTTCCATAGGGGCCAACAAAGACGTCAGTGGGTTGGCGCCAAACGTGTACTGTAGTGACAAAGTAAGAGGTAAGAGGGACACACGTATCATAGTAACCAATCCATATTCAATACTACGTAAGAACAAACTCATTACCAACATTATCAGCTCATAGACTGAACTATTAATAGGAAAAAATAAAATTCTATACACACACGCGCGGCACATATCGTTCCATTGTCTTTTTTCGGGAAATGTGAAATTACTTACAGGCAGTAAGATTTTTCCTGAGCAAAACTGAAACCAAGTATGTTTTTTGTAAGAACATTATTAATCCCGTAAGGCCCTCCGCTCATGGCAATGTCAAGGGACATCACACCCAAAGCCAAGCTAGCGCCAAGAATACCACATATTTTATCAAGACTGCAACTTTATTAAAATAAGGAAACAGTGCTGAAACACAAGGAGAGCATTTAACAATTATTAACTGCAACTGTATTAAATATATAGTTTTGAAGGACTTTGGAACATTTTTTAACTGCTCTAAGAAAAGTGATGATGAAACACATCATAGCCAGATTTATTGGCTGTGATCATAATGAAGGACATTTTATTTATCAACACATATTTCATACATATGTTGACTAAAGAAACCTACTAAAATAGTTACATATTGTTATTTGGGAGATTTTCTATACTTCATTAATGTAATAAACTGACTTTTTTTTTCCTTGGGGAATCATCTACTTATTGACAGGATGGGAAAAAACCCAGCACTGCTTTTATTGCAATTGTTGCAGACCTAATCTACATATTGCCTGAGGTCATCTCTGTTTTAAGAAGATCTGAGAAAAAATTATGGCGGAAAGTGAGAGACGAAAGAATGTAAAACTTTGGGTTTTACAAACTACCAGGAGATGCAGCATGAGATATGACAAAATTGGTATGCAAGTTTTCCCAGTTATCCAAGAGTGAAGTATGGGATTCTGAAAGATACACTGGCGGGCAACACTTTGCTTCCAAGAGGTTTGTCTACTAGCCAAATATTTAGTAAGATGTTTTAAAAAAAAAGTTTTTTCTTTCTTTCTAAACATGATTTATGATATACCATCTCTATAAGTGTATTATTCAACTTTTCCCATGGTCTTATGTAAAAAAAACAAAAAAAAAACCAACAAACAAACACAAATTGCAGTATTTAAATGCAGTACTTAACAATGAACTGTGATATACATCTCAAATCACAACCCAAGTATTGTGATATTACCAGTGGTGGACACAATTCCGATAATCTGATAACATAATTATTGAAGATAACATTTTCATTATCAGATTATCTTTTAAGATAACTTTAAAGACCATCATCAGACTAATTATCTTCAGATGAGTTTTTGTCCGATAACTTTTAAACCAATAAACAAAATACACAAAGCTGAACAGCAACAAACATTTTCAAAATTAGTTCAACACCCACCTGTTAAAAGTTCTGTACGAGACGCACAGATATAACCTTTGCAAACAGAAGAGAACTGCTTGTATAAAAAGCATCACAATCCTCTGCAGACAAAGAAAAAACAGCCCCAAAAAGAAAAAAGAAAAAAAAAACCATATCCTTTAACACCATACTGATATGCTAGCAATATGACCCAAGTCATCCAGAGGCATACATCTTTAACTTATGGTTCAAATTTTAACCAAACTAATTTTGGACAAGTTATTTAAAATTACTGTCATGTCTGAAGTTGTATAAAGTAAAAATATCAGATATATGTTTTAGTTTTAAAGTAATGTGTTCATTTTTAAGGTTTTGTGAGCACATGCTCTGCCCCGCAGTGCATTATGGGTAGGATGATGTAATCTCAGTACGTCACCACAGGACAAATGCATTTCAGACACTCTGTTCAGGCTCCAAGGACAACAGCATTAAACTCTAGTGCCTAAAACTCTTGTATATATTCTCTGCGTTTATAGATGTTGATTTTTTTAATTGTGTTTGTTAAATTCCACGCATTTTAAATGTGAACAGACAGGGATTATCTAGAATTTGTTTTGAAAGCCTCTACTGCCATCTAGCATCTACTGGCCAGTAGTGTTCATGGCAGTGTCTGGGGACCAGTAGTAAAATTAATAATAAATATTAAAGAAAGAAAGAAAGAAAGATGATTGTCAAATCAAATTTTTGCTTTGCAAATGGCTTTTTTTTTTTTTTTTTACAAATGAAGTTTAAAAACAAAACAACTGCATAATAATAATAATAACAACATTATTACAAGACAGCTCTGCAGTGTTTGCACAGGTACAGTGCGAACGGTTGGATGCTGCTTGTAGCTTTCAGCAGCAAGATAACCTCATGACGGCCGACCACAATACAGGTTTGATTCTAATTCGACCATACGATCAGCGATCAGGAGGTGGTCGTCAGATGTTGACCGCAGCTTGATACTCCATGAATACTACACGATGCAGGACACACGATTAACCTGAAACTTGGTCCAAAAAATTCCTGCATGAAAAATCATCTCGCACAGTGTAAAGTATGTTTTACATCAAATGAATGTTGTAAAGAGAGCAAAAAAATGAAAAAAAGAATGCAAAAAAAAAACATGCAAAAAAATTTGCGATGACACTTCCAGAGCTCTGTAAAAAATGCCTGTTTCTACAAATAAAAAAAAAGGAATATTTTACAAAAGCACATTTAAACACCAACACACAACAGACGTCACATTAACGTGTTGCTTTACATAATGAATGACTGAACCAATTTAGCAGGCACCTTTACCCAGAATCCTTTGCGATCTGTCTCTTTGTTACAAAACCCCAGAATTAGTGCATTATTCAACATTAAAAGATATATGTTATATTTTAACTTTGTACAAATGACAGAATTGACATTAATGGAGTTATTCTATCGGTATTAATGTTATTTATAAATCTAAACCATAAGTCAATATGACTTTATTTTTCAAGACCTCCGCATGATAGAGGGCTGGCTTTACTGCTGCTCTCAGAGTGCCTCTGTGCTGGGAGGGCTGTAATAAACAAGAGCTTCCAGCAGTGGCCGAATGTTGAAAGAAAAAAGTGTGGGCTCATTGTTTGGGTCTCAGGGTGCCTCTGTCTGTGCTCAGAGTGCTGTAGAACTTCCAGCAAGGGCAGACTGAAGGAAAAAAGTATGGTCTTATTGTTTGGGTTTTTTGTTATTTTTAATATTATTAGAAGCTATTAAATTTGTTTTACTAGTAGTTGTAAATGTGCCAGAGATAATATTAGAATTTATCTGTTATCGGTTATCTGTAACTTCCGATAAATTTTTGGGTGGTTTATTGTTTTATCTTTATCGAAGATAACTTTTCAGTTATCTGATTATGTTATCGAAGTTAATTTTTTGGTTATCTGTGCCTTCCACTGGATATTACCATGTTGTGACTCCCAACCCTATTCAATATTTGGACTACAATCTTGAACCTATCAAAGTGCAGAATGTCAGCTTTAATTTGAGGATATCTCTAACAAAATTGGAATGACAGCACTTTTCCAATATAATGTGCAAGTAACTGGATGACTGCTCCAGTCAGTTATTTTCACATTATCTTGATCATAAATAAGTAGATACAAGGTCAAGAGGTGACATAAAGTTCTGCATGTGGGATCTTTTTGTTGGTGTCACTATTCGAGTGGCCAGTGCTAATTCAGCAAACCACAGTGAGGCTGAAAAACAAACAAATTCATCAGAAATATTTTTTAAATAAATGGGTGGAGTCAAAAAAGCTTTAGTACATTCGTAGAAGGAAAGTTGTTACCCTTTACAACAGCTGGCCAGATCAAGAATACCCTCCAAGAGGTCGAAAATTAAGAAATAACAGTTTACCATGAGATAAAAGCCAATGATATAGCCAATTACTTCAAAAGTTACTGGACGAGACTTTGCAGGATGGACTGGAAGCATTCTGTAACCTGTAATTATTAGTGATTTTAGGTCCTTTAAAAATGAAGACTACTTATAAAAGTGATGTAATTCCTCATTTGGATGCAAATACTTTAGTGTTAACATAGAAAATCTGCACTTGGAGCTGTTATTTGTTGCCACTTTCAACTCTAAAATGCTATGGTAGGAAGAAAAAAAATAATGAAAGACAAGGAATTCATGTGTTCCTGTTGATGACAACTGTGGATGTTTCTTATGCAATGGGGACAGTAGCAGCCTGAGGTTGGAAGAACCTTGAAAGCATAAAATCTTTCCTGAAATCCCAAATTACTGCAAACTCCCTTGAGGACAGCAAGTGGACGTCCCGCTGTTAGAATGGAACTGATCTGACAGCAACAGTAAGCAAGCAAAGTGGAGCCTGGGGCAGCAGTTTAGCTCGGGAAAAGGGGAAAAAAAGTCCTTCCTGAGAAAAATAAAGAAGTAAATCTGCTCGGCACGTTACGTTTAGATAGGACTCCACACCTGATCGGATCAAAACAGGACGCGGTCAGCACTGTTGAGGTTTATATGCATTAGGCAGCGTACAGTCGAGTGATAACCGGAGATTACAGAAGAAATTTCATGTCTTCCCAATAATGAAAAACCTTTACAATGCTCCAAGGAAATCAATGGAGAATTACCTTTTCTTTTTTTTTTTACACCGCCTCATTTGCTTGCGGTTGGGTTGGTCGTATTGAGTCACAAAGAGAATGGCGTTTTTATGAGGGCATACTCACACACGCGCACTCGTGTTGGTCATAAAGTTGCATTTACAGTTGGCGTTATTGATTTTGTGTGGCGGATGGGGAGGCGGTGGTTTGGTGCACAGACTCCCAACTTTCAACGTAGCGTCGGCTGTAAAAACGTAACGGCCTCGTCCTGAGATCAGCTTTAGTAGCCACGGGAGGCAGGGTGTGCTTCATGATTGAAGCGCCGCTTATTTTTGGATACATTTATCAAAACGTTGCAAAAGTGTCCCATTTCTCCATGGATGAGCAAGAAAAATAAGTCCACAAGGAGACAATTTAATGGGTTCTTCGGGATAAGATGTAAAATATTTCTGTAGCCTAGACTCCAGTCTACTATACAAATTGCTAAGCAACCGCATCGTGTTGTAAATAATCAGAGAAGCATTTTTAGCAGAAGACTAACTAACACTAAGTGTTCCACTGAGCGCTGCAGAAAATATCATCACTGCTATTATGGCGCTAGTCCAAGGAGCGCCATTTAATCCCGAATAGAAAATCGGGGCATGTTTTGAAGCATCATAGTAACTTCTTGATCCATCTTTGTCAATCTTGAACAAAGTTGGTATACGTAGTAGTTCATTATAGGCACCAGATATGAAATTGGGATCCAATGCTCAAACATTTCACCCAGATTCTCGAAATTACTGATAATATGTGGTAACTTCGGGGTATTTGTAGTCTTAACGACTTCAATCATGCTCAAACTTCTTTAAACGGGGTATTCATATTCTTGTTTGATCGATCTCCACCGAGATAAAACTTTGAAGCCGAAGCAGCATTTGATCATGTCTGGCAGAGAGTGCAGCTCCTTCCTTATGTTTTTTTTGCAAGTTGCCAGGTATGCATTTTATAAGCCAGGCAGTTAGGAAGCATGCTGGATTAAGCCGTTTCATCCCACTTTTGCACTTTTTTGGACTGTGGCCAATTGTAGTAGAATGGTGCCCTGTGGAATCGCCCAGTTTCTTTCATAATTAATAAAGCCTTCTGAATCTGATTAATTCTTAAAGCCACAGTGTGTACGATTTAGTGCCATCTAGTGGTGAGGTTGCAAACTTTCATCGCTGGTCATGATTTTGTTGTCCTTCACATTTTCACTTCTTTTGTGACTTTGCTTTCTTTTGCAATAAACAATATGTACACTCAACAAAAATATAAACGCATTTTGCTCCCATTTTGTATGAGATGAACTCAAAGATCTAAAACTTTTTCCACATACACAATATCACCATTTCCCTCAAATATTGTTCACAAACCAGTCTAAATCTGTGATAGTGAGCACTTCTCCTTTGCTGAGATAATCCATCCCACCTCACAGGTGTGTCATATCAAGATGCTGATTAGACACCATGATTAGTGCACAGGTGTGCCTTAGACTGCCCACAATAAAAGGCCACTCTGAAAGGTGCAGTTTTGTTTTATTGGGGGGGTTACCAGTCAGTATCTGGTGTGACCACCATTTGCCTCATGCAGTGCAACACATCTCCTTCGCATAGCGTTGATCAGGTTGTCAAGAATGAGAATTGTTTTTGTAATCAATAGTGGCCATACTGAGCCACGACAGTCGGCATGGCACCACCCAGGAAAACAGATAAACTCGAGGAAGATATAGAGGAGATAAAGACCTCATTAAACCATATATCAAAAGACATGTCTAATCTAGACAAACTGATGGTGGAAATTAAAGAACTCCAAAATCTGGTTAAAGAGAAGGACAAGATCATTAAGAAACTTGAGCAACGTGTAGATGAACTTGAACAATTTACTAGAAAAGATGACGTTATAATATCTGGACTAGAAACAAGGCATCGGACATATGCAAGGGTGGTGGATTCTGGTGTAGCCAGTGGGGAGGATGCACCACCTGAAGAAAGACAATCATTGGAACAACAAGTTACAAACTTTTTATATCAAAAAGGTGTTGTCATCCATCAAGACACAATATCAGACTGTTATACTATTCCAACTAAAGATAGAAAAAATAAACTATCTAACACTGTTATACGATTTACAAGCAGAAAATATAAAAATGAGTTATTAAGACAGGCAAAGAATTTGAAAGGAACAAGTGTCTATATAAATGAGCATCTAACAAAAAAAAAATGCAGATATTGCTAGGGAAGCAAGACTACTAAGAAAACAGAAACATATTGTTGCTACATGGGTCTGGAATTGTAGGGTGTGGATTAGAGTGAAAGAAGGAACAAACGGTATACAAATCAAAAACATGGAGGACCTTACGAAATACAGACCTGAATAGACAATCAAATATAACATCTGTTGGTAATTGGACCAACAAAAAATCAGATCAAACATGGAAACAGAGGATAAAATATATGACATAGACACTAATATTGATGAAAGTATATTTGACTTAAAAACGATTGGTTGTGAGTATTACACAGTAGAACAGCTGAATAGTGAAAAAATTGCAGAAGATACCCTGTCACTCATACATATAAACAGTCGAAGCTTGTATTGTAAAATGTCACAAATAAAAGATTATTTAAATCAGTTTAAAAATAGATTTAGTATTGTTGCAATCACTGAATCTTGGCTTAAAGATGATCTCATGGATGAAGTTCAAATGGAGGGATATGAGCTGTATTTTGTAAACAGAAGATATAAAAAAGGCGGTGGTATTGCTCTGTATACAAAAACAGATCTGATGTGTACAATTGTTGAAGAAATGACAATTATGAATGATGTCATAGAAATTGTAACAGTGGAACTTGTACATGAAACATCTAAGAATATTTTAATCAGTTCTGTATACAGAGCACCAGATTCTTGTGTTGTGAAATTTACAGATAAAATAATTGAATTATTCCATCAAATTAAAAACAAAACGCTTTTTATGTGTGGGGACTTTAATATTAACATAGAAAGCTCCAGCTGCCAAAGATTAAGTGATTTTGTGAATTCAATGTATAGTTTGGGGTTATTCCCCTTGATAACAAAACCAACCAGAATTACATCGCAAAGTGCAACGGTAATTGATAATATGGGATCTTCATGACAGATATTAGCGACCATTTACCAATTTTTTCAATATTTAAATATAAAAATAGGTACAACAAAAAAACTGATATAATTAATTAATGTAGCATATAACTCATTTATGAAAATATTGATGAAATCATACAATAAAAATTGTAAATTAACTGAAATTAGTAAGAAAAGAGTAAATAAACCATGGCTGACAAAGGGAATAAAAAATGCTTGTGCAAAGAAAAACTATTTATACAGGTGCTTTTTAAAATTGCAAACAAAGGAATCAGAACATAAATACAAAAAATATAAAAATAAACTATTAACAATAATTAGGAAACAAAAAAAAGATTATTACAGTGAAAAACTAAATAAGAGTAAAGATAATATGAGGGTAACATGGGGAATTATAAAAAGTGTGATTGATAGTGATGGAACGAAAGAAACTATTCCAAATTACTTTGTTAAGGAAAATAAAGAGATATATGATATAAAAGAAGTTGCAAATGGGTTTAATGATTATTTTTCAAATGTAGGGTCAAATCTGGTGGGAAATAACCAATAATAGAAGATAAATTATGTACATTGGTAAATACGGTCAATAGTATTTTCCTGGACAATGTGGAAAAAGATGAAATAAGAAATATTGTAAAAAACTGTGTAAGCAGAAGATCAACTGACCATGAAGATTTAGACATGATGACTGTAAAAAGTATAATAGAAATTGTTATTGAACCATTTACTTATATTTGTAATCTGTCTCTGTCAACTGGGGTTTTTCCAGATGAAATGAAAATTGCTAAGGTAGTCCCATTATATAAAAATGGAGACAAACATAATTTTTCTAATTACAGGCCAGTATCATTGCTTCCACAGTTTTCTAAAATTATGGAAAAAGCTTTTGTAACAAGATTGGATAAATTTATTGAGAAACATCATATTTTAAATAATGCTCAGTATGGATTCAGAACAAAACATTCGACAGCTATGGCAATTATGGAACTAATAGAGAAAATATCAACAACAATAGATAAGGATTATTTTGTAAGTATTTTTATTGACCTGAAAAAGGCTTTTGATGTTATAGACCACTCAAGATTGCTCCACAAGTTACAACAATATGGAATAAGAGGTGTTGCACATCAGTGGGTAAAAAGCTACTTAGAAAATAGAAAACAGTTTGTTCAGATAAATAATACCAAATCAGAATTGTGTAACATTATTTATGGAGTACCACAAGGATCGGTACTTGGACCCAAACTGTTTATTTTGTATATCAATGATTTTGTGAATGTATCCAATGTGCTTTTATTTGCTGATGATACAACGCTGTTTTACTCTGGATCAGATATACAGGAAGTAGCACAAGTGATAAATACAGAGTTGGAAAAAGTTAAACATTGGTTTGATATAAACAGATTGTCACTAAATATTAATAAGACAAATTTCATATTGTTTAATGATAGAGCGAAAAAAAATAATGTGTCATTACAAATAGATGGAATGGATATACAAAGGGTAAAAGAAATGAAATTTTTAGGAGTCATGATTGATGAAGCTCTTACATGGAAGTCACACATAAATTACATAAAAGGAAAAATAGCGAAAGCCATTGCTGTTTTGCATAAAGTAAAATATTCATTAAATAGTTATGGTTTATTAACATTGTACAATTCATTGATTGTCCCATATTTAACTTACTGTGTAGAAATCTGGGGATCAACATATACAACCTATATACAACCTTTATTTATTTTGCAGAAAAGAGCTTTAAAAGTGATTAGTAACAGTGGTTTTAGAGATCCATCTAATCCATTGTTTAAGTATAGGGTACTTAAATTTCATGATTTAGTCAATTTGAAAATATTACAAACGATGTACCAAGTTAATAAAAATACTTTACCAACAAACATTCAAAATATGTTTGAAAAAAGAGTAAGTAGTTATAAAGTGAAAGGAATAGAAGTCTTTAAAAAAACAAGATTTAGAACCAAAGTAAAGGAAAGGAGTATTGCAGTAAATGGTGTCAAATTATGGAACAATCTTAATAAAGAAATTAAAGAATTAAGGTCGCTTAAATTATTTAAAAAACATATTAAAATAGATGTATTAAGTAAGTATGAAACTATGAAGTAAGTCAGTGGGCTGCAAGAAAGTAAAAAAAAAAAAAGTAAACTGTTAATAATGTTTGGAGTGTCTTAAGTTTAAATGTAACCTGTCAGTGATGCAATCTATTAATTAATGGTCATAATTATGAAATGGGTCAGTGGTATGTGACAAGTTAAAGAAATGCAATCTGTTAAATAATGTTGACTATGATGCTGTATATTGAAAGATTGTATTGTTAAAAGGGGCAGAAATCATAAGACTTGTTCTTCTTTCTGCTCCTTTTCATTCTGGTATTGTGGTGCTTTTGTTTTTTGCTTTTCTGTTTTTCTTTTAAATGACTGAAATAAATATAAAAAAAAAATAAAAAAAATTGTGGCCTGTGGAATGTTGGTCCACTCCTCTTCAATGGCTGTGCGAAGTTGCTGGATATTGGCAGGAACTGGTACACGCTGTCGTATACGCCGGTCCAGAGCATCCCAAACATGCTCAATGGGTGACATGTCCGGTGAGTAAGCCGGCCATGCAAGAACTGGGACATTTTCAGCTTCCAAGAATTGTGTACAGATCCTTGCAACATGGGGCCGTGCATTATCCTGCTGCAACATGAGGTGATGTTCTTGGATGTATGGCACAACAATGGGCCTCAGGATCTCGTCACGGTATCTCTGTGCATTCAAAATGCCATCAATAAAATGCACCTGTGTTCTTTGTCCATAACAGACGCCTGCCCATACCATAACCCCACCGCCACCATGGGCCACTAGATCCACAACATTGACATCAGAAAACCGCTCACCCACACGACGCCACACACGCTGTCTGCCATCTGCCCTGGACAGTGTGAACCAGGATTCATCCGTGAAGAGAACACCTCTCCAACGTGCCAAACGCCAGTGAATGTGAGCATTTGCCCACTCAAGTCGGTTACGACGACAAACTGGAGTCAGGTCGAGACCCCGATGAGGACGACGAGCATGCAGATGAGCTTCCCTGAGACGGTTTCTGACAGTTTGTGCAGAAATTCTTTTGTTATGCAAACCGATTGTTTCAGCAGCTGTCCGAGTGGCTGGTCTCAGACGATCTTGGAGGTGAACATGCTGGATGTGGAGGTCCTGGGCTGATGTGGTTACACGTGGTCTGTGGTTGTGAGGCTGGTTGGATGTACTGCCAAATTCTCTGAAACGCCTTTGGAGACGGCTTATGGTAGAGAAATGAACATTCAATACACGAGCAACAGCTCTGGTTGACATTCCTGCTGTCAGCATGCCAATTGCACGCTCCCTCAAATCTTGTGACATCTGTGGCATTGTGCTGTGTGATAAAACTGCACCTTTCAGAGTGGCCTTTTATTGTGGGCAGTCTAAGGCACACCTGTGCACTAATCATGGTGTCTAATCAGCATCTTGATATGGCACACCTGTGAGGTGGGATGGATTATCTCAGCAAAGGAGAAGTGCTCACTATCACAGATTTAGACTGGTTTGTGAACAATATTTGAGGGAAATGGTGATATTGTGTATGTGGAAAAAGTTTTAGATCTTTGAGTTCATCTCATACAAAATGGGAGCAAAACCAAAAGTGTTGCGTTTATATTTTTGTTGAGTATGATCCTCCATTTAAACAAACTTGCTAGCAACCAGTAGATAATTCGGTGTATATGCCGCCAACCACTGATTTCTCTTCTTTTTTCATCAAGTCAAGTTACAAAATGTAAAAGGTGGACTAAGTACATCCTTTTTGGCTTACTGTATTAACATGGCGGCCACCAGGGGCAGCCCTATGCTATGTAGCTATGAAGGGCTCATTTTAAGCTTTATGAAAACATACTGATTTGCTGTTGCAGGTAATTAAACACTGATAAATAGATGGGCATAAATTGTATATTCCATTTGTGCTAATAAACACCTATAAATCCTGCAGACTGTAGCTTAAACTATTAATTCTATAATGCTACGAACAAACACAAACTGAAGACTTCATCTGTTTTATGGCACTGAACTGTCACACGATGGACCCAAACACCCCCATCCTCCTCGAAAACCAGACTTGTTCACTCATCCATAAAAACATCCATACCTAAATTGGCTATTGGAGAAACCGTAGCTCATATAAAAGCTGGTTCTTGACTGCGGGCCACAGATAAGGTATGGATCAGCCTTCGCCTTCATCCATGTTCAATGCTTCGTTAATAGGAAAGCAATGAGACTTGGAACGTTGATGGCTTCATTAAGTAAATGCCATGCCTGGCGTCAATATCATTACACTGCTGGTAAACAAGCCATAAACATCCTCGCGGGAGAAATTACCTTTCCCCTCCAACATTCTGCTCATGATGGAGATTTGTGTTTTCTCGTGCCCACAGTATGATGTTTGACAAAGTGCTTCTACGTTGTGATTTGTCTGGGACCACCTTGATGCATTTGGATGATCTCATTGATATTCTGCCAGGTAGGCTGACACGCGAGCACAAGGACGAGCCCAGAAATGCTAAATTTATCCAATGAGGTTTAAAACCAATTTTACCAAAACCTAAAGGGAGGACCAAGGTCTTTACAGTCCTGGTACTTCCAGTCTGACTGTATGGTTGTGACATCTGTACCTTATCAGTTTGGACAATTCAACTACTTTAATTACCAGGAAAGTTCAATGACGGTAGCATCGCCATGTGGCAGGATTTCCTGAGCATGATCCATTGCTGAGGAACTGTTATGTGGGCCGCTGAAGAGGAGGTACTGCTGGCCCACCACCACCAGAGGGCGCCCTTCTTGGAGTGCGGGCTCCAAGCACGAGAGGGCGCCAGACCCAGAAGAAGTGACAGCCGTCATTCATTCCCCTGCACGCAGCTGTCACTTGTTCATCGTCATCATCACCATCATAAAAGCCGGACTGCAACTCCACCTCCTCGCAGAGAAATCAACTACTATTGAAAGGGTAATTTCTCTGCTGACTGACACTTTGTGTGTAATAACCTGAACTTCTATTGCAGCCATTTTCCTGGAGTGTTGCCTTGTCTGGGGGATTGGCGTTTGGTGTGACAGCGACGGCTTCGCCTCACACCCCAAACCAGATAAGTGGTTAACCAGGAGCTGCACGAGTGTGTGATTGGAGGTGGAGGAGCTCCCTCCTAACTGTGTATGGACTGTGGATTACTGAGTGTGCGGACTCACACTCATACATCTTATCTCTGCTTTCTGCCAGCAGTACCAGGGTCGACAGCCGAAGACAGAGGCCACCTGGGGACTCGGGACTTGGCGGCTCCGGTGTTCTTCAGACCGTTGGTGGTGGAAGCCGTGTGGGACGCGGCTTCTCTCTCGTCGGGGGTCTTTTATCTTCGAGCCTGCCCACACGTCACCTGGTGTTAATTGACTGTGCAAATTTCTGTAAATTTAGTTGTGTATTATCACAACATTAAATTGTTACTTTTTGGCTTACTCATTGTCCGTTCATTTGCGCCCCCTGTTGTGGGTCCGTGCTACGACACCTTCCCAACAGGATTTCTCGGCCATCGTCATGGATTCCGAGGGGCGTCAACCCAAGCTTGAACGGCCAATGGAAGAGCCAGGAGCGCAGGCGTCAGCGGGAGGCGTGTTGAGTGAGCCGCAGCAGATCTTAACCGCCTTCACGGCTCGGTTAGATTTAGTGACCGAGCAGAATGTCCTCCTTAATCGGAGGGTGGAGGCTCTCACCGCCAGGGTGGAAGCGCACGATCAGGGCGTTGCTGCAGCCACTCCTCTGCCTGGTCCTGGGCCTGTATCAGACGTTCCACTGGTCGTTCAACGACCCCCCCCACCGTCCCCTGAAGCATACATAAGCCCTCCGGAATGGTACGGGGGCTGTGTTGAGACGTGCGCAGACTTCCTCATGCAGTGTTCGCTCGTCTTTTCACAGCGCCCTGTCATGTACGCGTCAGACGCCAGCCGGGTGGCTTATGTTATTAATCTGCTTCGAGGAGAGGCACGCGCCTGGGCTACGGCGCTTTGGGAGCAGAATTCACGGCTCCTAACGTCTTATACTGGGTTTGTACGGGAGTTCAAACAAGTGTTTGACCATCCCAACAGAGGCGAGACCGCTTCGAACGTGCTGCTGTCTATGAGACAGGGGCGCCGTAGCGCAGCCGAGTATGCAGTCGACTTCCGCATCGCGGCAGCGAGGTCCGGCTGGAATAACGTTGCGCTCCGCGCCGCCTTCGTAAATGGACTGTCCCCGGTCCTGAAGGAGCACCTGCTGGCTAAGGAGGAACCGCGGGATTTTGACGGGCTTGTCGATTTAGTTATACGCTTAGACAACTGTTTAAACGAGCATCGTCGGGAGCAGGCCGGGGGGGCGTGACCGGGCACAAGCCGTCCCTCCCCCTTCCGGTTCTGAAAAGGTGACGTCGTCCCCACGCTTCACTGCCAGAGAGCTCCGTGTGGCTACAGCTCCCCCTGCTGAGGAGGCTATGGACACGAGCAGGGCCAAAGTGAAAACAAACATCAGACAAAGGAGGCTGGCCCGCGGGGAGTGTTTTATCTGCGGCTCTTGTGAGCACCGGCAGAAGGACTGCCCCAAACAGTTAAACTACAACGCCCGTCCTTAGAAACTGGGCTAAGGGTGGGCCATAACACGCACGCGGGAAAACCCCGCAAATCTGCACAAATCCCAGTAACGATCCTTTGTGGGGATTTAACCCTTCACGCCCCAGCACTGGTAGACACGGGGTTGGAAGGGAATCTGCTAGACAGCAGATGGGCAAAGGAAGTAGGGCTCCCCCTGGTGGCTCTGCCGGCACCATTGCAGGTGCGAGCACTAGATGGCACGCTGCTTCCATTAATCACACATCAGACACAACCAGTGACCTTGGTTGTGTCTGGGAATCACAGGGAGGAGATCGTGTTCCATGTAACACCCTCTACCTCCCGAGTGATTTTGGGATTTCCATGGATGGTGAAGCACAATCCCCGGATAGATTGGCTGTCCGGGGCTGTGACGCAGTGGAGCAAAACGTGCCACCGGGAGTGTTTAGGATCCTCGGTTCCTCCCGGCACGACGGCTAATGAGGAGGTTAAAGTCCCCCCCAATCTATCGGCGGTGCCAAAGGAGTACCATGATCTTGCTGACGTTTTCAGCAAAGATCTGGCACTCACTCTTCCCCCGCACCGACCATACGATTGTGCCATCGATTTGGTCCCGGGCGCTGAGTACCCGTCCAGTAGGTTGTACAACCTCTCACGTCCGGAACGCGAATCAATGGAGACCTACATCCGGGACTCTTTAGCTGCCGGACTGATCCGGAACTCCACCTCCCCGATGGGTGCTGGTTTCTTTTTTGTGGGTAAAAAGGACGCCGGACTCCGTCCATGCATTGATTACAGAGGGCTGAACGAGATCACGGTTCGCAACCGATACCCGTTACCTCTGTTGGATTCAGTGTTCACGCCCCTGCATGGAGCCCAAATTTTCACTAAATTGGATCTTAGAAACGCGTACCACCTGGTTCGGATCCGGAAGGGAGACGAATGGAAGACGGCATTCAACACCCCGTTAGGTCACTTTGAGTACCTGGTCAAGCCGTTCGGCCTCACTAACGCCCCCGCGACGTTCCAAGCTTTGGTAAATGACGTCTTGCGGGACTTCCTGCATCGGTTCGTCTTCGTATATCTGGACGATATACTCATCTTTTCCCCGGACCCTGAGACCCATGTCCAGCATGTACGTCAGGTCCTACAGCGGTTGTTGGAGAACCGGCTGTTTGTGAAGGGCGAGAAGTGCGAGTTCCACTGCACTTCTTTGTCCTTCCTGGGGTTCATCATCTCCTCCAACTCCGTCGCCCCTGATCCGGCCAAGGTTGCGGCGGTGAGAGATTGGCCCCAACCAACAAGCCGCAGGAAACTACAGCAGTTCCTCGGCTTTGCAAATTTCTACAGGAGGTTCATTAAAGGTTACAGTCAGGTAGTTAGCCCCCTGACTGCCCTGACCTCCACCAAGGTCCCCTTTGCCTGGTCGGATCGGTGCGAAGCCGCGTTCCAGGAGTTGAAACGCCGGTTCTCGACTGCACCAGTTCTGGTGCAGCCTGATCCTGATCGCCAGTACATAGTGGAAGTGGACGCCTCTGACTCAGGGATAGGAGCCGTGCTGTCCCAGAGCGTGGAGGCTGATAAGGTTCTCCATCCTTGTGCCTATTTTTCCCGCAGATTGACCCCAGCTGAACGGAACTATGACGTCGGCAATCGGGAGCTCCTCGCGGTGAAGGAGGCTCTTGAAGAGTGGAGACACCTGCTTTAGGGGGCATCGTTGCCCTTCACGGTTTTCACGGACCATCGGAACCTGGAGTACATCCGGACCGCCAAGCGGCTGAACCCCAGGCAAGCCCGCTGGTCTCTGTTCTTCGGGCGCTTTGACTTCCGGATCACGTACCGCCCCGGGACCAAGAACCAAAAATCAGATGCATTGTCCCAGGTGCACGAAGAAGAAGCCAAAGCGGGGCTGTCGAACCCCACTGAGACCATCATCCCCGAGTCCACTGTCGTGGCCTCCCTCACCTGGGACGTGGAGAAGACCGTCCGGGAGGCCCTGGCAAGGAGCCTGGACCCGGGGACCGGCCCCAAGAACAGACTGTACATCCCACCAGAGGCAAGAGCTGCCGTATTGGACTTCTGTCACGGGTCCAAGCTGTCCTGTCATCCCGGAGTGCGTAGGACCGTGGCAGTAGTCCAGAAGCGCTTCTGGTGGGCGTCCCTGGAAACCGACGTCCGGGACTACGTCCAGGCCTGTACCATCTGCGCCAGGGGCAAGGCAGACCATCGGAGGACTTCGGGACTCCTCCAACCCCTGCCGGTGCCTCATCGCCCCTGGTCTCACATCGGCCTGGACTTCATCACGGGCCTCCCGCCGTCCCAGGGCAACACCGTAATCCTCACGATAGTGGACCGGTTCTCCAAGGCGGCCCACTTCGTGGCCCTCCCGAAGCTCCCGACGGCCCAGGAGACGGCTGCATGGGATACCATCGGACATCATTTCAGATCGTGGTCCCCAGTTCTCTTCGCAGGTGTGGAAGAGTTTCTGTAAGGAGCTGGGGGCCACCGTGAGTCTCTCGTCCGGGTACCACCCCCAGACAAACGGCCAGGCAGAGCGGGCTAACCAGGAGCTGGAGCAGGCCCTTCGATGCGTCACCTCCGCGCACCCGGCGGCCTGGAGTCACCATCTGGCCTGGATCGAGTATGCCCATAACAGCCAAGTTTCGTCTGCTACCGGCCTCTCCCCTTTTGAGGCATGTTTGGGGTACCAGCCCCCATTGTTCCTGCTGGTGGAGGAAGAGGTCGGTGTGCCCTCGGTCCAGGCCCACCTCAGGAGGTGCCGCCGGGTGTGGCGGACCGCCCGCTCTGCCCTGTTAAAGGCCCGGACGAGGGCCAAGGCCCATGCGGACCGCCGGCGTTCCCCGGCCCCCACATACCAGCCCGGGCAGGAGGTGTGGCTCTCGACCAAGGACATCCCTCTGTGTGTCGACTCCCCGAAACTAAAGGAAAGGTTCATTGGTCTTACTTTCCGTTTCGTGTGCTCAAGATCATCAACCCGGCCGCAGTAAAGCTCCAACTCCCGGCTTCACTGCGGATTCACCCTGTTTTTCATGTTTCCCGTCTAAAGCCACACGACACCTCGCCCCTCTGTACTCCGGGACCTACGCCGCCTCCTTGGCGGCTCCGGTGTTCTTCAGACCGTTGGTGGTGGAAGCCGTGTGGGACGCGGCTTCTCTCTCGTCGGGGGTCTTTTATCTTCGAGCCTGCCCACACGTCACCTGGTGTTAATTGACTGTGCAAATTTCTGTAAATTTAGTTGTGTATTATCACAACATTAAATTGTTACTTTTTGGCTTACTCATTGTCCGTTCATTTGCGCCCCCTGTTGTGGGTCTGTGCTACGACACCTTCCCAACAGGAACCTATCAATCGGAAGAGGCCTGGGCATTGCCAAATATCACCCTACTGTGGAAAATACAGTAGTGTTCAGAATAATAGTAGTGCTATGTGACTAAAAAGATTAATCCAGGTTTTGAGTATATTTCTTATTGTTACATGGGAAACAAGGTACCAGTAGATTCAGTAGATTGTCACAAATCCAACAACACCAAGCATTCATGATATGCACACTCTTAAGGCTATGAAATTGGGCTATTAGTAAAAAAAAAGTAGAAAAGGGGGTGTTCACAATAATAGTAGTGTGGCATTCAGTCAGTGAGTTCGTCAATTTTGTGGAACAACAGGTGTGAATCAGGTGTCCCCTATTTAAGGATGAAGCCAGCACCTGTTGAACATGCTTGTCTCTTTGAAAGCCTGAGGAAAATGGGACGTTCAAGACATTGTTCAGAAGAACAGTGCAGTTTGATTAAAAAGTTGATTGGAGCGGGGAGAACTTATACGCAGGTGCAAAAGATTATAGGCTGTTCATCTACAATGATCTCCAATGCTTTAAAATGGTAAAAAAAAAAACAGAGACGCATGGAAGAAAACAAAAAACAACCATCAAAATGGATAGAAGAATAACCAGAATGGCAAAGGCTCACCCATTTGATCAGCTCCAGGATGATCAAAGACAGTCTGGAGTTACCTGTAAGTGCTGTGACAGTTAGAAGACGCCTGTGTGAAGCTAATTTATTTGCAAGAATCCCCCACAAAGTCCCTCTGTTAAATAAAAGACGTGCAGAAGAGGTTACAATTTGCCAAAGAACACATCAACTGGCCTAAAGAGAAACGGAGAAATATTTTGTGGACTGATGAGAGTAAAATTGTTCTTTTTGGGTCCAAGGGCCGCAGACAGTTTGTGAGATGACCCCCAAACTCTGAATTCAAGCCACAGTTCACAGTGAAGACAGTGAAGCATGGTGGTGCAAGCGTCATGATATGGGCATGTTTCTCCTACTATGGTGTTGGGCCTATATATTACATACCTGGTATCATGGATCAGTTTAGATATGTCAAAGTACTTGAAGAGGTCATGTTGCCTTATGCTGAAGAGGACATGCCCTTGAAATGGGTATTTCAACAAAATCTAGGTTCCAAACCAACAAAATTAATGCCTCACAGATGTTAAGAAATCATGAAAAACTGTGGTTATACAACTAAATACTAGTTTAGTGATTCACAGGATTGCTAAAAAGCAGTCTGAACATAATAGTTTTGAGTTTGTAGCGTCAACAGCAGATGCTACTATTATTGTGAACACCCCCTTTTCTACTTTTTTTTTTTTACTAATAGCCCAATTTCATAGCCTTAAGCGTGTGCATATCATGAATGCTTAGTCTTGTTGGATTTGTGAGAATCTACTGAATCTACTGGTACCTTGTTTCCCATGTAACAATAAGAAATATACTCAAAACCTGGATTAATCTTTTCAGTCACATAGCACTACTATTATTCTGAACACTACTGTAGGTGATTACTTTCTGGAGATATGACTGGACCGTTGCGTTATGCGGGTGTTAACCACTTGCACCTGGACGGACCCAACCTAAACTATTTTATCCACAGTTCTGAAAGAATTGGTATCAATGTTCTGAAATGCAGACGTCTGTGAGGAAGACGACCAAAATGGACACTGTGAAGGTGACAGAAGAGCACGTAGAGTAACTATCTTCACTGAAAACAGCAGGATAGCACATTAAAGAAGATAAACGTAACTTCATCTTCATCTTACTGTCAAGATGGTCCATTTATCTTTGTGTTTAGTGTTGTTGCAAATACAAAAATTATCAAATTTTGCACGGCATTCATTTCCAAAATTCAAATTCAAATTACATGGGCATGCCTCTTTATACAACCCCTGGCAATAATTATGGAATCACCTCAGAGGATGTTCATTCAGTTGTTTAATTTTGTAGAAAAAAAGCAGATCACAGACATGACACAAAACTAAAGTCATTTCAAATGGCAACTTTCTGGCTTTAAGAAACGCTATAAGAAATCAGGAAAAATAATTGTGGCAGTCAGTAACGGTTACTTTTTTAGACCAAGCAGAGGGAAAAAAAATATGGACTCACTCAATTCGGAGGAATAAATTATGGAATCACCCTGTAAATTTTCATCCCCAAAACTAACACCTGCATCAAATCAGATCTGCTCAACGTCTGTGACCGAACTGTAAGAAACCGCCTACAGGAAATGGGATTTACATACAGAAAACCTGAACGAAAGCCATCATTAACACCTAAACAGAAAAAAACAAGGTTACAGTGGGCTAAGGAAAGCAATCGTGGACTGTGGATGAAAGTCATATTCAGTGATGAATCTTGAATCTGCATTGGGCAAGGTGATGATGCTGGAACTTTTGTTTGGTGCCGTTCCAATGAGATTTATAAAGATGACTGCCTGAAGATAACATGTAAATTTCCACAGTCATTGATGATATGGGGCTGCATGTCAGGTAAAGGCACTGGGAAGATGGCTGTCATTACATCATCAATAAATGCACAAGTTTACGTTGATATTTTGGACACTTTTCTTATCCCATCAATTGAAAGGATGTTTGGGGATGATGAAATCATTTTTCAAGATGATAATGCATCTTGCCATAGAGCAAAAACTGTGAAAACATTCCTTGCAAAAAGACACATAGGGTCAATGTCATGGCCTGAAAATAGTCCAGTTCTTAATCCAATTGAAAATCTTTGGTGGAAGTTGAAGAAAATGGTCCATGAAAAGGCTCCAACCTGCAAAGCTGATCTGGCAACAGCAATCAGAGAAAGTTGGAGCCAGATTGATGAAGAGTACTGTTTGTCACTCATTAAGTCCATGCCTCAGAGACTGCAAGCTGTTATAAAAGCCAGAGGTGGTGCAACAAAATACTAGTGTTGGAGCGTTCTTTTGTTTTTCATGATTCCATAATTTTTTCCTCAGAATTGAGTGATTCCATATTTTTTTCCCTCTGCTTAGTCTAAAAAAGTAACCATTACTGACTGCCACAATTTTTTTTCCTGATTTCTTATAGTGTTTCTTAAAGCCAGAAAGTTGCCATTTGAAATGACTTTAGTTTTGTGTCATGTCTGTAATCTGCTTTTTTTCTACAAAATTAAACAACTGAATGAACATCCTCCGAGGCCAGTGATGCCAGGGGTTGTAAGTACGTATGACAAATTTGTTTCTTTGGAATCTGGTGCCGCCACTTTGCTTAAGACCTTTTTAAATGTAGCTGCTGCTAATTTCCTGCTCAGATCCAAGAGCTCTTGATAAATCATCTCTCTGGAGGTTTGCCCACCTTCCGTATGGCCTCATAGACGGCTCTGAAGGCCGGCTGTTTGTGGTCATGGTAAACTCCTCTGTTGCCATGGAGGACGCAGATGCCGTTTTCTTCAGCTGAAGCGCAGTTACTTCCATAAATGCAATGGTCTGGTCGGTAATTCCACTGGCATGGGAATTCCAGCATATACTCTGGGGATGTTTGCAACACTTCAGTTAAAATTTAGACCACACAGAACAGTCTTTGTGTGTTTGTGAGTCCACCTTACCAGGATTATGGTGGAATATTATGTTGAGAAGGTCCTGGTCTCCCCAAGTTATATTGAGTTTATATTTCTGAAGCAGAGGCATCAGTAGCTCCTCCCACCGTAACCCAGCTGATGTCATGTCATTCTGCCAACATACATGCACTCATGTAACCATCAGCAGTGAACGACTGACCTCTGGTGGTCAATGCAAGTACAACAAACAGATATCCAAAGCTGGAAAAATGTGTCTTCAGAGGCAAGCCGTACCTTAAAGAATGCGTTCCTCAGCCTCGTCATGTTCATGACCATCACCCCTGAGTTGATGCCTGTCTTGCCGACGAACGGGTGGCGAGCAAAGCGGTTGTACCAGGCGATTCGAGGCTCCTCGTGCTCCGGGGCCATAGCTGCCAGCTGCGAGGAATTGAACTTTGACAGGAACTCCCACAGCTGGTCTACAGGCTGCAGGAAGAGGATGTCAGAGTCAACGTAGATGATCGAGTCTACATCCTTCAGGATCATCTGCATATAAAGCACATAAAGTTTGGCGATTAATACAGTTCCCTTCAAAGAGAAATCTCCATCTCTCTGGTGGGAATCTCACGGGTAAGAAGAGTCTCTGAGATGCACAGGGCTTGAAGAGTTTCTTCCACTCTGCAGAATTCTCGCTGGGGAAGCTGATGGAGTAGACGGTGTAGTTGAACCGGGAGCGAACAAAGTTCGGCCACAGCTCCAACTGTGGAACACAGAGGACACATTATTACCTTAAATTCGTTGGTATATCTCGAAGAACTGCACTAATTCAAAAATTCCTAAAAGTATGAAACAGCTCCCATCTTTTTCAGACTTCCTACTCACAGCTTCCATGAAGCTAGCATGTAGCTGGTCTTCAGCGAAGATATGCAGGTAGAGGCATTTGATGCTGAAAATCACGGCGGACTTGATCATGGTCACGGTCTCATCCAGCCTTGGTCCACAGGCCACCACGGCCAAATGCATGAGAGGTTCAGGTCTGCTTTGTCCACTGTCTCTCGCACCGTCCACACGACCCTGATGCTGTATGATGTACCTGAGAATCAGAATCGCCACACTAACTAGTGGTACGTACAAAAATAACTACAAACATATTTAATTACAGAGGGCAAATGTAATTTACTACGCAAGTTATAGTTCATGGGCCAGATAAGTTGGTGGTCGCCATCATTCAGGTTGGCAAAACCTTTGGTCATCTGTCATGAACTTAAAAAAATTATGACAGCCATCCCCATGTAGGTGGCAGTAGCCAGGTAGGGCAATGAAGGATTAGGCAAGGGGCAAAATATAAAACTGAACCAGTCATATAGATATTCATATTATGTGTCTGATCATAGTGATTTCAAAAAGGTATAGTTTGGACTCTCTATGACTGAAGGTTATGGAGTTATCAGGTAAAAATAGAAAAATTCTGTTTAAGGGGTCAAACGCTCCAATTTTAGTAAAGAGTGATGAAAACTGTTGGTTCAGCTAATTGGAGTAATAAATGGAATAGTTTTGACGAGGCTGAATGCGTAGCAGGGGCAGATCAAGGATTTTGAAAAGGGGGAGTGCATTGAATCCAGGAAATTTTTGAATTTTTGAGGGTCATTTCTTGCATTTTGGCACATATTTTACCACAACATACACCACAGAGAAAAGAAACTTTATAACCTGTTCTTTAGAGCCCAACCGATATTATCGGCCAATATAAGCCCTTTTCAAAGTACTCACTATCGGCCGAAATTTTGCCGATAATTTCTCATAAACAGAACAGTTACTGAAATAATGTTTGTGTCGGCAATATAAAATGTCCTTTCACCGTTTGTCCCATAGATGGAGCTCTGACTCCATTCAACTGAGAGCTGCTTACACCCCTGCTTAAATGTGTTCATCGCCGGCCCCTGTAGTTCGCCGTCACACTGCACTGATCGGCTGACAAAAGCATACAAGTAAGTTTATAAGGATGTTGTTTGTAATAACTTTGCGATTACATTCACCCCACATTTCTCCCGTTTCAGTTCAACTCAGTTTGATTAACTCAGTTTATGTAGCAATGTGTCAAATGTGCTTCATTGCGTCGGTCACACTTTTTATCAAGCCCACGTTGTGTAGACCTTATTTCTAGCATGAAAAACTTTTGTTTACTGCTAAGAGGTTGAAACATTCAGATTCGCTGGTCATCCGTAAGGGTTCCGGGAATTACTGCCGTTCGCCATTAACCCTCTGGGGCCGACGCCATTGCATACGATGGCTATGACCAAGCTTTACTAAATTGTAAATAACTTTTTATTGATGTGAGATAGAAACTTACTTTTTTTTTGCTGAAAAGTTAACTCAGCGGACTTTTGATCCACCGTCGACCATCTTGGTACTCCTCATAGAAGATGTGTGATGATGTGCGCAATGTGAGTGTCCAATCGGAACTGGTTCTCCGTCACATGGTTTTCCAAAATCCAATCATAGGGCAGATTTACCTCACGTGATATGGCAAAGATCATTTTCAGGAGTGATATCTTTCTAGTTGGCACGTTTGAATAACAATAATAATATCGGCTGATTTATCGATTATCGGTTTTTTTTTCCATTCAAATATCGTTACCGGCATCGGCCTCAAAAAATCCGTATCGGTCGGGCTCTACTGTTATGACGTTATGATGACAAGTAACAGAAAACATTTGAAATGTCTGTGGCTAAAAAAAGCGAACACCTTGTCGAATCATGGTCTGGTGTAACTGTATCTAGTTGAGTCACTTGTTGCTGAAGAGAGGAATCAGAAATAGCATTATTTTTTGATACATGAAAAGGGGGGTTGCGCCTCCCACGCCCCCCGGATCTGCCCCTGCTTAGTCTCCAAAGTAAAGGTCAAAAAAGGTCAACAACCCTTGGATTCCATAACATACTGTGTGACATGTTGTGCCGTAATGTGATAATTAAGCATTAACAGTTGGTGCAACCTATTCCTTTTTAAACCACCATTAACCAATAATTTGCATCACTTTTTACCAAAAGTAGAGTAACATTCATTTTTGATCGCTGTAGAAACTTAAACTGACCTTTGGCTCCATTTTTGCTGTTTTTACCCCATACAGTGGGGCAAAAAAGTATTTAGTCAGTCCCTGAACGTGCAAGGTTTCCTACTTAGAAAGATGAGAGAGGTTTGTAATTTTCATTATAGGTACACTTGAACTGTGAGAGACAAAATGCTAAAAAAAAAAAAAAAAATCCAGGAAATCACATTGTAGAATTTTTAAAGAATTGATTTGTAAATTATGGTGGAAAATAAGTGTTTGGTCAAAAAAAAAAAAAAAAATTCATCTCAATACTTTGTAACATAATCTTTGTTGGCAATGACAGAGGTCAAACGTTTCCTGTAAGTCTTCACCAGGTTTGCACACACTGCAGCTGGTATTTTGGTCCATTCCTCCATGCAGATCTCCTCTAGAGCAGTGATGTTTTGGGGCTGTCGCTGAGCAACACGGACTTTCAACTCCCTCGACAAATTTTCTGTGGGGTTGAGGTCTGGAGACTGGCTCGGCCACTCCAGGACCTTGAAATGCTTTTATGGAGCCACTCCTTTGTTGCCAAAGCGGTGTGTTTGGATCATTGTCATGCTGGAAGACCCAGCCACGTGCATCTTCAATGCTCTCACTGATGGAAGGAGGTTTTGGCTTAAAATCTCATGATACATGGCCCCATTCATTCTTCCCTTAACAAGGATCAGTCGTCCTGTCCCCTTTGCAGAAAAACAGCCCCAAAGCATGATGTTTCCACCCCTATGCTTCACAGTAGATATGGTGTTCTTGGAATGCAACTCAGCATTTGTCTTCCTCCAAACACAACGAGTTGGGTTGTTACCAAAATGTTCTATTTTGGTTTCATCTGACCACATGATATTCTCCCAATTCTCTTCTGGATCATCCATATGCTCTCTGGCAAAATTCAGACAGGCCTGGACACGTACTGGCTTAAGCAGGGGGACACACCTGGCACTGCAGGATTTCAGTCCCTCTCTGAGTAGTGTGTAGCCTTTGTTACTTTGGTCCCAGCTCTCTGCAGGTCATTCATCAGATCCCTCCGTGTAGTTTTGGGATTTTTGTTCACCGTTCTCATCATCATTTTGACCCTACTGGATGAGATCTTGCATGGAGCCCCAGATCGAGGGAGATTATCAATGGTCTTGTATGTATTCCATTTTCTTACAATTGCTCCCACAGTTGATTTATTCAAACCAATCTGCTTGACTATTGTAGATACACTCTTCCCAGCCTGATGCACATCTACATTTTTCTTCCTGGTGTCCTTCGACAGCTCTTTGGTCTTGGCCATGGTTGAGTTTGGAGTCTGACTGTTTGAGGCTGTGGACAGGGGTCTTTTATACAGATGAGTTCCAATAGATGCCATTAATACAGGTAACAGGTGGAGGACAGAAGAGCTTCTTAAAGAAGAATCTACAGGTCTGTGAGAGCCAGAAATCTTGCTTCTTTGTGGGTGACCAAATACTTATTTTCCACCATAATTTACAAATAAATTCTTTAAAAAAATCCTACAATGTGATTTGTCTGGATTTTTTTTTCTCATTTTGTCTCTCATAGTTGAAGTGTACCTATGATGAAAATTACAGACCTCTCTCTTCTTTATAAGTAGGAGAACTTGCACAATCAGGGGCTGACTAAATACTTTTTTGCCCCACTGTAACTGCATAACATTCTCTCATAGATAATCAAAAATATACATTTTTGGTATCCCTACGACCAGAAATAGTACATTTCTCAATATAATTGGAACATATTTAAATGTTGACCCCTGTGTAATCCTTCACTGACCCCCAACCTGGGATGGTATCATACATAAATATTAACTAATGATATATAAACCTCGTAAATTATGGGTGGTAAATTCTGCCACCCTTGGTGGTAGTGGCACACCGACTTTCTGATGTCTGGCCCAAGGTCTATCAGTATGTTTTCTTCCTAATATGCAGGTTCACAGTTCAAGACTACCTGTGGCCAATTCTCCCTTCACATCTGGAATTGCATCTGTAAGAATATCTGGTGCAAAACTGGAGCCAAATGCAAAATGCAGAGCTTTACCAGATCCACTGCGGCAACTCCAAGCAAAAATAGAAGAAGCCAAACAAAAGCAGAAATAACCAGTTACCACACACACACACACACACACACACACACACACACACACACACACACACACACACACACACACACACACACACACACACACACACACAAAAAAAAAACGTAGTCGCAACTTTGCAAAATTGTATTATTTCAAACAATACTGACACTTTACAAATCTGGTCAGTTTTGCACAGACTTTTTATTTGCTAACAAATACTTTTTTACCCACACTATTAAAAAAGAAAAAAAAAAATCACAGTTGAATAACACTGGAGAAACTACAAAATAGACATTATTGTGTAGTTAGGTGCAACACATTCTTACTGCTACTGTGATGACACCACTTACCCTTGTTAATATAGATACAATCTGGTCCATAAGTAGTTGGACAGTTTTTTTTTAATAATTTTGACTTTGTACAGGAAAGAAAGATTATTAATCAACTATTAAATTAATTTACCAAAATTTTAGAATTGAGTTACTGTTTTGAGGTAAAATAAGTCCAAAGAGAGATTATGATGCCTGTTGATATCGCAAAAATAAGCAAGGGCCACAATAGTAGTTGCAAAGGCGACCACCACAGGGTTACTGCATCAGCGGAGAAAGTATAATTCTGCCTTATTACAGCAACCTGGTTCTGACTGAGAATATGTTCAAGTTAAACTTTAAAGCTGTATATTATAAGCTGAGATACATGTGTTAAAGTTAACCATGAATCTAATTGGCAGTGTTTAGCCACTATAAATGGTCACTGGCAATATTGTTTTTATTAATGCAACAATAATTTAAAAAAACACTTGATGACAACGTTATATCATCTGCAAATTAAAGAACCGTGACGTCATATAGGTGAAATCTGACACCTGTCAAAAGTCTCGCGACCCTCCAGCGGGTCCGTAAATTAGTGTGTTACTCTGCACTCCTAAGAGGCAAAATACAATTACCTCCAGCAAGAATCATGCTTTAAAAAAAAAAAAAAGCCTTACCTATTGTACCAGTGTTTGCTTCGGGGCTCAGTTTTGTCCGCGGCCCCTCGTCTTGTTACAGGAACTTTCGGTGATATAAAAATCCTCTTCGTTCCGGTTCTTCCGGCCGGCACATCTGAATAAAACAGCTTAGTATAAACGTACAAACCCGAAAAGACGGCAAACACCGTGCACAACAAAAGCGCACGAATGGAACGCCGCATTATGCAGTTTAAAAACACGACAGGGCGCCGAAATCATGGTAAACCGCAGTTGTCAAATTACCTGTAACCGCTTCGCATTTCCTGTTGAAATTTTAAAAATAAAACACCCGCGACCTCTACAGGGAGTCTACAGCAACTGCAGCTAATGTCACACCAATTTGTGGGCAAATCCTTTAAGTTAAAGCACACAGGAAAAATAACTTATTGCACAAAAAAAGATGAAGTACAGGCTGCTTTTGGAAACATTTTTTTTACTAAAGCTAATACTTTGCATATCATAACTAGAGGTGGGCGGATCGATCCTAATATCGATACCAACGCTGGCATTGATATTGAACGATCCTCATGTAAAAAGATTGATACTCAAGCTTTTTTCTCTCCAGCATGCACTGACTGCTGTGCACGCAGATTCATCAAAGTCTACTCTCTGTCTGTAAGAGCAGCGCTGCGCTGTCACACAACACGGAGCAGCGCACCCTGGTATTTTGATTTGTCAGCCCTCTACCTCAGGAGATTTTAAGTTGTGTTGAGTGATATTTTTTTAAACAAAAATGTTGATTGTGATAATAAAGTATTTGTTGTCACGTACAATGTTTGGCAAATTCTATTCTAGGTCTTTGGATCCTTTTGATCTATGAAGTTTAAATTTGAAAAAGTATTGATATCGATATCGGCGACACTGGGCCTGTATTTACTTGGTATCGGATCAATGCCAAAATTCCCCAGTATCGCCCACCTTTAATCATAACATACTATTTTAAACAGGAAATCATTTTCTATTCAAATATTTCATTGAGTGTTTCACGCAGTTTAAAGCAATGAATCATATTCTGAAGTGTTTCATTTAGCGCTTTGAGCATTTCAAAATAATTCATTGATTTCTTCAGCAATTCTATGGTGTCTTGTTTTGTGAAATATAAAAGCATATTGTTTTGTGACAAAGTTGGTCCACTTAATTTTTCAAAAAGTTTAAAATGCTGAGTGATCCTGTGAAGCAATTGGTTCATTTGAATCAAAGATCCTTGTATCTACCATTACTTTTGTGATGAAGAATCTTAAGTAGAGCTAGACCGATATATCAGTTGGCCGCTAATATCAGCCAGTATAAGGCTTTCAAGAACATATCAGTATCAGCTTTATTTTTGCTGATATGAGCATTTTAATCTTATTGAATAAATACAGAAAAGCACTTTGGCTGTTGGCTATGTCATTATGTAACCCTAACCCTTATCCAACAGAGGGCACTCTGACCACTTTGTTTACAATGCTCTCAAGGAAAGCTGAGACCCCATCACCCCTTGGTCACATCAGCTACAAGAAACAGAGGCAAAGCGAGCAACTGCCATTCATTTTCAGTCAGAATGGGTGTTTTAGTGCAACAAGAGAGAAGTGGTCACTATGCTGCCAGCTAGGCGGAGCCAAATCAGACAAGTCTATTTTATCAAAATACTGAGTGATGCAACATGTTGACTGACGAGTCAAGTCATGGCAGCGTGACGTACGCTGGTTGGTTATTATACTGAGTTATTTGTAACCTGTAAAACATCATGCCTTAATTACATTAGTCATAAGGGCTTAATAACATAATATTAATTGCCATTTTAAAAAGTATATATCCACAAATATATCAGTACTGTAAATATTTTACTCCCCAATATCCATACTCACTGCCTCCCCCCCCCCCCCCCCCCCCCCAAAAAAAACCATCCATATTGGTCAGGCTCTACTCTTAAGCACTTTTTCCAGTTACTGTTTCATGAATTCTGAAAAACTGAATTGTTTGAGAACTGGTTCAAGCCATTTAGTTTGAAATGTTTTATACACTACTGTTTGAAAAATTTTGAGACAGTGAACCATTTTATAATGCAGTTGGTTTATTTGGCCCATAAGGGTGATTCTTAGACTACGGGCACTTATGTCCTTTGATCATATTGTATGAAAAACAGAAAAAAGGGGAAATTTCACACTTTTATTGTTATCTTTACAATGAACGTGTGTTAATAAATTTGTTCTAGTAGTGTATGATGACTTTTTCACCTTTTTTCAGCATCATTATATGCAAATATTGCCGTTTTGTGCTTGTCCCACACCCAGACTTTTGATCTTCAATGATAAAAATGAATGGTAAAGAAACATTTTTTCTAATGTTTTTAAAATATCTCTGAATAAAATATCAGTAAAATAATCAAAACATAATTGGGGTATTCAATGTCATACAACTGTTGTGATTTTTTTAAACAAACTGTAGTTGTCCCACACTATTGCCTAATTTCCACCACAACACTGTAATGTCCCTAAACAGTTTGTATGAAAGATTGTTTGGGTAGTTTCTATGGAGATAAACAGTGACATCAGAGCACATGTATATAGCGCCAAATCACAACAAACAGTTGCCCCAAGGTGCTTTATATCGTAAGGCAATGGTGTGGTGGAAATTACATTTACAAGGCCAATAGTGCCCGTACTTAAAGAATCACCCATAAATTCTACCATCACTGTTGAAACAGTAATATGAATTGTTCGAGAACTGGTTAATGTTCAAAACATTTTTGACAGCAAGTCATCTCATGAAGCAATTTGTTATTTTAGAAAATAAAGTCTCATTTCTACCTTCACTTTCAAAATAGTAAATCATCTTGTCAAGCTGTTTTGTTTGAATTACTTTATGACAATTGGTGCACTACTGTTTGAAACGTTTTGAGACAGTGAACCATTTTATGATGCAATTGGTTTATTTGGCCCATAAAGTCTACAGCCACTGTTGAAACAGTATTATTAAGTTTTCATATATTGCTTCAGCTCATTTTACATAAGTGAACTGTTCTGTGACAACTGGTTCATTTTTTGGGAATTACTTCATTAAAAAAAGTTTCAAAAAGCTATGTTTCTACCATCATTTTTGAAATGGTGAATCGTAACATCTTTCGTTTACAGTTGTGTGCATTGTGAAATTGTCAATTGTCACCCATTCATTTCAAAGGAGTGAACCATTTAGGAATTTTTTGTTGTTGTTTTTCTTGATAGTTGGTTCATTTACTGTTCCGAGCACTTTCTACCTCCTCACAGAAACCAACTACACAAGCGAATCAAAAGATAATTCAACTATAACATGCATGAACATAAACCATCTGGGATGGTTTACAAATCGGATACAGATCCTTCAGTATTGTTAAACTTTTTAAACTAATTTTTATACAGATACAATTCTGTTGTAATTCAATAAGTACAAACCTTTATTTTAAAGTAATGCTGTTATAGGAGAACAAAAAGGGTCAATATCCAAGTACATACATGAACCTCAATGTGTACTTCATATTTTGGAGCCAGTGGCTTGAAAACTTCAATGCTTTTATTTTGAAATTACAGACCATTACCCCTGTCGGGTGCTGGTTTTTCTCAGTCTGGCTTAACAGGGGAGGTCGAGACCTTAGATGGGGGAAGGGTGGGAGAGTGGGAGCCGCTTCCCCCACCCTTCCCCCTGCAGGCTGTCTGCACAACTTTCTATTGACTTCCCCTCTGAAAGGTCCATGAGATCTTTAGTTTGGTTCCTTTGCGACGCCAACACGTCACACACTCCAGCCCTCACACGTGCACAAAACTCAGATTTAACTTTAGAATTGCTGCTACGCGGCTGCAAAATAAAATAAAATCATTCATCCATATCTTAAGAAGCTCAACATTAAATTTCGCCTTCATTTTGTGTTCAAATCTGTAGCTCTTCGGTCGCTCGCCAGAGGACACTAAACTACACAAAGACGATTCACAGAAGACATTGGTTTAAACTCTTATTTTCTTGTTCAGCAGACACATAATACACATTTTAAAATCAAATGAGAATGGCAAAAAACAATATTTAAAAAAGTGACACAAATCATTTAAGTGTCTTTTGTTGTTGGCACAACCAAATAAAAGTTCTCAGAATCCACACACGTAGACCCAGCTAGTGCAGTGAACACGAGGACGCCAACAAATAAAGAAAAGAAAAATACAAATAAAAACTAAGAGACAGTCTGTTCCACAATATACCATCTATTATCATGCTGCAACAGTTCTCAGGGTTTGTCCCAAAACTATAAATGTAGACAGCAACACTGGCATGATGATGAGAATACAACCACGTTAAAATACTGTAGTACAGTATTTCAGAAATATTCTGTGTTGTTACTCTACAAGCTTTATAATTTATTGTTAATAGGTTGATCTATAGCTGTTCTGGTGTCAGTTCACTATCATTCTAAAGCGTCTCCACTTGGAACTACGTCAAAACGAAGGGGAGAAAAAGTTTCTCAAGTCCACTGCGGTGTAAGATGAAAACGTAGACGATAAACGCGTGCAGAAAACAAAAACTCTATGTTTGTTGTTGTTTTTCCTCCGCTTTGTGCTGAATCTGTTCTGGTGTTCCGCTGGGATGATAAGCGGGTGCAGAAATCTTTTACATTTAGTGTTTCTCCACGTTTTACATGTAAGGTCAACTTGGGTTTTCTGAATGTTCACACCAGAGCAGAAAGAAACCAACGAACCTCTGTGTCAGAAAAAAGAAATGATAATGATCAGTGTTGATGGATTGAACTCAGTTATCTGCCCAATCAGACCTTAAAACGTACTGTGAAATGGGAAACACTAACATTACTTCCAATCTGTACAGCCTCATTCTGTGATTTCACACAGAAAAATAATTAATGTCTCTTCAGAGGGTCAAAGGTGCTTTGAAAGCGATATACAGCATGTGAGGAAAGTTTAAAAAGAAATACCTGGACCCTGAACCTTGGCCTTGATATTTCATCTTTGAGATCGACTGCCAGTGAACCTTTGACTTGTGACCTTAATTTGCCCACCTCCATACTACCCAAATATGAAAAAAAAACAAAAAAAAACAAAAAACCCTTTAAATTTCACCTTGAAATTTGTCCTATGACCACCAATCGTACACATTGTCCAGCCACAAACTGGGTGCATGACAAAAATCAAGGACAAAGGTTAATAAATCTAAAAGTTAGACCACAGATAAAGTTATTTGACCTTGACCTCAGACTTTCAATCTCAGGCAAGGTAGGGTCATTAACTGGATAATTGATAATTTGAATTTAAACATAACCCAAACCCCAATGTGGTTACAATGTGTGTTAAGTGAGCAACATGGCTTGCTGTTTTGTATTTCCAAATATAGTAACAGAAATAAAAGTTGCTTCAGTCCACAGTAAAGTGATCAAGCCAACACTCAGCCAATTGAATGCCACTGTACAAATCACCGGTGGCAAGGGCGTGTATTTGTAGTATTTATACAGCACGGCGTAATGGTCAGATGTGCCTTATGTAGGCGGTTTCACATCCCGTGTATACTCTGCTTGCATGTAAAACAAAACTTAAAATGTGGAAAAAAAAAACAAAAAACAACTCACCTTACTGCTATACCTCGGAGTGTTGGCTCAAAGCCCGACAGATGAAATCAGTTGGCCAGTAATATCGGCCAACATAAGCATTTCAGAAACATACGTAACAATGTTAGCATTATTTGTGCAGTTACGAAAATTTTTACTTTACTGAATAAACAAAGCAGAAAAAACTTTTGGCTGTTGGAAATAAGGTCACTACATAGTTTGTCCAAAAAAAGCACAGACCAAAGGCTACTAAGCATGGCTGGGACCCCATCACCCCTTGGTCACATTAGCTACAAGTGATGAAGGCTAAATGACCAGCTGCCATTCACTTTCAATCAGGATGGGAGTTTCACAGCGTCAAATGACAATTGGTTGTTATGCCATGAGGTAGGTGGGGCTAAAATGGATGAGAAGTCTATTTTGTGCAAATTCTGTGTGATGTGACACAAGAACTGCCAGAGTCAAGGCAGTGTGGCGGAAACATGACATACACTGGTCAGTTGTTGGTTATTCTTATAGTTATTAAGTACATTTAAACTGTAAAACATCAACCAGTTACATTTCTTTGTCATAAGGGTTTGATAGCAAAATATTACAAGTCATTGCCATTTCTTATGTGTATGTCATCAGATATATTGGCATTGGAATTTTTTTACTCCTAAATATCTGTCCCCCCCCCCCAAAAAAAAAATTATATTGGTCTGGCTCTAATTTACTAGCTGCTCTCTGTTCACTCAGAACTGTTAACTCGCCAGAAAACCCCTCAAGTCCTCACTCTGATCTGCAAAGTGCCAGGTTATACCATGGACAAGGGAATGATGGCAAATGTCAATGATTAGCATCCTCATGTAACCAGTGGTGGGCACAGCTAACCAAAACGTTAGGTTCGATAACTGCTAATCCGCTAACTGAAAAGTTAACTTTTAAATGATAAATCGATTAAAAAAAATAGCGGAAGCTACAGCCATCCGCTAACTTTTAGTATTGGCTCCGGTACACTGTCAGCTACTGACAAGCCAGTTGAGTTTAAGCACCGCCGATGCTTCTGAGTAGAATCAACGGCGATCACAAACCCAACTCAATGAGTCAGAGCTTCTGTCTTTGTGAGCCATGCCCACTGCTGCAAGGAAAAGTCATTTACATTCACAGCATACAGAGCCCCTGACGTGTGGCAAAAGGCATACACAGCAAAACAGGTTTGACTCATGGTTTGATTTAAAAACCAATCTAATTCCAGATGGTTTACTGATATTAACATTAACTCTGTCATTTTTACAAAGTGAAAATATAACACATATCTTTTAATTTTAAAATAATACACTAATTCTGAAGGTTTGAACATTAACACACGCAGATGCCAAAAGGCATTATGGGAAAATGAGTCTCCAGTCATCACTGATTGGTTGATTTATTGTTATGTGTAAAAACCAACACAAGTTACTGTAACGTGTGTGTTGGTTTTTACAAATAAATGTGTATTTGTAAAATGTCTTTCATTTGTAAAAAAAAACAAACAAAACATTTGCAAAACTAAAAATTCTGCTCAATGGCCATGTGATATTTGGGCGGGTGCTATTCTCACTGCCATCCAGTAGATGGGTCAAAATGCATAGAACACAGAACGCAGTGTGAATTAGTGTTTTTCTCACCTCACGGGATCAGTTTTCTGCAATCAACAAAATTATCGTCTGGCTCTGTAAGCTGTGATTCTCTGCCCAGTTCAGCATTAATAGGCAAAAAGATAATTTAACTTTTCAAACATGTAGGCTGTTTGAACTTGTTGCCAGTGATTAAATATAATGTGTTGAGATTCAACAGGTGTTCATGCTAGAAAACCCATGTGCTGAAGGGACTTTAGAGCTTATTGTCCTCTTCATATCGCACTGATTCATCCGATTTCCTGTTTCTATCAATATCACCTAATGCAGGTTCGTGTTTCTGGCTTTATATTGTGTGTAAGGTTACTGGCTGCCATTGCAGGAAAAACAAAGCACAGATTGTAATGACAAAAGGCCGACAAATGGATAAATGACGAGTAACAAGTGCTGCCCTTTAAAATGACAAAACCTCCTGATGTCTTTCCAAAAACTGAATTTTTACCAAACATGCTCAAACCATAATGGAAACAAAACACCAGATGGTGCCAGTAACAGTAATACTGTGATGAAATAATAATAATAATTAGAAAAAGAAAAAAAAAAAAGACCAACTATAAATTCTACAACAGAGGCAGTTCAGAACTAAAAGCTTGACATTTTGAGATCAGGTGTAATTGAAGGTTTTTGAAGTTACACCATCGAAACATTGAAACCACAAAGACGGTTCAGGTTTAGAACCTGGAACAAATTATAAAGGCTAAAAAAACAAACAAAAAACCCTCCATACTGGGAGGTGTGTGTGTGTGTGTGTGTGTGGGGTGGGGGTCGTCAATCTGCCCATGCAGGTAAGAGGAGTTTTGAACGTTTCCTTAAAGATAAGTAGTTGGGGGAGAGAATACTTGAGTCATCGTGACGGCACCTACATGGGACAAAGAAGTGAAAGGATCCAGCCAAATATTTAATAAAAAAAACACTTCAATTTTGTAAAACCCTCGACACACCAGAGGTTTAACTCAAACTAATTTAAGTGTAGGATCCTTTCTGTTCTTTGTTGAACAAAACTTCCAAGCAGATGAATGTCAACTCCTAATGGGGCGTTCCTTTGAGGAAGAGGTGGTTTCATATTGCTTTCTAATGTAGAGTTCCAGCATTGTCGAGTTTTTCCAATTGATTAAAGTGTCCAGATCTCATCAGGTGGCAGCTTATTCTCTGGCCTCAGGAAAAAAAATCAGTTGAAATTGGTCACCATTCTTCTTGGAGATGAAACTGCAACACACTGAAATTCCCCAAGAAAGCAAACAAAGATTATTGTGCAGCTCTACAGTCGAGGCTCCTCCGCTTGTCGGTGCACTTCAGAGTGCAGGTGAGATTTAGGTTGTTGTTGCTGTTGTGGGGGGGGCTCAGTGGGTCTCTCCGTTGACTGAGCTCCCCTCTCCTCGGGGCGAGGACGAGCGAGAAAGCCCCTTCTCTGTGTTTTCGGACCCAGAGCCGTTCTGGCTGTGGTGCTCAGCTGCTGATGCGGCGCTGGATGATGTTGCCGACATGGACGAGGGCTTGGCCTTCTCCTTAAAGTCCGTTATGATGACCGTCAGGTCACCGACCGTCACCTCCAGGTGCTGGGCGCTGCTCCGGTCAATGTTTTTTAATCTTGGCCTGCAGAAAAGATTGTATGACAAGTTGTTTTACATCACAGACAGCCTGTGTGAAGTAAAAACAACACTCAAACAGAGCAACCCAAAAGTAACAATCATTTCATCTAAAAGTGGCACTATAAAAAAAAACAAAAAAACAATGCAAAGCAAAGCATGACATAAACCCTGCTTGTGTGTTAAGTAGGTGTATGGTTTTATAGTAGAGATGATAATGAAGTTCATATTATTTGTATAGCAAAAACTAGTCCTTTAAATATGTGTATGGTTCCTTTGCATAGTAAAAGGTTTTCAATTGGTACAGCATGTTGTGTGCTGACCCTATTTTCAAAAGTAAACTTCTTGGGGCCTACACAACTACATTAGTTACTGCTCAGAAAAGAAAGTAAAGCTGGCGCCCACATTGGATGAGGGACTGCCCCTGTTTTCAAAAGGAACCCAATTCACCACCAACAATCGGTTTCAATCAGATGAGGTGTTCTTTACTTATTCCGCAGAAACAAAAAAATCGTATTGGTTGATGGACTATTATCACTGTCGAAAGGAATCTTCCTGTAGAGTCCCTCAGTGCACCAGGAAGAAACTGTTTTCCCTCAGACAGCATTATTTTTGTTGTTCTTTGTTGTGCAGAAATGCAAGTGTTCCGAATGGACGGATGGATGAGGTGAAAATAAAATTACCCCCCCAACTTTATTGATCAGGGCATCACAAGGACAATAAATACCCAACCTCAAATGTGTGCACATTCTTAAGGTATAACCTCCAAAAGATGGTGTGATCACGACTGTCAGTTCATCAGCAACATTAAATTTAAGCCACTGCCTTCTTTTGGCCAAACTGAAACGCATCCAACATGGAACACTTCCAAGGTCGTCATGAGGCGACCTTGTGTATCACACAAAGTCTAAATCAAGATATTGCACAGTCCATGTTTCAGAGACCTGGTCAGTGTCCTGAATTAAGATCAAAACCTCGTCTTCCACATTTCAGCTTGATAAACATCTCTGTCAAGATATTGCCGACATATCAACCACATGGACACACAGTGCAGCAGCTCCTAGACCTGCTCTTCCTTCAGTGACGCAGGTACACAGAGCACCCCCCCCCACCCCGCTCAGCATTTATTTTACATGCCAGGGCCCTACAAATCAAACTTATTCAAAATATGCCCCACAAAACATCCACTCAACTGCAGGTTGACATCTGAGCTGAAGTCTTACCTCATCTTCTTGTGACTGTTCTTCTTGAGGGTCGGTTCTCTGTCGCCCCTCTCCCTCTCTACTCGCTCCTTCTTCTCTTTCTTGGGCTGAGAGGGCAAAACAAACTGCTGCGTTACCTGCTGCTGTGAGACGAGCTGGGAGACGGGACGAGGCTTCCTGGTGGAGGAACAGTTAAAAGAGGAATGGAACAGAAGGGTGTGTGTGTGTGTGGGGGGGGGGGGGGGGGTACAGAGAATAAGACCGTGGCAGATGAATGAACAGGAAAATCACAGTGAACACATGACTTCATGTGAGTGTACCTCCACAATCAGGAGCCAATAGGTGGTGCCAGCGCCGGTTAGAACGGCAGAGCTGACATGTATTCAACATACGAGTGAGTGCACGTGGAATAAAACCCAGTATTGAGATATCTGTGACCTGGGTACATGCACGGGCTTGTTTCAGCTCTCACAGGAATGAAAGCAGTCACAGCAACTGCAAGTGTGTAATGACAATTTCTACAAACAAATCCCCCTCAAACCAAAAAAAAGAAGCAAACAGCTACTCTGCAGAATACGGTGCTGTATGAAAAACAAGAAAGAAAAATACTGCATAACTAGTACAGTGATGTAATGTATCATGATGCGTAACGAGTCACGTCAGGTTTATTGTGATAAATGTAATCATACCGGAAAGGAGGTAGTACACCGTTTGTCAAACATTTATGAAAGAACTTAAGAAAGCTTCTGGGGACGGGGACTTTACCCCAACTAGGCTATTCTGAGATCCCTCATTTGGGTTCATACTGAGGTTAAAACAGCTGACTCATGTCATTCTATTCTCTGCAAATACAACACAGACTAGTACTTCTAGTACTGCATTTACATGTTGGCTGTATGCAGCAGACTAAACTGGATGTTCCTTTGTTTTCAGTTCTGCTAGCTGTGAGAGCAGCAGCCCCACACCATGGCAGTGTACGGTGTCCAACCTTCAAAACAACTTTCTGCTAGCCGTAGTAACAAGGCCATCCACATTGTGGACTATGCCAGTATATTATTGCTAAGTGCCAGGCTCAATATCATCAACTGGAAAACACCTTTACATGCAGGGGGTTAGCATCATGTTTTTCCTGCATGCAACGAGGAAAAAGCGCTGATGCTACACAGAGTACCTCCAGTAAAAAGTTGGTCATTTTCTACCTCCTTCCTTGAAAGGACTGGGGTGTCAGAGGAGCCTAACTGGGAATGTCACATTTTCTGCTCTGCTAACGCCACAGCTAACCTATTAGGTATGCTAACAGGTACGTTTATCCATTGATAAATCATGTGCGCTTGCATCACATTTCAAACAAGTTAGCCAGATTATTGCAGCTCCTGACATCCGCCGACTAATTTTTTGATGTCATAGATTTGATACATGTGTTAGCTCCAGGAGAGCAGAAAACCATGTTTCAGTATCCAATGTAGTTCCTGAGGTTCAGTAAATGTATTTTAGGTCAATGGCGTCTGATTTGTCCTGAACAAGACCCGTTTTGCAAGTGGACGTCCATTGCATTCCTCCAAAAGTTTGACCAAAACAACGATTTGCATGTTGGAGATACTAATGCATACTCTTTCCTCTTTGCGACAAGTCCAATTCTGCACTACAGGAAAATTCCAAGAACCCATTATACACCTTTTAAGTAAGCCGACATGCAGTATGTCAGCAGGCAACTTCAAATAATGTTTTACAGAACCTACATCAGTCATATGAGTAATCCAATACAGTTAACAGCTTGTTCCTCCATCGTACTTTTTTATTACATATTCTCCTTCAAATGAGACATTATGCAAGTGGTGTTATAACAGTCTGTAGGCACGAGGGCTGCAAATATATTTCTGTACAATGCGAGTGTGTGTCTGTGCTTCGGCTATGCGAGCGCCCTCGCCAAGAAACGTTTGTACTGAAGAGGCCATCTGTTGAGGGAGTCCATGTATCTAGCGTCCAATCGAGTGCACATCATGCAGCTCCTTCTCACACACACACACACACACACACACACACACACACACACACACACACCCACACACACACACACACACACACACACACACACACACAACACACACACACACCACACACACACAACACACACACACACACACACACTATGAATAAAACAGTGGGTATGTGTGAAGTCATTCTTTATAACACACAGATTCTCACGTTTGCTCATGACTTTTCCTGCAGTCCTACTTGCAAACAGAGATTTTTTTAAAAAAGAAGACTAATTTCATATGTCCAATTAAGTTGGAGAAACAAGCGAGTATGACGTTAACAGATTGTGACCTCTGAACGATGGCCGACGAGCAGCCATTTAGCTTCACAAACACCACATAACTGCTTACAGTGTGAAATGAGATTCAACCATCTACTCACAAAAAAAAAGCATGTTTTATTTAGATATTTTAATATGCTTGTGCTAATGGTCTTCTTGTAGTCCAGCTGGTCACAATGAAGCATCAGCTCATCCAGTGTGGTGAAACATCTCATTAAAATACACTGCGGGGGTGGTGGGGGTGCACCACTGGCCTCCAAAGTGCTGGTGGAAAAATGTAATTAAGAGGTGAATATGAAAAAGGTGCAGCGTCGTACAAGTGTGCAAATGAAAAACAGTATTAATCCCCCCCCAAAAAAGGAGGAAAAAAAAAACCCACAACAGGAACACCCCCCTTAAAAAGAGCCTTTGCAGCCTATTTAGTTTAATTTACAGACTTCCACCTCATTTTCAAGCACAGAATATAAAAGTCAGGGCTGCTGGTCTGCTGCGTTCTTCTAAGGGCAAAGCAGTTGTTTAACAGCTCAGAGTTGACCTAAATTAGGGCCCAGCTTCAAAGACTTTCTCTTTTTTCCGAGTTATCGTTGGCTTCACAGAACATGCAGCGATGCTAGAAAGGCTACGGCGAAATGCAAATGGGTCTCTTGGCCTACATAAGCGTCTGATAGGGAGGAGATGTGGAGATCCTCTAATACGTTTGTCTCGTCAGCACAGTGCCACAGAACTGCTGACACCTTTTAAATGAAGGCAGAAGCCTTTCAGAAGTTCTCTGCTAACAGCTCCAGCCATTTGCCGTTCCCCGTCACGCGGCAAAATCAGAACCACCTGAAACCCCAGCAGCTTTATTTTTCTCTACGAAACGTCCGTGATGGTTTTCGAACAGAGTTGTTGGGACTTTTGGGGGAAACTGGTTCTCCGGCAGTGTGCTGAAAAAAAAAAACCTCTAAGGACCACGTCTGTGGTACAAAGTCACGTAGCTGGGATGTGCAAGTACAGGTATTCCTGCTGGGAACTTCTCCCTGATGCACGTCTGACAGTTTTCATGCAAAAACACAACTTCGGCTCAAATCTCCCATGTGCCCTCTGGCAAAATGCAGCTCAAACTTCACGTCTTCTTTAAGAAAATTCCACCATGAGACTGTACAACTTAGTGATGCAACAGACAAAAGTTGCACTAATCACAACTACAGAAGCCTATAACTCCTTCAGAGTTGTCACATGTGTCTCGGTGGCTTCCGTGAGAACCAATTAGCCTACATTGAATGCAATCAAGATGTAGCCATCCTCTGATGTGGCTGTAAAAATAATACCAATATAGTTTGTTCAGTTACGTACGACCTCTGAAAATGGAGGGACATTACTGACATTAATGACCATAATTCCTAAATGGTCCCAGCTATACTTTTATTAAACCCCCTTCATTAAAGCCAAGGCTACACTACGAGCATACACAGGGATGTAATAAATCCCCCGGTACGAATTGGAAATCAGTTTTAATATTTAAAAAAAAAATTATAAGCAAACCCCTGGACCACAAATGTACCATAAACCAATCAATGGCTTGTTGAGTTTAGCTGAGTGAAGCAGTCAAGCTGCCATTTCCAGATCTTCCATCTCTTGCTGAAGTTCAAAGATCAGTGTGAGTCTGGTCTCTACACACAAAGTTTGGAACACATTTGGATTTTATAAGAAGGACAGAAACTTGGATAAAAGTTTGCCTGCTGGCAGTTAAGCACAGTAATCGCATGACAAATCACCTGATGAGACGACCCTGTGAAGTCTGTGCAAGTGAGAGTCTGTGGGTATGAAACGAGTACTATCAATGACACGCCAGACATTTTTTCCAGCCACAACTAAGCAAGGGTTAAAAACTTAATGGCATCCATTGCCCATTTTAAAATGTATGTGCAGTTCTGACAATTATACATTTAGTGTTTTTTTTTCATCATCATAATAATTCTAATAATAATAATAATTATTATTATTATTATTATAGGAGATTCCCTAGCCTTTTATGAAAAATGTATTTGAATATAAGTAATGGCACTTTTGGCTTATTCCAATTTATCATGGAAAATTAATATCTACAACAAAGACAATCTCCAAAACAAAGAATTACATCAGACTACATCATATTGCACCATGTCATTCCATAATAGAGGATCACCTCTGAGTTGTATCTTAGCCCATGTATCCACATCGAGAACCGATTCTATTCAAGAATCATTAAGAAATGATTCAATCCACCGACGTCAATAACCTTTTTGCTTAACGATTCCCTTATCGGTCCTTCAGAGCAGCCGTTGTTTTTGAGGGTGTTTATCAGGAAAATGATCATTTTTCTACGTTGATTGCAGACCCTGCAGCAGGTCTGCTTGAAGCAACGAAGCAGTGCTCCGATCCGCTGCTTCGTTGGTTCTCTGCTTCGTTGCTTTTCAGAAGCGGCAAATCTGCTTCCTAACCCCTCTCAAAGCCATTTAAAGATGTCAATCATAAGTCACATTTGTGCGGATCAAAGTCAGTAACTTGGACTCGTCTTGTTGCGGGCAAGAAAGGAGAATAGTCCTCCGTTCCGTTCACAAAGCTCCAAATGCTGCACAGCTCTCTAGAGTCTGGTCAGAATTAATAACTTCAAAGCGAATGGCCGTTTTAAATCAAATGACACCTCTTTCCAAATGTTGTAATACAGACAATAAACTACAATAGACCAAAAGGTTTTTTTCTTCCCAAGATGAGACGTCCTGTGTTCTTTATGAATTACATTGATCCTCACGTGCAGCTGAGCTCAGAGGCTATGTATGGAGGTACATGTGTGTCATTAACATCTGAAAGGAAATGCTTTTGACAAAAACTACATTATTATGTATTTATTTATTTCTATTTATGTCCAGAGATCAAGGATCCAGTGACCAATTTCATATTTATTTACTTTAAGACTCAATAAAATGTTGCCGACAAAGAACACCTGTAAAGACTACTTTTAGTACACAGAAAATTCACAAGAGGTATCGATAACGGAATCGGATCGATAAAACCTTACCAATACTCATCCCTATCCACACCTTTACAAGCACATCTTTCATTTCAATCTCATTGTGGTTGTGTTAAGAGACAAATCTACAAGAATTGTGTCCATTTCCACGTACGCTTGGAAAGACTAGAGCTAGAAACGTTACCAGCTTCCAAAAACTTCATGTGCAATGAAGAACTTAGCTACCATCTAATTTATACAACCCAAGTGAGACTCCTGATGTGTAATCAAGAGCAGAATGCATGAAACTTAAAAAAAAAAAAAAATGGAGTCCCATCTCGCCGCAGAGGAATTAATACATAGAAAACATTTGTAGGTTCTCCAGTCTTCTTCAAATATGACACTAAACTGTATCTACACTAACAGAAGCAGCTCAATAACCCGGAGGTGAAACAGGAGAAGGACAAGCTAATATTGCGGCGAGGCACAGCAGCAGGTCTAAACAGAGCTGGCTCTGCTAACCCAATCAAACGCTTATTATTTTAGCACTTACGCCTTCACTGCTGGCCTCCATCTGCCTGCGGACGTTGTGTGTGTGTGCCTATTGACTGCAACAGGAATTTCTGTGCCTAATGTAACGGCCGATTCTTACTGGCATTAAAACTGCGTGTTGGAACTGCTGTTCCAATCAATATTTGCCCCACTCATGTCATCTATTCCACAGCAGCTAATGGAGTCCCACTGTGGGAAATTAAGACATTAGAAGGGCGCCTTAAACTCACTGAATTCTATTTTCTCAAGAACGGGAGCGTAAAAGAAAATAATTCATATTAATCACAAGCTCTTTATTCTTGGCTGCGATTCTGGGATAGATCGGAAACCTAATAGAGGTGTCTGTAGTCTACACACAAACAAATAAAATCACATCAGAGATGAGGCATGTTGGCGATAACGTTTGTTGAAATGTGTGTTGCTTGTTTTGCCCACTTTATTCCTTTTAACTGGTACAACATTCTTAAAATGTGAAAACGCTCGTTATCTCAGACAAGATGACAATTCTGTCCGAGTCCACTTTATTTAAATAAGTCTTTTAAATGTTCTAATTCTACACATTTATCTGAAGCTGCCACCAAATGTCATTACAACTCTTGGGACACCAGAGACCCGTTCTCTGTTTTAGTTGGATTACACTTCACGATAAGGCGTCATCCTGGATTTCTTGGTTCTTCTAAACACTGCTGGATTGGTTGTCATGGCAACATATTGATCAAAACCCACTCAGGATCGCAGAAAAATAATTTAAACTGCGTAATGTCAGGAAGTCTGCGCCATTCTTTTATGCATGGATACTGGGACATGGGTTACAATGAATTAATAATAATGATGATGATAATAATAATAACAACAAATCATTACTATTATCATTAATAAGAATTCCAGATGGAGAGAGCATTATTCAATTATCAAGATCCTTTAGCGTTGTCCGAAGCATTACTATTAGAGAAATATTACTTATACTGGGAGTAAAATATATTACAACTATTGTAATATTATACTTTCGTATGAATTTTAATATTTTTGTCTTTAACCTGTTCCAAAGTCTTTGAATATTAATTATAAGACTGTGTAAATAATGTGATCATTAACACAGTGGGCACACAAAGGTTTTATTTCTTATTTTAGTTTTATATTGTCCTATATTTAGATTTGGCTGACATTTATGTCATTCTTTAATTTTATTTTAGCAGAAGGAAAGTCATTATTGACATGTTTACCATTTTTTGTGCCCCTTATCTCAGGTTTCTGGAGCTTTTGTGGCATTTCCTTTATCGTGACTCATCTCACTAAACTCCTCGTATACCTCTGACAGACACCAGGCTGAGTATTTGCGCTCTCTTTTAGCATTCCTCCAATCGAAGCGTGGACGATCATGGTTTACAGATTCGTGTGAGAGAGAAATAACTCAGCCTAAGTCAGTGGCCGCAGGTGTGCACCTTCATCTTGGATGATTAAATCCTTTTTTTTTCCCATCAGATTCTCACTTGGCTTCAAAGAACAGCAGATCGGATTAGCACGAGTAGGACTGGCAGATCCTGGATCAGCCAGTTGATCTTGGGCTTTTTAATCAGCCTATAAAGAACAGGTCCCAGTTCAGAATCTCTTCCCCGAGTCTGTTCATTGGTTTTTGCAGAAACGACAAACAGATGTGAGCAAAATCTAACCTGTCTTTACAGACTTCATTTTTTTTCTCCTCAACAACATTTGAAAGAATTGATATCCAGACTTATGACGGGGCTGATAAGTAACTCGATGTCATTTTGCACCTGAGTCGTTATGAAGGAATTCCCTTTGATGATAAACTCGACCAATCTTGCAGATTGGAGGCGCTGCAGAGTAAAAAAAACAAAAAACGCGGTCACACGCTTCACTGACAGAGAACTCTGGCTGATCTCTTCACTAATGTGTCAAACACACCATCAGGCCCTCACATGCACTCACTAACCCTCTCCTGCCTCCATTCTCTGGCCTGCGCTCAAGAACAGAAGAAAAACAGCAAACGAGATGAAAAGAGAATGTAAAAAAGTAGGTCATGAACCAACAATTAAAACCAGAAACAAAAGGTGTTGAAAAGAGAGCGCACACCCCAACAGAACTCTTTTACCTCATCAGCTATTTTCTGATATAATGTCGGTGCTACAGAACAAAATACGAAGTCAACCTGTTTTGCAAGGTCAATGAAAGTGAAGAAACAGGTAAAAGAAAACATTTTAAAGCTGATATATTACCACCAGGATTTGATGACCTCCACATTGAACCAAGAACTAGTTCCAGGCAAAATTGAGTGGTAATCAGTAAACTCCCATCTGCAAACAATCAAAGGAGCTCCGCCCCCTTTTGTCAGTTGGTACATGTCAACAATATGACTGTCAATATAATGTATTATTTATAGAAGAATTAACTCAAAGTCATCACTTTCTAACTGACCCAGTTATTATTCTGTTCAACTGTTTTTTTTCACAACTAAGTTGTGCTTGTCAAGAAAAATTGCTGTCCTTCTGTCCATATGGCAAAACCTTCCGCATCTTAAAACTCAAGAAACAAAACTCTCAAAATTGAAATTTGTGTACATTAATACTGGAATGTCAAAGCTCTGCCTGCGCAAAAAAAAAAAAAAAATCATGCATTTCTGACATTTACACTCATTGGCCACTTTATTAGGTACACCTGTTCAATTACATGTTAACACAAATAGTTAATCAGCCAATCACATGGCAGCAACTCAATGCACTCAGGTATCTAGTCGTGGTGAAGACGAGCTGTTGAAGTTCAAACTGAGCATCAGAATTAGGAAGAAAGGGGATTTAAGTGACTTTGAACATAGCGTGGTTGTTGGTGCCAGACAGGCTGCTCTGAGTATTTCACAAACTGCTGATCTACTGAGATTTTCATGCACAACCATCTCTAGGGTTTACAGAGAAGAGAAGAGATCCAGTGATTGGCATTTGTGTGGACGAAAATGTCTTGTTGATGTCAGAGGAGAATGAGCAGACTGGTTCAGCGGGCGACTACATGATGCTGTCATGTCAATATGGACCAACATCTCCGAGGACCCCACCTCACACAGTATGATTGCTGGGATATGCTCCAGCCCCCCGTGAACCTTAACTGGAGTAAGCAGGTGTAGAAAATGGATGGATGTATGTATCTCTGAGGACTGTTTTCAACACCTTGTTGAATCTGTCATGAAGATTTAAGGCAGTACTGAAGACAAAAGGGGTCCAACCCAGTACTAGCAATGTGTACCTAATAAAGTGGCCGGTTACTGTATAAATGCCTTCGGATTTTTTTTTTTTCTGAATTTTGGGTTTCAAATAGGAAATGTACGACAAGCCCTGAAATGCTCACATTGCCCACTAGATGGTGACAAAGCTGCTCAAATGTGCAGCAAGGTCTTTGTGTCTATTGCCTTTATGGGCAATTTATTTTGTAGACATCACAGGCTAGAATTTTTATTTTATTTTTTTAAACCATGAAAGCACTATATAAATGCAGTCCATATACCATCATTTACATAGGACCCCCCCCCCCCCCCAAAAAAAACATAATTCAGTAGACATTCTACAGAAATGACAATAGTTCCCACTTTTTTAAAAAAAAATCATTATTATTACTGTAGTTAAATTAAAAGCAAATTTTGAACAGGCCACTGGTTACAGAAGAAACTTGCGGAACGCATTTTCCGCCAAATCTTTAAGAACATTAAAAAAAAAAAAAAATTCAAGGCTTTAGAAGAGATTAAAAAGCACTTGCTGTAACCGTGACTGCAGGTGTCCTCAACTTACAAATGTGATACAATTCTACAAAGCGGTACAGAATTCTGCAGATGATTGGATTGCTCGCTAACATTTGCGGAGCACATTGTGTGTGATGTGCAAACAGCCCACAGGACTGCAAAATAAGCACCGGAGTGGAGCGCTCGGCTCCAAACAAGACACTCATATCGCTGCTCTGTGATCATTGTGAAATGGTTTATTTTATGCCCCACTGAACATCCTCAATCCAGGTGAAGCAGTGTGTGTGCGTGTGTGTTATTTATGCGGGTTCAGTGTGAGGTTTTCTATCAGCGGGTCGTAGTCTGCTCCTGCAAGCTCCTCCACGCCGATGATTAATGTCTCTCTCTTCCTGTACATGCTACCACCATGCACGTGTGTGTGTGTGCGCGCGAGAGATGGGGAGGAGAGAGACAGATGGCTCTGGACATCCTGCAGTTTACGACACCTTCTGCGGCTCACCAGCCATGCTGTAGCGCGTCCTCCCCTCGCACACGCGGAGCGGCGTGTCATGCATCAGTGTCACCACAGTAATTACAAGCTCATCACGTAGCCGTAATCTTGAGCCGCACTGACGCGATAGCCAGCTTCATTGTCCCCCTGCTGCAACACGGACTGTACGTCGTGTGGGCCAAAAGCAGTCATCCGCACAACAGAGGTGGCCGCAAAAAAAACCCTTTAAAATGGAATCATCAAAACGCTGATTGGCGATACCCCAGCTCGTTTGAAATACAAAGCTAATGTGTTCGTGCCACGGTTTAATTATCTTGCGTTTCAGAATTAGTTCCAGTAATAAAGACTGTTTTTTCGTCCCTCTCTGGCTGAAATATTCAGCACAGCTGCGATTCTAAGCAGCTGCTGTTCCCCATAATAATCTCGTTTGATGTGATCCTTCGTGGTCAAAGAACTATTACAAAATTGGATAAACACTCATTGCTAAGGCAGGATGAAAATACACATAAGTACTGTAATCTATTATTCTGAAATAAAAATAGGAACTGCAGTCTGACCACCAGCACTTGAGATGGAGAAATAAATAAAATTGCTGTCAGGGTTGTGTTGCACATCAAATTGTAAAATGTACATGAATCACGGGGGGGGGGGGGGGGGGGGGGGAGACAAAAAAACTGCTTTCTACTGCACACCAACCAATCACATTATTGTCAGATCTGAAAAAGTATTTGCCACATTTATCTGCGTTTTTTGAACAATTTTTCCAAGTTGCATTATGGAAAATTAAACATTAGCTTAGCGTTTCCCCCAGACATTTACAGATTCATGGCACCCCGCCACAATGTAAACATGAACTTCCACATACAGGTGAGGCCCGTTAACACGCAAGAGTTGGGGTCCATGAAAAAAAGAATTTTTAAAAAGTCAGCTTACTATGTCATATTACAATAGTTCTGATCATATGAAGCGTGATTTCTTTCCTGGATGGTGATGATTTCTTGATCTGGAGTGGGTTCAGGAACTTTTTATTTCCTCCTCTGGCTATGTCCGTTCGGATGATTGTGGATGAGCCGAAGTTTTTGGATGCGACTCTTTAGATCCTTACAGCCGGTTCAGATTGGGCTGGAATTTAGACACGCGCCCGCTGGTGAAAAAGAAGGATTCTCTTTCACCAAAACATCAAATCTCGGTTTGCATCCCTTCTGGCAAATTGTAGCTGAACTTTCAGGTTTTTAAGAAAAGCCTCCTCTATGCCACTTCATTGTGAAGCTGTATAATTGGTGATACAAAATGCAAAACATGCACTATGAACAAGTTCTCCAATCACAGGTACAGAAACCTATAATTTCTTCTGTGTTGTCTGGGTGTATTGGTGGCTTTCCTCACTCTTCTCCTTGCAGACTCACTCAGTTTTTGAGAACTGTCTACTCCACACAGATTTTCCATAGAGTGCCATTCTGTTTGTATTTCTTCATAATTGATGTAAATAAAGTCTGAGACATATTCAGTGACTTGGAAATGTTCATGTATCCATCCCCTGACTTGTCTGAAGAAAAAAAAACTGGCTATTTACAGGTATTATACCAAAGGGGCCCATTACTTATGCAACCCATCAGCTTGGCTTTTAGATTTTTAATGAATTTATATGAAGTTGTAGAGATTTGGTTTGACTCTGAGTTTAAGGAAGATAATTTTAGAAAGTTTTATACTGAGAAGCCTGATTTACTTTTTATATTTGAAATAGCATAAATAAATTAAAATGCGTGAAATACCAAGGGTCCGAATACTTTTGCAATCCACTGTATAGTACTTGCATACAGAGGGCTCTATTTTGATGGCAGACACCAACATGAGTTACACAGAAGGCACAAGTCCATTTGGGGCGTGTACAAGCACACTGCCATTTAAGTGGGAGGAAAAGCTGACAGAGCTGGGTGCCGTTTTAGTCCGAACACAATGCCAAATTTATGGGTTTGGTTGCATCTGGGGGCGGTGCTCAAAACGTAACATCTATCACTGGTGATATGGGAGGACATGGGCGCCAGAGCACAGAAAGCACAAGAAAAAGCATTAATATCTGACTATTACCTGGATCAGAACTATTTTATTTTTCATCAATTCCTATTTTGTTTTATTTGAGTGCATGATTATGAACCAGTACGGATTGTGTCCTGCATATGAACTGCAATGTAATGCTGACAGGTTTGCAGCTGGCTGCAGAAGCTTGAATTTGTTGGAGGAGCTGACGAAACCTGCCCACAGTTAAGTTCAACTCCTGGGAGATCAGACACGGAGCGCAAAAACAAGCGCGACTGAGAGGTAGAAAACGAGAACGGGGAGAACCAATAAGAACACCTCAAGCTCAATGTCCTGACCTGCAGAAACAGAAGCTGCTGCTGAGAGCGTACACACCGTTTCCCTCGTGGGCCTGACTTGTCAGAACACAGATCAGTGAACAGATGCAGGCCGGTGCAGATTTGACACCAGAGAAGGTCACGCACACAAACGCATCTCCCTTACACCCAGTAGTATTTGGCTACGCATGGTGTTTAACAGCTGTCTGTCAGCTCGGCTCTGCAGAGCATTTGGCTCTGCAGCATTTCTGATTGTTAGAATCAGACTGAGAAACTTTAAAGGATGAAGCAATAACCCTTTCACTTCATAGTTTAAAAATCAACAAGATGACACTAATTGTAGGAAATGAAACGGCTGCCATTTCTTGCTCAAGGGCACTGACTGGGAGTGTGATCTGACAATGGAATTAAATGTGATATTCCAGTGACTTAACACACGGGGAGCTTTTTCATGTTTCTGGGCGTGATGTCACCTCAAAGCTCTAAAAAGCCTGCGTGTATTAAGATGTGTTGAAATAAATACTGCAGCTTGCCGCAGGGCCATGCACATTTCTTAATGATCTGCAAACAGCTGCAGGTGGACACAAAATACACAACAAAAACCAAAATACTATATCTGGCATTTAATCTACAACACATTCCACAAGCGCCTGCAAACTGCCTACAACTCTAAACAAGACTGTCCAGCAGATTCCAGATACGTCAGACACACGCACACAAAGTAATAAATAATTAGTATGACGGTTAAACTACTTTCCAAAATTGGTATTCGTAGCCGCAGAGATCGTCCCCAAGGTTCCACTCATTTAATCAGTCTTCCCATCTTCGCTTTGCCTTCCTTCTCCTGTAATCAAGTCCAGCCGCGCTGATGTGTCGCTGTCTCCACTCAGTCTCGCAGCCTGACATCATTCCGGCTGTCGGCTTTGGGCCCTGCTGCTGTAGATAATCTCTCTACATCAGAGGGACGTGTGCGAGAGGATCTGCTAAAACATTCATCTTTTTTTTTTTTTTTTCTTTTTAATATTTATTTCATTCATTTAAAAGAAAAACAGAAAAGCAAAAAACAAAAGCACCACAATACCAGAATGAAAAGGAGCAGAAAGAAGAACAAGTCTTATGATTTCTGCCCCTTTTAACAATACAATCTTTCAATATACAGCATCATAGTCAACATTATTTAACAGATTGCATTTCTTTAACTTGTCACATACCACTGACCCATTTCATAATTATGACCATTAATTAATAGATTACATCACTGACAGGTTATATTTAAACTTAAGACACTCCAAACATTATTAACAGTTTACTTTTTTTTTTTTTTTTTTTACTTTCTTGCAGCCCACTGACTTACTTCATAATTTCATACTTACTTAATACATCTAATTTAATATGTTTTTTAAATAATTTAAGTGACCTTAATTCTTTAATTTCTTTATTAAGATTGTTCCATAATTTGACACCATTTACTGCAATACTCCTTTCCTTTACTTTGGTTCTAAATCTTGGTTTTTTAAAGACTTCTATTCCTTTCAATTTATAACTACTTACTCTTTTTTCAAACATATTTTGAATGTTTGTTGGTAAAGTATTTTTATTAACTTGGTACATCGTTTGTAATATTTTCAAATCAACTAAATCATGAAATTTAAGTACCCTATACTTAATAAACAATGGATTAGATGGATCTCTAAAACCACTGTTACTAATCACTTTTAAAGCTCTTTTCTGCAAAATAAATAAAGGTTGTATATAGGTTGTATATGTTGATCCCCAGATTTCTACACAGTAAGTTAAATATGGGACAATCAATGAATTGTACAATGTTAATAAACCATAACTATTTAATGAATATTTTACTTTATGCAAAACAGCAATGGCTTTCGCTATTTTTCCTTTTATGTAATTTATGTGTGACTTCCATGTAAGATCTTCATCAATCATGACTCCTAAAAATTTCATTTCTTTTACCCTTTGTATATCCATTCCATCTATTTGTAATGACACATTATTTTCTTTCGCTCTATCATTAAACAATATGAAATTTGTCTTATTAATATTTAGTGACAATCTGTTTATATCAAACCAATGTTTAACTTTTTCCAACTCTGTATTTATCACTTGTGCTACTTGCTGTATATCTGATCCAGAGTAAAACAGCGTTGTATCATCAGCAAATAAAATGCTGCCAAGCACATTGGATACATTCACAAAATCATTGATATACAAAATAAACAGTTTGGGTCCAAGTACCGATCCTTGTGGTACTCCATAAATAATGTTACACAATTCTGATTTGGTATTATTTATCTGAACAAACTGTTTTCTATTTTCTAAGTAGCTTTTTACCCACTGATGTGCAACACCTCTTATTCCATATTGTTGTAACTTGTGGAGCAATCTTGAGTGGTCTATTTCATCAAAAGCCTTTTTCAGGTCAATAAAAATACTTACAAAATAATTATCTATCGTTGTTGATATTTTCTCTATTAGTTCCATAATTGCCATAGCTGTCAAATGTTTTGTTCTGAATCCATACTGAGCATTATTTAAAATATGATGTTTCTCAATAAATTTATCCAATCTTGTTACAAAAACTTTTTCCATAATTTTAGAAAACTGTGGAAGCAATGATACTGGCCTGTAATTAGAAAAATTATGTTTGTCTCCATTTTTATATAATGGGACTACCTTAGCAATTTTCATTTCATCTGGAAAAACCCCAGTTGACAGAGACAGATTACAAATATAAGCAAATGGTTCAATAACAATTTCTATTATACTTTTTACAGTCATCATGTCTAAATCTTCATGGTCAGTTGATCTTTTGCTTACACAGTTTTTTACAATATTTCTTATTTCATCTTTTTCCACATTGTCCAGGAAAATACTATTGACCGTATTTACCAATGTACATAATTTATCTTCTATTATTGGTTTATTTCCCACCAGACTTGACCCTACATTTGAAAAATAATCATTAAACCCATTTGCAACTTCTTTTATATCATATATCTCTTTATTTTCCTTAACAAAGTAATTTGGAATAGTTTCTTTCGTTCCATCACTATCAATCACACTTGTTATAATTCCCCATGTTACCCTCATATTATCTTTACTCTTATTTAGTTTTTCACTGTAATAATCTTTTTTTTGTTTCCTAATTATTGTTAATAGTTTATTTTTATATTTTTTGTATTTATGTTCTGATTCCTTTGTTTGCAATTTTAAAAAGCACCTGTATAAATAGTTTTTCTTTGCACAAGCATTTTTTATTCCCTTTGTCAGCCATGGTTTATTTACTCTTTTCTTACTAATTTCAATTAATTTACAATTTTTATTGTATGATTTCATCAATATTTTCATAAATGAGTTATATGCTACATTAACATCACTGACATAAACTTCTTCCCAGTTTTGATTTTTAAGGTCATATTTTAATGCCTCTAAGGCTTTTACTGACTTATCTCTTTTAAAGTTTATATCAGTTTTTTGTTGTACCTATTTTTATATTTAAATATTGAAAAAATTGGTAAATGGTCGCTAATATCTGTCATGAAGATCCCATTCTTGATAATTTCATCTGTTCTGTTTGTAAATATATTATCAATTACCGTTGCACTTTGCGATGTAATTCTGGTTGGTTTTGTTATCAAGGGGAATAACCCCAAACTATACATTGTATTCACAAAATCACTTAATCTTTGGCAGCTGGAGCTTTCTATGTTAATATTAAAGTCCCCACACATAAAAAGCGTTTTGTTTTTAATTTGATGGAATAATTCAATTATTTTATCTGTAAATTTCACAACACAAGAATCTGGTGCTCTGTATACACAACTAATTAAAATATTCTTAGATGTTTCATGTACAAGTTCCACTGTTACAATTTCTATGACATCATTCATAATTGTCATTTCTTCAACAATTGTACACATCAGATCTGTTTTTGTATACAGAGCAATACCACCGCCTTTTTTATATCTTCTGTTTACAAAATACAGCTCATATCCCTCCATTTGAACTTCATCCATGAGATCATCTTTAAGCCAAGATTCAGTGATTGCAACAATGCTAAATCTATTTTTAAACTGATTTAAATAATCTTTTATTTGTGACATTTTACAATACAAGCTTCGACTGTTTATATGTATGAGTGACAGGGTATCTTCTGCAATTTTTTCACTATTCAGCTGTTCTACCGTATAATACTCACAACCAATCGTTTTTAAGTCAAATATACTTTCATCAATATTAGTGTCTATGTCATATATTTTATCCTCTGTTTCCATGTTTGATCTGATTTTTTGTTGGTCCAATTACCAACAGATGTTATATTTGATTGTCTATTCAGGTCTGTATTTCGTAAGGTCCTCCATGTTTTTGATTTGTATACTGTTTGTTCCTTCTTTCACTCTAATCCACACCCTACAATTCCAGACCCATGTAGCAACAATATGTTTCTGTTTTCTTAGTAGTCTTGCTTCCCTAGCAATATCTGCATTTTTTTTTGTTAGATGCTCATTTATATAGACACTCGTTCCTTTCAAATTCTTTGCCTGTCTTAATAACTCATATTTATATTTTCTGCTTGTAAATCGTATAACAATGTTAGATAGTTTATTTTTTCTATCTTTAGTTGGAATAGTATAACAGTCTGATATTGTGTCTTGATGGATGACAACACCTTTTTGATATAAAAAGTTTGTAACTTGTTGTTCCAATGATTGTCTTTCTTCAGGTGGTGCATCCTCCCCACTGGCTCCACCAGAATCCACCACCCTTGCATATGTCCGATGCCTTGTTTCTAGTCCAGATATTATAACGTCATCTTTTCTAGTAAATTGTTCAAGTTCATCTACACGTTGCTCAAGTTTCTTAATGATCTTGTCCTTCTCTTTAACCAGATTTTGGAGTTCTTTAATTTCCACCATCAGTTTGTCTAGATTAGACATGTCTTTTGATATATGGTTTAATGAGGTCTTTATCTCCTCTATATCTTCCTCGAGTTTATCTGTTTTCCTGGGTGGTGCCATGCCGACTGTCGTGGCTCAGTATGGCCACTATTGATTACAAAAACAATTCTCACCAGTAGCCTCCACCACCACAGGTCCGGTAGCCGCACCCCAACCCTCCCCGTTGCTAACCTCGTTCACAGCCGCCCCAGCCACGGTCGTAGCCGCCGCCAGCCCTGGATGTAGCCGCTGCTAGCCGCGGATGTAGCCGACGCCTCGGGCCTGGATGTATCGCCGCCACCGATGCCTCGGGCCTGAATGAACCGCCTCCACCGATGCCTCCGCTGCTAGCCTCGGACGTAGCCGCTGTTAACCTCGGATGTAGCCGACGCCTCGGGCCTGGATGTATCGCCGCCACCGATGCCTCGGCCTGGATGAACCGCCTCCACCGATGCCTCCGCCGCCAGCCACGGATGTAGCCGCTGCTAACCTCGAACGTAGCCGCTGCTAGCCTCGGACGTAGCCGCTGCTAGCCTCAGATCTAGCTGACGCCTCGGGCCTGGATGAACCGCCTCCATCTTCATCTGTTAGCAAATAGTCTAAGTGCAAACTCTCCCCTACCCTTACAGCTGAACACTTTCTACAAAATATTTTCCACCTTACTGTCAAGGCATCCATTAATCCCACCACTTGTAACTGCGGCAAAGACGCCGATGCCACTATGAGGACTTCAAATTTATGTGCGCAGCTGGCGACCGATCTAAGGACAATTTTGCTTTAAGCCTCATGTGACAGAGCTCATGTTGACGGTGTCGACTGCCAAACCGGTGACCTTTAAAGGCACTTAGTGTCTCCAACTGCTGGACACTAAACGCTTGTGTCAACCGTCACTTCACAGCACAGTAAGCGCTCGGCCATGCTAATTTAGTTACCAGCCAAATCATCTGCGAGGTCCCACATTTGCCGTTTGTCCTTTATTACCTTTGAGATGCTCAGTGACAATTTCACTTATTTCTCCCCGCTTGCTAACGGCTGCGACCGCCTGCATGGCCGTGTCGCTGCAGTATTAGCCCTTGTGCGCTCGTGCGTGTGGTCGACTGCAACAGCACAATAACACTACTGCAGTTATGAAGACATCCGATTATAAATATTAAATTAACGACTTCTGAATTTGTTGAAATTTGTTCCACAGACAAAGCTAGGGGATTCCTTGCCAGCTTCCCAAATGGCAAAGACAAAAGCAAATCACATCTTTGGGAGACATGAGAATTCAGACGGCTATTTGGCGACATGCCGGGCAGTTTGTTTCCACGGTTCTTCTTCTTCTTTGTCTTTCGGCTGTTCCCGTTAGGGGTCGCCACAGCAGATCAATCGTTTCCATCTCACCCTGTCCTCTGTATCTTCCTCTGTCACACGAACCACCTGCATGTCCTCTCTCAGCACATCCATGAACCTCCTCTTTGGTCTCCCTCTTCTCCTCCTGCCTGGTGGCTCCATCCTCAGCATCCTTCTCCCTATATACCCTGGGTCCCTCCTCTGCACATGTCCAAACCATCTCAATCTCGCCTCTCTGACTTTGTCTCCAAACCGTCCCACCTGATCTGTCCCTCTGATATGTTCATTCCTAATCTTGTCCATTCTTGTCACTCCCAAAGAGAATCTCAAAATCTTGAGCTCTGCCACCTCCAGCTCTGCCTCCTGTCTTTTTTGTTAGTGCCACTGTCTCTAAACCATATAACATAGCTGGTCTCACTACTGTTTCGCAGACTTTCCCCTTCACTCTTGCTGATATTCTTCGGTCACAAATCACTCCTGCCACCTTTCTCCACCCACTCCACCCTGCCTGCACTCTCTTCTTCACCTCTCTACCACACTCTCCATTACTTTGAACAGTTGACCCCAAATATTTAAACTCATCTACTTTCACCACTTCTACTCCTTGTAACTGCACTATTCCACTGGGCTCCCTCTCATTCACACACATGTACTCAGTCTTGCTTCTACTAACTTTCATTCCCCTTCTCTCCAAAGCATATCTCCACTTCTCCAGACTAGACTCAACTTGCTCTCTACTCTCACTACAGATCACAATGTCATCTGCAAACATCATAGTCCATGGGGACTCCTGTCTGATCTCATCTGTCAACCTGTCCATCACCACTGCAAACAAGAAAGGACTCAGAGCTGATCCTTGGTGTAATCCCACCTCCACCTTTAATGAGTGTCATTCTGACTGCGCATCTCACCGCTGTCACACTATTCTTGTACATGTCCTGCACTACCCTAACATACTTCTCTGCCACTCCAGACTTCCTCATACAATGCCCCAACTCTTCTCTTGGCACCCTATCATAAGCTTTTTTAAGTCCACAAACACACAATGTAACTCTTTCTGTCCTTCTCTGTACTTTTCCAACAGTATTCTCAGAGCAAACATTGCATCTGTAGTGCTCTTTCTCGGCATGAAACCATATTGCTGCTCACAGATCTTCACCTGTTTTCTAAGCCTAGCTTCTACTACTCTTTCCATAACTTCATGCTGTGGCTGATCAGCTTTACGCCTCTGTAGTTACTGCAGCTCTGCACATCACCCTTGTTCTTGAAAATAGGAACCAGCACACTTCGTCTCCACTCCTCAGGCATCCTCTCACTTTCCAAGATTTTATTAAACAATCTGGTCAGAAACTCTACTGCCATCTCTCCTAGACATTTCCATGCCTCCATTGGAATGGAGGCATGGAAGGCATCCTCTTCATAGCAGCCCTCACTTCTTCCTTGCTAATCTCTTACTTCCTGATTTACTCTTACCACATCATCCAGTCTTTTCTCTCGCTCATTTTCTTTATTCATCAACTCTTCAAAATATTCCCTCCACCTTCTCAGCACACACTCCTCACTTGTCAGCACATTACCATGTGCATCTTTTACCACCCTAACCTGCTGCACATCCTTTCCAGCCCTGTCCCTTTGTCTGGCCAATCGGTACAAGTCCTTTTCTCCTTCCTTACTATTCAATTTCTTGTACAGCTCACAATATGCCTTTTCCCTTGCTTTTGCCACTTCTTTTCTCGCCTTACGCCGCATCTCCTTGTACTCCTACTTTCTTCATCTCTCCGACTATCCCAAAACGTTTTCGCCAACCTCTTTCTCCTTATGCTTTCCTGGACCTCTTTATTCCACCACCAAGTCTCCTTGTCTTCCTTCCACTGTCCAGATGTCATACCCAGTACTGCCCTAGCTGTCTCCCTCACCACATCTGCAGTACTTTTCCAGTTGTCCAAAATTGCTTCCCCTCTAACTAGTGCTTCTCTCACCTGTTCGCTAAATTTCACACAACAGTCTTCCTCCTTCAGCTTCCACCATCTGATCCTTTGTTGAGCTCTCACTCTCTTCTTCTTCTTTACCTCTAAAGTCATCCTACAAACAACCATCCTATGCTGTCTAGTGACACTCTCTCCTGCTACCACCTTACAGTTTGTGATTTCTTTTAGCTTGCATCTCCTATAAAGAATGTAGTCCACCTGTGTGCACCTTCCTCCACTCTTATATGTTACCCTGTGCTCCTCCCTTTTCTTAAAGTAGGTATTCACCACAGCCATTTCCATCCTTTTTGCAAAATCAACTACCATCTGTCCTTCCCCATTCCTATCCTTGATACCATATCTACCCATTACTTCCTCATCACCTCTGTTCCCTTCACCAACATGCCCACTGAAGTCTGCTCCTATCACCACTCTTTCATGCTTGGGCACACTCTCCACCACCTCATCTAACACACTCCAGAAATCTTCTTTCTCCTTCATCTCACAACCTACCTGTGGGGCATATGCACTGATGATATTCATCATCGCCCCTTCAATTTCCAACTTCACACTCATCACCCTGTCAGACACTCGCTTAACCTCCAACACACTTTTAACATACTCTACCTTTAAAATGACCCCAACACCATTTCTCTTCCTGTCCTCACCATGGTACAACAACCACCGATGCTCCTGCTCTTACTTCCCTTCCACTTGGTCTCTTGCACACACAATATGTCTACCTTTCTCCTCTCCATCATATCAGCCAGCTCTCTCCCTTTACCAGTCATACTACCAACATTCAAAGTCCCCACTCTCATTTCCACCCTTCTAGTTGTCTTCTTCTCGTGCTGTTCGTGGCAACGTTTTCCTCTTCTTCGTCATCTTCGCCCAGCAGTAGCCCAATTTCCACCGGCACCCTGTTGGGCAATAGCACCGGTGGCGGACGTTGTTAACCCTGGCCGCAACCGATCCGGTATGGGAATTCGATTCTGAGTCTGCATAGTTGGGTTGGCTTGTTTTACGCCGGATGCCCTTCCTGACGCAACCCTCCTCATTTATCCAGGCTTGGGACCGGCACTCAGAATGTACTGGCTGCACACCCCATGTAGCTGAGTTTTTGTTTCCACGGTTCATCCTCTCAAATAAATAAATAAGTCTATACTAAATTGCAATAAGCCTGGTAGAGATGAAAACACAAGCAGCGTCTCCGGCACTCATTATATTGTGATTGTGTGAGCAACAACTGTGCACTTGAGCGTGTTTGTGCACGCGCATTTGTCTGCGAACATGCAAGCAGTCATGTGTAAAATCTGCATGTCGAGTGCATCTGTATGTGCATCCCGGCGACAGCAGGCTGATTAAGCTGTTGCATAGTAATGAGCTATGGTTGTCTGTCTGGCAGCTGCTCTGACAACCTCTGTCACAACTACGCTTGACACACACACACACACACACACACACACACACACACACACACGCTTTCATGTCTCCACACATACAAAGCACACCCACATTTCTGAAAAGCCCTCAAACCTGACAACTGTGTTGCTGAAATGTTATTTCTGTTGTTAAATGACTCATTGGGAAACTGTGTAATGTTGAAGAGGAAAACTGACCATCCATTACAGGGGCATAACCAGGACTTTCCCAAAACGGATGGCTGGGGTGTTTTCCATCTGAGCTTTAATCATGTGGGATCATAATCATCCTTACTGTAAGGATTATTTGATTATTCTGCAATGTGAAGACAGAACATGCCTGTATTATTTTTTCTGGCATCCAACACTTAGCTGGCCGACTCGTATACACAGGCACTGCTGGTGTTCCTCAGGGATGTGTTCTAGCTCATACTATTTTCAGTGCTTACATGGACTGGGTGTTGAGTAAAGTTGTGAAAAGCAGCAGCTTAATAGTTTGATCACAGCGACTGTGGATGATGCTGTGATCTTTGCAGAATCAATGGACGCTGTGACTGAAGCACTTCAGAAGCTGGCTGAGAAATCTGAGAGAACACATTTTCGAATGTCCAGGATCAAGATTAAGATTGAGGCTTTCAATTACTTCCTGGAATCAACCATCAGATGTGTATCTGTGTGCTGTGAAAATGTCAAACTTGTTGAGAGTTCACCACTATCTGTATCTGTTCAACCATCTAAATTATCTGTATCCATATCTGTACTCAGAGTGGGTGTGGCCTATAACCGAAGTGGGCGTGGTTTAATTGGGAATGGGTGGGGCTGAAATCAGTACATTATTTTAAGTCTGAAATTGGTATGGATTGATCAGAAGTTGCTATATTTATTGTTTATTTGAAAACTATTTACAGAACAGCATCAGAATTGAGATTCAAATCAATGTTTTTGATCACAAAAGTAAGAGAACTACTTACAGAACAAGTTTGTTATGAACTCAGAACATGAATATTCTTAAGTGTATGAGTGAATATTTACAGAACAGCCTCAGAACTGAGATTCAATGTTTTTGATCCCAATAGTAAAAGAACTATTTACAGAACAAGTTTTTGTATAAACTCAGAACATGAATATTCTTAAGTGTATGAGTGAATAACAGAACAGCCTCAAAATTGAGATTCAATATAGTAGGAAATTATGAAATTGCGATTAACAATAATATCACAATAATTAAGGCCTTAAAATGCTGGAATCACAACAGTATATATTATTGTTGGATAAAATGAATATTTTTATTGTATAATTTTTCCTATGGGCCAACATCAACTGAACTTATACTAAATATAATAAATTATCTGTCCAATAAAGTCCAAAGGGCATTGAAGTGCAAATACATGAGGATTATTGCGATGAACGATTATCGCAATAATAATAAAAAAACTGCCTCCAGGTTAAGAATACTTATCAGGGATATCTTTTTGAGATATCCCAGTGAGTACATTTTATACATTACTATGTTCGGATGAACAATTTATACATTTACTTGTCAGTCAAAATAAGTTAACTTTGTCAAGAGTCATATATTCAGTGAATGAAAGTCAAACGCGACAGGTAGCTCGTTTCAAAGAGGGAGCTCATCTCGACAGAACACCAGTCATGCAATAACATGGTGTCGCACGAAGTTTCATTCATTCAATCATTCATGTTTCCAAATCTACACTTATGTATAATTCTTTTGTACGTTATGACTGACAACAACACAACACTCAGACAACTATTTTCTCCATGCTCACTGAAAGCGATGATTTAGTCAAAGCTTGCGGTCATGTGGATTTCCCAGAAATGCGTGTATTTTTTTTTTACGCACACTCTAAGAAATGAAACACCAGTGTTTTAAATGTAATTAATACTATTATTTCCTATATACTTGCAATTGTTAATTTTAGGGATTTAAGTAATAATGTTTCATTTGATTTAATTAATTTCAACTACAATATTGTTTTGGAGTTAATTGACAATGTTATGTGAAAAAGTTACCTTAATTTTATCAATTAAATTCAGCGTTTTATTTCTTAGAGTGCATGTTATTTCTTGACAGACATCAACACGGTGATCACTCAATCAATGCATAATGTGATTGATGTTCAAAGAGGTTTTGTATTATGACTTTTTGTTGAGAAGCATTAAGCACCTTAGAAAAAAATTAAGCACCATTTTTTAAGCCACTGCTGTGTTTTTTGTGTACAGCTGTTTGGAAAGTGGCAACAGAATGTCATTGCAGAAATGCAATGACAAGAAACATCGTTTCTAGGTATTTAAACCAGTGGCTGGCAAAAAACTTGAACGACACGGTGACATCCACAAGGGTTGATTGGTTTTCCTGATTTTGGAGTATATAAAAGGTGTTCTTGAGACTTTCAAAGTGATTTTTACACAGTTTATCATCATCATTTTATTAAACAGTGGCCATTTTTTGACTAAAATGTGTCATATGGCTCTCAGAAACACTGAGTTTTGGTTTGTCAGAAGTGTAACATTTGACTGGGTCAAATTTATTGGATCATGTGAACAAAGAGCTTCTTTTTTTTATTTCTTAAGCAGCGTGGTTGTGATGCACAAATTTGTATTTATTACGTCCCCCAAGGATGTAATAAAATCACTGGTGTTTATTTTTTTGGTCTGTCTGTTACCAGGATTATGTCATTATGCCTCGTTTTCACTCGGGGTCGCCACAGTAGATCCAAGGTGGATCTGCATGCTGATTTGGCACAAGTTTTTTACGCTGGATGGACTTCCTGAGGAACTCCGCAGTACGTGGAGAACTGGAGCAGGGGTGGGGTTTGAACAAGGAACCTTTTACACTGAAATCAAGTGTACTAACCACTTTTCCACCACGCATGCAGGATTATGTCAAAACTACTTCACGGATTTTGACAAAATTTTCATATATTTAGATTTTGACTCGTACACATTAAGTTACATTTGAGTGAATTCGGTGAGCACATTTCATGCTGGTTTGCGTTTCTTTTCCACGTGCATGAGGAGCGGTGACTTTATTTTTGTTATTTAGAAACCGGCTAGTCAAACCGGAACCACTCCAGGCAGAGACAGAGATTCTATTCGCCCAATTCAGATATCCCATAATCCCTTGTGCACCAGAGAGGTGCTGCAATCAAAACAACATGGAGAAACCACATGACAACTACAAATCAACATTATACTACCAAAATGCAATTTTTTGTGCCTTTCATAACATATATAAGAGACTGCATGTGTGAGACCACTGAACACTCGCCAAAACAAATATTCCATGTCTGCTACATTCAACTTGTGTGGAACTTCATAAACGCAAACCAAATTTCGACATCTTTCATATATACATACATATTAGGGATAAGCGAGTTCACCACTATCTGTATCTGTTCAACCATCTAAATTATCTGTATCCATATCTGTACTCAGAGTTGGTGGGGCCTATAACAGAAGTGGGCGTGGTTTAATTGGGAATGGGTGGGGCTTAAATCAGTACATTATTTTAAGTCTGAAATTGGTATGGATTGATCATAAGTTGCTATATTTATTGTTTATTTGAAAACTATTTACAGAACAGCATCAGAATTGAGATTCAAATCAATGTTTTTGATCACAAAAGTAAGAGAACTACTTACAAAACAAGTCTGTTATGAACTCGGAACATGAATATTCTTAAGTGTATGAGTGAATATTTACAGAACAGCCTCAGAACTGAGATTCAATGTTTTTGATCCCAATAGTAAAATAACTATTTACAGAACAAGTTTTTGTATAAACTCAGAACATAAATATTCTTAAGTGTATGAATGAATAACAGAACAGCCTCAAAATTGAGATTCAATATAGTAGGAAATTATGAACTACTAAGTATGCATGAACAAGAGTTGTCATACTCAACATAACTTTCTTTTTTATTTTTTTAATTTTATGATCAACCTGTAATTTTTTTCAATTATTTATTTTTACTATCTAATGTTCTTGGCATTTTTCTCCTACACAAAGTTAAACAATGTTGATTAAGGCGTGTGTGCGCGCTACATAACAGCTAAAATATCTACTGTATTCAAAGCCTATATACAGTATATAAAGCTTAATTTGTAATATTTATATTTATTTTATTAACTGCAGTGAGAAAGTGTCAGATACTGCATGCAGCCATATACAATAAAATATTAATACAGGCTAATTTGTGTGTATGTGGTCTGTAAGACTTTAGTTTTTAACAATCTGAGTGAACTTGGTGATTCATGCAACCATCCAGTGATGGCAAACAGGGAAATAATACGTCAGCCTTGTTCACTGTATTCTTCTCAAAAGCACCGCGTTCACTGCGAGCAAAGTTTTCCAACTGACTTTATATCACCAGCCAAACTAAGAGCAAGCATACGGTAAAAAAAAGAAAAAGAAAAAAAGACCAGAATGGGGCAGTGACCGACGGGACACAAGCCGTTTTCGGCTTTGTCTTGTCAAATGCACCGCGTATGTTACGAAACAAGTTCACCAAGTAACTTTAAATATCATACAAACCAAAACAGAGGCGAGCTGAAGAAAACCTAAGGAGTACTGAAGAGAGCAGCAACGTGAGCTAGAGTCGAGCCAAGCACAGAGAGATCATTCCCTGTTTGTGTGGGTGCGAGAGGCTGCAGAGACATGTCTGTGTAGGGAGGGGTGGGTGCTGTGTGTGACTGGCCAATCACAGGGCGTGAAGACAGTCAGTTACCCAATGAGGATTTTCCTTCAGCATGAGCACAGATATTGACAAGTTTTACTCGTATCGTGCTCGTACTCATCAAAAATGCTTTATCCGTACCAGATACTCATCTGAAATGAGTATCCAGCTCAACCCTTATATATATATATATATATATATATATATATATATAAAACATCACTCTGGAACAAACAGCACAAACGGCGTTGTAAAGCACAATAAGCAGGGCATTAAGAAAGCAAACTGTTTCCACCACAATGACATCAACAGGAAGCGATCGTGGCTCACGACAATTCCCATTGGAAATAACAGTGAAATCACCCGAGATTCTTGCATGTTTACATAAAACCAACAAAATAACGCCTAAAAACATAGATAATATATTTGAGAGTTTTAGGCACAATACAACCCCTGGCAATAATTATGGAATCACTGGCCTCGGAGGATGTTCATTCAGTTGTTTAATTTTGTAGAAAAAAAGCAGATCACAGACATGACACAAAACTAAAGTCATTTAAAATGGCAACTTTCTGGCTTTAAGAAACACTATAAGAAATCAGGAAAAATAATTGTGGCAGTCAGTAACGGTTACTTTTTTAGAACAAGCAGATGGAAAAAAATATGGACTCACTCAATTCTGAGGAATAAATTATGGAATCACCCTGTAAATTTTCATCCCCAAAACTAACACCTGCATCAAATCAGATCTGCTCATTAGTCTGCATCTAAAAAGGAGTGATCACACCTTGGAGAGCTGTTGCACCAAGTGGACTGACATGAATCATGGCTCCAACACGAGAGATGTCAATTGAAACAAAGGAGAGGATTATCAAACTCTTAAAAGAGGGTAAATCATCACGCAATGTTGCAAAAGATGTTGGTTGTTCACAGTCAGCTGTGTCTAAACTCTGGATCAAATACAAACAACATGGGAAGGTTGTTAAAGGCAAACATACTGGTAGACCAAGGAAGACATCAAAGCGTCAAGACAGAAAACTTAAAGCAATATGCCTCAAAAATCGAAAATGCACAACAAAACAAATGAGGAACGAATGGGAGGAAACTGGAGTCAACGTCTGTGACCGAACTGTAAGAAACCGCCTAAAGGAAAAAGGATTTACATACAGAAAAGCTAAAAGAAAGCCATCATTAACACCTAAACAGAAAAAAACAAGGTTACAATGGGATAAGGAAAAGCAATCGTGGACTGTGGATGACTGGATGAAAGTCATATTCAGTGATGAATCTCGAATCTGCATTGGGCAAGGTGATGATGCTGGAACATGTGTTTGGTGCCGTTCCAATGAGATTTATAAAGATGACTGCCTGAAGAGAACATGTAAATTTCCACAGTCATTGATGATATGGGGCTGCATGTCAGGTAAAGGCACTGGGGAGATGGCTGTCATTACATCATCAATAAATGCACAAGTTTACGTTGATATTTTGGACACTTTTCTTATCCCATCAATTGAAAGGATGTTTGGGGATGATGAAATCATTTTTCAAGATGATAATGCATCTTGCCATAGAGCAAAAACTGTACAAACATTCCTTGCAAAAAGACACATAGGGTCAATGTCATAGCCTGCAAATAGTCCGGATCTTAATCCAATTGAAAATCTTTGGTGAAAGTTGAAGAAAATGGTCCATGACCTGGCTCCAACCTGCTAAGCTGATCTGGCAACAGCAATCAGAGAAAGTTGGAGCCAGATTGATGAAGAGTACCATTTGTCACTCATTAAGTCCATGCCTCAGAGACTGCAAGCTGTTATAAAAGCCAGAGGTGGTGCAACAAAATACTAGTGATGTGTTGGAGCCTTCTTTTGTTTTTCATGATTCCATAATTTTTTCCGCAGAACTGAGTGATTCCATATTTTTTTTTCCCTCTGCTTGGTCTAAAAAAGTAACCGTTACTGACTGCCACAATTTTTTTTCCTGATTTCTTATAGTGTTTCTTAAAGCCAGAAAGTTGCCATTTGAAATCAATCAATCAATCAATCAATTTTTTTTATATAGCGCCAAATCACAACAAACAGTTGCCCCAAGGCGCTTTATATTGTAAGGCAAGGCCATACAATAATTATGTAAAACCCCAACGGTCAAAACGACCCCCTGTGAGCAAGCACTTGGCTACAGTGGGAAGGAAAAACTCCCTTTTAACAGGAAGAAACCTCCAGCAGAACCAGGCTCAGGGAGGGGCAGTCTTCTGCTGGGACTGGTTGGGGCTGAGGGAGAGAACCAGGAAAAAGACATGCTGTGGAGGGGAGCAGAGATCGATCACTAAATGCAGAGTGGTGCATACAGAGCAAAAAGAGAAAGAAACAGTGCATCATGGGAACCCCCCAGCAGTCTACGTCTATAGCAGCATAACTAAGGGATGGTTCAGGGTCACCTGATCCAGCCCTAACTACAAGCTTTAGCAAAAAGGAAAGTTTTAAGCCTAATCTTAAAAGTAGGGAGAGTGTCTGTCTCCCTGATCTGAATTGGGAGCTGGTTCCACAGGAGAGGAGCCTGAAAGCTGAAGGCTCTGCCTCCCATTCTACTCTTACAAACCTTAGGAACTACAAGTAAGCCTGCAGTCTGACAGCGAAGCGCTCTATTGGGGTGATATGGTACTATGAGGTCCCTAAGATAAGATGGGACCTGATTATTCAAAACCTTATAAGTAAGAAGAAGAATTTTAAATTCTATTCTAGAATTAACAGGAAGCCAATGAAGAGAGGCCAATATGGGTGAGATATGCTCTCTCCTTCTAGTCCCCGTCAGTACTCTAGCTGCAGCATTTTGAATTAACTGAAGGCTTTTTAGGGAACTTTTAGGACAACCTGATAATAATGAATTACAATAGTCCAGCCTAGAGGAAATAAATGCATGAATTAGTTTTTCAGCATCACTCTGAGACAAGACCTTTCTGATTTTAGAGATATTGCGTAAATGCAAAAAAGCAGTCCTACATATTTGTTTAATATGCGCTTTGAATGACATATCCTGATCAAAAATGACTCCAAGATTTCTCACAGTATTACTAGAGGTCAGGGTAATGCCATCCAGAGTAAGGATCTGGTTAGACACCATGTTTCTAAGATTTGTGGGGCCAAGTACAATAACTTCAGTTTTATCTGAGTTTAAAAGCAGGAAATTAGAGGTCATCCATGTCTTTACGTCTGTAAGACAATCCTGCAGTTTAGCTAATTGGTGTGTGTCCTCTGGCTTCATGGACAGATAAAGCTGGGTATCATCTGCGTAACAATGAAAATTTAAGCAATACCGTCTAATAATACTGCCTAAGGGAAGCATGTATAAAGTGAATAAAATTGGTCCTAGCACAGAACCTTGTGGAACTCCATAATTAACTTTAGTCTGTGAAGAAGATTCCCCATTTACATGAACAAATTGTAATCTATTAGACAAATATGATTCAAACCACCGCAGCGCAGTGCCTTTAATACCTATGGCATGCTCTAATCTCTGTAATAAAATTTTATGGTCAACAGTATCAAAAGCAGCACTGAGGTCTAACAGAACAAGCACAGAGATGAGTCCACTGTCCGAGGCCATAAGAAGATAATTTGTAACCTTCACTAATGCTGTTTCTGTACTATGATGAATTCTAAAACCTGACTGAAACTCTTCAAATAGACCATTCCTCTGCAGATGATCAGTTAGCTGTTTTACAACTACCCTTTCAAGAACTTTTGAGAGAAAAGGAAGGTTGGAGATTGGCCTATAATTAGCTAAGATAGCTGGGTCAAGTGATGGCTTTTTAAGTAATGGTTTAATTACTGCCACCTTAAAAGCCTGTGGTACATAGCCAACTAACAAAGATAGATTGATCATATTTAAGATCGAAGCATTAAATAATGGTAGGGCTTCCTTGAGCAGCCTGGTAGGAATGGGGTCTAATAAACATGTTGATGGTTTGGATGAAGTAACTAATGAAAATAACTCAGACAGAACAATCGGAGAGAAGCAGTCTAACCAAATACCGGCATCACTGAAAGCAGCCAAAGATAACGATACGTCTTTGGGATGGTTATGAGTAATTTTTTCTCTAATAGTTAAAATTTTGTTAGCAAAGAAAGTCATGAAGTCATTACTAGTTAAAGTTAATGGAATACTCAGCTCAATAGAGCTCTGACTCTTTGTCAGCCTGGCTACAGTGCTGAAAAGAAACCTGGGGTTGTTCTTATTTTCTTCAATTAGTGATGAGTAGAAAGATGTCCTAGCTTTACGAAGGGCTTTTTTATAGAGCAACAGACTCTTTTTCCAGGCTAAGTGAAGATCTTCTAAATTAGTGAGACGCCATTTCCTCTCCAACTTACAGGTTATCTGCTTTAAGCTACGAGTTTGTGAGTTATACCACGGAGTCAGGCACTTCTGATTTAAAGCTCTCTTTTTTAGAGGAGCTACAGCATCCAAAGTTGTCTTCAATGAGGATGTAAAACTATTGACGAGATACTCTATCTCACTTACAGAGTTTAGGTAGCTACTCCGCACTGTGCTGGTATATGGCATTAGAGAACATAAAGAAGGAATCATATCCTTAAACCTAGTTACAGCGCTTTCTGAAAGACTTCTAGTGTAATGAAACTTATTCCCCACTGCTGGGTAGTCCATCAGAGTAAATGTAAATGTTATTAAGAAATGATCAGACAGAAGGGAGTTTTCAGGGAATACTGTTAAGTCTTCTATTTCCATACCATAAGTCAGAACAAGATCTAAGATATGATTAAAGTGGTGGGTGGACTCATTTACTTTTTGAGCAAAGTATAATAAATTAAATGCAGTGTTGAGGCTGTCATTCTCAGCATCTGTGTGGATGTTAAAATCGCCCACTATAATTATCTTATCTGAGCTAAGCACTAAGTCAGACAAAAGGTCTGAAAATTCACAGAGAAACTCACAGTAACGACCAGGTGGACGATAGATAATAACAAATAAAACTGGTTTCTGGGACTTCCAATTTGGATGGACAAGACTAAGAGTCAAGCTTTCAAATGAATTAAAGCTCTGTCTGGGTTTTTGATGAATTAATAAGCTGGAATGGAAGATTGCTGCTAATCCTCCGCCCCGGCCCGTGCTACGAGCATTCTGACAGTTAGTGTGACTCGGGGGTGTTGACACATTTAAACTAACATATTCATCCTGCTGTAACCAGGTTTCTGTAAGGCAGAATAAATCAATATGTTGATCAATTATTATATCATTTACCAACAGGGACTTAGAAGAGAGAGACCTAATGTTTAATAGACCACATTTAACTGTTTTAGTCTGTGGTGCAGTTGAAGGTGCTATATTATTTTTTCTTTTTGAATTTTTATGCTTAAATAGATTTTTGCTGGTTATTGGTAGTCTGGGAGCAGGCACCGTCTCTACGGGGATGGGGTAATGAGGGGATGGCAGGGGGAGAGAAGCTGCAGAGAGGTGTGTAAGACTACAATTCTGCTTCCTGGTCCCAACCCTGGATAGTCACGGTTTGGAGGATTTAAGAAAATTGGCCAGATTTCTAGAAATGAGAGCTGCTCCATCCAAAGTGGGATGGATGCCGTCTCTCCTAACAAGACCAGGTTTTCCCCAGAAGCTTTGCCAAATGAAATGACTTTAGTTTTGTGTCATGTCTGTGATCTGCTTTTTTTTTTTTTTTTTTACAAAATTAAACAACTGAATGAACATCCTCCGAGGCCAGTGATTTCATAATTTTTGCCAGGGGTTGTATACAAATAGTTTTACCTCGTGATGTTGATGCCATTGTCCATGTGCATCAGTTAAATTGCAGCATTTGGCGCCATAAAAAAAAAACAGTTTATCAAAATAACTCACCTTGCAACCATTGTACTTAGCATCCAAGCTACCTCCATTGTGCAGGTGGCTGGTTGTAAATATTGCTCATGGTCACCTTGAGAGGAACGCTCACTCCATACCACGGCTTCAGCTTCTTGGCTTTAACAGCACTCGTCCTCGTGTGTGTCGTTGTCAATGACACGGTTCCGTGTGCGGCTCGGTAAACTTTGGCCATTTTCGGTTAAAGCATACTCGCCACCTAGCGGATGTGCTGGTTCTTGCACCAGCTGTGTTGCCGTCAATGAAATTCGCCAAAATACCAAAATTTTAAAAATTGATGCGGGCCAATTCTGGCATGTGTGCGGGATGATAAACTAATGTTTGTTTGTTTTTTTGTTTTTTTTAAATGGGGCCTTATCGGAGCGTCTTATAGCAGTTCTCAATGCGCCCTATTGACGTATCCCATAATCCCTTGCGAGCCAGAGAGTCGCTGCAGTCAAACAACATATAGAGAATCCACATGATGACAGTTGTAAATGAATATTATACTACAAAAGTGTAATTTTTTATGCTTTTTGCCACATTAATAAGAGACTGCTGCATGATACCCTGAAAACTTGCTAAAACAATTATAACAAATAATCCGTGTCTCCTGTTTAATCTGCGTGGAATTTAATAAACGCAAAAGGTGCTTTGCCCTCTTCAGGTCGGTGGAGTGTCCTTGCCTCAAGTGGAGGAGTTTAAGTATCTCGGGGTCTTGTTCATGAGTGAGGGACGGATGGAGCGTGAGATCGATAGACGGATCGGTGCAGCATCTGCAGTGATGCGGTCGCTGTATCGGACCGTCGTGGTGAAGAGAGAGCTGAGTAAGGGGACAAAGCTCTCGATTTACTGATCGATCTACGGTCCGATCCTCACCTATGGTCATGAGATTTGGCTCATGACCGAAAGAACGAGATCGCGAGTACAAGCGGCCGAGATGAGTTTCCTCCGCAGGGTGGCTGGGCGCTCCCTTAGAGATAGGGTGAGGAGCTCAGTCACTCGGGAGGAGCTCGGAGTCGAGCCGCTGCTCCTCCACATCAAAAGGAGTCAGGTGAGGTGGCTCAGGCATCTTTTCCGGATGCCCGCTGGAGAGGTGTTCCGGGCACGTCCCATCGGGAAGAGACCCCGGGGAAGACCCAGGACACGCTGGAGAGACTACATCTCTCGGCTGGCTTGGGAATGCCTCGGGGTTCCCCCGGAGGAGCTGGGGGAGGTGTGTGTGGATCGGGAGGTCTTGAGCTGCTGCCCCTGCGACCCGACTCCAGATAAAGCGGAAGAAAATGGATGGATGGATGGATGGATATATATACTAGTCTGGAACAAAAAGGACAAACAGTGTCGTAAAGAACAATAATCAAGACGTTAAAGAGCAAACTTCACTTTCCACCAGAATGACATAATCAGGAAGCGAGCGAAGCTCACAGCAGCCCCCAATGAAAATAACGGAGAGACAGCCTGTGATTCTCGCATGTTTACATAAAACAAACGCAATAACAACGTCTATAATCCCAGAGAATATATTCATGAGAGTTTTAGGCACAAGATAAAAAAGTTTTATGTTGCGATGTTAATGGTGTTGTCTGTGTGCAGCGGTTAAAGTGCAGCCTGATCGGAGCGTCTCAATGCAGTTCTCAATGTTACCGAGATCTCGCAGCGCAGCGACCTCTTCGAAGTTTTGCGGGATTTGAAAAGTCAACAGGGCGAATGCTGACATCTCGCTGTGCAGCCACCTCTCTGAGATTGTGCGAGATTTGAAACCTCAGTAGGGGGAGTACATGCCTAAAATAGGGAACGAATACAGGCCACCCAACCTGGAAATTTCTGCCTCTGCCGCTGCCATCTCCCATGCCTCTAAAGTGATATCTTTGGGGCAACAAGATGGATGAGGGTGCTTAAAGAACAAGCATTTGTTTCCCTCATTTCACTGAGGTCAGTGTTAATAATCCCCTGCAAGAACATGGAGACTAATGCACCGTTTAAAGACGGGAAAAAACACCAACTTATTGAACACAAACACGAATCAGCTGCGTGTCAGTCGTCCCTCCCCCCCCTTACACACGTCAAAAAGACACCGAATGCAACGTCGGTGCACGGTCTCTTACCTTGTTGATGTCCCTTTCCTGACATCACACATCATGCACTTAAAAGCCTCTGCTGTGTTCTTGTACGTGCACACGCTGCAGTCCCAGAATCCCTCGTCGGAAGAGGGCTTCGGTTGACGCTTCGGCCTTTAAAATAATAATATAATATGACACAGGAGAGGAAGGTGGGGAAAGGGGGGTAAGGGGGGGAGCGAAAACGACGGAAAGAAAAGAGAAGAAAGAGTGAGTTGACTACAAACGCACGAAGGCTGTCGATGGCAAACATCTGGGGAAGCCTATTTAGGAAACCATCAGCGCGCGCGCCGCGATCTTAACACTGTAATTGACGATTGGTTTTTAACACGAGAGCGAGCGCGCGCACAGAAAGCGAGAGAGAAAGAGAGAAAGAGAGAGAGAGAGAGAGAGAGAGAGAGACCACGGAGGAAAAGCTATTTTTCCGTGTGCTCCCACCGCCACCCCCCCTCCTCCTCCTCCTCCTCCTCCTCCCTCCCCAGCGCGAATATCTAGGGCGCACTAAACTCGGTCGTTACCTTGTGGGACTTCTCTTGTCGCCCATGCCACTCCGGGGTGTACGTGGAGGCGCTAAAAGGAGCGCAAGTCTTGTTATTTCTGATAATTCGTCAAAGAAACGATGCGCCGCGCCGCTCGGCTTCCAGCTGTCGTGGAAACTCCGCTTGGGAAATGGTCACGTGACCCCGCTTTGACCAATCAGCGGCCGATCACTTTCCGTCGCTGACATTCCTCTTGATGAATCTCTACCGCGCCTTCAGGTGCCCGCACAGCGCAGTCGGAACGTGAAACATTAATACGCGCCTTGTGGCAAAAACGCGCCGATTTCGCCGTAGGCCTACGCCAAACAAATCACAGCGTGGTAACGGCGGATTTCACGCTTTCAAACTGCATTTAACGCGGGCGTCTTTCCAGTCGTTCTTTTCGTGGGTTTGAACGGTTTGCGGGTTATTTCCGACAGCGCCTGAACGCAGCACAGGCCAGTGCGTCTGATGCTGCGTTCGCTCGTTTAACACGATTCGAATCTGCGCCTTTACGATCCGTTTTGATACCGGAGCATCTTTACACAAACCCCATATAATGCAAGCGTATTTCACCATTTAGAGGCACAAAACATCAGGGAATCCCTTGCTTTAATTACGTGCTGACTCACATAAGCAGACATCGAAAACATACCCACAAACGTGCATTCGAAACGAAAATTTGATCATTTTATAAAACGAAGCCTACAAATACTAGTTTTGCAATTGATAAACTAAATTTCTTTTAGGCCGTATCTTACAAGTTGTAAAAAAAAATGTGGCTTTAATCTAGTTATTTGCATTTTACTATAGGGAGAAACTCTACAAGAACTTTCACTTTTTACTTGAAACATAAATCAGTACAATAAAGTCTAATATATATATATAAACCATAACTCTAAAACTTGTATTATCTGTTCTTTTCTTCAGCTATAAATGTTATGATAAAACAAAGGGGAGCTCTTATAAAATATCTATGTACAGCCATCAAAACCCTGCATTAAACAAGCATTCAGATCCACATTCCTGTTTGAATGACAAGATTTTAATTTTATTTTTAAGTTTCTAGGCTTGAGAAAAGCCTAGATTGTACCCTGTGAAATGCAACAAGTGAATAGTACAGCAGACAAGTCCATCACTTCTAATTTGACACAATAACACAAAAAAGGTATTTTGCAACTCAGATTAAAATGGAACATAATGATGACAAACTCATGAAAATGTTGTAAACTTTGATGCATCTGATCAATCCAAAAAGCAACTTTTTCTTTATATAATATGCTAGATTTATGATGGATTAGGAGCAGGTGTGGTTAACAATGACAAGATACTGATTCCCCAGAGAAATGTACTAAAATCAGAGAACTGTTAGTTTTTGATGGTTTCACTACTGTTATGTTCTAAAACTAAAAAAAAAAAAGAAAAAAAAAAAAGGCACAGCCAGACCAGACACAGGCCCTGCAGAAAGAATACTGTAAGAATTTAGCTCCAAAAGAAAAAGCAAGGGAGAGGGTCAAAGAAAGTATGCAGTGAATGGGGTCCATGAGAGAGAGAGAGAGAGAGAGAGAGAGAGAGACCATTTTCTGACAGAAATTTTCTAAATCAGAGGAGCAAAGTGGTATTTTTCAGATTTTTTTTTTTTAATCTTTCAACAACAGTTGTATTCTAAAACTGAAATAACAGGGCCAGACTGGGACAAAGGACCTGCAGAAAGAATATTCTAAGAATTAAGCTACAAAAGGAAAAGTGAGAGAGAAACGCCGAACTAGGCACACAGTGAATGGGGTCTGAGAGAGAGAGAGAGACTGTTTCCTGATTCTTTTCTTTCCCAACAACATGTTATAAAACTGGAACACCATGGTCGTAACTCCACGCAAACCCGGCAGGAAATATTTTGTATGAACGTTGCTTAAACAGACACTTCTTCATCTCTCCCTGTTTTTGAAATTACATGTAGCTTGACTGTCAGTTTCTTTCATTCCCAAAGCGTAGGTCTGGTTGCCACCAAGGTCACTACACAATTCCACAAAAAATAAAATAAATAAATGTGCGCACTGTATACTGACAAAGGTTTGAACTCCAATTCTGATTATAATACGGTTAATTCAACAATTTCTAAAAACCATAGAACATCATGACTAAATTCTGTACACGTGGGGGGGAAAAAAAAAAAAAAAAAAAAACACCTTTACTAGTATAAAGTACTAGGAATGGATTCCAGGTGATAAAACTAAATCAATAGTTGCCCTACTGTTCTTTCTCAGTGTAGTACAAAAAAACATATTTTTAGTCACTGAGCTCCTCCTCATCGCTGAAGTAAGCGCTCTTTTTGATCCTTGGCTTCCTGGAGTCTGTAGATGTTGAAGGCTGACTACCATCCTCTTGAGACGCAACGGGTTTCTTCCTCCGCTTTTCCTCCTCTTCCTCAATACAGGCTTGCTGTGGGACACAAAATGCCAGAAATATCACTGCACTCACCTCTGATGTAGTAAACGTGTGCACAATGTACATGAGCCATAACACAGATGAGTTAAGCATCTGCAGCATGCTTTGTTAGAACAATGATCACTGTTTGCACACATGTAATTAAGCGTGCTGTGAAGAAGTGTGTGACCGCTTGAGCTTTAATACATTTTAATTTATGTCATCAAATTTTTTAACATTAAAAATTTAAAAAGTTATATTAAAAATGTAAAATTTGGTCCTTTAAATTTACAATGAAAACAAATTATCTGCAACATGACAACTTAAATAAAAGCACCTAAGCCAAAACAATCAAGTATGTGCCCGATTTGTACAACAATAATTTGTAGACAACAAAACATCCCCTTTACAGACAGTTTTCATTGGTCATGTTAAGGGACGGACACATTTCCAACTCACCGAATGTTTCATTTACATCAATCCCAAAGAAATACAGATAGTATGGGTACTGTGTGGTTAGTTTGTATGAAGGGGGTAGTTCTTAAAAACTGAGTATCTGTGCAAGAAGAAGACCAGTGAGGGAAGCCACCAAAACGCCCATGACAACTCCAAACGAATTAGAGGATTCTGCTGTGTATGAATGGAGAGATTGTGTATAGGGGAACTTCTGTTACTCACCAGTTCTGGTGGAGCGCACCACAGAAAGGTTTTCTCACAACAAAATACATTACATTGTAACTACAGTTTGACAAAAAGCACATGAGAGACTCAAGTCTAGATTTGAGATGTTTCCTTGGTTGAAAATCTTAACTTGTTCCACTCCACCATGAAGATGTGATTGGTGGTGCAACAGATATAAGTTGCATTATGTAAAGTCTTCCCAGTCATAGTCACAAAAATCTATAATGCCTTGAGTTGTCATTGTTGGATTGGTGGCTTCCCTCACGAGTCTCCTTCTTGCACCATTTACCACAAAGCACTATACTGTTTGTATTACTGACTGAGGTGAATGAAGTCCAAGACATACTCAGTGACTGACTTGGAAATGTTCATGTATCCATCCCGACTTGAAAAGAAAACTGGCTGTAAAAGTGATGATTGTCAGTCCAACATGAACCACAAGCTTCCATTTAACTCAAAAACCTTGACAAGAAACATTTTATTTATTGTTTCTATCTGCACGCTGACCTGAAAAGCAATAGCTTGGCTGAGACTATCTAGAGCCGGGTCCTCTCCCTCTTCCTCACTTTCTTCTTCTTCACTACACGGAGACAAAGATGGGAATTAGCACACATCAAACTACATCAGAGCATCTCACAACAACACCGACAACCTACTTACACCTGCTCAGCTTCTTGAGCCTTCTTCTTCTTTTTCTTTTCTTTCTTTTTCGGAGGCTCCCTCTCTCCCAGCATGTTTTTGGGACACGCATAGCTCAGGTGGCCTACATCCTGAGATATTTCATTAAACAAAATAAACAAATAAATCACACACACAATCAACCACAGATCCAATGCAAAATGTAACTGTAGTTTTAGATTATTAAATGAACAAAAATCATGTGCTTTTTAATACACGATGCTGTAAAAAAAAATTAAAGGAACACTCTGAAAACACATCAGATTTTAATTGGGAAAAATAAAAATCTTGCTGACATCTTTCCTGATCTGGACCGGGTAATGTGTTAGGAATGAACGGATGCCACATCAGATGATACAAATGAAAATTGTCATCCTACAAAGGGCTGAATTCAATTACACACAGAAATCAAAGTGAAAAAAAAAAAATTAAAAAAATGATGCAGCGGGCTGGGTCATTTTGCCAAAATTTTAATGCAGCAACTCAAACTGGTACTCGGTAGTTTGTACAGCCCCCATGTGCTCGCATTTATGCCTGACATTCATTAACACCAAAGCAGTTGAAACTGATTAACAATCCCCTCTGCTACTTAACTGACCAGATCAATATCGCAGAACTTGATTTTATTTTACGCTATACTATGATTAAAAAGTGTTTATGTATTTAGATTTTTTTTTTTTAAACACACACACACACACACATTATATATATATATATATATATATATATATTATTTATGTATATATTTTGCAGAACAAGAGAAAAGTGGAACAACATTATTCCGGATCATGGGGAAAATAGACAAAAGGTAAATACTGTATATCTACTGACCCCACATTCATAACACCTGGACTTGTCGGTGTAGTTCCGTCTCCTGATGAACTCGGCCGCTCGCCCGTTGTCGATGGCGATGCTCGCTTTCACCGTTCTGCCAAACAGCTGGGAGGAAAACACACTTGTGATGCACTTAAAGGGACAGAGATCAGGCTCAAATCACAGAGGACCATATGTGCACGTGTTCCACATCTGACATTACAAATATACAACAACAAATCTCTGTAGTGGTGCAGCATAGCTAAAATTTCCATCGAATTTGGCACACATATTCTAAATATACTCATGTTTATTTTCAGATATGGAGCCATCCTGGAACTGACCTCTAATGAGCTACAGGGGTCAAAATTTTAAAATGTTCAAATCATATTGAAAACTATACCACATTATTTGTCTGATCATAAAGATTCCAAAAAGGTATAGTTTGGACTATCTATGACTGAATGTTCTGGAGTTATGGGGTAAAAATAGCAAAAATGGTGACAAAGGTCAATTTCAGTTTGTACAGGGGTCAAAAGTTAAAGTTGCTCAAATTTTGGTAAAAAAAAATAAATAAAAAAAAGATACAAATTATTGGTTGAGTTAATAGCATTTTAAAAAGGAATAGTTTGCACCATCTGTCATGCTTAGTTATCATGTTACGGGGTAACATATGTCACATGTCATAGAATCCAATGGACATCAACATTTTTGACCTTTACTTTGGAGACCAAACATTCAACACTGTCAAAACTATTCCATTTATTAATCCTATTCACTCAACCAATAATTTGCATCACTTTTTAAATTTTGACCCCTGTGTAATTCTTTATTGACCCCTGTAGCTCATTAGAGGTCAGCTCCAGGATGTCTCCATATCTGAAAATAAACATTAGTTATTTTAGAATATGTGTGCCAAATTTCATGCTTTTATCACAAACTGAACGACTGTTTGGGTTATCTGCTGCACTACCGTCAAATTCCCGCAAACAAATCCGATTCACTTCAGTTGGAAATGCGAATGTATGTTCAGGCTGTGGAGGTGAAACACACTCACCTGTTTGTTGTTCACCGCTCGTGCACAGGTACGAGCCGATTCTCTGTCCAAGAAGAGGACGAATGCCACCCCTTTACTCTTGCGAGTGTCTTTATCTTTTACAATCGTAACCCTGAAACAAGCACAAACGTTACTGTCACAAAACTTTAATCCATCTGGGGAAAGTGTTTGGAACTTTTAGAGGAATAAATGTGACGGGTTACACTCACTTTACAACCTTTCCATATTTGGTGAAAAGCTGAAAAGAGACAAAAAAGTCAAACTGTTTTGGTTAAAATATTAAAACATGCAAATCTCACATTTTGCCAACAAACACGAATGAACTGAAGAAATCACCTTGTGTAGGTCGTTGTTGGTGAGAGAAAAAGGCAGGTTGGACACATACACTGTGCTTTTGCTCGGTGCCAAACCCCCACTCATAGTGGACACATCTGACAAGCAACTCGCACTGTCCAAGACAAAAAAGGACACACACACACACAGTCGGGTCCGTTAGTATTTGGACAGTGACACAGTTTTGCCGCTGTACGCCACCAAAACACTTATAGTGACAACTTTCAGTTTTAATTCAAGGAGTTGTACAAAAACATCGCATTAACCCCTTAGGAATTACAGTAACTTTTATACAGTCCCCCCATGTTTAGAGTTCATAAGGAACTAGACAAACTAAATAGTTTACTGTTTGTGCAAAATAATAACATTTTACTGCAAGTTTTAATTTTAATGTCGAACACAAATATTTCCCAGATTGATTTCTTACATCAATGTTTACAAAAAAACAAACAGTACGTTAAATCTGTGTGAAGTGGGTAGTTCCCAAAACTGAGTGAAGGCAAGTGAGGGAAGCCACTAAGACACTCATGATAACTCTGAAGGAGTTACAGGCTTCTGTGGCTGTGACGGAAGAAACCACGTACACAGTGCAACTTTAATTATTTTAATTGATTTTTTTTTACTAGGTACACATCTTCCTGGTGGAGTGAAACTTAGTAGGATTAGCTTAAGGAAGCTTTTTTTAAACAATAACAAGACAGTAGCCATCTCAGATTTTGAATTTTCTCAAATTTTTCAAGGTCCCTAAAGCTTTTTTTTTTTTTTTAAACCACAGCCTTAAGAAAGGTAAATGTTTTTCATGGCCAAAATGAGACTTTTTTTTTAAATACAAGCTTGTTTATTTAAAAAGATCTGAATTTTGAGTTTGAATTTATTTACATTTGCTTCACAGTAAAAGCTGAATCAGAGCAAAATTTACAACAGAGTCTAATAATAAGCTAAAAGAGCATTTAACAACCAACTAAAAACAAAAAACAAACAAACAAACAAAAAAAAACACAATACAACAAAACAACACAAAACACCCAAAAAAGACAAAAAAAAAAAAAAAAAAAAAAAAAAAAAAAAGGCAAGTTTTCCCAATCCAGAAAACAAGAACTTGAGGGAATAGCACAAGTTCATCTTTATGCCATTTTTCCCATCATTGATAAATTATATAATCTAATAGCTGTGGGAACTGTTGCTGCTGTCATTCTGGGTCTATTACAGGTGATGGTCATGAGATTTTTCCTTCTGTGCAAATGTCTCTGTGTATCTTCCTCCCTGGTTTGCAGGAGGAGATCATGGAGTGGATGTTGGTTATCTGACATCTCTTTAACCAATGTGACAGCTGCCTGTTGCCTCTAACTTTGGAGGGATGGAACCTGTGTATGTAACGTGTGGCCTCTGGAGCAGAGCTTAAGAGCCCTGTCTTGCAGCCTCTCCAGCTCTGCAGCTTGACCCTTGTTACAGCCCACTAAAAGGAGACTGCTATACTCCAGCCATGGCCTGATCACAATGGTGCAGATGGTGACCAGGTCCTCACAGTGGAGGCCATGTCTGGTTAAGACAGTCAAAAAGTGGAACCGTTTGGATGCCTTCTTTACCACCTCTTTGATGTTAGAGTTTCCACTGAGGTCAGAGCCCAGGTGAAACCCAAGGTATTGTGTAGTAGTCACAACGGGGACTTCCTGACCCCCAAGAAACAGAGCGGCAGGTTGGGGTGGGTTTCGGGCGAAACAGATCCTCAGTTCCACCGACTTTTCTCCTTTCAGCAGCATGTTGTTAGATGTTGCCCACTTGTCCAGCTGTTTGGCCTCTTTTCCCATTGATGTGTGAGTGGGTATGTCTGTTAGATCATCCGCATATCCAATGTCCAGCGTGTCTTCAAAGGCTGTCTTCCGAGTTGGCATATGGAGGAGGAAGAGGTATGGTGAAACCACACCTCCTTGGGGAACCCCAGATACCACCTCTGTCCAGGTGCTGAAGGTACATTAACCATCACTCTCTGCCTTCTTCCAGTCATATAACCATACAAGTAGGGAAAGAGATTATTTCACTTAAATCTAATGAGGCGCACAGAGATCAGCACCCTTGCCCACCCAAAAAAAAAACAAAAACAAAAAACAAAAACAAAACTTAATGATGTTTTGCCCAACTTGAGTACCACCTACACTCACATCATCATTATAATACATTAATTTCAAGTGGCACAGTATCGGTCTTGCTAACAGAATCGCATTTCGGACCACCCCCTTAAGGCATTACCATCAACTGCATGCCAAAAATTTAGCAATTTTCCAGAACCCCTCCAATCACACACTGACACCAATCAAAGCGAAGCTTGGCAGTCAAAAGCTCTGTTTTTTTGTTTTAAGAAGTATACTGTTGGCCCTCAAGAAACGGCCTCAGTACCAGTGGTACCGATATGATCTCGGAACCACTATGATCTCAGTACCACATGTATTAATGTCATACATTTTGGTCCCTATCTCCCTTAATATATGTCCTATCATGCTATTTTTTAAAAAAATGTGTTCTCATGGAATTCTCTTCAAGAATCACATATTGAATTTTATCAACAGCACACTGAAATAGTCCCAAAATTTTGTTTTAACTGAGTCAGCCTGGCACACATCACTGAGTTGATATTAACTGTAAAGTGAATCTTACCATGTAGATAGCATGTACACTACACTGACTACAGGAGCTAGACTTATCTAGCTCCTGTATCTAGCTAGACTTATCACAGTGGAGTGTTTTAAGTCTCGTCTGAAGACCCACTTTTATTCTCTGGTTTTTAACACTGAGTGAGTTGTGTGGTCCTCTGTTTTATTGGTTTTGTCTTTATTTTGGTAGATTTTATTGGTTTTATCTTTTGTATGCTGTATGTATTTATTTATCTTGCACATTTTAGTTAATTTTATTGTTAATTTTCTTATTTTTAATTTTTGACTACTGGGGTTTTATCTATGGTGATTCTATTGTATGTGCAGCACTTCGGAACATTTTTGTTGTTAAATGTGCTATATAAATAAAGTGGATTGGATTGGATTATCGGAACATAATGTAATATCACACTGTTTTGGCAGCCAGCTGGCTCCCGCTGCTCAATGACACCTCTGCAGTGCCTCCTAGAGTACAAATTTACCCCTTTATTGGGGTAAATTTCGCTACACTTTAGCATGCTATTGCTAAAATTCAAGATAAGATTCTTTAACAGAACTACGTGAGGATCACATTAAATTAGCATGATAGGACAAATATTAAGGGAGATATGACCCAAAACATATGACATTAATACATGTGATACAGAAATCGTTGTGGTTCAGAGATCTTGTTGCTTCCAAGATCGTCTCCCTACACTGGTTCCAAGGCTGTGTGGTACCGAGGTCTCTAGAAATCAAGAAATTGACCCTTCCTAGGGGAAAAATAAAAAAATAAAAGTTTGTTTTTGGGACATAGAAGTTTAAGACTTTTCTATGTATCAACAGACCTTCCACACACACATACACACAAAAGGAAATGTGATTAGGTCACATATCACCCTCTAACAGTAATTCCGAAGTCTGAATTAAAAAAAAAAAGCCTACTGTTACAAAGATATGAAATTTTAGCAATGGAATGCCAGAAGGCACATGGAAGACTCGAGCTTAGATTTGTTCTGTTTTCTTGCATGAAAATCTCAGTTCAACTTCAACCATGCAGCTGTGTCTCACCACAAATTTGCACTATACACACTTTGTTAAATTACAATCACAGAAGTCAATAACTCCTTCAGAAATGTCTGGGGAAATTCATAATTAATAATTCATTTATTGTGTGAAAATAAAAACACGTACAGAGCACACATCGTAAGTGTTAAACATAAAAGTCATCGTAATATTTCTTAAAAAGGGCAGACTGTTCCACAAGGAGCATTCTATTTGAAAATAAGTACTTTCTTAAGTCATATTTACATCTTTGCACATCAAACATGAAAGAGTGGCCTCTTAAGCCCTGGTAAATTCTATTCTGAAAAAAGGTATCTGACCTGACATTTTCAAGACCATGGAGAATTTTATACACTTCAATCATGTCACACCGTACTCTTCTATGTTCTAGGGTGGTAAGTTTTAAATGCTTCAAACGTTCCTCATATGGTAAATTAGCAAACTCGGGTACAATTTTTATTAGCCCTCCTCTGGACTTTCTCTAAAACATTTTTGTCCCTCTGCAGATGAGGTGACCAAGCCTGGACACAATACTCTAAGTGAGGTCTTACATAGGTTTTATACAATATCAAAAAAGACTCATTTGAGATGTGAATAAAAGGTCACATCTCAAATATTAATAAATATTAATGTATCCACCCTGTGACTCGTCAAAAGCAAACTGGCTGTGAAAGTGATGATTTGTATTGGCAGTAATCTTTACATTTAGTTTGTCTAATTACCGAGACTCTCTGAAAATGGAAGGACTGCGCAATGACTTAAAAAACTGTAAACCATTTGCTAAAAATCTGTAAGCACAAGTTATTTAGATAGTTAACAACATGTATATTTAATGCTACGTAATGGAGCTTAACCATTCCCTAAAACACGTACCTTCTACTCCACCGTGTGGAAAAAAAACCGTAATTTGCTTAATAAAACTGCATAATTATATTTTTAATGTCGACATATAACAACAACAAGCGCCATGTTCAAACAGCCCGAAGAGTACGTCGCAATTTTGATGACGACACGAGCTTGTCATCCAATAAAAAACGTGTTTTCCACAGTTACTATCCGAGGGTAAGAATTGAGCTAGGCTAGGCTAAACGATAAAGAAGGTAAGATTATTTTGTGCAGCGCGAGTTTAACGCTAAGGCGAATTAGTTGACGGGTGTTGATATATCTAATAGTGCTTGTTTTGTTTTTGGTGTGGTAGTTTTGCAACGCTGAGTCGTCCCTTTTTTTAACAAAAATGTGCGGGTCTTTGGAGGCTAACCAATTAGCGTGGCTAGCCGTCAATAGCAGATAAATCACCTGTAAATAAACAACTATTCCAGGGGAATGTCTAAATTAACATTTAAAAACATTAATGTTAACATGGGCTGAGCGACTTTGAGCTGTTTTATTGCTTTCAGAGTTTATAACAGTGAATCTAATTTCTTTCATAGTTTTTGTCTTGTAATTTAATTGTGTATGGATTTGATTTTTACTTTGATTTTTTTTATGAGTTGATTACCTGCAGTTTTATGGGCCAGACTTTTTTCCCCGTTTGTATAATGTTGATAATATGATGTAATAGAGTTGCAACGATTAATGTGCTGTTAAACTAATCAACAGCTATTGTAGTAATCTATTAATTGTCTTTTTAATCCCAATTCTCTGATTTCTGTTTCTTAAGTGTGAATAATTTCTGTTTTTTTTGTTGTTGTTGTTTTTTAACATTCTCTGGTTGCAAACTTAATATCTTTGGGAGACAAAAGTTGACATTTGAAGGCATCATCTTGGGGTCTGCAAAAACATTGCTCAACATTTTCCACCGTTTTCGCTCATCTTTTTTGATCTAACGATAAGACGTGTCAATAATACACAGTTCTGCTACCTACCTTTACATTTGTTTTCTATCTGTACGTAGGGCCCAAATTACCTTTTGAAGTGACAATACACATTCTCTGGTTCTAAAATATTTCTAAATTTAATTATCAAATCTAATCTATAATCTAATTAATTATCATATTTATATAAATAATTTATTTTGAAATTGAAATGTATTTTTAAATGAATATTTGTTTTTATATGTATAGTTTAAATTTATAAAATGTATTTATATAATTATCATATATGCATTTTATACTTGATATAGACAAAAGAAAATGCTTAACGTGATTTGGATTAAAACCTGGAGCTTTTGGTTTAGAAGTCCAACACCTTACTACTTATGCCACAGCATCTCACACTCTGCGGTGGGTCAAAGCTCAGAGTTCTCATCCATACCATAGGATAACCCCATAACCTAACATGAGTATGTACGGATAGAATTTTGTCTACATTTTGGCTACATATGGATAGGCACTTTCAACAACTAGTTCATTAATTCAAGAAAACAATTGCTTAGTTATGAGAAATTGTTGTAGTGTTATTATATAACACTACAACTTAACTAAGTGTGTGCATGTAATAACATATTTTTACATAATCCACCAAAAAAAAAAAAAAAGCACGTTTTTTTTTTCCATGTGTTTTGTGGATCTGGAGAAGGCGTTCGACCGTGTCCCTCGGGGCACCCTATGGGGAGTGCTCCGGGAGTACAGGGTCCTTTGCTAAGGGCTATCCGGTCCCTGTACGACCGCAGCAGGAGCTTGGTTCGCATTGCCGGTAGTAAGTCAAACCTGTTTCCAGTGCACGTTGGCCTCCGCCAGGGCTGCCCTTTGTCACCGGTTCTGTTCATTATTTTTATGGACAGAATTTCTAGGCGCAGCCAGGGTGTAGAGGGGGTCTGTTTTGGGAACCACAGAATCTCGTCTCTGCTGTTTGCGGACGATGTGGTTCTGTTGGCTTCGTCAAATCAGGACCTTCAGCGTGCACTGGGGCGGTTTGCAGCAGAGTGTGAGGCGTCCGGGATGAAAATCAGCACCTCCAAATCCGAGGCCATGGTTCTCGACCGGAAAAAGGTGCTTTGCCCTCTTGAGGTCGGTGGAGTGTCCTTGCCTCAAGTGGAGGAGTTTAAGTATCTCGGGGTCTTGTTCACGAGTGAGGGACAGATGGAGCGTGAGATCAATAGACGGATCGGTGCAGCATCTGCAGTGATGCGGTCGCTGTATCGGACCATCGTGGTGGAGAGAGAGCTGAGTAGGGCAAAGCTCTCCATTTACCGATCGATCTACGTTCTGATCCTCACCTATGGTCATGAGATTTGGCTCATGACCGAAAGAACGAGATCGCGGGTACAAACGACCGAGATGAGTTTCCTCCTCAGGGTGGCTGGGCGCTCCCTTAGAGATAGGGTGAGGAACTTGGTCACTTGGGAGGAGCTCGGAGTCGAGCCGCTGCTCCTCCTCCGCGTCGAAAGGAGTCAGTTGAGGTGGCTCGGGCATCTTTCCCGGATGCCCCCTGGACGCCTCGCTGGAGAGGTGTTCCGGGCACGTCCCATTGGGAGAGGGCCCGGGGAAGACCCAGGACACGCTGGAAGGATTACATCTCTCGGCTGGCTTGGGAACGCCTTGGGGTTCCCCCGGAGGAGCTGGGGGAGGTGTGTGTGTATCGGGAGGTCTGGGTGGCTTTGCTTGAGCTGCTGCCCCCGCGACCCGACTCCGGATAAAGCGGAAGAAAATGGAAGGATGGATGGATACATAATCCTGTCCCTCTCTAACTATAATAAAAGACAAAGTTGATGCTGTCTGATAAATTTTGCCTTTGCCTAAACATACTATGTACTATGTAAGTTCAGTAGTGCTCCTTTTTAGTATTTATGTTTTGTTGAACGTAGGATGAAGAGAACTGTTGTTCTAACGGAATAGACCGTTGGTACATTCTCAGTGTGCATACTCAGTAGTAGTTAAATGATTAAGCGTGAGCTCCCACCTCTGCTGTCGGCATGGGGAGCATTAAGTTCCTACTCGTACAAAACATGTACGAGGAGCAGATCTCACAGCTTATTCCACAAGCTTCTGTTCTACTACGATCACCCATGATCAAAAAAAAGGTGATAAAACAGGATGAAACGGCTCAATCTGGCTTGCCTCCTAACAGGCTGGTTTATAAAGTGCAGATTTGGCAACCTACCCAAAAACAAAAGTAAAGAACTGCGCCCTTGGCCAGAAATTCCATGGCTTGCAATGCGCATTTTACTGTTTCGAAATGCTTGAAAAATATTGAACTGGTGTTTTCTTTTCATGACTACCGGAGCAGTGCACTTGATGAATGAATAGCATTCTGCAATTTGCCTGACAGCACTTCCTGATGGAAAACTCCGCTGTTTTTCTGGCTTTCTGTCTTTCCTCCCAAACACATCTATCATTTGTGTGAAGCACGTTTGAATCAAGACATTAAATTCAGATTCTCACAAGCTATTTTTATTGTTGTAATATTTAATTATTTTCAGGAATTAAACCGTGACAAAAATGTGCATAGAGGATTACAGCTGATGGCGCCAATGTTATCTACTAAATGTTGTCTTATTGTTCTGATTGCCACATCTGGGAGACATTTAAGGGGCTTTGTCCACCTTTTTTTGGGCAAGTTACAGGAGTTTTTGCAGTGTTATCCATAGATTCAGTCATGTCCGTGTAGTTACACAGAGGATGCATGCCCGCATTAAAGGCTCTGCTCTCTACGGCATTCTACATGAGCGACTTGCGGAGTACTCAGTGTGCATGTGCCAAACAATGTAACAAGGGATCTATTAAGAAGCCATTCATAGTGTTACACTTGTGTATGTTCTCACACTGCTTTTTGTCTATTCTCAGGTTCTGGATCATTGTTCATTCGAAGCTGCATATTTCACACAGTCTTTAAGACAACAGTAAGTTGGTATTAATATTTTTCACAGTGTCAATTTCACGCTGGATTAGTAGCAGATAATTTTTTACTTTTTTGATGGGCATTAAAGAAGTTGTGTGAATGTCATCTGAGTAATGATGTAGCTTTTAAGAGGTGTACATTTGCGGTATTTGATTTGTATTGCCATTCAGTTGGGTAATGATGTTTACATATTTTGACTGCAACTGTTTGCTTTTTTTGTTTGTTTTGTAGTGACATATCGGAGGGAGAGGATTGTACGAGAGGTGTACGATGACCGCTACTTACCAGAAAGACCGGTGAGAGTCTGTGTGAAACAGTGCTGCTCGGGATTATAGGTGCCCTTGAGCTTTAAGTACAGAAATAAAAAAATTTGTTAAAAAATAAATGCAAATGAACCCATTTTTTAAAATAATCAGAATATTGCATGAAATGTCCAGAATTATTTAACAACAACCTCACTCACTCACTCATCTTCAACTGCTTATTCTGGACTTGGTTGTGGGTAACAACAGTGTAAAATAAATTATTTCATATAGTGCATAAAATTATAGACATAATTAGCACAATTATGGGCGCCTTTAATTGGATTTACAGCAAATCATCACTTACACAGTTAGTTTTCTTCACAAGAGACAGGAGATGGATACATGAACATTTCCAAGCAGCTGAATATGATTTGGACTTCATTTACTGGTCATTTTGTGTCTAGTACACATTTCTTAAAAATGGAGTGACCATGCTTTTAGGAGGCAAGGAAAGCCACCAAGACAAATGGAGGTTTCTGTGGTCGTGGTTGGAGAAACCGTGCATACTGCCACTTTTATCTGTTGCATCCAAGTTATAGGGCTTCCTGATGAAGTGGTGTAGAGGAGGATTTTCTCCAAAAGATGATGACATTGCAGCTGCAGTTTGTCAGAAGACACATGGAAAGGCAGAGCCTAGATTTGATCTGTTTTTCTGCTTCACAATTTTCTCCTCTATTCCAACACGAAGCTGTGACTGGAGCTAAAATGACAAATCACATGGTTCCATTCTTTTAGGGTCCGTACCCAAGAGCAGCTGGACCGGTGGAAAGGAGGGGTCCGTTTGGCAGATCAGAAGACGACTACGGCCGCGGCGGATATGACTATGACGGTGGCTCCCGCTTTTACCCAAATGGGGGTGGCCGACGGAGTTTCCACATTGAAGACCAGAGGGGCTACCATGGTGACGGCCATCATTTCCCTGCTGAACTCAGAGCTGGGCCATCGTCAAGGAGGGTGAGAGCAAGAGCACATGTCACACATTTAACTTTTGAGTTTATTATATGCTACACACTAATAAAATCTAGAATATTATGAAAGAAACATTTTTCACAGCACATGTTCAGGTTTGCATTGCTCCCTATGCATTCCAGTCACGCATGACAGTATATGGGGTTTGTTTACTATAGTCAGACATGTACATAACTGGTGCTTGTGCGTGATGTGCAGCAGAAAACATGGAGCGAAGCCATTTTCTTACAATCTGTCATTCTCGTTTTGAGAAGCGCTTCCCTCAGTGTTCTCTGCTGCGCTTCATGTGTTTTTTAGCACACTCAAGCACCAGTTACTGTATGTGCAGGCCTGATTACAATATAAATGGAAAACATTCTGCCTTTCTCCAAAACACTTTTCCGTACTGGTTTGCATTTGCAAATCACACACACATTTCTTGTACATTTGAAAGTTACAGGCTGCTTTTCATAGTTTTCTATCCCTTTTACCTACATCTCTGTTCCTGCTGCTAAAGCTGGGAGAGATGTAAGGAAATGGTGCTTGTAGGGAGAAATCAGAAATGAGAAGTTGTTTCAGGGGCACATTAGAGTCGGCTACTGAATTCATTCTTGAAATGCTCAAAATCACAGAATTGGTATTATTATCTCCTCGGTATGAAATACGAGGAACATAGTGGTTGATGGTTTAGATGGTTTTTAAAGTTAGCTGCTGATTTAATTGCTAAACCTATCCAATGTATTTTCAATCTTACAATCACCAACAGTTGTATCCCTACAGTTTGGAAGGTTGCTCATGTTCTTCCTCTTTTAAAAGGGGGGGCTACCTGTTTGAATTACTAGTTGTGCATCTTGTCAAAGGTCCTTGAGAGGTTAAGGTTGATCAGTTGACAGACTTTCTCCAAAAAAAAACCCACATTCTCTCTCCATATCAGTCGGGTTTCAAGAAGCAACACAGTCCCATCACAGCCTCCCTAAAAGTCACAAATGACATAATAGAATCATTGGAAAATAAACAATTTTGTACAGCCCTCATTGTTGACCTCTCTAAGGTCTCATTCCATCTCGGAACAGCGATTGTTGAATATTGGTCTGTCAAAGCAAGCAGTGGGTTGGTTTGCAAACTACCTGTCTGACAGAATGCAATGTACACACTTTGGTGGTAGTTTCTCCACAGCATCTAAAGGCTCCTCTGGTGTGCCCCAGGGCGTTGTTTTAGGTCCAATTTTTGTGGATGTTCTTGGCAGAAATGTCCCTGATGCTAAATTCCATTTTTATGCTGACGATACTGTCATTTACTGTTGTGGCTCCACCCTTATTGAGGCTGTTGGCTTTTTACAGAATGTCCCCAAAGTTCGCACTGAGTTAGGTAAGCAATCCTTCATGTACTTTGCACCTGCTGCCTGGAACTCAGTACAGAGAACTTCGAACTTGAGGGAACTAACAATCTCTTGGAACATTTAAAAACATTATGAGGGACTTAGTATCTGCCTCATATCGTTCTTGTTCCTGCTTATGAAAGCCCCATGTTAACTCTATGATGTGACCAGATTGTATCTGTCTGTTTTGTTGTTGTCTGATTCTGTGTTCTCCTCCACTTTCTTGGCCAGGCTTCCCTTGGAAAAGAGATCTTTGTGTCTCAATGGAATTGGCCTGGTTAAATAAAGTTTTAGTAATAATAATAGTGATCAGCATGTACGCCTTTTTTCGCTTGTTAGCCCAATAAATGAAGAACCAGCTGAACAATTTAATTCATATTTAGCATAAGGGTTTACTTGGGTGATCCCCTGACACTTTGTATTACTGATTTGCAGGGAGCGGTCGTATTTGTCATCTCCTGATGATTCTTGTTTTGTTTTTGTTTTTTTTTCTTTCCTCCCCCCGGTATAGGATGACTATCCTTACAGAGGTCCCAGGGAGGATCAGCACACTGGTCGTCCTTTAGAGTTTGGGTGAGTTATTTATTTTTTCCCCCCTGCTTCTCATCTTTTGCTTGCTGCACTTTTAAGAATCTATTATTTAAACAATGTTGTCATTCTTTGTAAAATGTGGATGTTATCAGTTTGAACAGAAGAGGGCAGTGTTTTTTAGGTTATTGTATTGTGTGATATCTGATTTCTTCCTCTGGAGAGATTGTTGTCTGTAAGGCAGCTTCAGTTTGAAGTTTCCCTGTTGACACATTCCTTTGAATAGTGGTGATCACAATCTGTGGTCGGCACTGACCCATAATGCCCTGACTGAGAGGTAACACCCCCACCACCGCCCCACATTTGGTGCAGGTCTGTTCCTTTGGTAGAAAAGTTTTGTGTTGTGGTGATCATCGCCTTTAGGTGTTCAGGTTTTATTAGTTCACAGAGCAGAATTTTAGTTTAGATTTTGGTTGCTGAGTAATATCCATATATATACACACTTGTAGCACATTGTTCCTTAGATAATACAGTGTCATACTTTGTGGAATGTCAACTTTGCATTCTATAATTTGTCTGCTTGTGAAGTTGGTGATCAAAGCAATCATCACTTTCTGATAACAGAATGAGGAGCGAGAATTTTTCTTCAGTCTTTGATCGGCTCAGTCAGCTCACACCTGTGGTTTTCTGACATTGCCACAGTAAACTTAACAGTCCAGATGACATCACTTTAAGGTGCTGTATTAAACAGTGATGCCAGTAGAAGATGTGATCGGGTACCATGTGACACCAGATGGTGTGCAGTCTTTGGTAGTAGTCTTGTACACTGTTTGTGTATGTCTAACTGCACCTCAGCATCTATGTCCCCCACCTGCAGCTCCCGTGCACCTCCACCTCCTGCTGCGCGAAACCAGGGCATGTACCCAGCACCCAGATCGCTCCCGGAAAGCGGGGAAGACACACTGGTCCAAGCCATCCTCAACCTTGACAGAGGGTATGAGTGAATAAACACTTTAGTGTCTTTATTTCATTGCTGTGAAGCACTGAGGAAGACCTTGTTAGTGAAATCAAGTGGTGTGAGTGTTAAACGTTTTGACCTCGGGGTCATCAACCCTGCTCCTGGAGATCACCTGGCCAAAATTGTTACATGGGCCAAACTAGCTTCAAGAGAGAAACGGTGTTGGCACTGTGCTTATCCTTTCCCTTTTTTTTTTTTTTTTTTTCCCCTATGGGTTTTTTTGCTCTATTTTCTTTGGTGTCCATTCCACTTTGGTTATGCGCCATCACATTTCACCTGCTAGATGGCAGCATTGTGCCACAATACGCTGTGCCTGTGTTTACGCTCAGAAATAAATCCGGACTGGTTTGGAGCTGAAGGTGTTCTTTTGTCAGATGAGGAAGAGGCACTAATTTGCAGTTCTTTCAGCAGGCATTTGGATGACTCCTATCATGACATGTTGTCTTTTTATCTTTGTCCAGAGAGGAGCGAGAGCAGTACAGGAGAAAGATGACCACCTTCCCTCCCCTCAGGGAGAGGTCTCCTGTTCGCAGAGAAGTGGCCCGCTCCCCCCACAGTCGCTCTGGTTCCAGCGTCAGCAGCAAAGGCTACTCGCCCGACCGAGCCAAGACCGTGCCATTTCCCTCAAAGCAAGGCAAGAGTATGTGGAAGTCTTACAGGAGGGTCAGGACTCCTCAGAGGCTTTTGGTGGAACTGAAGGGAATTTAAAATGGTCAGAAAATGGAAAGATTCTGTTCCTATTGTTCACTCAAGTTGGCTCCTGTTAAAACGTACCAGTTATAATATTTTCACACTTTTTTCTATCTGATGAAGAAAACAAATCATAATTTTAAAAAAGAAACTTTATGATGTTTTGCTTCCAAAACAAAGTTAGTGTTTGCTCGCATGCAATAAAGTGACAGCTGGGCAGATGATACATTGGAACCCCATTCATTTGGAATAAAATTAATACATTAGCTAGTTTGTGTAACAGTGGTACCAGATACAAGATTAAAAATTAATAGAATAATAAACTAAACAATATTAATTTAGATTATTTTGAAAATGAAGCCTTGGATATAAATTTGCTTTAACAAGTAATTTAAGAGCCAAAAAACTTCCAAATTCAAACAACCAATGCAGAAACTGCTGACAAAAGCAAAAAAAAATATCTGCATTAATGTAATGGGTAGCTGCATTTAAAAAAAAAAAAAATCTTGCAGCTTGAGAGGAAAAAAAAAAAACACTTGCAAACAGAGAACACAAACAAATGGAACTTGCAAGGATTTACATAGTTTAATAACCCAAACAAGGAAACGCTTAGCAAAGCTTCACAACACAGTGGATGTAACAACACGATGGGCTAAAGCCCAATTTCTGCTGCTCCGTATCCGACACGCAGAGCCCTCTGCATCGTCATGAACCCCTTCTGAGCTGCTCTCCATAGCCCGACGTACACCTCCTGAAAATTGGAACTACACATCGAGATGGTAGAGAACACATTGGCTGTGATTGGTCTGTTAACTTAATCATTTTCAAAATATGACTTTTACAGTTTCACAATAGACTTTCACGGGATTGTAAGCCAGTCTTCTGGAAAAACGTCACTGCATTGCAACACCCACCAACCCCTAAGGAGTACTTTGAAAGGTTCATGACTGCATCTAAGCAATTGTGTGGCCTTGAAGTTCCAGAGTAACAGAAGTAAAAAGGCCTTTACTCGCAATACATACAGCTGTTTCTGCCCAGAGAGCTGATGGATTGTTCACCACATGGTGACGCTCTACTCTGTATCACTACCTGGTTGGCGGAGCTGAACACAGCTAATTTATCTGTTTTATACATTATTTTACTCTTATGCTTGCTATATTTAAATTTTTTATTGTTTTATTTGCAGTGCACTAAAGAGTGGAAGTCAATTAAAGTCCTCTGGGCAGAATTTTCTTTTTGACTCGTGAAACTTTGCAAAGTGTTTGCATGTGGTGTTTGAATATGTTTGTTCAGTGTATTTGCAAGATGGGTTTTTTTTGTAATGCAACTACTTGTTGTTGAATTGTTGTAGGATTTTCTTCGTGTGTAAATGTTTTGTGCATTTGCAAGTGTCACCTCAATTTGGAAGAGTGGCCCCTGTCAGCCACCGTAGCATCTTTTTTTTTTTTTTTTAATTGTCAGTACCATACAGGCAGCAATGACAGATAAAATTATAATGGTTAGAAACCTTCACATAGTGCAGGTATGAGACACGTTCTCCGGGGGGTAAAACCCTCCTCCCCCAAAAGGTATTTAGCAAAGATGAGGTGGGTATTTTGAAGTTTTGATTTCAACCCCTGAGCTCAAATTTCATTAAGTTCTGAAACAGTAATTTGTCTGACTGGTTTTGTAGATGCGGAGGGTCCAGAGGGGCATGCAGGTGCTTCTGATCGTCTTTGGGGGGTGCTCTTTCCTCAGAGTGGACATGACACTTTGGGTCTGTACACTGAGCGCTGTGAACAGTCTTGGACCTGGGTGGCACTAAAGCCATCGGTAGTTCCTCAGAAACCTCCCTGCATCCTTTTTGGGTCAAAGTTGGCGGGAAAAGTTGTGTGTTGGTGAGGCCTGAGAAGGATGCACCCACGGAGGACAAAACGATTGTTTGAATTTCCCTGAAGATAAAACAAAATCAACATTCTATGGTTAGAACGTAAGAAAAATAAGAGTGGATCTTGCAAATTTAAACTTCAATGAAACCCAGAGTCCTTTTGGAGACACATTCTTCACCCCGGTCCAAATTAAGATGCTTTGTGAAGTTTGTGTTGTAATTAATTGGTACCTAGATGCGAGTAGAATGTGTTCCCTAAATATTAGGGGTGTCGCAATACATGTGTTTGTATTGAACGGTACGATGCTGCACAGTCTGATTATAGATACGTGTATTTCTTTCCATAAGTCATCAACATTTCATCTCATTTGCACAGACTGTGTTGAGTCACTGTCCCCGAATGAGGCCAGTCCACCTGTGAGTTTAGGCAGAAAATGCTACCAGCTTATAACAAATGTTGATGTTTTGTATGAATTAGTGTAAAATTTCATGGATGAGAAGTTAACCAAATAGTCACACTGTCTATAGTGATTATTTTTTATTATTATTATTATTTTTTTTTTAGGTTTTATCAAATGCTATCATTTGCGCAAAAGTAAAACCAACTTAAATTGACTACATTTTGAAGGTAGTCTGGCTCCACATGTCGCGCAACATAAAAAACAAATCAATCAATCAATTTTATTTATATAGCGCCAAATCACAACAAACAGTTGCCCCAAGGCGCCTTATACTGTAAGGCAAGGCCATACAATAATTATGTAAAAACCCCAACGGTCAAAACAACCCCCTGTGAGCAAGCACTTGGCGACAGTGGGAAGGAAAAACTCCCTTTTAACAGGAAGAAACCTCCAGCAGAACCAGGCTCAGGGAGGGGCAGTCTTCTGCTGGGACTGGTTGGGGCTGAGGGAGAGAACCAGGAAAAAGACATGCTGTGGAGGGGAGCAGAGATCAATCACTAATGATTAAATGCAGAGTGGTGCATACAGAGCAAAAAGAGAAAGAAACACTCAGTGCAACATGGGAACCCCCCAGCTGTCTAAGTCTATAGCAGCATAACTAAGGGATGGTTCAGGGTCACCTGATCCAGCCCTAACTATAAGCTTTAGCAAAAAGGAAAGTTTTAAGCCTAATCTTAAAAGTAGAGAGGGTGTCTGTCTCCCTGATCCGAATTGGGAGCTGGTTCCACAGGAGAGGAGCCTGAAAGCTGAAGGCTCTGCCTCCCATTCTACTCTTACAAACCCTAGGAACTACAAGTAAGCCTGCAGTCTGAGAGCGAAGCGCTCTATTGGGGTGATATGGTACTATGAGGTCCCTAAGATAAGATGGGACCTGATTATTCAAAACCTTATAAGTAAGAAGAAGAATTTTAAATTCTATTCTAGAATTAACAGGAAGCCAATGAAGAGAGGCCAATATGGGTGAGATATGCTCTCTCCTTCTAGTCCCCGTTAGTACTCTAGCTGCAGCATTTTGAATTAACTGAAGGCTTTTCAGGGAACTTTTAGGACAACCTGATAATAATGAATTAACAATAGTCCAGCCTAGAGGAAGTAAATGCATGAATTAGTTTTTCAGCATCACTCTGAGACAAGACCTTTCTAATTTTAGAGATATTGCGTAAATGCAAAAAAGCAGTCCTACATATTTGTTTAATATGCGCATTGAATGACATATCCTGATCAAAAATGACTCCAAGATTTCTCACAGTATTACTAGAGGTCAGGGTAATGCCATCCAGAGTAAGGATCTGGTTAGACACCATGTTTCTAAGATTTGTGGGGCCAAGTACAATAACTTCAGTTTTATCTGAGTTTAAAAGCAGGAAATTAGAGCTCATCCATGTCTTTATGTCTGTAAGACAATCCTGCAGTTTAGCTAATTGGCGTGTGTCCTCTGGCTTCATGGATAGATAAAGCTGGGTATCATCTGCGTAACAATGAAAATTTAAGCAATGCCGTCTAATAATACTGCCTAAGGGAAGCATGTATAAAGTGAATAAAATTGGTCCTAGCACAGAACCTTGTGGAACTCCATAATTAACCTTAGTCTGTGAAGACGTTTCCCCATTTACATGAACAAATTGTAATCTATTAGATAAATATGATTCAAACCACCGCAGCGCAGTGCCTTTAATACCTATGGCATGCTCTAATCTCTGTAATAAAATTTTATGGTCAGCAGTATCAAAAGCAGCACTGAGGTCTAACAGAACAAGCACACAAATATATGGCGAAATGCACAGTAAATTAATGAGAAAAGAAAGTTTACGTTCATGCATTGTCTCAGTGTTGGTGTCAGACAGCAGCCCTCATGCTACTCATAAAAAAACTGAACTCTTACCAAACTGTGACATCTAACCACAAATATGAACCGAACCGTGATTTTTGTGTACTGTGGCACCCCTATTAAATACTCTTTCTACTACCTGTTTTGGAGATAATTCAGCACTTTTCAAGGTTCCTACACATTTTAAACATTTTTATGATTTAATTTTAACTTTTTCCCCAAAAGAATAAACATGGTGGTATCCAGAGGTTTAGGAACCTTTTGACATTTACACATTTTTATTTATTAGATATTTAGTAAAAGTGTTTCTTAAATTATGCCCGTTAAACTTACAGTGACCACAAATCTGCACAAAATTATTAAAGCCAAAATAATGGAATGCATAAGTTTGGGTACCCTTTAGTTTAAAATACTGAAATCATCACTTTTAAAGCCAGTTTTCCTTTGACAAGTCAGGAGATGGATACATGCACATTTCTGACTTATTGACTGTTGAAGTTTGTTTATGTCAAATGTAACTTCTGTCTACGAAGTTGGGCAGAGGTTTGTTTGTTTGTTTATGAACAGCCTGTAACCCACAATTTTTCATAAGATTATGACTTAATTTACATCCATCCATCCATTTTCTTCCGCTTTATCTGGAGTCAGGTCGCGGGGGCAGCAGCTCAAGCAAAGCCGCCCAGACCTCCCGATCCACACACACCTCCCCCAGCTCCTCCGGGGGAACCCTAAGGCGTTCCCAAACCAGCCGAGAGACATAGTCCCTCCAGTGTGTCCTGGGTCTTCCCCGGGCCTCCTCCCAATGGGATGTGCCCAGAACACCTCTCCAGTGAGGCGTCCATGGGGCATACGGAAAAGATGCCCGAGCCACCTCAACTGACTCCTTTCGACGTGGAGGAGCAGCGGCTCGACTCCGAGCTCCTCCCGAGTGACCGAGCTCCTCACCCTATCTCTAAGAGAGCGCCTAGCCACCCTGCGGAGGAAACTTATCTCGGCCGCTTGTACTCGCGGTCTCGTTCTTTTGGTCATCAGCCAAATCTCATGACCATAGGTGAGGATCGGAAAGTAGATCGATCGGTAAATCGAGAGCTTTGCCCCCCTATTCAGCTCTCTCTTCACCACGACGGTCCGTTACAGCGACCGCATCACTGCAGATGCTGCACCGATCCGTCTATCGATCTCACGCTCCATCCGTCCCTCACTCGTGAACAAGACCCCGAGATACTTAAACTCCTCCACTTGAGGCAAGGACACTCCACCGACCTGAAGAGGGCAAAGCACCTTTTTCCGGTTGAGAACCATGGCCTCGGATTTGGAGGTGCTGATTTTCATCCTGGATGCTTCACACTCGGCTGCAAACCGCCCCAGTGCACGCTGAAGGTCCTGATTTGACAAAGCCAACAGAACCACATCGTCCGCAAACAGCAGAAACGAGATTCTGTGGTTCCCAAACCAGACCCCCTCTACACCCTGGCTGCGCCTAGAAATTGTGTCCATAAAAATAATGAACAGAACTGATGACAAAGGGCAGCCCTGGCCGAGGCTAACATGCACTGGAAACAGGTTTGACTTACTACCGGCAATGCGAACCAAGCTCCTGCTGCGGTCGTACAGGGACTGGATAGCCCTTAGCAAAGGACCCTGGACCCCGTACTCCCGGAGCACTCCCCACAGGGTGCCCCGAGGGACACGGTCGAATGCCTTCTCCAGATCCACAAAACATATGTGGACTGGTTGGGCGAACTCCCATGAACCCTCGAGCACCTGATGGAGCGTGTAGAGCTGGTCCAGTGTGCTGCGACCAAGACGAAAACCACACTGCTCCTCCTGAATCCGAGGTTCCACCATAGGTCGAATTCTCCTCTCCAGTACTCTGGAATAGACCTTACCGGGGAGGCTGAGGAGTGTGATCCCCCTATAGTTGGAACACACCCTCCGGTCCCCCTTCTTAAACAGAGGGACCACCACCCCGGTCTGCCAATCCAGAGGCACTGTCCCCAATCGCCACGCGATGTTGCAGAGGCGTGTCAGCCAAGACAGTCCCACAACATCCAGAGACTTAAGGTACTCAGGACGGACTTCATCCACCCCAGGAGCCTTGCCACCGAGGAGCTTTCTAACCACCTCGGTGACTTCGGCCTGGGTAATGGATGAGTCCGCCTCTGAGTCCCCAGTCTCTGCTTCCTCTTCGGAAGACATGATGATGGGATTGAGGAGATCCTCGAAGTACTCCTTCCACCACCCAACAACATCCCCAGTCAGGGTCAACAGCTCCCTACCTGCACCGTCAACAGTGCGGGTGGAGAGCTGCTTCCGCCTCCTGAGGCGTCGGACGGTTTACCAGAATCTCTTTGAGGCTGACCGATAGTCCTCCTCCATAGCCTCCCCGAACTCCTCCCAGACCCGAGTTTTTGCCTCTGCGACCGCACGGGCTGCAGCACGCTTGGCCTGCCGGTACCTGTCAGCTGCCTCTGGGGTACCACCTACCAACAAAGATAAGTAGGACTCCTTCTTCATCTTGACGGCATCCCTTACTTCCGGTGTCCACCACCGGGTTCAGGGATTGCCGCCGCGACAGGCACCAGAGACCTTGCGACCACAGCTACGAGTGGCCGCATCGACAATGGAGGTGGAGAACATGGTCCACTCGGACTCTATGTCTCCAACCTCCCCCGGGATCTGGGAGAAGCTCTCCTGGAGGTGGGAGTTGAAGACCTTGCTGACAGAGGGTTCCGCCAGTCGTTCCCAGCAGACCCTCACGATACGTTTGGGCCTGCCAGGTCTGACCGGCTTCCTCCCCTCCCAGCAGATCCAACTCACGACCAGGTGGGGATCGGTCGACAGCTCTGCCCCTCTCTTCACTCGAGTGTCCGAGACACGTGGCCGAAGGTCAGATGATACGACTACAAAGTTGATCATCGACCTCTGGCTCAGGTTGTCCTGGTGCCACGTGCACTTATGGACACCCTTGTGCTCAAACATGGTGTTCGTGATGAACAAACTGTGACTAGCACAGAAGTCCAACACCTGAACACCACTCGGATTCAGATCGAGGAGGCCGCACTTCCCGATCACCCCCTTCCAGGTCTCACTGTCGCTGCCCACGTGGGTGTTGAAATCCCCCAGGAGAACAATGGAGTCCCCAGTCGGAGCGCTATCTAGTACCCCTCCCAGGGAATCCAGGAAGGTCGGGTACTCTGCACTGATGCTCGGCCCGTAGGCCGAGACAACGGTGAGAGACCTGTCCTCGACCCGAAGGCGTAGGGACGCGACCCTCTCGTTCACCAGAGTGAACTCCAACACATGGCAACTGAACTGGGGGGCAATAAACAATGCGACCCCAGCTCTCCGCCTCTCCCCGTGGGCAACGCCAGAAAAATGAAGCATCCAGCCCCTCTCCAGGAGTTGGGTACCAGAGCCCAAGCTGTGTGTGGAGGTGAGCCCGACTATCTCTAGTCGGTATCTCTCAACCTCCCGCACAAGCTCAGGCTCCTTCCCCCCTAGCGAGGTGACATTCCACGTCCCAACAGCCAGGGGCTGTGAGCATGGACCGCCACCCAATCCTCTCTGCACCCGACCCCCATAGCCCCCTCTGCAGGTGGTGAACCCACAGGAGGGCGGGCCCACGTCGCTCTTTCGGGCTGAGCCCGGCCGGCCCCCATGGGCTAAGGCCCAACCACCAGGCGCTCGCGCGCGAGCCCCAACCCCAGGCCTGGCTCCAGGGCGGGACCTCGGCTCCGCCATACTGGGTATTTTTTTTTTTTTTTTTCCTGGTCATGGAGGTTCTGAACTGCCCTTAGTCTGACCCGTCACCTAGGACCTGTTTGCCTTGGGAGACCCTACAGGGAGCACAAAGCCCCCGACAACATAGCTCCTAGGATCATCCGGGTACGCAAACTCCCCCACCACGATAAGGTGGCAGCTAGAGGGGGAGGGGGGCTTTTTTTTTTTTTAACACAGGATTCATATCCTGATAAGAACTGATTCAATTTTCAATGTCAAAGTCAGGAAATATCCCTATCCTTTAACATTGAACGATTTTTCAAAAATTCATAACTCTGTCAAAAAAGATCAGATTTATTTCATATTTGAGTGTTATGTAGGATGGTATCCTGTAGCAACTGACACCATTTGATCTGGATCTGATCCAGATTATAGAGATTTTGTGGCCATTTAAATTTAACATTGAAAACCCCATTTAATGTATATTTTACATTATATCTTAATCAAACATGCCCCAATCACTCTCATATTTGAAAGTGAGCTGCAGACTGGCACATGTTTGATCCGGATTGTGGATTTTGTGTACATTTGAATTTAAGATTGAAAAGCCCAATTGGTGTACATTTTGCATTATTTCTTAGTCAAAAGTGCCTCAGTCACTCTCATTTTTCTGTTATAGATTCACCTACACCACCTAAATTGGAAGCTATTTGATTTTAACATTGAAAACCCCTTTTGATCTATATTTTGTATTATATTTTAGCTTATGAAAAGCCACTTCTAACAGGACTTTGACCTTTTTCACAGTAAAAATTTGGGAAATTGGAAACTAGTGTTGGAGGAGGTTTGCGCTGTATAAGTGCCGAGCTCTAGTTAAGAATTGTATACAGCATGGTATTGAAATTCCACATCTTTAAAAAAAAAAAAGTCATTAAATCCGTCTCTGTGCCACTCCACCATGAAGGTGTTAACTCATGATGCAAATAAGAAAGCTTGCACCTTGTACAGTTCCTCTAATCTCTGCCACAGACGTCGTGACTCCGTCAGAGCTGTATTGTTGGCTTCCCTCACTAGTCTCCTTGCACGTTCACTCATATTTACTATACAATACAAAGCAGTTTATATGTATTAATGTAAACAAAGTCCAAGACATATTCAGTCATTTGGAAATGTTCCTGTGTCCATCCCCTGACCTACTGAAAGAAAACTGGCTGTGAAAGTGATTTCATTGTTACACTAAGAGGCCCATACTTGTGCATCCATTTATTATTTTGTGCAACTTTTGCATTCTGTTTTATGTAGTTGTGAATCAGTAATGCTGCTTTTATGTCACACATGGCTGCAGTAACAAACACGCTGCTAATCCAGTTTGTGTTTTTACTGAAAGTAAGAAAGTGTGATGATTCTGTGTAGGAACTGGCCGCACGCAACAGTACAGGTCCAAATTGAACATGAAACTATGGCAAAAATCCTCCGGTGTTTCACATGCTAACTCCCCCTTTGTGTGTGTATGTGTGTTTTATAGTAAAATTTCACAGGGTGTGTTTGGTATGTTGAGTCTGGAAAGAAAGTTTTCTGCAGGCTGACTATAAATCTGATGGATTGAACTTTTTAAAAATGCATAAGTGCTGAATAATCTCCTTCATAATTGCATGTTATTTCTAAAAGACCTCGATCTTCCAAGTTCCCATCTGTTTAGGGTTTCATTTAAGTCTGCTAGCATCTTCAGCCCTGGCAATCCTTAGTTTCTTAGTTCCTTAGTTTTTCAGTTTGATTAGTGCCCCCCCAGTTCCCTCCTTCTTAAAGTTCTTCAGAATGATGAGTGCCCGTCATACTCATTATGTCAAAGGAACAAATGGCTCACTGGTAGATAGAGGCAGTGTTATTAAGATGGTTAAACATGTAGGTAGATCTGTTGAAGGTTTTGCTTCTTGGGACATTTTGGTGGCACTGTGATGTGCATGAAGGTAAATAATACATGTATCCATGGCGGAACTCTGCCATAGGAAGGTTTAGCAAGAAGTTTACTAGATTGGAAGCCAAGTTGAAATTCTAACGCCAAACTGATGAATGATAGTAACTCGCGTTACACATTCAATCCATTACTGCTGTGTCTATGAGAAGATGAAGGGAAACTGCAAGATGGTGTGTAAGAGTTGTAGTCTTACACACCTCTCTGCAGCTTCACTCCCCCTGCCATCCCCTCATTACCCCATCCCCGTAGAGATGGTGCCTGCTCCCAGACTACCAATAACCAGCAAAAATCTATTTAAGCATAAAATTCAAAAAGAAAAAATAATATAGCACCTTCTACTGCACCACAGACTAAAACAGTTAAATGTGGTCTATTAAACATTAGGTCTCTCTCTTCTAAGTCCCTGTTGGTAAATGATATAATAATTGATCAACATATTGATTTATTCTGCCTAACAGAAACCTGGTTACAGCAGGATGAATATGTTAGTTTAAATGAGTCAACACCCCCGAGTCCACTAACTGTCAGAATGCTCGTAGCACGGGCCGGGGCGGTGGATTAGCAGCAATCTTCCATTCCAGCTTATTAATTAATCAAAAACCCAGACAGAGCTTTAATTCATTTGAAAGCTTGTCTCTTAGTCTTGTCCATCAAATTGGAAGTCCCAAAAACCAGTTTTATTTGTTATTATCTATCGTCCACCTGGTCGTTACTGTGAGTTTCTCTGTGAATTTTCAGACCTTTTGTCTGACTTAGTGCTTAGCTCAGATAAGATAATTATAGTGGGCGATTTTAACATCCACACAGATGCTGAGAATGACAGCCTCAACACTGCATTTAATCTATTATTAGACTCTATTGGCTTTGCTCAAAAAGTAAATGAGTCCACCCCACCACTTTAATCATATCTTAGATCTTGTTCTGACTTATGGTATGGAAATAGAAGACTTAACAGTATTCCCTGAAAACTCCCTTCTGTCTGATCATTTTTTAATAACATTTACATTTACTCTGATGGACTACCCAGCAGTAGGGAATAAGTTTCATTACACTAGAAGTCTTTCAGAAAGCGCTGTAACTAGGTTTTAAGGATATGATTCCTTCTTTATGTTCTCTAATGCCATATAACAACACAGTGCAGAATAGCTACCTAAACTCTGTAAGGGAGATAGAGTATCTCGTCAATAGTTTTACATCCTCATTGAAGACAGCTTTGGATGCTGTAGCTCTTCTTAAAAAGAGAGCTTTAAATCAGAAGTGTCTGACTCCATGGTATAACTCTCAAACTCGTAGCTTAAAGCAGATAACCCGTAAGTTGGAGAGGAAATGGCGTCTCACTAATTTAGAAGATCTTCACTTAGCCTGGAAAAGAGTCTGTTGCTCTATAAAAAAGCCCTCCGTAAAGCTAGGACATCTTTCTACTCATCACTAATTGAAGAAAATAAGAACAACCCCAGGTTTCTTTTCAGCACTGTAGCCAGGCTGACAAAGAGTCAGAGCTCTATTGAGCTGAGTATTCCATTAACTTTAACTAGTAATGAGTTCATGACTTTCTTTGCTAACAAAATTTTAACTATTAGAGAAAAAATTACTCATAACCATCCCAAAGACGTATCGTTATCTTTGGCTGCTTTCAGTGATGCCGGTATTTGGTTAGACTCTTTCTCTCCGATTGTTCTGTCTGAGTTATTTTCATTAGTTACTTCATCCAAACCATCAACATGTTTATTAGACCCCATTCCTACCAGGCTGCTCAAGGAAGCCCTACCATTATTTAATGCTTCGATCTTAAATATGATCAATCTATCTTTGTTAGTTGGCTATGTACCACAGGCTTTTAAGGTGGCAGTAATTAAACCATTACTTAAAAAGCCATCACTTGACCCAGCTATCTTAGCTAATTATAGGCCAATCTCCAACCTTCCTTTTCTCTCAAAAATTCTTGAAAGGGTAGTTGTAAACAGCTAACTGATCATCTGCAGAGGAATGGTCTATTTGAAGAGTTTCAGTCAGGTTTTAGAATTCATCATAGTACAGAAACAGCATTAGTGAAGGTTACAAATGATCTTCTTATGACCTCGGACAGTGGACTCATCTCTGTGCTTGTTCTGTTAGACCTCAGTGCTGCTTTGATACTGTGACCATAAATTTTATTACAGAGATTAGAGCATGCCATAGGTATTAAGGCACTGCGCTGCGGTGGTTTGAATCATATTTGTCTAATAGATTACAATTTGTTCATGTAAATGGGGAATCTTCTTCACAGACTAAAGTTAATTATGGAGTTCCACAAGGTTCTGTGCTAGGACCAATTTTATTCACTTTATATATGCTTCCCTTAGGCAGTATATTAGACGGTATTGCTTAAATTTTCATTGTTACGCAGATGATACCCAGCGTTATCTATCCATGAAGCCAGACGACACACACCAATTAGCTAAACTGCAGGATTGTCTTACAGACATAAAGACATGGATGACCTCTAATTTCCTGCTTTTAAACTCAGATAAAACTGAAGTTATTGTACTTGGCCCCACAAATCTTAGAAACATGGTGTCTAACCAGATTCTTACTCTGGATGGCATTACCCTGACCTCTAGTAATACTGTGAGAAATCTTGGAGTCATTTTTGATCAGGATATGTCATTCAAAGCGCATATTAAACAAATATGTAGGACTGCTTTTTGCATTTACGCAATATCTCTAAAATCAGAAAGGTCTTGTCTCAGAATGATGCTGAAAAACTAATTCATGCATTATTTCCTCTAGGCTGGACTATTGTAATTCATTATTATCAGGTTGTCCTAAAAGTTCCCTAAAAAGCCTTCAGTTAATTCAAAATGCTGCAGCTAGAGTGCTGACGGGACTAGAAGGAGAGAGCATATCTCACCCATATTGGCCTCTCTTCATTGGCTTCCTGTTAATTCTAGAATAGAATTTAAAATTCTTCTTCTTACTTATAAGGTTTTGAATAATCAGGTCCCTTCTTATCTTAGGGACCTCGTAGTACCATATCACCCCAATAGAGCGCTTCGCTCTCAGACTGCAGGCTTACTTGTAGTTCCTAGGGTTTGTAAGAGTAGAATGGGAGGCAGAGCCTTCAGCTTTCAGGCTCCTCTCCTGTGGAACCAGCTCCCAATTCAGATCAGGGAGACAGACACCCTCTCTACTTTTAAGATTAGGCTTAAAACTTCCTTTTTGCTAAAGCATATAGTTAGGGCTGGATCAGGTGACCCTGAACCATCCCTTAGTTATGCTGCTATAGACGTAGACTGCTGGGGGGTTCCCATGATGCACTGTCTCTTTCTCTTTTGCTCTGTATGCACCACTCTGCATTTAATCATTAGTGATCGATCTCTGCTCCCCTCCACAGCATGTCTTTTTCCTGGTCTCTCCCTCAGCCCCAACCAGTCCAAGCAGAAGACTGCCCCTCCCTGAGCCTGGTTCTGCTGGAGGTTCTTCCTGTTAGGAGGGAGTTTTTCCTTCCCACTGTAGCCAAGTGCTTGCTCACAGGGGGTCGTTTTGACCGTTGGGGTTTTACATCATTATTGTATGGCCTTGCCTTACAATATAAAGCGCCTTGGGGCAACTGTTTGTTGTGATTTGGCGCTATATTAAAAAAAAAAAAAAAAAAAAAAATCACTTAGGATCTTTTTTGTTGCACGAATCAGTGCTTTGGCCTCCCATGTGTATAGTCTCTGTTGATTGGCTGCCAAAGCCTCAGACCTGCTTGTGATGTTAGTCTGCAGGACAGGGGGAGCCGGATGAGAAGTTAGTAAAGTTTGTGGTGTGAGGGTTGCAGCTGTTCAGGCAGTCAATCTGCTTGTTGGCTCTTATTGTATCGTGAAATGTCTTTTTTCTTGGAGGTTTCCGAAGTCCCGAGTCTAACTGTCTACCCTGAATCCTGGAATCGAACACCTTTACACTCCCGCCACTCATCACAAGCACTGAATGCTTGCTGCTTTCCTCCTGTTGTATGTCCTCTGTGTCTTTCTATGTTCCTGTAGTTTGTCACTTGTTCTCATATGTTTTCTCTGCATACTCATCAGATCAACACTCATCTCTCAAAGTGTCTTTTTTTTTTTTTTTTATTCTCTCTCTCTCTCTCTCTCTCTGTTCACTCTCATTTCTCCAGACAAAATTCCTGGCCTGTCCAGAGAAGGTTCTCCACACAGCGCAACCTCAATCAAGGTGAGTTTAAATACAACTGTAAAATGTCTATTCAACAGATGTTCCCCACTGACCATCATGGATTGCATCACAGTTCAAGTATGTATTGATTGGCATTGTCCCCAGCAACTAGTGTGTGCTGAAATATTTTAGTTTCTGTGATTTGGACGATTTATTTTTAAATGGAGTGATGGCCTTAATAAGTGAGCACTGTTAAAACAGTGCAAAGTTCTATAAGTCATTTCCCTTAAACTATTTCTGTCATTTCCTTGAAATCACCATACATTGTTCGACACTGTTATCTGTATTTAAGGTCTGAAATATTTGGCCTCTTGGTTCAATATTTCCAAAGTTATGGCTTGCTGAATGTTTTACTAATTTCCAAATTACAAGGATTTAAAATTCACATCTGTATATCAAGTGCATATTGGTTGTGTTTTGCAAAGTCTGTCCTAAAAGCAATCATGGCACTGAAAGAGCATTTTTTATTTGCACATTCAAAAGATATATGTAGCTGGTTCCTTTTAACCAAACATATTAAGGTTTGAAAACATGGTTTTCATACGTTTGGGTGTTTTTCCCATTTTAGTTGCCATGGCTTTTGTTTACTTACACATATTACATTTATTATTCAGTTTGTTAATGGGTCCTTGGCTGACTTCACGTGTTTCTTGTGGTTTTAAACAGTGACGTTCCCCTGTTTGGTTTCTCATTGTGTAATTAAGCCCTTGTGGCTGAGCTGTCCTTGTGCTTGTGCCAAGGATGAAGCCCTGCTCTACAAGGAAATCGGCACAGATGATTAGCGTTTCATTTTAATACCTCAGAAAACAAATGTGCATTTACTGCATTTACATGTGTTTTACTGTTAGATATAGGGGTCCAAAGCATGAAGTAATTTTTTTAAATACAGTTTTCAGCAAGCTGTAATTTTTTCAAATATGGAACTGTAGGCCAAACATTTTAGAAGTTCAAGACATCAAAGACATCAAGCAATCCCTACAAGTGTCATGCTTGTAGCATGAATGCTTCAAAAGTTATGACATTTGTTTTGTTTTAACCTCAGTATCTCAGAAACTAAAAAAGACACAAATCAGAAAAATTGCACACTAGTTGCTGGGGACAGTGACTTTACTTACATGAAATATCAACTAACTCCAGTATGGTCTCGAGAGGTTTTTGTTTATTTTACAAAAAATGAACCAGAAATAAATTGTGGCTGTGCACGTGTACAGCCGCAAAATTTTAGTTAAAAAAAAATGTATGATGTACATATGTCTAATTTTTGTGTTAGAATGACGTTTTCCCCCTCTATCATATGTTTGAAATTGATGCAGTATGTCTGTAATAAAACAGCTCCCCCATACAAAACCCGCCCAACGACTTTACACCAGTAAATGTGCTGCATGTTCTCACTTTTATTGTGTGCCACAGGCTGCCACCTTTTCATCATAGAGCGAATGCATCTGGACTTTCTTAACTTCCATCTGTCCAGTACATGTTTAGTCCCATTGAAGTGTCTTAATGGCTTTTAAGTGGCACTCGCGCTCGGCCATAAAAGACATCAGGCCCGGGTGCTGTTTACCTGCAGTATACACAGACTTCAGTCACAGGAGAAAAGTTTCAAGTGTTGAGTAAAAGGTTCTTGTAAAGTTGTTCTTCCTGGAAATGGGTCTTTTACAAAGAAAGTTTTATTGTATTGATTCAGTGTTAAATGTATTTATCTGCCTTCTGGTTTAGGAAATAACGTGCTGATTTCCCCATTTTGGGTAAAGGAGTGTAAATGGAATCAGATGTGATCACGGTTACCTTGGGGGCAGCGTGACCACCCAGAACTGGAGAGGCAAACTCAGAAGCTGGAGTTAGAACTTTATCACAGGATCTCAGCCACAAACGTCAGATGAGTGCCTGTGGAACCCCTTTAGATGTCTTTTGACAGTTTGTAATGAACAATCGATTTTCCGTTTGGTGGTTGAAGAGTCTGACTGGCTTGTCTCATAAATGTAGCAGTGACTTTTTAGAAATCCGTTTTTGCGTAACACTCAGTTTTTGAAGTGGAGGTTGTGCAGTTCCTCCCGTCATAAAACCATCAGGTAATTGGGTTGTCGACATGGGATGAACCTAACATTTTTAAGCGGTATGTTACAGTTAGTCCCTCTTGCCAACGGTCATGGCAAAAAATAGTTGTGTGTGGTCTCCTGCTCTTAATACAATTCTGGTTAAAACAATAGAAGGTTTATCCCCAGACTAGCATGACATATGCAAGTAGGCTTTTACAATCACAAAAAACATCATCATGAGCCTGTTACTTTGATGGCCTGAACAACGATGCAGACTGCAAATATTGAGCTAAATTAAATGCTGCTGGACTGGAGTCACGCAAGTACAAGCACCTAGCAGATGTTTAGAAGACCGGCCAAAAAACACAGACAGAAGTAGAGCACGAGGACATACTCGTATAATACTGCTAACTTTTCAAGATTCCAGTAAGTAAATTTGTTTTGCATTTCTGGTCTCTAAAGAACGTTAAATTATTTACTCGTGTTATGCTAGCATTGGCCAAGATCACATGCTAAAACAATAAAGACTTTTTACTTTTAATGTGACTGATTTTAAAAACACAAAATACTGTATTTTCTGGAGTATAAGTCACATCTTAGGTTTTTGTTTTATCACCACTTAAATTTGGGTTTTTTGTGCATTGTTGTAATGTACTTTTTATTCTTTTACAACTAGAGTTTATTTTGTTTAGTGTTTTGATTCCTTGTAAAGTTCTATGTAAATACTCACACTAATAAAAAAATGTCTCTTTTTTTTCAGTATATGCTGCATCGCAGTATAAGTTTCAGGCCCCCAAAAAAGCACGACTTCCACTCCTCCGGAAAATACGGCAACTCAGACCGGACTGACCAACAAACAGTACAGTGGGAGAGTCCAAGGAGCTCAGTGTAGATTTGGGAAAGAGCATCATAGTTACACAAGTCAGAAATGTCTCGTGGAGCCTTTCTAAATAACTGCAGATTCCAACATCATCAGTTCAAACAAATGCAGGCAAGTTATGGGAAGGTGTAACCACTTTGAAGAGGTCTGGAAGAACACCCAAACTGTCACCTCAACTGACAGAAAATTGTTTTGTGACATTCAGGAACCAGCAATTCACAGACTGCTATGAACTGAAAGGCTGTGTTCAAGGAAAAGTGCTCCAAGATCAACACACCAACACCTCTCTCAGATGAGACCAAGATAGTGTTTTGGCCGCAATGAGCATATGCTGTTTGGCGGGAGGAAGGGAGCATGTCCATATAGTGTCTTTTTTTTTTTTTTTCTTTCAGGAAAGTGCAGAGGGTGTGACGCTTTTTCACAGTGTTTTAATCAAGGAAATAGGTGCTGCATATAGGTCTTAGTTTCTGTGACACACCTAACAGCCTTACAAACATTCTAGCGATAAAGCACACCACCAGCAATATTAGGGTTCATTCAATCTGCTCCCATAGTTGAGATCCTCTGCTGGTATTGTGAGGTTTGTTTGACAAGTCATTACACCTCGATATAGTGCAGCAGATAAGTGAAACAATCCTGCAAATGGTGATAAAGCATGAAATTCGGCAAATACTCTTTAGGACACTCCTCTTTTGAAAAAAACGATTGGCCACTTGACTTTTCAATCATGGTCAGGTAGGGGTCAATTGAATCTATGGAGTTACGGATAAAAACAGCAAGAATGGTGACAAAGGTCAGTGTCATTTTGTACAGGGATCAAAATGTAAAGTTGCTCCAATTTTGGTTAAAAAGTGATGCAAATTATTGGTTGAGCTAATAGGATTAATAAATGGAATAGTGTTGACAGTGTTGAATGCTTGGTCTCCAAAGTAAAGGTCAACAAGGTTTATGTCTATTGGATTCTATGACATGTGAAATATATTACCCCGTAACATGATAAGTAAGAATGATACATGGTCCAAACTATCCTTTTTAAACCGTGTTAACTCAACTAGTAATTTGCATAACTTTTTACCAAAATTGGAGCAACTTGAACTTTTGATCCCTGTACAAAATGACACTGACCTTTGTCACCATTCTTGCTGTTTTTATCCCGTAACTCCATAGAATTCAGTCATAGATAGTCCAAACTATACCTTTTTGGAATCTTTATGATCAGGCAAATAATGTGGAATATTTTTCAATATGATTGGAGCATCTTTTAATTTTGACCTCTGTGTAATTCTTCAATTGACCCCTACCTGACCACTGATTGAAAAGTCAAGTGGCTAATCGTTTTTTTCAAAAGAGGATTGTCTGAGCAGTATTTCTGCAGAATTTGATGCTTTTATCACCATTTGCAGGATTCCCCTCTAAATATTCTCGTATCTGCTGCACTAATAGTAACAGATGGCCAAAATAAGCTTCTCCTCTATTTCTTGGTTGTCGGTGTTAAGTCTTGCCCTGTCTGGATTGGTTGCCTGAAAATGAGCTGCAGTAGTGGATACCAATACCTTGCTAAAAGTTCAGACAAGTGCACACAAAAGCTGGAGCACTCTGAAGAAAGATGCTGGGTGCAGTGTGTGTTTGTATATTTATAAACTGTGTTCTTATTTGGAGCAGTTGGAATAAAAGATGCTAGCATTGAGATAGAAAACTCTGTGTGGACGCTTGCCATGAAGGTGAAGGCATTCAACCCAAAGAACACAGGTGTGTTAAGCAAGATAGTGGAAGTATCATGATCTGGAGCCATTGTTTCTGCCTGTGGGTAAAATACAACCCCTGGCAAAATTATGGAATCACTGGCCTCGGAGGATGTTCATTCAGTTGTTTAATTTTGTAGAAAAAAAGCAGATCAGACATGACAAACTAAGTCATTCAAATGGCAACTTTCTGCTTTAAGAAACACTATAAGAAATCAAGAAAAAAAATTGTGGCAGTCAGTAACGGTTACCTTTTTTAGACCAAGCAGAGGGGAAAAAATATGGACTCACTCAATTCTGAGGAATAAATTATGGAATCACCCTGTAAATTTTCATCCTCAAAACTAACACCTGCATCAAATCAGATCTGCTCATTAGTCTGCATCTAAAAAGGAGTGATCACGCCTTGGAGAGTTGTTGCACCAAGTGGACTGACATGAATCATGGCTCTAACACGAGAGATGTCAATTGAAACAAAGGAGAGGATTATCAAACTCTTAAAAGAGGGTAAATCATTGCACAATGTTGCAAAGATGTTGGTTGTTCACAGTCAGCTGTGTCTAAACTCTGGACCAAATACAAACAACATAGGAAGGTTGTTTAAAGGCAAACATACTGGTAGACCAAGGAAGACATCAAAGCATCAAGACAGAAAACTTAAAGCAATAGTCTCAAAAATCGCAAAATGCACAACAAAACAAATAAGGGACGAATGGGAGGAAACTGGAGTCAACGTCTGTGAACGAACTGTAAGAAACCGCCTAAAGGAAAGGGATTACATACAGAAAAGCTAACGAAGCCATCATTAACACCTAAACAGAAAAAAAACAAGGTTCAATGGGCTAAGGAAAAGCAATCGTGGACTGTGGATGACTGGATGAAAGTCATATTCAGTGATGATCTCGAATCTGCATTGGGCAAGGTGATGATGCTGGACACTTTTGTTTGGTGCCGTTCCAATTGAGATTTATAAAGATGACTGCCTGAAGAGAACATGTAAATTTCCACCAGTCATTGATGATATGGGCTGCATGTCAGGTAAAGGCACTGGGGAGATGGCTGTCATACATCATCAATAAATGCACAAGTTTACTTTTACTATTTTGGACACTTTTCTTATCCCATCAATTGAAAGGATGTTTGGGGATGATAAATCATTTTTTCAAGATGATAATGCATCTTGCCATAGAGCAAAAACTGTGAAAACATTCCTTGCAAAAAAACACATAGGGTCAATGTCATGGCCTGCAAATAGTCCGGATCTTAATCCAATTGAAAATCTTTGGTGGAAGTTGAAGAAAATGGTCCATGACAAGGCTCCAACCTGCATAGCTGATCTGGCAACAGTAATCAGAGAAAGTTGGAGCCAGATTGATGAAGAGTACTGTTTGTCACTCATTAAGTCCATGCCTCAGAGACTGCAAGCTGTTATAAAACCAGAGGTGGTGCAACAAAATACTAGTGATGTGTTGGAGCGTTCTTTTGTTTTCATGATTCCATAATTTTTCCTCAGAATTGAGTGATTCCATATTTTTTTTCCCTCTGCTTGGTCTAAAAAAGTAACCGTTACCTGACTGCCACAATTTTTTTTTCCTGATTTCTTACAGTGTTTTTTAAAGCCAGAAAGTTGCCATTTGAAATGACTGTAGTTTTGTGTCATGTCTGTGATCTGCTTTTATTCTACAAAAATTAAACAACTGAAATGAACATCCTCCGAGGCCGGTGATTCCATAATTTTTGCCAGGGTTGTAACTAAAAGGGGGACTAGTTCAAAATTCTTCAACAAAACCCCTAAGCCATTAGCAAGATGGATGGAACTTGGACACAATTCGGTGTTGGAACAGTGGAAATAAAGCAGCTAATAACAAGCATTTGGAATGGCCTTCCCAAAGTCCCTGACCTCAACTCTGTCAAAAAAGATCTGGACTGTGCTCAAGTGTGGGGTCTGCACAAACAATCTTAATTGAGTTCTTCCCATTCTGGCAAGAAGAGTGGTCAGATATTGAACCCTGATTTGGCCAGAAGCTTCGTGAAGGCCCCCCACAAGGGATTGGTCAAGGTGAAAGTTTATTGCATAGTCCACCTCTCCGAGCACACACAGGCACTGCAGTGTTTGATCTGGCGTGCTGTGTTTTGCGGTCCCTTGTTCTGGTGACACCAGCCCATAACTGGCCGAGATGAAAGGCCTGCACGCTGCCCCCCCCAGGGAAGCTTGCAGTAATGACCCCGACCCCTGCCTGCTGTGGTGATTCAACAACCCACAGGCTTTCTGGAGACACCCCACAAGAAACAGGCCAAGGGGGAGACCTAAAGAGCAGTGTTGGCTTGGAGCCACGGTGCCTGTCCTATAAACACAAAGGTCACCAGAAGGTCTTATTCTTGGGGAAACTTAAAAAAATATATATATTCCATTACGAATTATATTTGTATTTTTGAAAATTTAACATCTATCTGTCAGTCAGATCATAATATTCACAACTGTGATCGTTGGGGACCAAGGAGGGCTGAAGACTCTGCAGATGCAGGTTTATCTGTACAAATCATCCGCTGGACTTTTCTCCAGCATTACTCCAGGGACTGTCTTGAAAGAACGATTAATTGGACGTCGCTTCACGAGACGCGCTTTTCTGTTGGACTCCATTCAGCTTTGTGATGGACTGTCTCCTGTCGTTTCTGTGTTCATTCCTCTGCACTTAATGCCGCTTGGTCTGTGGACTCTCTTACTGTTCAAGTGGATTTAGTCATGGCTGGATAATTCCGCTTCTTGGCTTTCAAGGACAAATGGCTTAATCACAGAGTGAGCAAAAGAAGTTTTACTGTAATCACAGCTGGCCTCATTTTCTCCACCTTGCTCCTTCTTTTGACCTTTGCAGTAATATTTATGGGCAGTGAGCCGCCAGTCGACTCTGTAGACTTGCTCATCACGGCCTGGTTGTCACTGTTCTGTTAAGATATAAAGCTTCTCTGACATGTTGCCTTCTGTGTGTATTGAGCTTCATTCTTTGGTGCTCTTCACCAGTCACGCCTTTTCTGTACATTAAACAGCTCACTGGGTTTTAGGCCTCGATACCACACAAGGTCAGGCTGTAGAGTTGTGCTGACTGTAAATGATTTTAATTGGTTTCTTGCACCTTTGCCCTGCTCCTCAAGGACAAAGGACAAGATGGTAAGAGCCGACATAGTATTGAGGACCCTAGAAACTAGAAGAGGCCAAGGGTCCTGCTGGGTGGTTGCCATGCAGGACCAAGGCAGTTCTGTAGTGTGGAAGATGCCTCAACATGTAGGACCAGTGCATGCTTCCAGACGTGACCTCACATCAGTAAAGTATAATGCTGTGTGACATGTTCAGATGAATGAATGAATGAATGAAAACTGTTTAATTCGAACATTTGATACAACAACAATTACAAGATAGATCAGTAAAGACAACAACAAAAAAGTTCCTACTGTGTACCCAACATGTCTGAAAAGGGGTAGGGTGAAGCATCAGCTTATTATCCCTACCCCTTCTTTCCCCCACAACCAGTAATACCCTTTGCCACATATACACATAGATTCCTACACACCTAAACCGATATCAATATATATATATACACTATATATATATATATACACACATCAACATACATACACATATACACACATATACATATATACATATATATATACACAAACATAAATATACACCTACACATACAAAATACTATATATTTACAAGCCGAAGCAAAAACAAAAACACCCTAACCCTCATTACCCTTCCTCCTCCCTATACCTAGAAAAAACATATTTTTGTACCGCTGTTTGAACTGGTTCATGCTTGGACATTGCTTGAGCCCACTCCCAATCTTCCACATCCTCACCCCACAGACAGAAATACAGAAACCTTTTAATGTTGTTCGTGCCCACTGATGCTTTAAATTAAATTCCCCCTCAGGACTGTAATCCACTGATCTGTTAAAAAACATATTTTAATATTTGCTGGAAGTAAATTGTTTATTGCTTTATACACAGTTGTACTGTTTGAAAATGAACCAAGTCTGTGAATTTTAAGAATTTGGATTGTAAAAATAGTGGATTTGTATGATCTCTATAGCCAGTATTATGAATAATTCTTATAGCTCTTTTCTGCATTACTGATAGTGATTGTGTTGTACCTTTATAAGTTATTACCCATACCTCTGCACAGTACTGTAAATATGGTAAAACCAGTGAGCAGTAAAGAATGCGGAGTGAGTTTGTCCAGAATATGTTTCGCTTTGTTTAGAACGGAAATGCTTCTTGACAGTTTACTTTGTATATGTTTTATATGAGTCTTCCAGTTTATCTTATCATCTATTATCACCCCCAGAAACTTATTTTCATGTACCCTTTCAATATCTACCCCCTCGACTTGTAACTGAACCTGTATGTCTGTATTACAATAGCCAAATAACATGTATTTTGTTTTACTAAGTTTAATGATAATTTGTTTCTGTCAAACCATATTTTCAATTTTCCCATTTCTATACTGATCCTCCTCAGTAACTCCTGCAAATCCCCCCTGAACAAAAAATGCTTGTGTCATCTGCAAATAATACTAATTTTAATATTTTGGAAACATTGACAATATCATTTATATAAATTAGAAACAGTTTTGGACCCAATACTGACCCCTGTGGGACGCCACAAGCATTGTCCAAGCATGATGATGTATATTCCCCCAACTTCACAAACTGTTTTCTGTTACTTAAGTAGCTTCTCACCCAGTGCAACACCAACCCCCTAATCCCATACTGTTCATGTTTATTGATTAATATGTCATGATTGATTGTATCAAAGCCTTTTTAAGGTCTATAAATATTCCAACTGAATGTAATTTGTGGTCTATGGCGTTTGTAATCTCCTCAACTGATTCTATTAATGCAAGTGATGTTGAACTATGTGCTCTGAATCCATATTGACTATCAGTAAGTAATTTATGTTATTATGAATTTGTCTAATCTATTGAATAACTTTTCTAATAATTTGGAAAATTGTGGAAGCAAAGAAAACAGGTCTATAATTTGTGAAGTGGTGTCTATCCCCAGTCTTATACAGCGGCACAACCTTAGCTATTTTCATTTGATTGGGAAATTTACCGGTTTGAAATGATAAGTTACAGATGTATGTTAATGGTTCTACAATCCATTCAATGACCTGTTTTACCACCACCATATCAATTTCATTTAAATCGGTAGATGTTTATATTTACAATTATTCACAATGTCTATAATTTCTTTTCCATCCACTGCTGTGAGGAACATTGAACAGGGATTTCTTTCTATGAGATTATTATCCCAATCCTCAGGTTGGGAATCGGGAATTTTTTCTGCCAAGCTTGGTCCAATATTTACAAAAAAATTATTAAAACCGTTTACCTCATCCTTATTTTCCTTCTTGACATTATTATCAATGAAATACTGAGGGTAACTCTGTTTTTTATTACCATTTTTGATAATGCTATTTAATATATCCCATATTCCTTTAATATTGTTTTTGTTATTATATGTTACTATAATATTCCTTCCTACATACCCGTATAATATTAGTTAATCTATTTTTGTATTTCTTATATCTATTTTCTGCCTCTTTAGTCTTTAGTTTTATGAATTCTCTATACAGTGTATTTTTCTTATTACATGCATTTCGTAACCCTTTCGTCATCCATGGTCGAGCTTGGATTTTTTGTTTTCTGTAGTCTTGTTTAATTGGACAATTTTTATCATATAATGATGTAAATATTTGTAAAAAAGTTTCATATGCACTATCAACATCACTTTCACTGTATACCTTTTCCCCAGTTTTGCTCCTGTAATCCTTCTTTAGTGTGTTCATGTTTTCCTCTGTCCGCACTCGCCTGTATTTTATTTTCTCCTCTGGCTGATTCCGCCGATGGTTTCTATTATAAACGATGAAAACTGGTAGATGATCACTAACGTCATTGATTAATAATCCACTCACAGTGTTATTCTCAATATCATTGCTGAATATATTATCAATTAAGGTGGCACTATGGGATGTAATTCTGCTTGGCCTGGTGATTTTTGGATATAAACTCATACTGTACATTATACTGATAAATTCATCTGTTATTTTATGCTTATTTGGATTGAGCAGATCGATATTTAAGTCACCACAAATGAACACAGTTTTTTGATTAGTTTTTGAGAACATTTTTCCCATACAGTCAGTGAATGTTTCAATACTAGATCCTGGTGCTCTATATATACAGCTGACTAATACATTTTTGCTTTTTTCTTCACATATTTCAATAGTTATACATTCTAATAAGTTATCAATCACAGTTGTCATATTGTCTACTATTTTATAATCCATGTTCTTATCCACATACACAGCCACTCCTCCTCCACTCTTATTCTTTCTGTTTACACAATTAAATTCATATCCATCCAGTTCAAAATCCATTCCTTTATCTTCATTGATCCATGTTTCTGATATAGCAATTATGTTAAATATTTTTTTAAACTGACTTAAATATTCTTTAATGTTGTTAAAGTTTGCATATAGACTTCTGCTGTTGAAATGGATTATTGATAATTTGTTAGCCGTTCTAATGATCCGATTAAACTGTTCATCTGTATAATAGCAACAACTGTCATTGATATTTGAGAAGAAATTATTGTCCGGGTCTATATCGTGCTCCAAGTCCAGTACATTGTGGTCTGTGTATTTAAATGTTCTCAGTTCTACTTTTCCATGATCAGCAATCCTTTGAGTTATATCCTTCTTGTCTCCAGATGTAGATGATGTAGTAGATGAATAGGTTCCTCTGGTCTCTGTCATGGTGTTGTGATGTGTTCGTGTCCTCATACCTTATTGGTCATATTGTCCAGATCCTCGATGTTCCTGATTACCATAACCTTCGCTTGTTCTGGTGTTCCATTCAATTTGATAAATGTTTTGCAGTTGGATGTCCATGTCTGTTGAATTTTTCCCTGCTTTTTTAAGAAACGAGCTTTCCTGGCGATGTCTGCGTTTCTTTTGGTCAGATGTTCATTGATGAATACGTTTGTTCCTTTGAGTTTCCGTCCCTGTTTTAACAATGCCATTTTATGTTTTCTGTTGACAAACCCCATTATAACTGCTCGCTTGTCTCCATCCTCTCTCCTGGGCAGGGGGTGGCACGCTTCAATGTTATTACAGTCCATTGAATACCTTTAGATTGCAGGAAGTCAGCCACCTGTTGTTCCACTGAGCTGGCCTCCTGCTCGCTGGCCTCCCCTCCGCTGTCTTCTGACACCGCCCGTGCGTAGGATCGAGGTTTAATATGAATTCCTGTAATAATAACGTCGTTCATCCTTGTGTACTGTTCCAACTCCGCAACACGGTTCTCCAGGTGCACCAGACGCCGGTCTTTCTCGGCATTCTGGATCCGGAGAGCCTTCACTTCTTCCACCAGCTCCATAATGGATTTCTGCTGCATTTTAACCACAGAGATTTCCTCAGACAAAAAGTCCAGGGACTTCTTGATATCGTCTCCCTCCTCCGCCGTCAGTGCCTTCTTCGGACCCATGGTCAGATAACTTTGCGCTGGCGCCTCGGGCCTCGGTAAAGCCGCGCCGATGGAACTGCGCTGACGCCTCGGGCTTCAGGTGGAGCCGCGCCGGTGGATGTGCGCTGGCGCCTCGGGCTTCAGGTGGAGCCGCGCCGGTGGATGTGCGCTGGCGCCTCGGGCTTCAGGTGGAGCCGCGCCGGTGGAACTGCGCTGACGCCTCGGGAGACAGTCCAGGGTCCGGTTTTGGATTGTCGGTTTGGGCGTAATGATCAGTCCTATTGGTTGTTCAGGCTTCCAATGGATCCATTAGGAAAATTTAAATGTTGCAGCTACAATAGCAAAATGCTGTTTTACCTGCATTTTTGGTAAATGTCCACCAGGTGGCGATATTGCTCCATTTCAAGCACCTTGAGTATATGCTACTGTGGGACACCCCTATCAGTGACTAGCCTGTTGCTTGTATTAGTAGATGGGTAAAGACAATGGCAGTGATACCAAAACTGTCTCTGCAAAAACAAGTAGACAAGAATGAACTATAACTGATTACAAGTTGCATTGTGGAGTATTCATCCATTTTCTAACCCCATTTATTCCAGTGAAGGGTCTTTTGGGGTGGAGGTTAGAGCCTATCCCAGGAGTCGCTGGGCAAAAGGCAGTGTACACCTTGGACAGGATGCCAGTCTGTCACAGGGCCTACACATTACGGAGTATCATATCATTTAATTCTTTACTAGCTGGGGTACCCGGCGCTGCCCGGGTTAACCTGTTTTAGACATAAGCCAAATGTCATATCATTTAAATCAAAAGAATTGCCCAACATTTGTCTTTGTAATGCTGATGTCTTATAAATATAATTGTTAATGGGCTAAAGTTTGTCCAGCAGAACTATAAGAGGTGGACTCCCCAGACTAAGTGGAAACACTTGGTTAAAAGACAAACACATTTGAAGTCCTTCATGCAGACTTTGTTTTGCAATCAAATTTCTAACAAAATTACACACAAAAGGTAGGTAACAGTAAATGTAAGTATCAATGAATCAGAATTGAGGTAGTGGTGTATTTCACTGTTTTTTGCCTTGCAATTTTACAAACATAAAATGAATGTATTCAGACAGGAACGTAAACTCGGTTGTACAGGACAGTCACGTGCTTAACAGTTGAGAACACAAAGTAGCTGAAGGAAGGGATTAAATAAACAGAGATGGCCAACACATATACAGGGCTGGAAATTTGAATCTGCCTGGTCATACCCACAGCCTAAGCTTGTTGTTTTGCTGAGTGTGCTGTGGCTGTGCTGAGTGTGCTGTAGAAAGGGATTAAATAAACAGAGATGGCCAACACATATACAGGGCTGGAAATTTGAATCTGTCTGGTCATACCCACAGCCGGCTATTTTCCGGGGTAATTTTCAGTTCAGCTTTTTAAAAAAATGGTACCAGTTTGTTCCCCATGTCATGAGGATTCAGAATATATATAGTTTTTAGGGCTGCATTTTATAGTTTGGGAGTTTATCCCGGACGGACAGACAGACGTAGCCCTTTATGTATATAGATTTGTTGTTGCTGCTCATGGTTTTTTTGAATTCATAGAACCCGAGGAGGTTTTAGCATCATAACAAGTCTGTGGTTCTGTCTCTCGCTTGCATTCCATTTAAATTACTTTTTTTTCCCCCATTACAGCTGCCTAAACATGGATTTTCTTTACAGTACGGCTCCATCTGTTGCCTTTACCTTTCAGGAGGAGAGTCATCCTCCAGAAGCAGAGAAAGAGCCTCCAGTTGTGGAAGCGAACCAGAAGTCGGCGCATGAATTTCAGGAGCGACGGGCGCTAGCCATTGCAGCCAAAGCCCAGGAGATAGAAAAGGTAAAGCTGTATTCTGGGCAACTAATCCAAACTCCACCTACCTAGATTTAAGATTTAAGTTAAATTTATTAATGTTGCAGCAACTCCAGGGCACATAGTATGAACTTGAATTTTTATTATATTTTTAGTAGCATTTTGTGAATGATTAAGAAGGGTTTTTTTTAATGGGGATGTAAAATTTCTCTCGAATTTCATGGCTTCCAAGTTGTCCCCTTCGAAAATAGACATTTAAGCTTGTCTTTACAAGGAGGATAATTTTTGAGACGTCACTATAAATGTCACCTTGAGAATTCATACCACATACTGTACCCCTGGCATGCATTCCAATAGCTATGGTGGCCTTGGGTCCTTTGACTCACACTTGGATTCTTTTACTGGAGAGGGTATTACTGGAACTGCCAGCTATTATGTTCCTAACAAGGCAGCAAACTGTCCACCCGTCCCGGTAGTAGGGACATCCTAAAATACACCAGCCGCTGTCACTCTGTTACCATCCAAATGTCAGCTTATACGACCATATTCAGACGCGGGTTCGTTATTGGCCAGAGTAGCTGACAGTGTAGTGAAACTTAGCAGATTTACGAGCCTTTCCCCAAGCGGCTGTTAATCACCCACTGCAAGTGCCTGACTGGTGCTCGGGTTGGCCCCCCCCACTCCGGTTAAATACACCACATGGCTCACACTCGTCACAACTCTTCCCCCACGGCCTCCATCTTTACAGACACACATCCAGAGTTTGGAAACATGTGGATCGTCTAATTAGGTTGGTTAATTCACAAATTACAGGATATTGGCAGGAGTTTGCGGTTGTTTGTGCAGATTCATTCTGACAATGAGGCTAATTAAAGCAAGTCTATATAGGAACATATGGCACATAAATGAATGCACCAACTCGCGCGTACCTTAAACATGGAGGTGAAAATAGGGAGGTGGACCACTTACGGGTTGGAACCACCCGAGGCTGAAGGTTTCAGCTCGGCTCTGTTATCTAATGAAGGCCATTCCTGCACCAGTGAGCACTACTGCTGCTTTAGTGGGACCATTAAACCCTGAGCGGGCGCTGCCCTGGAGCGCACACCAGCTCTCACATTGAGCTGCACCACACGGCTCACGGAGCTGCATCTCAGATCCTATAGGTTTTTATACGATTGTTGCTGACGCTGCAGCTTCTGGACTGTTTTATGACCCGCGCATTTCTTCCCCCATCTGTGTCTGTGTTCTTTTGTCTCGTTCACATCCATCTAGTAAACCGCATGTAATGCTTGAGCGCCGGTTTGCAAGTGTGACCAGGTCAGAACAATAAGTATTCTTTCCAAAAAAATTTTGGTTGAGTGTTTTCCTTTTGCCTGCATGCATATAATGTAAGATGGGAAACGGAAAGATTACATTCTGAGAATCTTTGACCCGTTTCTATCGCAGGAACTCAACCAACTTCCCAGATGTCGCAAGCGTTTATGTGAATGGCCCCGTAATTGAGCTTCTCAGCCATTGTGTCTCCATTGCTTTGAGGATGCACCAGGCTCAGGCAGCTACATATGCAGCTACGGCAAGCATGATCATACTAGTGGTAGCTACCAACAAACGTCAACGTAAGACAGGGATGAACAATCTCTTGGTGGATTTCTAGCTAAAGGGGCCTCTGGATTTTTGAGCCGTGAGCGCGCTCCTCATTCTCTTAATTTTTCCCTGCTAAACCTTAAAGAGCACATGTCTGTGAGTCATACTTACCTTTTTATGTTAAACTGACCTGTTACTGTCTTCTGAAACAGTTGATAGACGTATTTTATAACTTAAAAACGGGAGGGATGCTAACGTGTTAGCATGTCTATGGCATTTTCAATGCTAAAGTTAACATTAGAGTCATATACGTTACACCCCGGGTAATTTTGGGTTTTAGCTGTTTGTTTTGTTTGTTTTCACCACTTTCATCCCTGATAAGAGGACATAAAAGTTTGCTTGCTATACTGTAAAACTCAATGAGTTAGTTGATCTCAAACCGTTTGAGGAAACCGATTGCCTTAAACCATTTGAGTTTGCCAACTTACCGGTAAATAAAATCATTTTCAAAAATTTTATTGTTAAGTTTTAGTAACTTAATTTATAATTAATTAAACTTATGTAAATCTTGTTTATGTTTTTCAATAAAAAAGACAAATTTATGCCTAAAAAAATTTGCATTACATTTTGGATTAGATTTTTTGATGCATTCTTTGATTACTTGTTGACTGTGTTGTGTTGTTATGACTCCGCCCATTCGCTCCTCTCAGGATGCAAACTCACGATCTCTGGCATGGAAGTCAGACTCTCTAACCAGAAGGCTAAAACCCAGGGCTCTGTCCTTGTGACCAGAGAATCCTTTTGAGCTGTTGGGAGTGGGGTTTACTAACTACATCTGCACAGCGACACCTGCTGGCCTCCGTTACATAAACTCAATTAAAATGAGTGAATGGAGTGCACTGGAAATACATCACCAACACTTAAATGCCCCAAAACTTTAAATGCATTTAAAGGAACTGAGTTGTTATGACAACAGTTCATTTTTTTGAGTTAGTTTAATTAATAGAAATGAGTGACTAGAAGTTTTTCAAAGTTTGAGTTACATTAACTTAATTATTGTATTAAAATGGAGTGTTCGGTTTGACAGTGTGGCCATCGCTAGGATTCTATATTGTCTCACTTGTCAGAAGATAAAAGCAGGACTACCACATTTTCCAGTCTTTAATTTGAGACTTTTATGCATTGTAGTGTACTTTTTAATTATTGGCATTTGTTCTTTTTATTATTGCAGTTTATTTTGTTTGGTCAATTGATTTCTGGGAATGTCCAATATATGGTTAGTAAATAATAGTGACAAGTAATTCATAGTTGATTATTAAAACACACCACAGTATAAGTCGAAGGACCTCCCAAACTAGTTAAAAATTAAAAATTAAAAAAAAACTGGGACCTATACTCTGGAACATATTGTAGTTTACATTTCTTTCTTTCCTTCTACTTTAACTTGATCGCAAATGTAATGCCAATTCTTAAATAAAATATCTGTTACAATAGAAATACAGATTTATAAAACACCTGTATTTCATTATATTTAAGCACACATGTGAGTCTCTGTCCCTGTGTCACCGGTGTCCGGTAGCATTTGTTGGTTTTGCGTTCTGCGCCACTTTTGTTGAACGTGTTCCTTCAGACACGTAGTTCTGCTTCAACTATTTAAACTTTTCTCGGCACCATTTAATTCTGAGGGTATGTGTGCCAACATGCCACGCAGACATCCTCCTTGGAGCTCCTCCGTTACAAAGAAAGCCAGTCACGCCTGGACCTCCTCATCGGTCCATCTGTTGCCTCTGCTAGTCAATCTGTTTTATTTCTTACACTCACTTTTGGAAATGGCATTTGTGGCTTGTCTTTCGTGAGCTTGACCACTTGGATTCAAGCCCTGCCCAACAGTTTTTCAGGACTTTTCAGGAGTACCTACTTTGGAGCAAGGCTGCCCAAAGAAATTCACCTTTTCAGTGGCGGCCCCTGGATGAATGATTGATTGGTTGATGGAGAAGAGAAACCCACCGGCTACATCTGGTCGCCCCCGGCACAGCTTGTCACATTGAACTATAGGACTTTGCAGCAAAGTTTGTGTAGCACCGTGTTTGTCCAGATGGTTGGCTTTCAGCACCCTATCTGGTCTAGCCATCTCTCCCATACACACGGACACAAAACGCGCCCAGTTCATTCTTATCTCCTTTTAAAACGCTGAAGCCGTCTCTTTGCTTCTCAGATCTTGGGGAGAACTTTCCGTCAAGAGCCAGATGCTGTGCTGGGCGCTGCTCTACCGGTGCCTCACTGTGTGTTTGTGTAGCTAAGTGAAATTGGTCTGCTGAAATTCAACCTGAACCCACTCTCATTGTTGACGTTGACATTGGCTTCAGTACAGGCTAACTGGTTACACTGAGTGACGCGGCACCTCAGCCAATAAAGGGTTTAATGTTTTAGTCCTTATAGTCCAGACTGCGATACAAAAGAGATTAATTTCATTTCTTGAGGATTTTTAAACGTGTTTGGCTACAAGGTGGAAACCAAAGGTTCCAGTTCACTGACGGTTCTCCCGATGGTACTGTGGACCATTTATTCATAGCTTCCTCAATGTAGTACTGCCATCATCCACAGCTTTAACAACATAGAAGGAAAGCTTTACATTTTGAAGTTCTTCAACAGTGCACCCCAACCCCACCCAGAGTCCAGATTTGGTCCCATACTGTCTGATGGGATATCTGGAGGACAGAAGTACAGTTTTAGCACATTGTTATCTAGGAAATGCGTTCTCCAGTTTTCACAGAAGTTGTTATGGTTTCGCTGATTGGATACTTCCTCAGATACTCTAAATTAGCTTCTGCCGCTTTAATTTCAGTACAGTTTGATCTGTTGTTTTCCACTCTGTTGCAGTTGAGGACAGATTAAAGTAAAGCCGCCTGTGTAAATGATTTGTACATTATCTATTATTTCAGTTTTTTTGCAAATCCCTTCCACTTTGTCAAACGTTGCAGAGCAAATAACCCCATGAATGTGGCATTAATTTCCTCTAACGTTACTTGTGGCTGCTCTTTTCTCTCCCTTTGGCACATCTACATCAACAGGTTGTGTTGCATGTCTTAAAATGTCACTGTCGTGTTTCACAGCAGATCATGTACAGTAGTGTTCAGAAGAATAGTAGTGCTATGTGACTAAAAAGATTAATCCAGGTTTTGAGTATATTTCTTATTGTTACATGGGAAACAAGGTACCAGTAGATTCTCACAAATCTAACAAGATCAAGCATTCATGATATGCACACTCTTAAGGCTATGAAATTGGGCTATTAGTAAAAAAAAAAAAAAAAAGTAGAAATGGGGGTGTTCACAATAATAGTAGCATCTGCTGTTGACGCTACAAACTCAGAACTATTATGTTCAAACTGCTTTTTTTAGCAATCCTGTGAATCACTAAACTAGTATTTAGTTGTATAACCACAGTTTTTCATGATTTCTTCACATCTGCGAGGCATTAATTTAGTTGGTTTGGAACCAAGATTTTGCTCGTTTACTAGTGTGCTTGGGGTCATTGTCTTGTTGAAACACCCATTTCAAAGGCATGTCCTCTTCAGCATAAGGCAACATGACCTCTTCAAGTATTTTGACATATCCAAACTGATCCATGATACCTGGTATGCGATATTTAGGCCCGACACCATAGTAGGAGAAACATGCCCATATCATGATGCTTGCATCACCATGCTTCACTGTCTTCACTGTGAACTGTGACTTGAATTCAGAGTTTGGGGGTCATCTCACAAACTGTCTGCAGCCCTTGGACCCAAAAAGAACAATTTTACTCTCATCAGTCCACAAAATATTCCTCCATTTCTCTTTAGGCCAGTTGATGTGTTCTTTGGCAAATTGTAACCTCTTCTGCATGTCTTTTATTTACCAGAGGGACTTTGCGGGGGATTCTTGCAAATAAATTAGCTTCACACAGGCGTCTTCTAACTGTCACAGCACTTACAGGTAACTCCAGACTGTCTTTGATCATCCTGGAGCTGATCAATGGGTGAGCCTTTGCCATTCTGGTTATTCTTCTATCCATTTTGATGGTTGTTTTCTGTTTTCTTCCATGTGTCTCTGGTTTTTTGTCCATTTTAAAGCATTGGAGATCATTGTAGATGAACAGCCTATAATTTTTTCCACCTGCATATACGTTTTCCCCTCTCCAATCAACTTTCTAATCAAACTACGCTGTTCTTCTGAACAGTGTCTTGAACGTCCCATTTTCCTCAGGCTTTCAAAGAGAAAAGCATGTTCAACAGGTGCTGGCTTCATCCTTAAATAGGGGACACCTGATTCACACCTGTTTGTTCCACAAAATTGACAAACTCACTGACTGAATGCCACACTACTATTATTGTGAACACCCCCTTTTCTACTTTTTTACTATTAGCCCAATTTCATAGCCTTGAATGCTTGGTCTTGTTGGATTTGTGAGAATCTACTGGTACCTTGTTTCCCATGTAACAGTAAGAAATATACTCAAAACCTGGATTAATCTTTTTAGTCACATAGCACTACTATTATTCTGAACACTACTCTATCTTTGAAGTTTTGGTATCTGGGGCTCTGTAGGTCATTGGCATCTGCACATGTACATCATAGGATTCAACTGGCGCACTCTATTGTGAAGAGAGGGTAACGAAAGTGTGGTTCTCAAGGTTAAGACAGGCTGGTGTTGGAATGGGGTCTAGACATGTTGAAGCTTTGGGCATTTGTTCAAGAAGACCATAACATGTCCAGATTTTGACTTGAGAAGCAAGAGGGAGCTGGATGTCACATGGTCAACACATTATGAACAGTCATTGCTTTTCCACATGACTAAATGATGAGTGCTTGTTTCCTCAATGGATGACTGTTTGGTGGAGGCTGTGTTGTGGTCTGGGCTGCCATCTGTTCTCAGTTTTAGACCATAGCTGATTTTTGTCCAAGTAAATCTTCCGGTGCAACATTACAGCAAGATTTTGTAGGCATTTATCTTCCTTGTGTTGTTACCATATGGTGTTTGAGTGGGACAATGAACCAATATGGCGGCAATGACTCTGACGATCACCTGACATGAATCCAGTGGAACATCACTGGGATGAACTCTATCAGTGTGTGCATTGGCAGCCAAACCCATCATGTAATGTTGTCCTATCTCAAGCCTAGAAATAACACTGGTTGGAAAATAGTCAAGAATCCTTGAAGAAAATTTTCTTCTACATTTGTTATTTTGATGGTTTTCAAGTGTAGCTTTTATACAAAAGTGTCACTCACATTTGTCCTGCATTCTTCTGTGCAGGGTTCCTGTCTGGGGCTTTTATACTGTCCCCCTGTGTTTGTAAAGAATCTTGTTTTTCAGTACCATGTTGTTTTGGGGCAGTGGAGGTTTGGTGTGAAATAGAGGTTTCCAAACACGGTTCCAGTGTGTGTTCTTTCTGGTCTCTGTAACGCCTCTGGGGAACCACCGCAAGAGGGTTTATTGCTTCTTCGGCTACCAGGTCCTATACAAAGGGCTGTTCGTAAAACCCAAGTGTGGCACATTTTACTTTGTCCAATATGTGTTGTGTGTTAACACCAAACTGATCAACTCCGAGTTTTGTTTACACTTAAGCGCCTGGTGGGGCAGGAAGGAAGGGACCCCATCCTCTCATTTTTGTCATAGCTCACATAAATCACTTAACTTGAATCAAAGTAGCATCCAAACCCTTAAAGTGTTTCTTAAGTTATAAGGAGGTTGAATCCTTTTGTTGTTTTCTTTATGCTGTCATTCGGGGATTATGTCCGTTCAGGGGGCCGTCGGTAAACCTTTTGTTTCCGCACCGTAACTAAAGAACACCTGGTCTGATTGCAACTGCTTCTTGGTGGTATATCAGGAGTGGCTAGAGGAAGGGTCCTTTCAAAAACGGGGGTTATCCGTCATCCAATATGGATGGCAAAGACGCATCTTCTTTTTTATTTTTTTTTTACTACACTAATAATTCAAGAAAGCCTCATCTGATTGAAACCATTGCTTGGTGGTATACTGGGTGAGTGTAGAGGAAAATGGCGGTCAATACACCACATGCCAATTCTCTTTACTGCATATAGGTACTTGCGTAGCGCTAAAGATTTGCTTGAATTTCACTGACAACTGTATTTCCAGCATCTTTGTAAATGGTGTATTCAGAAAGCACAATGTCGTAATAAGTACATACCCTGAAATACAGCCACATCCCACAGCAGCCATGTAGAATATTCTTCTGCTGTCTGGCGTTGCTGTGGTTTCACACAGCTTTGTATGTAAATAAAGTAGCCGCGCCCTTCCATACTTTCAAGTTGTAGAAGTTCCACATAACGGTCTGTAAGTATAACTAGCCATCGTCACATTTGTATTGCTTGAGTCTTTCATTTGCCCATCCACAAACAATAAGCGGGTTAGCATGCACATTGCTAACACGAATAGCTAGTAGCCATTTCAAGTCGTGTGTCGCCGACACAGCTGTCCCATTAAACTCGTGAAGAGAGCCGTCCGCCGTTGTCATCTGGCGTGGCTTTCTCTCCAACTCCTCGTGGTCACACTTCTCCAAAAGCGGATAAACTTGTGCGGCTTCCTCCGCAACACTGTCCAGCTCCCCCTTACAGCGAGAATGTTCCCCCCCCCCCCAGCTGTGAGACAGTCATATTCCTGAAATTTCTATGTACCTCCTTGATGCCAGATTTGGCGAGAACACGTGACAATAACTCTAAACAAACAGTAAACGTAATTACAAAATAAAGCACAGTTTGCCATGTGCCAAACTAAAAATCTTCACTGAGGTGTGTTTATCATCTTAAAAAAAACAAATGGCCTTATATGCGATAGGTAGAATTGTAAAGTAGCAATTTTCAAGATACAAATAGAGCACATACCATCTTTAAAGCAGCAGTCTTTTGCTCTTGGAAATAATTTCCACACTTCATTATCACGCCCACTACGCGTGGGGGTATATGGCGCTTTGCATTGCTATCTTTTAAGTGCTGTTTGTCTGTCTGTCTCCAGGTGTACCGTCAGGACTGCGAGACATTCGGCATGGTGGTGAAGATGCTGGTGTCTAAAGACCCCGGCCTGGAGAAACAGCTGCAGGTCCCACTAAGAGAGAACCTTGGCGAGATCCGTGAGCGGTGCCTGGATGACCTCAAACACTTCATCAAAGAGCTGGACGAAGTGGTTCGTCAGCCAGAACCTGCCGTCTGTGACTCAAGCACCCCGTCCACATCTGTAACCAGTCAAAAATTTTCTAAAACAGGACTCGGCAACAACTCGGCTTACTGACAAGTCTCCCCGATTTAGGCGTGACCTCAGACTGACGGTGGGATGGAGGTTTGTCTCGGTTTGACCGTCCAAGACTGATGGAAACAGCGGTTCTCTTGAGTAAATTTTTGCATTGCTGGACTGCTCGTGATTTACAGCACAGCAACACAAGGAACAACAGAGATGGATGCAGCGCCGCTATGTCACGTAGAGACAAGCAGTGTTAGTTTTGAGTACTTTTTGTTTGTTTTTTAAACCTCTGGATTCTCTGTTGAAAGCTGGTCATTGTAAACTATCCTTTAAAGTCGTCTTCCGACTGCAAAGAATGATGGTCTGAGTGTTTGTTCTCCAGCACATTTTGTTTTGTACCCTTAAAAGAAGAAGAGATAAAACTGTGTTCTGTTCTTGAAGACATTTGGTTCTGTTAATTTAATTTACGAAGCAGTCGGCTACGACTTGGTGCTGCTAAAGTTCACAACAGTTCTACATTCTTGTATAAATTTGTATTGTCTAGAAATTCCCGTTTCCTTGTGTTGACTCCTTTTTTTGCTTGCAGATGTTTCTTCTTCTACCCTCAACCCCTGGTGAAGAGAGAGAGTGTGGGGGGAGGCAAGAAAAGTTACCCCATGAGCCCTATGTTATAAATATCGCTATTGTCCAAGTTTTTTCTCTGAGAAACAACACAGACGCCACTAAGCTTTGGAGAAAATATTATTACAAGCTTTTTTTAAAGTCACAAAGCATTTAGCTGGTTATGATAAAGTAAGGACTCTCAAATATTTGAGCTGTGTGTGGGGGGGGGTGCACAGATGTCATGGATTAAGTAAAATTCCGGTAGTACTAATAATACGGCACTTTATTGTGTAGACCAGTTCATGAAGCGGCACCTTCTTTGCATCAAACAAGAGATTGAGGTCTTCTTTGTTTGTAGCAGTTTTCCATCATACACTTAAAAGTACAATACCTTTAAACCACAGATATATATATATAAAAAAAATACCAGTATTAAAATCTTAACTTAGTATATACAATATCATTTTGTAATATTATGCATTAAATAATTTGGTTAATTTCTCATTCCTACTTTTATTAACCTTTTGTACAATAGCATTGCAGTTTTAATGTTCACAAAGACATTGCGGCAAACATGACAGATTGTAACTTAATGGCAAATGTGAAAGAAGTATAGCAGGTAGCTGAATTTAGCAGTTTTCTGTAGTGGTGATTTGGCGGGGGCTGCTTGGCGTGTCTTCCTAGGAAAGGTTGGTTCAGTTCATACAGATATTAAACACGTGGCTACTCGGGCTCGACTTGCACTCAACACTGTCCATTTTTGGAGTCAAGCACAAAACCATTAACCCGGTTATCCCGAGTTGAGTACAAGCTCACCTGGAGTTACACCAGGCTCGTGGCGAGTTGTGCGCTTGCTCAGGAGGACTCTGCGCTGAACACATTCAGGTGTGAGACCTGCTTGTGGAATTCTACCGAGACGTGACTCAACCCAAATCCAGCAAGTTGTTGCACAATCGTAAAGCTCCTGCAATCACCATTTCAAGTCCTAATATCTAGGCCAAATTTGCGTTCGCAAAATTTTTTGACTATTTTGTACCATTCCAATATATGTTTCTCCTTTACTAATATTTGTACCATAAGTGGATTTACACAGGTCTCACTTCTGATCTGCGTCTTGACATTTGGCCGTGGTGAATATTATTTAGGTCAAATCCAATTTGATCACAATCTTGACTGAGTTTGTACTAGAGTTGCTATAGGGCAGTGGATTAAACATTGTGTGGTCATCGTCAGAAAATCAAACATTTTTCTTGTAGTGCAGGTTATAGTGTAAATGCCGCCCTAATTGTCTGAGCTGTTATGAGATAATACAGTTTTGGTACGGTGACGCTTTCTCCGAGTAGTCTGTGAGCTGTGACACTGAGACGAGAGGGCTGTAACTCTAGTCGGGTAGTCCTCAGCGTAGTACAGACCGGCAGCTCGAGGCTGAGGGATTGGCTGTCCGAGGAAATAACCCTCCTCCTCAGAGTCCGATGAGGAGGAAGAGCAGGTCGAGCACCAGTCGTCATCATCTCTGTAGAAACCCAAAAAATGCTCAGCCCGCCGGTCTCCGTGCATCCCGCCCTGAACGTTATAATCAGGGCGGGTTTGGCAGTAGGTCATAGGCAATCTGTGCGAGGAGTGCTGTGGAGGTACAGCGCCACATTGGGGGTTCATTGGACTCTGTGGCTGGGGCTCAAATGGCCTCTGTGCCCTCTCCAGTGGAACCATGTGAAGGGCGTTGTCCGAGCGTGTTTTACGGCTCCTGTGGTGCCGGCCTTGGCGGTGATGCTGTCTGCTGTGCCTGCGATGGCTTGTCGGATGACTTCTTTCTCTTCCGGTTTCATCTGAGCAATATGTCCGCCTTTGTGGTTTCTCGCTCATTGGGTGCTTTCTAACGTTGACCTCAAACCCGTTGTTATATCCGTTGTCTACAGTGTCCTCTGAGAATGTGACCATCTGAGGTGGTCTGGACTGAGACTTGCTCCTCCTTAGAGCTGGAGCATGGACAAAGGAGGGTGACAGACCTTCTGGATGTGGTGAGAGTGACATAACTGTTGTGTTTCCCCTCATTACCAACGCTACCTCCTCCTCTTCTCCAGTTGGAGACAACCTCTGGTGTTCCAATTCTGTGTTAAAGTTAAGGGAGTTGTTACTATGGTGAAGCTGAGAAGAATTGAAGGTTCCCATGTTGCTCATCTTCTCACAGTCCTCTGCAGCCTGTGAGCAGTCCTGCAGTTCATGAAGGGAGTATAGTACAGGTCGGTCCCTCCCTTCTCCATCCACCGAAGCACCTGAAGAAAACAAGCAAGAAGGTACCACGTTTCAAACATATCCTGTGCCTAAACGCCAAGTTATCATATAACCATCTAATGAACATTCTCCTTACCAGTAATGTTTGACAAAGCCAATGAGTCCATGGAGTCTCCAACACCCTGTTGAGTCTGTCTCAGCTCATCAGTTATACATTCGAGAGAGTCTTCATACCACTTGCTGTTGTCCTGCCAGAAGACCTGTGTCCCTGTCCCGTCCGGATCCTGATCCAATTCCAGCTCTTGGATCTTTCTTGCACTAGCTGGTCCTGGATGACTTCCATACGCTGAGTCGCCCAACCCATCCTGGGACTGGGCCCAGTACATTTCAGGCAGATGTGTCTTACTCATCACTCCAGGGCTAAGGCTGTTGGCTCGTGATTGAGTAGTCTGACTTGGTGTTGGACTAGCAGGGGTTGGAGAGGAGGTGGTAACCCCCACAGGAGTAGTATCAAGCTTTAGCCAGGGGTCAGCAGCATTTATCAGCCGACTTCTGACACCAACAGGGCTGGAGGTGTTCGGTGATGCCTGCTGAAGATGATGTAACATCCCACGGTCACCAAACTTGAGCAGTAGCTGAGTCATATAGTCTTCATGCTGGGCCCACTCTTCTGGATCCTCCTCTCCACCTATATCCTGATCTTCCCTCTCCCTCCAGAACCTCTCCTCCTCTAGGCCAACACTGGCCAGTTTATGACATACAATATCGGTGTCACCATCTGCATCTCCATCACCTTCTCCTTGCTCAATCTTGTAGTCAAACAAAGGGTCGGCGGTAGGGGGGTTTAATACCTGTGATTGTCTCCACTGTTCAGAAGGCCGGGTACTCTTCCCCATGCGGACACTGCGCCGCGATTCACGTGAACGTGCAGATTGGAAGGCAGAATCCGATGAATCTGAGGTGTGGATGTCTTCCCCCTGGCTGCAAGCCTTTGAGCAATAAATGCGACCCTGCTTAGGCAGGAAGGGGCAGCCTAATAAGGATGTTTTGCACTGGGCACAACAGAAGCATTGGTCTGTGGCATGCCAATGTACACCTTCATAGGTCATCTGGGCATGGTCAACCCCTAGATGAAAGTAGCACATGGAGAAAACGGTCACCGCTTTAGAATATAGCTTCTCCCAATTCCAAAGTAATTAATAACTACAGGATTCTTCAGGATGATTCTTTAGTGTATGCTTATTTAACATTACACCTACAGAAACTCATCTTTTCTGACCCTTGAGATCCATTTGATATAGATAATTTAATGCAGATTTGTTGACATGGTCTCTGGGAACTCAATTTCTGAGGAGGGACAACAGTCCCAGTGTTTAGCCCTGATTGTTGTGTTGTTTCTGTATATAGTTTTGAGATCTGGACACTTAACAAGTGACCTAAGATGACCACCGATGGCTTCAGAACTAGGTTTCCTCCACAGAATCTTTTGGTACAGCTGGAATGACATGTCTTGTATTTGCAAGGAACATCTATAGGGCATTAGGGCCATGTGTGTTGAGTCGGTACACAGGTGTCTCGGGAACAACGGTATGTCTATATATCACCTATGTACAGCAGCTGGATGGCTACTCAGGAAAATTGTCATAGACTATTGTTCTGGCTGAGTGGTTGCTAGGATCTAGGGCATTCACCTAAACAATCTGGTAGACCAAAGGGTGAACTGTGTTACGGACACCAAACCTTATTACAATACCTTCATTCTCAGGAAGAGAGTGAGGGTAAAAAATGGGAAAATATCCATTTGAACAACAAAATAAAGACATCTAGCACCTCTATTTTTATAAAGAACTCAACATTTTCAAAACAAGCAATAACTTACCAATGTTCTCACCACAAGCCTCGCAGTACTACCGCATATAATGACTCAAAGCAGCCACAGCAGTAAGGTCGGCCATCCTCTCATAATGTAGCGCTGACCGCCCAGCATGGTCTCGCACTCAAAACAGGCAAAGTGCTTCATGTGCCAGTAACGACCCTCCGCTTCTGTGCACTCATCTGCAAATATGATCTGATGGGGAACGTATACCTGTTAGACATGTCTGCTTTATGGTACATGGTACTGTTAATTCTCCCAGTTTACCTCATCACAGGAAGAGCATCGCGGTTTGAGTAGCTCAGCGTGGTGTCTTCCACAGAGTAGCTTGCCGTTTGGTAAAGAGATCAGATCCACCAGCAATTCTTGGCACGTTGCACAAACGAAGCATGCTGGGTGCCAGCAAGGGCTCGGTCCAGCTCTGGATGCAAAAATGGCCATTTCTCCTCCGGTGATACCTCCAGTACACTAATTGATCAAACATACACACAACCAAGATGAGTCATAAAATGTGGGTTTGATGTTTTATGTTTTTTAGTCTGCAATAATACCTGTGGCCATTAAGTCCTGATGACTATTCTTGATAGTCATTGTCCTTGCGATTTGTTGGCAGATATTCCAAAACACAATTTGTTTGGGCAAGTCTGACCTTTCAACCCAATGACCTTGACCTTTACTTGAATGATTGATTCCTGACCTAGTCAGGAAAATTCCATAATTAAATTTGGTTTAAATAGAGTTGAAAATTAACATCGGTGGCCATTATGACCTTGCCCAACATTGGCCATGAGGCCCATTGATCCCATGGTTTTTCCCTGGATTCCTTATCTGAAACAGATGAGAGTCTATGATTCTCCCCGAATGGGTTGTCAGTCTTACATGGGTTACTTCCTCAGACAAGGCCTTTACCCATCATTATGACCATGACCTTTGCCAAAATGAACCTTTTAAGGGAAGGTTTGATAGAAATTGGTCAAATGATCAGAGTTGGAGTAGGCTGATGGAAAGGACCTTGACACCAGTGATTGGCTTTAGCAAATTTAAATGGGAATTCTGGAAAGCACCTATATTTGTCATCGGGACTGAACAAATCAGTGTGAAAATCAACATTTTTTTTTTTTCCTTTGACCACAAGGGCTTTGTTCTTTGCCAAAATAAACCCTCTGAGGGTAACAATTGTGTCTAATATGTATTATGTAATTGTTAATTATTATAGCCTAGTTTTGACGTGTACTCTGTGTAGGTCCTTGGTACCAATGAAATCAAATGCAGTTCTGTCCACCCAACAAAAGATGGTGTTATAGCTACTAAAATACAAAGACATGGTTTACTGTGCTACTACATAGTTAATTTATTAGGTATATTACTGCTAACATAGTAACATAATGTAACATATCTGCTTCTTCATGGAAGCACACTAAATATGTTCAGTGTGATGGGTTGAGCAATGGTAATAATGGAACTGTTATTAGCCCCCTGGATGGGATGCCAGTCCATCGTTGGTCACTTACCCGGCCAAGGCTGGTACCCACTTATAGCTCGTTGGACTACAACAATACAGCTGAATCGTCTTGTCCAAGGAAACAGTAGCATAAACAGGATGTAAACCCAACAACCCAACTCCTATCCCATTCAGCAACCTCCTCTGCACCCATGATGAAAACATCAAATTTCCCCTGTTAAGCACTGGTGAGCTATTACCCGAACCCGCTCATTCATGCTACTGGCTAGAAATTGAAAATATAACGCACCATGAACTTTACATGAGGTAGAATAAAGTACAACCCATTGGGCCAGTACGTATCCCTAGATACCGTAGCATGAAGCGACTGAGTCTAGAACTCCCCCTGAGTCGGACACCATTCCATCACAGGACACGTCCTTGGTCTCATTTTCTATACGGTCAGTAAACTGAGGTTTCCTAGCTTTGGTGATAGTCAAATCAACGTGTTGATCCTTTGTCATATTCGATTCATGTCTACAGTCTCAACTCTATAAACGCAACTCGTGCAAGATAAACGGGCAGCGCTATTATTAGGCCTTGTTAGAAGGCCTTGCCATCAATTACGACAATGCCTATTTCCCTCAATTAAATAAATAAACACTGCAATAACATTAGGTTTATCTTCCTTTCCAAACCCTGGACCATGGCAGTGTCTGCAGACTGGTAGTTGTTCTCTGGGCGCTGGACTGTTGTGTGCTCTAAATGGTTGGTTTGTGTCCAACTATTAAGATGGGTTATTTGTTGTATGAATGTAGAACGGCAAATACTTCTCTAATCTTCCACATAGTGCGTCCAAATGTCGAGACGTCGCCAGTTATTTTCGTGTGCAAGACATTGGGGTTTTTTTTTTTTTTGGTGGCTGCATTTTATAAGATACTCAGAAGTATTCTGGCCTTGGTCTTGAGTAGAACACCGGTGTGACTCCGCAGAGGTTGGCGGACGTGCCTCAACGTGTATTACGAGTCTTTATATAACCCGGCGGAGTGCTGAGACACCCCGAGGCGGCTGAGGGCTAGCATACCCAGCTGTTAGCCATTATTACAGGAGTGGACAGACGGGCCTCGGATAGAAGCACAGGGGCCTGGGGGGCTCTGGGAGGCACACCACCACGAAACTGGAGCTTGACAAACCGTATAAGAATGTGTGTACATTTATGCATGGTGTTGGCGGAGGGCATGTGTAAATTTGCAGTTAGGTCCATATTTATTTGGATGTCAGCCTTTTTGGGGTGTTAGCCATTAATCACAACTAAATAGAATTGAAAGCGAATAATAAGCATGGAATATAGGCTTTTTAAGCATAATAGCAACATTTTTAAGGGCAACTGGCCACTGAACTGTGATGTGTGTTTTTCCCTCATTAGATCACAGACAATATTGCCGAATATAATGTTACATACTCATAGGGTCTTCAGTATGGCCAATTGTGATGTCGTAAAAGGACGTGGATAGAGTTCAGTTCAGTTTGGTGGAGCGGATGGGAATCCAGATCAAGGTGCAGATCATGCCTTTGATCCTGACTGCTTTGATTGTTGTTCCTTTGATCCTCATTGTGCCATTGATGTTTGAAGTTGCTCCTGATCCTACCACTCAGGTCTGCCAGTTCAGTTAACCTGCTATCCAGGTAACTGAAACTGAGTAAACGGAGTAAACAGATTAACTTTAGTGTAACTAGTAATTACCTTATACCCTATTCAGGACTTTTGGGGTCCATTGGACCCCATGACAATTCCTTTCTCCATATTGTGTGCACTGAAGTCCTGAATAGGGTTAAAGTAACAGCAATAGAATAATTATTCTTGGTTAATCTGTCAGTAACTGACCTGTAACTGACTAACCGAAATGTAACCAAAGACTGGAGGAACCTTTTAGGGTAACAAGTAACTCTCAATGAGATAACTAATTGGTAAGAGTAAATGGAACTGACTTACTAAGAGTAAGTAACAATAATGGGTTAACCTAGGAGTAACCTGCATCTAAGTAACTTAAAAGTCCCATCCTGATGAAGTGGCAGATCTTGCCTTTGAGCTTTGACACAGACTATCAGCATCAAAGCACATCCTGAGCAAGGTTTAAAACAATTAGCAATCGGGATCAAAGCTAGATAATCGCATCTTAAAGTCACTAATTGGGATCAAAGTTCACGATCAAAGGTCACCAGTAAGGTTCAAAATGGGTCATAAGCATCAAAGGTTGGATGGAACTCATGTTCAAACACCATAGATCAGGATCAAAGTTCAAGATCAAAGTCCATCAGTAAGGATAAAAAAAATGAGTGATAAGCATCAAAGCTTGGCGATCATGTTCAAATATCACAGATCAGGATCAAAGGTCACCAATAAGGCTCAGAGATGAGTGTAAGCAAAAAAAAAAAATCAAAGATCAGCACTTAGTATGTAAGAATGTAAGACAGCCACATCAAAGGGATAACCCTCTCATAATGCCAACAGAGGAAAAAACAAAACGCTGTTGGACCTCAGTGGGAGTATGTGATGTGTAAGTACCATCCCAGATAAGAAATGGAAAGTGTACTGACTCGCTGTCCACCCAGTATGGACCCACAAATGAAAGCTGACATTCTCTGACTGTGTGTACATTCTGTCAGTTGTGTTTGGTGTGATTGCAAATCCACTTGAGCTGGAGCAGCGGTGAGCGTCCGCTGAAACAAGCGCGGCTGGCCCTGGACGCCCTGACAGAGGATGCGGTTTGCTGGCTGGCCATGGCTCAATTTGCCGAAAGCCACTTCACACTAATATTTGCATTCCCCTCCATCAAAAGGATATTTTTGGTGAAATATGATCAAGGACGGCTTTGTCGACGCTGGATGTTTTGTTTCAAAGTTCATATATATATATATATATATATATATCTCTGAAAGGTTTGGAAAACAAGATATGTGTGAAAAACTAAATATAGTGTAATGAAAGAAGTGCTTTGTCAAAAAAAAAAAAAAAAAAAGATTACATATTAACCTGTACGTTGTCGCTGTCGGCACAGCGAGCTGCAGATGATTGGCAGGAAATAGACCCAGTTCCTTGTAGGGAAACGGATTTCTCCGCTCGACTTGAGCGTGAGCCTCCTAATTTCCCAGTTCCTCTCCTGCCTTAATGAGGAAGTTTGTGTCGGTGATTAAAAAAACATTGCATGAACCAATCAGGACAGCGCCTCAGGTTGGCACGCGCTGGGGTAAGATAGTGGATGTAAATATGCAGTTGGTTTCCTTGTAACTACAAAGTTACCTCATTCCTAGTCTTTAGGAAAACCTTGAGTAGATAAATATTGTAAATAATATATGTATAACGTACATCGAGACTGTTGATAGGATACTGCCGATAACAGCTATATACCGTAGATAATTGATACAATGGATAAGAGACTTTAGATAATAGATACTGTTGATACTGGGTATATACTGTGGATAATAGAAACTGGTAGTTACTCAATACTGAATATATAGGGTAGATAATAGATACTCTAGATAATAGATACTGTTGATACTGGGTATATACTGTGGATAATAGAAACTGGTAGTTAATCAATACTGAATATATAGGGTAGATAATAGAGACTTTAGATAATAGATACTGTTGATACTAGCTGTATATTGTCGATACTGGGTATATACTGTTGATAATAGAAAGTGGTAGTTAATACTGAATATATAGGGTAGATAATAGATACTCTAGATAATAGATACTTTAGATAATGGATACTATAGATAATAGTAATGTATGGTAGATAATAGAAACGAGTAAATAAGCAATACTGTAGGCAATGCATACTGCTGATAATAGAAATGGGTAGATAAAAAATATACTGTAGATAATAGGTATATACAGTTGATAATAGAAACAAGTTGATAATCAGTGCTGTAGATAAGATATATAACTGTATAAAAATATACCGTAGATAATAATATATTACTGTAGCTCATGGTCACCAACCCTGCTCCTGGAGATGAGATAGATAGATAGATCTATATGGCTATATTTCTAGCTAACTAGCTAGAAATATAGCCATACAGGTAAGGTTAGACCTTACCTGTGTGAAGCGCCTTGAGGCAACTCTGTTGTGACTTGGCGCTATATAAAGGAAAGTAAATTGAAATTGAAAATTGAAATAGCTAGCTAGTGCTATATGGCTCTCTAGCTACCTAGCTGGCTAGCTAGCTAGATGTGTACTGATGTACAAATTCAAGAAATAAATAGTTATTTTAGCAGCATGGTGACTCAGTGTTTAGCACCGTTGCCTCACAGCAAGGAGGTTGTGGGGTTTGATCCCCACCTGGGGCCCTTTCTGTGTAGTGTTTTGCATGTTCTCCCCATGTTTGCTTGGGTTCCCTCCAGGTGCTCGGCTTCCTCCCACATCAAAAACATGTACGTTAGGTGAATTGAAAACTTTAAAATGAACCGTAGGTGTCCTGTCCCAGAGTGTACCCTGTCCTCACATCTCACCACTGCTGGGGTAGGCTCCAGCTCCCCCATGACCCTTAATTGAACAGTTGTTTTGTGATCGTATTATATCGGGTGTATTCTGAAACGCAAATAACATGATCATACCACCAAACAGTCCTACGGAAAGGATTTTGGTTGAACTAAACTTTGAAATATCCCAGAAGAAGAGAGATGGTTGACTGAGGTGTGCAGGGAATGCGGTCCGTGACAGAACGAGAGAGAGTGAGAGCATTTTCTCATAGAAATGCACTAAATCTGTGTAATAAACTGTTATTTTGTGACTGATTCACAAACACATCTCAGCCGTACGTGACCTACATTTTCACAGCGGGTGTGTTGCAGAGCCCGGGGCAGAATCTTGGGTGTTCCTCTTCCCAGTGCCTCCCTCTTCCTCTGCGTGCTGAACATATGAAGCTCCCTCTTCTCCTCCTCAGTCAGAGTGTGGCAGTAACGCACCGGTCGACAAACAGAGGGAGCAAAACATGAAGTAGAGCAGCGTTTGAAACCCAGCTTTCACTTTTGCATGTAACTATATGGGACGTGCCTCCGTGTCGGGCTGGAAAAGGGTTAATTCAAGCTAACCCCCTGAAGGCCGCGTTGAAAGGATGGCGTGAGCGGTACACAAACCTTCGCTCATGTTTAGAGATGTGAGGAAGGCCCAGATGAAAGATGAAAACCACCCTAACAACCAGTTTGGTTGTTCTCTAAACGACACATTCACTGTTTTGGCCTCTCGCTTCACACACACACAGAGTGCTTATCCTTCCTAACCACAGTTACGCAAGAAATCCTCTGGCAGTTTGCTTCCTCAAGCCAGCACGTCCGCCGGCAAACATCATAAAACCGCTCAGTCAACACTGTCCGCGTTCAGTATTGTGGATAAAATGACTTCCTCTGTCTGACAGTAGCCCCTCCCCCCCCTGATAACTCGCGCGCGTATCGCCGAGTGTAAACTCTATTAACACCGATGTGAAAGGAACTCCGGTTTAAGTGTCATTGAGATAAAATAGGAAGAGAATCCGCCATGTGCTCTACTGTCACAGAATGCGGTCATTGTTTGGTTTCACTCACTCATCTTCAATCGCTTATCCGGGATCGGGTTGTGGGAGTAACAGTTCCAGCAGGGGACCCCAGACATCCCTTTCCTGGGACACACTGACCACCTCCGACTGAGGGATCCTGAGGCGTTATCAGGCCAGTGTGAGATATATCTCTCCATCTAGTCCTAGGTCTTCTCGGGTCTCCTCCCAGATGGACGTGCCTGGAAACACCTCCCTATGGAGCCACCTTCGCCTTTTGGCTCAGCTCCCTTTTTGTAGAGCAAATGCAACACCCGCCCCTGCTGCAACAGATTCTCCAGCCAATCTCACGCTCGATTGTCCCCTCACGTCGTGAACAAGACCCTGAGGTTCCTGAACTCCTTCACTTGGGTAAGACCACATTCCCTACTTGGAGTAGGTTTGGTTTTATGAGAAGAAATAAGTGAGGTGACTGACATGGCTTAGATTTACCCAGCTGTTAGCTTTATGTTTAGGTAGTCTGGCTTATAGTTTATGAAGATAAGAGTAGGATTCCCCCATCAACTGTAGTGTTAATGAAATGTTTTGTACAGTGCATTAGTGCAGTGGTGCAGTTGCTGGGTGGTATTGTTGCCTGGAAGTACTGTTGCTGGGTATTGCTATTGCTGGGTACTGCAGTTTCTGCATGGTGCATTTGGTGGGCAGGGAAGTTGCTGGGCGGTGTTGGTATTGGCTATAACTCTTGAAGGAGTGCATTTCTATAGTTCCTCTCCATCTAGCAGGTGTAGTGCAGCAGATAATAGAATATTTACCGAGGAATCCTGCAAATGGGGATAAAAGTACCAAATCTAGCACAAATACCCCTTAGAATTACTCTTTGAAAAAAACAATAGGCCACTTGAATTTACAATAGGCAGCCAGGTAGGGGTTAGTTGAAGAATTCCACAGGGGTCAAAATTTTAAAATGTTCAAATCATATTGAAAGCTATACCACATTATTTGTCTGATCATAAAGATTCCAAAAAGGTATAGTTTGGAGTATCTATGACTGAATGTTCTGGAGTTATGGGGTAAAAACTTTAAGAATGGTGACAAAGGTCAGTTTCAGTTTGTACAAGGGTGAAAAGTTAAAGTTGTTCTAATTTTCATAAAAAAAATTGATGCAAATTATTGGTTGAGTTAATAGAGTTTTAAAAAGGAATAGTTTGGACCATCTGTCATGCTTAGTTGTCATGTTACAGGGTCACATCAATCAATCAATCAACTTTTTTCTTGTATAGCGCCAAATCACAACAAACAGTTGCCCCAAGGCGCTCCACATTGCAAGGCAAGGCCATACAATAATTATGAAACACAGTCTACTCTAAAGCAACATAACCAAGGGATGGTCCAGGTCACCCGATCCAGCCCTAACTATAAGCCTTAGCGAAAAGGAAAGTTTTAAGCCTAATCTTAAAAGTAGAGAGGCTATCTGTCTCCCTGATCTGAATTGGGAGCTGGTTCCACAGGAGAGGAGCCTGAAAGCTGAAGGCTCTGCCTCCCATTCTACTCTTACAAACCCTAGGAACTACAAGTAAGCCCGCAGGCTGAGAGCGAAGCGCTCTAATGGGTAATATGGTACTACGAGGTCCCTAAGATAGATGGGACCTGAGTATTCAAAACCTTATAAGTAGAAGAAGAATTTTAAATTCTATTCTAGCATTAACAGGAAGCCAATGAAGGGAGGCCAACACGGGTGAGATATGCTCCTCTCCTGCTAGTCCCGTCAGTACTCTAGCTGCAGCATTCTGAACCAACTGAAGGCTTTTTAGGGAACTTTTAGGACAACCTGATAATAATGAATTACAATAGTCCAGCCTAGAGGAAACAAATGCATGAATTAGTTTTCAGCATCACTCTGAGACAAGACCTTTCTGATTTTAGAGATATTGCGTAAATGCAAAAAGGCAGATCCTACATATTTGTTTAATATGCGCTTTGAATGACATATCCTGATCAAAAATAACTCCAAGATTCTCACAGTATTACTAGAGATCAGGGAAATGCCATCCAGAGTAACGATCTGGTTAGACACCATGCTTCTAAGATTTGTGGGGCCAAGTACAAATAACTTCAGTTTTATCTGAGTTTAAAAGCAGGAAATTAGAGGTCATCCATGTCTTTATGTCTGTAAGACAATCCTGCAGTTTAGCTAATTGGTGCGTATCCTCTGGCTTCATGGATAGATAAAGCTGGGTATCATCTGCGTAACAATGAAAATTTAAGCAATACCGTCTAATAATACTGCCCAAGGGAAGCATGTATAAAGTGAACAAAATTGGTCCTAGCACAGAACCTTGTGGAACTCCATAATTAACTTTAGTCTGTGAAGAAGATTCCCCAGTTACATGAACAAACTGTAATCTATTAGACAAATATGATTCAAACCACCGCAGCGCAATGCCTTTAATACCTATGACATGCTCTAATCTCTGTAATAAAATTTTATGGTCAACAGTATCAAAAGCAGCACTGAGGTCCAACAGAACAAGCACAGAGATAAGTCCACTGTCCGAAGCCATAAGAAGATCATTTGTAACCTTCACTAATGCTGTTTCTGTACTATGATGAATTCTAAAACCTGACTGAAACTCTTCAAATAGACCATTCCTCGGCAGATGATCAGTTAGCTGTTTTACAACTACCCTCTCAAGAATCTTTGAGAGAAAAGGAAGGTTGGAGATTGGCCTATAATTAGCTAAGATAGCTGGGTCAAGTGATGGCTTTTTAAGTAATGGTTTAATTACTGCCACCTTAAAGGCCTGTGGTACATAACCAACTAACAAAGATAGATTGATCATATTAAGATTGAAGCATTAAATAATGGTAGGACTTCCTTGAGCAGCCTGGCAGGAATGGGGTCTAATAAGCATGTTGATGGTTTGGATGAAGTAACTAATGAAAATAACTCAGACAGAACAATCGGAGAGAAAGAGTCTAACCAAATACCGGCATCACTGAAAGCAGCCAAAGATAACGATACATCTTTGGGATGGTTATGAGTAATTTTTTCTCTAATAGTCAAAATTTTGTTAGCAAAGAAAGTCATGAAGTCATTACTAGTTAAAGTTAATGGAATACTCAGCTCAATAGAGCTCTGACTCTTGTCAGCCTGGCTACAGTGCTGAAAAGAAACCTGGGGTTCTTATTTTCTTCAATTAGTGATGAGTAGAAAGATGTCCTAGCTTCACGAAGGGCTTTCTTATAGAGCAACAAACTCTTTTCCAGGCTAAGTGAAGATCTTCTAAATTAGTGAGACGCCATTTCCTCTCCAACTTACGGGTTATCTGCTTTAAGCTACGAGTTTGTGAGTTATACCACGGAGTCAGACACTTCTGATTTAAAGCTCTCTTTTTCAGAGGAGCTACAGCATCCAAAGTTGTCTTCAATGAGGATGTAAAACTATTGACAAGATACTCTAACTCCCTTACAGAGTTTAGGTAGCTACTCCGCACTGTGCTGGTATATGGCATTAGAGAACATAAAGAAGGAATCATATCCTTAAACCTAGTTACAGCGCTTTCTGAAAGACTTCTAGTGTAATGAAACTTATTCCCCACTGCTGGGTAGTCCATCAGGGTAAATGTAAATGTTATTAAAAAATGATCAGACAAAGGGAGTTTTCAGGGAATACTGTTAAGTCTTCTATTTCCATACCATAAGTCAGAACAAGATCTAAAATATGATTAAAGTGGTGGGTGGACTCATTTACTTTTTGAGCAAAGCCGATAGAGTCTAATAATAGATTAAATGCAGTGTTGAGGCTGTCATTCTCAGCATCTGTGTGGATGTTAAAATCGCCCACTATAATTATCTTATCTGAGCTAAGCACTAAGTCAGACAAAAGGTCTGAAAATTCACAGAGAAACTCACAGTAACGACCAGGTGGACGATAGATAATAACAAATAAAACTGGTTTTGGGACTTCCAATTTGGATGGACAAGACTAAGAGACAAGCTTTCAAATGAATTAAAGCTCTGTCTAGGTTTTTGATTAATTAATAAGCTGGAATGGAAGATTGCTGCTAATCCTCCGCCCCGGCCCGTGCTACGAGCATTCTGACAGTTAGTGTGACTCGGGGGTGTTGACTCATTTAAACTAACATATTCATCCTGCTGTAACCAAGTTTCTGTTAGGCAGAATAAATCAATACGTTGATCAATTATTATATCATTTACCAACAGGGACTTAGAAGAAAGAGACCTAATGTTTAATAGACCACATTTAACTGTTTTAGTCTGTGGTGCAATTGAAGGTGCTATATTATTTTTTCTTTTTGAATTTTTATGCTTAAATAGATTTTTGCTAGTTATTGGTGGTCTGGGAGCAGGCACCGTCTCTACAGGGATGGGGTAATAGGGGGATGGCAGGGGGAGAGAAGCTGCAGAGAGGTGTATAAGACCACAGCTCTGCCTCCTGGTCCCAACGCTAGACAGTCACAGTTATGACTGTCTAGCGTCTACAGTTATGACATATGTGTGACATATGTCACACATATGTCACATGCCATAGAATCCAATGGACGTTGCCATTGTTTGACCTTTACTTTGGAGACCAAACATTTAACACAGTCAAAAGTATTCCATTTATTAATCCTATCAGCACAACCAGTAATTTGCATCACTTTTTACCAAAACTGGAGCAACTTGAACTTTTGACAACAATGCCACCAAGGAAACCAGTACTGTTGCTGGTTAATACATTTACAGGGACAGGGTGTTATTAGTGTTGGGCATAACTGTTGCTGAGCAGCATGGTGGTGGTCAGGTGCCTCAGTGGCACAGGTGTTGGGTAGTAATGTTTCTAGGTGGTACCACTGCTGGGCAGTGCTATTGTTGGGTGGTATGGTAGTGCTATGGCAGTTTCTGGGTTGCACTCTTGCCTCACAGCAAGAAGGTTTTGGGTTCAATTTGTCATCAAAAACTGAGTTTCTTGAATAAAAGATCTCGAGTATGTGCTCAAGCTATTGATGCCATAGCACATCTGGCAAATCAAGGCACAACACTGGACCAGTGCTTGAGCTATTGGAGGAGGAAGGTACATGTAATAACTTTTGTTAGGACCTTCTCTCTCTGTGTTCACCGTCATTTCCACAACAGCTATGCTATGACCTTTGCTGTCTTTCTTCATATTTCTACCTCATTGTCATGTGGTGGCAGCTGGTAGAGGAGCTGTCGGATCCTCTGCTTCTCTCCTGGACTGTTGACATATGGCACCTTGTCTTCTGGGAGGCAGGAGAAATACATCTGAACCTGCATAAAAAAAATGAAATTAATTATGGCCTGCTTGGCCGACCAAACAAGAAAACAAGTATTAGAATGAATAATGTAGTATTGTACAACAATTGGAGCACAGTTATGTTACTTCTACCAAGGAAGTTGTGTTTTTATTTAAGACTGGCCTGCACGTGTCAGCAGGATATCTGCATCAACAGAATTCAGTAACATTTGGTGGAGATGTAGGACTTGGATAAAAAAAAACAGTGACTCTATTTTTTTGGTGAAAATGTGGATCAAAGGCTGGATCTGTCTTTTTACAAACTTTGATCTTGAGTTCATCAAATTAATCAGGATCTGAGATCAAAGGCAGGAGATTTTGTTCCTGCCTTTGATCTCAGTTCCTCATTAATCTGATGCTGTAATCACGACTGATGATTTGTTCAGCAATCAGGATCAAGGATAAGATTCTACATCTTGACCCTGCTTCCTTAGATCCGGATTACGAGATCGAAGCAAGACAAATGAAGATCAGCAAACACATGGCCTCCTTGGTGAGGTCCAATCATCATCGAGTGGGATTAAATTTCAGCAAACATGATCAAAGAACAGTAATTGGGATTTACAGTGAAGGCAATTATCAAGATCAAAGTTAATCAACAATCAGCAACAAATATCCAATCACAGGTTTCCAAAAAGACATAAAGGAGAGCAATCAGGATCAAAGATCAGGATCGAAGAAAGGTCAAGGCCCAAGGAATACCTCCAGTCACAATGACTTTTTTCTTGTCTTGTTCCATGTCTCCTCCCAGAATCTTGCAACTACAATCACCATTTTTGTCTGGGTAGCTAGGTCTGTTGAAGGTCTAGGTCTTCTTGACATTTTTGTGGCACCGGGGTGAGTGTGAAGTGGAATATACTGTACATACAGGTAATATAGTGAGCTTTCATGCGGCACCACAACTCTGTCATAAAACCAGCATGAGTCTCTTTGTGCACAGCACAGAATTCGTTACCACTTGAGGCATGAATTAAGTTGAAATTTGATCAACAAATTGATGATCATTACATCCGCAAGCCTTAGCCTGCTAATGAAATGGCGAGCAGCTAACTACAAATGAAGGGCCAATAATTGGGCCTGGAGTGAACTCATCTTATTATCGTTATTATCACTTAGTGGATATGGTTTGTTTGTGCTAACTTGACAAACAAAAACATCCTTTTACCCGTTGGTCACATTTGCTAAAAGAGACAGAGGCAAAGGGACAAGCTGTCATTCATTTTCAATCAGCGTGGGCATTTTACAGAGACAAGACCGGGTCGAAAATAAATGTTGACAGATGTGACACAACAACTGCCAATCCAAGTGATGGCAGTGTGACGTATGTTGGTTGGCTGCTCATAAAAATAATCCAAGATGACGGAATACACTCCCAGAAAGCTGTATTTCTGTGTAAATCGAATATGTTCAGCTTTTTCTCATTTTGTTGAAGGTAGTAAGAAATAAATATGTTTGAATCTAAAAACCCTGATTTTGTAAACGGATAATTGATAAATTATTTACAAAACATCTTGCCAAGATGCTAGCAAGCTAAATAGCGATACAGGACCATCACTGTGACACACGTTTTAATGACACTAAATCAATCTAACTTTGGTTTTGTTAAGCAGGTGGGAGGCGTGGTGGATGCGGATACGGACTGAAATGGTCAAAAAGGGCCCAACTCAATAAGGTCCCCTATCTAAATGGCCTAGACTAAATATGGCCTTTGACCTAAATGGGCCAAAGTCAGAATGGCCCTTTGCCAAAACATCCCTGAAAGGAATATTATATCTACGTTATTTATAATTGGTTTATACAAACTATAAAGATATTGAGCAGTTTGAGCATCATTCCAAGCATATAACTTAGTGTCAAATATGCAAGAAATGAGTTAGGGTAACCCTAACCCTAAACAATTTCTGAGATGGTTGGATGGACTTACACCTACCTTCAAATCTATGACTGCCCTTCAGAACCATCCATCCATTTTCTTCCGCTTTATCTGGAGTGGGGTCGCGGGGGCAGTCACCCAATCCTCTCTGCACCCGACCCCCATGGCCCCCTCTGCAGGTGGTGAACCTACAGGAGGGCGGGCCCACGTCGCTCTTTCGGGCTGAGCCCGGCCGGGCCCCATGGGCTAAGGCCCAACCACCAGGCGCTCGTGCGCGAGCCCCAACCCCAGGCCTGGCTCCAGGGTGGGGCCCCGGCTCCGCCATACCGGGCGACGTCTCGGTCCTTGATTTTTTTTTACTGGTCATGGAGGTTTCAGAACCCAGAAGTGAAATAATAGTAATATTCCTTTTGGAGACGTTTAAGTCAGGGTCCATTCTGATAAAGAGCCGTTCCGACTTTGGGCCATTTAGGTCAGGGGCCGTATTTATTGGAACCATTTAAGTAGGTGGTCATCCCTTCTTGACCTTGGGGCAATTTCGACCCATTACTATGGATGCTGCCCCCGCTGCTGAGCAGGATGTAGCCACATTGTATAACGGTGTTGCACACTGAATGGTCCGCCCCTAAAAATTGGTCCACACTGCCTCCACTACACATGCGTCATTTCGAGCTCAGCCACTCGTCTAAGACAGAGTCTCTTCACCCAAAGTGTTCAAATGTATTAATGGGATTATTAGCCATCAGATGACAAAGTAAAACCTCTTAAATCATTCTAAAATCAGTTTTAAGCAGAAACAGGGATGTTATAAGCAGAAACAAGGCGATACTCGGTGACGCTTTGAAATGGCCGACGCACAGTGAACGCATCACCTAGCAGCTCGTGTTGCTGCGGCTCTCTGTTCTCTTCCACTGTCTTTTATGATGAAATAATGCTGAATTTATGTAGAAATTATTGTTGTAAAAAAGGTTCAGATATCTGTCACTGAGATAGATGATGACTGGAGTTCAGTTTGAAGCAGAAACAACGTGATAATCCGTGAACCACGGCTAATGATGCATGCATGGGGTACAATTAGTTATACCTAACAGCTAACGTTAGCTTATCTAGTCGGCCTTAGCAACGTTCATCGTAGCTTACAAAATAGTTGGTTCTTTTGTGTTTGATAACCCACATTAATTCATACTTTTGCCCACATTTATTTTATGTATTTGTTAATACCATTACTGTAGGTTTAACTACGCTATTATACTTTATACACTAATTACCGTTTTTGTTTATCGTGTTAGCTTGCTGGGCACGGTTGGCTTATTCACGGCTAATTTAGCTCTTCCACTAGCTTATTTTCGCCATTTACAATTCTGTTTTACATGGTGTATATTTTTAATGATTCATCAGTTTATGTGTTCCTTTAAAGACATCAACATATAGTACCTAAGTTCTTAGGTTTCCATTTGATAGCATAATGATTATACCTTTTTATTTTCCTATAGTATGCTAACAGAGTTACTTTAGATAGATACCAGTACACTCACACACTCACAACTTCTGCTTCTACAGCTTAGCCTACTAACTATATTTGATTTTACTACTAGTCTACATACTAATTACCTATACTACAATCTTCTCCTGTGATGTCTTATCATTCTTATGTCTTATTATTATATTATATATACCTTTTTCTTGAGCTGCTTGGGTGGGTAGGGAGAGTTCCCATGGGATAAAAAAGCTTTTTAACCCACCGTCCTTGGTTCTCAAGACCAGGCACCTAAGTAGCTCTAATCTACTCTTTTCTACTCTCCTATTTTAGTCTTCCTTTTTAGATATACCTTTGTATACTGGAATAGTTCCACCTTATAATTGGAATATAATATAAGATATACCTTACTGAATTTTCATGCACACTGAAGGCAGGGCGGGCCGATTTTTAAGGGGGGACCATTTGGTCTGCGACACGGGCCAACCTTTGGAGCATCAGCAACTGTGCAAAGTAAAGCTAACCTCCAGAGAACACCCAATAATAGTGTTTAATATGTAGGAACTGGTGTAATCTGAAATCAGTCTTCCATAAGGGATCCTGTCACCAGGACTGACCAAACCAATCAATGTTTTTGGGGCGTCTAGTCAAAAATAAGACGTGTAGTCAGCTAGTCCATACAAATGATTGGAAGTTGGTGGTTGGGGTTCGCATGGATATCAGTGGAGTAGTTTGCTGTTTCTGTCATTTTGTGAAACTGCGGTGTAAACACTATCAATCTCATTCCAGAACACAGGCACTGTGAAATCTCACTCCACACACACACACACACACACACACACACACACACACACACACACACACACACACACACACACACACACACACACACACACACACACACACACACACAAAGCATCGGGAATGTTCCGGAATGCCTCGGATAATTCTCCCTGACGGGCAAAAAGAAACAAAAATTGGACGTTTTGTTTCTCTGCAAACCTCAGAACAGACTTGAGTCGTGCTGAACATGTGTACTTTAAATACACACTAATGAATGTGGAAAATATCCACAGCCAGATGTTGAGCTTCACCGTGAAAGCAACACGCTGTGCTAGTTATCTGGAAGTGTGGGAAGAACAGGATGTCTGCACACAAAGCTAACGATGATAGCAAACAAGTTTGTACTCTCTGGATTTGTGGATGCTCTAAAGTATCTAACGTGAATCCTCCTCTCCAACTTCAAAGTCCAAATACAGTCAGTCCTTGAGTCGTTCAAGTCCTGAAAACCAGCACTCGACTTGGACTTGATTACAAGACCTCCAAGTCCTTGTACAATCTGAAACTTGTAAAACCTGAGTACTACAAGTCTGCCTCCTGACACATTTTTGCCACACATTAAGCAAGGATTCCATATCCTGGGTGCCAGGGACTCAGCAGAGTTTTATAACTGCTCATGTGTGCTTCTGCGTGTAAAATAACTCAAACAAATGAGCAGATTTACACCAAATTTTGCCAGAATATTCCTTGAGTAATTGTCTCTAGATGGCTAAATGTGGGAGCAGATCACTGAAAGTACAAGCTCATAACACATTTCCAAGCTATCTGGACAACCACTGTTGTAGACAGATGATCCACAGTGTATATCGAAAAGCGAATTCATGATAACATCTTGGAAATGTTATGAAACGGCGTGACTATGGTCTGCAAAACACTGTTCTTGGATGTATCTGCAGCCAACCAACAAAGCTAGATTAACAATGTCTAGTTTCTTGGTATGATTAGCTATGCGAGCAGTGATTCAGAAGTTTTGAGCCTGACTCAAACCAGCATTTCTCAACATTGCACCCAGTTTTTTCAAAATTTCATACATTTGAGAAATGTTGGTGGTGCAACATTTCTAATTTCAAGCGCCCCTTGTATCTTGAAATGGCTATTTTACTTGTATACTCGTGCAGCATTGTGTGCGTGCGCAATATGCATTGCTCTTCCATTCATTGCCTTTCATTTACAGATAGAATTTTGGCTCGCCAGATTGTTTTGGGCAACCAATCAAACAGCAGGGAGAGTTGTAAAAAACAAAATGTTCAAGTGCCCCTGTGGAAGGACAGAACCGGCAGTAAATTAAGTTTCAGATGAAAACAGCAACGATTACGCAAGCGGGTGAGGAAAAAGCCTTTGTGCATGCAGTTTTTAGTGACAGGCGGCGGTCCAACCTGCTCAGGCCGGAGTCCGGGAGGCACCCAGGCGTACTCCTCCATTGCACACCCAGAGTCATCATCTGACGTGGAACTTCTCTGGAAACCGGACGATATCTTTCCCATCTTTGGTCCTGTACGAGGCTCCATCTCTGGGCCTCGAGGCGAAGGCCGATCCCCTCTCTCGCCACGCTCCAGGTTCATTACACAAAAGGCTGTGGACAAAAATGCATTATTTATTAATCATATTTACACCTGGAATTTGTACAAAGACTAACTAAATGACAAGGGTTGCTGATTTGAAAAAATAATATTAGAAGGTCAACAGACGTCATCCTGCAAGTGTCGATTTTAGTTATGTTTACACTTTAATTTTACTTATTGTATTTTACTTTCCTAGTTATCTTAATTATGTATTCTTACTTATTAAATTACATATTTTTCAATTTTAAGCACTACCTATGTATGTTTCATTCTGCATTCATTAAAATTGAAAAACTAAATAGAGTTAAAGCTGTACGGCCTTTCAAATTTTTAAGATTTAAGTCATAAAATAATTTCTTTGGCGCCACTATAATTTTATTTATTTCCTTTGAATAGATGATTCATAATATGACATTGCCAATATGATCAAAATTCACACTGTCTAGCAAAAAAATTCATAAATACTTTCCCTGAAGGGGAAAATTTCAAAAGAATGGACATCCTTGATGTACTTACGGTAGCGACCTGTATATCATAATAGCGACATCATAGATCACGTGGGGGCTTCCCCTGACTTGTGTGAGGGATGCTGGGAAGCACATGGGGACAACCAATCAGAGTAGAGATGCACAGTGACATCTGCTGGCTGCTCTCTTGAATTATTATATATATATATATAAAATTCTTAATTTTTATATTTCTTTTAATATTTCTTTCGTTTAATATATGAAGCAGACAGGAAGACAGAGGTTGGGAATGAGAGGAACAGTAGCAGCCAGTAAACCAGTACTGATCAGTATGCCCGGTATTTATATTTACATTTGCAAACTATTTTTCTTTTTTACTTTCACTTTTGAGGGAGTCTTCAGGGATCAATAAAGTTCTGTCAAATCTCATTCTAAGTTCATGAAAACACACTGACTCATTACTGCAGGTAATTATACACTAATGAGCAGATGGTTGGAAATGCTACATTCCATTTATGTTAATAAACACCCATAAAACCGACACTATAGCTTTAAATTTCCTGAAAGTAGTCTTGATCATAGGTGTTGTCCAGTAGTTTATCTGTTTTTTTATTACACACATTTCATTTCTACAGAGATTTTAAACAATGAAACAAATAAGACATGAATCGGCCACATAAAACCATCGCCATCCCCTCACTTGGGTCTCAGTTACAAATCAACACTAATATAAATTTGGTATTTTCCACCCATTAGTGTGGTTTATCATATGTCTTTTGTTTATACATTGTATAAATATGCTTGATGAGGCAAACAAAATATTGCTTGCACACATTCAGTGGGTACTTTCAAACCTGTGATGATATGCAATGGAAAATTATCCAAGGATGGCGCAATTAGTCAGTGGGTAACCACATTAGACTGAAAGATTTGTGGTGGTGAGCGATACACGGATCCCTTTGCGCTGCATATTTTGCATGAATGGCACAAGTAGACACAATGCCAGCATTGTTAGGTACAGATTGAAGGTCTGCATTGCATTTTCATTGAAATCTCATTTTCATTTAATATGGGGTTATGGATGCTTCTAGCGCAAGATGCTGTAAGAGGAATTTCCAGCTGTTATCCATCTAACATCTGTTGTATAATCACTCAACCGAGTATGACGTAATAGTGATTTATGGGAATCCACGGGAATACGATTGCCTAAGTTTGCAAATAACATTTCCTCATTGATTATGTTGATTCCAAAAATTTGAGTTGGATATAGTTTGAATTATAGGGTGTACTTGGAATGGTGGTGGGGGTGGGGTAATCTTGGACTTGGATCCCCAAAAAGAGGTGAAAAGTTTAAAAACAAAAATCTTTGTCCTTCTTACTTGTAATTGTAAATATTGCAACATATTTTTTGGCCATATTTTATTGGCCTCGGGAGGCCAAAGAGGAGGTTTATGGATGTGCTGAGGGAGGACATGCAGGTGGTTGGTGTGACAGAGGAAGATACAGAGGACAGGGTGAGATGGAAACGATTGATCTGCTGTGGCGACCCCTAATGGGAACAGCCGAAAGACAAAGAAGAAGAAGACTTGTAAATATTGCAACATATTTTCCATGTTTATGCCTGGAAAAATCTTGCAATGTGACTTAAGACACCCCTAAAGTGGACAATACCATTTGTTAGCCTTTGTTGAACCTCTGGTCTTCCTGCATCAGTCCCATAATTGCAATGATTTATGGAATCTTTCAGGGATCCATGATCTGTTATAAACAACAAAAAAATTCCATCGCCACTCATCACGCACAAGGAAAAAAAATGCAATCCAACATGAAATCCGGTCACTCAAGGTATTCAAATTCAATTAAAGTTTATATAGATTTATTTATTTATCTGAAATCAAATCCACGATGAATTTCATCCAGATTACACAACATTGATATTCAACAAATAATCAGCGCGGTTCGGTGAAGTCATTTTTATGTCTTTTCCTTGGTTGACCAAGACATCTTGGGGAAGACTATCGACATTTTGCCTGAAGGCCTATTTTGCCAACAACTCATACCATTTGAAGTAGATTTTGGAAAGAACATGACTTTTATGCAAAGGGACCAAGATAACTGAAACTTTGGGGAATGATCGTACACAGACTGAAGTTTAAGCCCAGCAAATTTCAAGAAAGAGTTTTATGGGTTATTTTTTTTTTGGATCACCCTCTACCATGTGTATATTGGATGTGCACCAAATGGATGCAGAATACACAAGGCAACCATCATGCAGACAGGAATGCGGAAAAGTATAAGACTTTAGACCAGTTCAACACTGGGTACATTTCAATTCTTGCTTGAAACCCCTCCAAAAGTCAACACTACAACCGAAGTCTAAATGCTTTTGGAGTGCATCATCACCTCACCCTTTAATTACCATATTGTTGAACCCTGGGTACAAGAATGGAGTTTTTTTCCGCAGTTAGCATACAGTTGAATTTACATAAGGTACAACATTGACTTTACAAGTTCTAGATGCTGGTGAAACTCAAACCAAAGCTCTTATCACAGGACAAAGGGGGTATTTGAGTGCTGCTTTGTAGTTGGGTGACTAATCTGTCTTGTTTTATGGTGGGGTAGATAGCACTATCAATCAGAAGCTTTTATTACGCGTCAGGATTTATCTCACGTAGCCTAGTTAAGGACATAATCGGCGCAGTTAGGTGACGTCATTTTTATTCTCTGCTTGATTGATCATATTGTCCCAATGTAGCGAAAACACTGCAAAAAAACCCACATCATTTTTAATGAAGCCAAGTTCAAACTTTCACATTCTGTGATTAGTTTTTGACAATTTGTCCTGCTTTATGATGTCACATACACTTTAAAAAAAAATAAAAAATCCATCTGTCATACTATGCGCTCTGGTTCTGTTGCCTCTCCTCGTAAGGGTTGCGAGGAAAAGTTGACGTACTTGTCAAGTCACGTTTCACCGTGTCGCCCTTTGGCAGGAACACAAAGGCCTGTCTTAAAGGGTGGAGGGAGTTAAAATGGGAAACGTTTTGAAAAAGTCACAACATCAGGCTTGTGTAAACACAGGGCCAGATGTATTCAGCTAACGGTTAACTGTGCGCGCGCGCCTCCCCAGTTTAAAGCACCTCTGCTTCACCACTGAGGTCGAAACAATGAAGCACATAATACTGTGAAACATTACAAACTTTCAGATAAAGTAGAACATTTCCAATTTACATTTTCTTACTGAAGCAATAGTTTTTATTTTTATTTGAAGAAATAGTTTTGTCATGTATTTGTAGCCAAAAAGGGCCACTTTTATAACCATTGAGGTACAAAAAACATTTCTTTTTTATTTTTAACAGATCTTTTTCTAACCCTCACTTGAGGCCCACATTTTTATTTTCATCCTGAAGTTTTTGTTAACTACATTGAAAGGCATCACTCTTGTTTTAAACTTGAACAATTTGTAAACCACATTTCAATGCTTCAGTTCTTGTTTTGAAAATGAATGATTTGTAAACATCATTCAATGCACCATTGTTGTTTTGAAACAGAATTTTTGCTTCTATTTTGAAAATTATTTTGTCTCCAAATGGCAGTGTTTGTTGTTGTTTTGAAACCAAACCTTTTCTAAGCCCGGTTTTATTTTGAAGCTGAAATTCTCAAGACCTCCCTCCTAGGTCCTACCTTTGTTTTTGTTTTGAAACTGAAATTCTCAAAACCGAATTCCGATGTGTTGTTTTGTTTTCAAAGTGAACTTTTTAAATCCCCATTGCACTGCGTTTGTTTTCAAAAGTTAACGTTTTTCAGACCTCAGGCGCCATTGTTTTTTTTAAAAGTGAACTTTATCTAAAACTCATTCTGAGGCACCGTTTTTGTTTCAAACCTCATTCCAAGGTGCAGTTTTTCTTTTCAAAGTGAACTTTTACCAAACCTCATTCCGAGGCATGTTTTTGTTTTCAAAGTGAACTTTTACCAAACCTCATTCCGAGGCATGTTTTTGTTTTCAAAGTGAACTTTTACCAAACCTCATTCCGAGGCATGTTTTTGTTTTCAAAGTGAACTTTTACCAAACCTCATTCCGAGGCATGTTTTTGTTTTCAAAGTGAACTTTTACCAAACCTCATTCCGAGGCATGTTTTTGTTTTCAAAGTGAACTTTTGATAAACTGCTTTCTGAGGCACCGTTTTTATTTTCAAAGTGATTTTTTTTTTTTTTTTGCAAACCTCATTCTGAGGCGCTGCTTCCGTTTTCAAAGTGAACTTTTACTAAACCTTATTCCTATGCACAGCTTTTGTTTTCAAAGTGAACTTTTTAAATCCCCATTGCACTGCATTTGTTTTCAAAAGTTAACTTTTTTCAAACCTCAGGCGCCATTGTTGTTTTCAAAGTGAACTTTATCTAAAACCCATATTCTGAGGCACCGTTTTTGTTTTAAACCTCATTCCAAGGTGCAGTTTTTGTTTTCAAAGTGAACTTTTGATAAATCTCATTCCGAGGCACCGCTTTTTCTTTCAAAGTGAACTTTTTCTAAACCGTTCTTTCTGAGGCACCGTTTTTATTTTCAAAGTGATTTTTTTTTTTTTTTTTTTTTTTTACAAACCTCATTCCGAGGAGCCACTTTTGTTTTCAAAGTGAACTTTTACTAAACCTCATTCCGAGGCGCCGTTTTTGTTTTCAAAGTGAACTTTTGATAAACCTTGTTCCTATGCACAGCTTTTGTTTTCAAAGTGAACTTTTGATAAACCTTATTCATATGCACAGCTTTTGTTTTCAAAGTGAACTTTTGCTAAACTGCTTTCTGAGGCACCGTTTTTATTTTCAAAGTGATTTTTTTTTTTTTTTTGCAAACCTCATTCCGAGGCGCCGCTTTCATTTTCAAAGTGAACTTTTACTAAACCTCATTCCGAGGCACATTTTTGTTTTCAAAGTGAACTTTTGATAAACCTTATTCCTATGCACAGCTTTTGTTTTCAAAGTGAACTTTTTAAATCCCCATTGCACTGCGTTTGTTTTCAAAAGTTAACTTTTTTCAAACCTCAGGCGCCATTGTTGTTTTCAAAGTGAACTTTATCTAAAACTCATTCTGAGGCACCGTTTTTGTTTTAAACCTCATTCCAAGGTGCAGTTTTTGTTTTCAAAGTGAACTTTTGATAAATCTCATTCCGAGGCACCGCTTTTTCTTTCAAAGTGAACTTTTTCTAAACTGTTCTTTGTGAGGCACCGTTTTTATTTTCAAAGTGATTTTTTTTTTTTTTTTACAAACCTCATTCCGAGGAGCCACTTTTGTTTTCAAAGTGAACTTTTGATAAACCTTATTCCTATGCACAGCTTTTGTTTTCAAACTGAACTTTTGCTAAACTGCTTTCTGAGGCACCGTTTTTATTTTCAAAGTGATTTTTTTTTTTTTTTGCAAACCTCATTCCGAGGCGCCGCTTTCGTTTTCAAAGTGAACTTTTACTAAACCTCATTCCGAGGCGCCGTTTTTGTTTTCAAAGTGAACTTTTGATAAACCTTATTCCTCCTATGCACAGCTTTTGTTTTCAAAATGAACTTTTGATAAACCTTATTCCTCCTATGCACAGCTTTTGTTTTCAAAGTGAACTTTTTAAATCCCCATTGCAGTGCGTTTGTTTTCAAAAGTTAACTTTTTTCAAACCTCAGTCGCCATTGTTGTTTTCAAAGTGAACTTTATCTAAAACTCATTCTGAGGCACCGTTTTTGTTTCAAACCTCATTCCAAGGTGCAGTTTTTGTTTTCAAAGTGAACTTTTGATAAACCTTATTCCTATGCACAGCTTTTGTTTTCAAACTGAACTTTTGCTAAACTGCTTTCTGAGGCACTGTTTTTGTTTTCAAAGTGATTTTTGTCAAACTTCATCTTGAGGCGCCGTTTTTGTTTTCAAAGTGAATTTTCTCTAAACCTCATTCCGAGGCACCGCTTTTGTTTTCAAAGTGAACTTTTTCTAAACCTCTTTCCAAGGCGCCATTTTTATTTTCAAAGTGAACTTTTGATAAACCTTATTCCGACGCACCGCTTTTGTTTTCAAAGTGAACTTTTTCTAAAGTGCTTTCTGAGGCACCGTTTTTGTTTTCAAAGTGAACTTTTGATAAACTGCTTTCTGAGGCACTGTTTTTGTTTTCAAAGTGAACTTTTTCTAAACTGCTTTCTGAGGCACTGTTTTTGTTTTCAAAGTGATTTTCGTCAAACTTCATCTTGAGGCGCCGTTTTTGTTTTCAAAGTGAATTTTCTCTAAACCTCATTCCGAAGCATCGCTTTTGTTTTCAAAGTGAACTTTTTCTAAACCTCTTTCCAAGGCGCCATTTTTATTTTCAAAGTGAACTTTTGATAAACCTTATTCCGACGCACCGCTTTTGTTTTCAAAGTGAACTTTTGATAAACTGCTTTCTGAGGCACTGTTTTTGTTTTCAAAGTGATTTTTGTCAAACTTCATCTTGAGGCACCGCTTTTGTTTTCAAAGTGAACTTTTGATAAACTGCTTTCTGAGGCACTGTTTTTGTTTTCAAAGTGATTTTTGTCAAACTTCATCTTGAGGCACCGCTTTTGTTTTCAAAGTGAACTTTTGATAAACTGCTTTCTGAGGCACCGTTTTTGTTTTCAAAGTGATTTTCGTCAAACTTCATCTTGAGGGGCTGTTTTTGTTTTCAAAGTGAATTTTCTCTAAACCTCATTCCGAGGCACCGCTTTTGTTTTCAAAGTGAACTTTTTCTAAACTGCTTTCTGAGGCACCGTTTTTGTTTTCAAAGTGAACTTTTTCTAAACTGCTTTCTGAGGCACTGTTTTTGTTTTCAAAGTGAACTTTTTCTAAACTGCTTTCTGAGGCACTGTTTTTGTTTTCAAAATGATTTTCGTCAAACTTCATTTTGAGGCGCCGTTTTTGTTTTCAAAGTGAATTTTCTCTAAACCTCATTCCGAGGCACCGCTTTTGTTTTCAAAGTGAACTTTTTCTAAACCTCTTTCCAAGGCGCCATTTTTATTTTCAAAGTGAACTTTTGATAAACCTTATTCCGACGCACCGCTTTTGTTTTCAAAGTGAACTTTTTCTAAACTGCTTTCTGAGGCACCGTTTTTGTTTTCAAAGTGAACTTTTGATAAACTGCTTTCTGAGGCACCGTTTTTGTTTTCAAAGTGAACTTTTGATAAACTGCTTTCTGAGGCACCATTTTTGTTTCCAAAGTGAACTTTTGATAAAGTGCTTTCTGAGGCACCATTTTTGTTTTCAAAGTGAACTTTTGATAAACTGCTTTCTGAGGCACTGTTTTTGTTTTCAAAGTGATTTTCGTCAAACTTCATCTTGAGGGGCCGTTTTTGTTTTCAAAGTGAATTTTCTCTAAACCTCATTCCGAGGCACCGCTTTTGTTTTCAAAGTGAACTTTTTCTAAAGTGCTTTCTGAGGCACCGTTTTTGTTTTCAAAGTGAACTTTTGATAAACTGCTTTCTGAGGCACTGTTTTTGTTTTCAAAGTGAACTTTTTCTAAACTGCTTTCTGAGGCACTGTTTTTGTTTTCAAAATGATTTTCGTCAAACTTCATTTTGAGGCGCCGTTTTTGTTTTCAAAGTGAATTTTCTCTAAACCTCATTCCGAGGCACCGCTTTTGTTTTCAAAGTGAACTTTTTCTAAACCTCTTTCCAAGGCGCCATTTTTATTTTCAAAGTGAACTTTTGATAAACCTTATTCCGACACACCGTTTTTGTTTTCAAAGTGAACTTTTTCTAAAGTGCTTTCTGAGGCACCATTTTTGTTTTCAAAGTGAACTTTTGATAAACTGCTTTCTGAGGCACTGTTTTTGTTTTCAAAGTGAACTTTTTCTAAACTGCTTTCTGAGGCACTGTTTTTGTTTTCAAAATGATTTTCGTCAAACTTCATTTTGAGGCGCCGTTTTTGTTTTCAAAGTGAATTTTCTCTAAACCTCATTCCGAGGCACCGCTTTTGTTTTCAAAGTGAACTTTTTCTAAACCTCTTTCCAAGGCGCCATTTTTATTTTCAAAGTGAACTTTTGATAAACCTTATTCCGACACACCGTTTTTGTTTTCAAAGTGAACTTTTTCTAAAGTGCTTTCTGAGGCACCATTTTTGTTTTCAAAGTGAACTTTTGATAAACTGCTTTCTGAGGCACTGTTTTTGTTTTCAAAGTGATTTTCGTCAAACTTCATCTTGAGGCACCGCTTTTGTTTTCAAAGTGAACTTTTTCTAAACCTCTTTCCGAGGCACCGTTTTTGTTTTCAAAGTGAACTTTCTCTAAACCTCATTCCGAGGCACCGTTTTTGTTTTCAAAGTGAACTTTTCCTAAACTGCTTTCTGAGGCACCGTTTTTGTTTTCAAAGTGAACTTTTTCTAAACTGCTTTCTGAGGCACCGTTTTTGTTTTCAAAGTGAACTTTTGATAAACTGCTTTCTGAGGCACCGTTTTTGTTTTCAAAGTGAACTTTTGATAAACTGCTTTCTGAGGCACCGTTTTTGTTTTCAAAGTGAACTTTTTCTAAACTGCTTTCTGAGGCACTGTTTTTGTTTTCAAAGTGATTTTTGTCAAACTTCATCTTGAGGCACTGCCTTTGTTTTCAAAGTGAACTTTTTCTAAACCTCTTTCCAAGGCGCCATTTTTATTTTCAAAGTGAACTTTTGATAAAGTGCTTTCTGAGGCACCGTTTTTGTTTTCAAAGTGAACTTTTGATAAAGTGCTTTCTGAGGCACCGTTTTTGTTTTCAAAGTGAACTTTTGATAAAGTGCTTTCTGAGGCACTGTTTTTGTTTTCAAAGTGAACTTTGATAAAGTGCTTTCTGAGGCACTGTTTTTGTTTTCAAAGTGAACTTTTTCTAAACTGCTTTCTGAGGCACCGTTTTTGTTTTCAAAGTGAACTTTTGATAAAGTGCTTTCTGAGGCACCGTTTTTGTTTTCAAAGTGAACTTTTGATAAAGTGCTTTCTGAGGCACTGTTTTTGTTTTCAAAGTGAACTTTTGATAAAGTGCTTTCTGAGGCACCGTTTTTGTTTTCAAAGTGAACTTTTTCTAAACTGCTTTCTGAGGCACCGTTTTTGTTTTCAAAGTGAACTTTTGATAAAGTGCTTTCTGAGGCACCGTTTTTGTTTTCAAAGTGAACTTTTGATAAATTGCTTTCTGAGGCACTGTTTTTGTTTTCAAAGTGATTTTCGTCAAACTTCATCTTGAGGCGCCGTTTTTGTTTTCAAAGTGAATTTTCTCTAAACCTCATTCCGAGGCACCGCTTTTGTTTTCAAAGTGAACTTTTTCTAAACCTCTTTCCAAGGCGCCATTTTTATTTTCAAAGTGAACTTTTGATAAACCTTATTCCGACGCACCGCTTTTGTTTTCAAAGTGAACTTTTTCTAAACTGCTTTCTGAGGCACTGTTTTTGTTTTCAAAGTGAACTTTTGATAAACTGCTTTCTGAGGCACCGTTTTTGTTTTCAAAGTGATTTTTGTCAAACTTCATCTTGAGGGGCCGTTTTTGTTTTCAAAGTGAATTTTCTCTAAACCTCATTCTGAGGCACCACTTTTGTTTTCAAAGTGAACTTTTTCTAAAGTGCTTTCTGAGGCACCATTTTTGTTTTCAAAGTGAACTTTTTCTAAACTGCTTTCTGAGGCACCGTTTTTGTTTTCAAAGTGAACTTTTTCTAAACTGCTTTCTGAGGCACCGTTTTTGTTTTCAAAGTGAACTTTTGATAAACTGCTTTCTGAGGCACTGTTTTTGTTTTCAAAGTGATTTTCGTCAAACTTCATCTTGAGGCGCCGCTTTTGTTTTCAAAGTGAACTTTTTCTAAACCTCTTTCCAAGGCGCCATTTTTATTTTCAAAGTGAACTTTTGATAAACCTTATTCCGACGCACCGCTTTTGTTTTCAAAGTGAACTTTTTCTAAACTGCTTTCTGAGGCACCGTTTTTGTTTTCAAAGTGAACTTTTTCTAAACTGCTTTCTGAGGCACCGTTTTTGTTTTCAAAGTGAACTTTTGATAAAGTGCTTTCTGAGGCACCGTTTTTGTTTTCAAAGTGAACTTTTGATAAATTGCTTTCTGAGGCACTGTTTTTGTTTTCAAAGTGATTTTCGTCAAACTTCATCTTGAGGCGCCGTTTTTGTTTTCAAAGTGAATTTTCTCTAAACCTCATTCCGAGGCACCGCTTTTGTTTTCAAAGTGAACTTTTTCTAAACCTCTTTCCAAGGCGCCATTTTTATTTTCAAAGTGAACTTTTGATAAACCTTATTCCGACGCACCGCTTTTGTTTTCAAAGTGAACTTTTTCTAAACTGCTTTCTGAGGCACTGTTTTTGTTTTCAAAGTGAACTTTTGATAAACTGCTTTCTGAGGCACCGTTTTTGTTTTCAAAGTGATTTTTGTCAAACTTCATCTTGAGGGGCCGTTTTTGTTTTCAAAGTGAATTTTCTCTAAACCTCATTCTGAGGCACCACTTTTGTTTTCAAAGTGAACTTTTTCTAAAGTGCTTTCTGAGGCACCATTTTTGTTTTCAAAGTGAACTTTTTCTAAACTGCTTTCTGAGGCACCGTTTTTGTTTTCAAAGTGAACTTTTTCTAAACTGCTTTCTGAGGCACCGTTTTTGTTTTCAAAGTGAACTTTTGATAAACTGCTTTCTGAGGCACTGTTTTTGTTTTCAAAGTGATTTTCGTCAAACTTCATCTTGAGGCGCCGCTTTTGTTTTCAAAGTGAACTTTTTCTAAACCTCTTTCCAAGGCGCCATTTTTATTTTCAAAGTGAACTTTTGATAAACCTTATTCCGACGCACCGCTTTTGTTTTCAAAGTGAACTTTTTCTAAACTGCTTTCTGAGGCACCGTTTTTGTTTTCAAAGTGAACTTTTGATAAACTGCTTTCTGAGGCACCGTTTTTGTTTTCAAAGTGAACTTTTGATAAACTGCTTTCTGAGGCACCGTTTTTGTTTTCAAAGTGATTTTTGTCAAACTTCATCTTGAGGCACCGCTTTTGTTTTCAAAGTGAACTTTTTCTAAACCTCTTTCCAAGGCGCCATTTTTATTTTCAAAGTGAACTTTTGATAAACCTTATTCCGACACACCGTTTTTGTTTTCAAAGTGAACTTTTTCTAAACTGCTTTCTGAGGCACTGTTTTTGTTTTCAAAATGATTTTCGTCAAACTTCATCTTGAGGCGCCGTTTTTGTTTTCAAAGTGAACTTTTTCTAAACTGCTTTCTGAGGCACTGTTTTTGTTTTCAAAATGATTTTCGTCAAACCTCATTCCGAGGCACCGCTTTTGTTTTCAAAGTGAACTTTTTCTAAACTGCTTTCTGAGGCACTGTTTTTGTTTTCAAAATGATTTTCGTCAAACCTCATTCCGAGGCACCGTTTTTGTTTTCAAAGTGAACTTTTGATAAAGTGCTTTCTGAGGCACTGTTTTTGTTTTCAAAGTGAACTTTTGATAAAGTGCTTTCTGAGGCACCGTTTTTGTTTTCAAAGTGAACTTTTGATAAAGTGCTTTCTGAGGCACTGTTTTTGTTTTCAAAGTGAACTTTTGATAAACTGCTTTCTGAGGCACTGTTTTTATTTTCAAAGTGAACTTTTGATAAAGTGCTTTCTGAGGCACCGTTTTTGTTTTCAAAGTGAACTTTTGATAAACTGCTTTCTGAGGCACTGTTTTTGTTTTCAAAGTGAACTTTTGATAAAGTGCTTTCTGAGGCACCGTTTTTGTTTTCAAAGTGAACTTTTGATAAAGTGCTTTCTGAGGCACCGTTTTTGTTTTCAAAGTGAACTTTTGATAAAGTGCTTTCTGAGGCACTGTTTTTGTTTTCAAAGTGAACTTTTGATAAACTGCTTTCTGAGGCACTGTTTTTATTTTCAAAGTGAACTTTTGATAAACTGCTTTCTGAGGCACTGTTTTTGTTTTCAAAGTGAACTTTTGATAAACTGCTTTCTGAGGCACCGTTTTTGTTTTCAAAGTGAATTTTTGATAAACTGCTTTCTGAGGCACTGTTTTTGTTTTCAAAGTGATTTTCGTCAAACTTCATTTCGAGGCGCCGTTTTTGTTTTCAAAGTGAACTTTTTCTAAACCTCATTCTGAGAAAACTTTAAAACTAACGTTTTCAAAGCAAACAACGCCATAGGGCTGAAAACACACATTTGGCGGTGTTGTTGTTTTTGACTTAAAAAGACTACATTGGAAGGTTCCTTGAAAACAATATACTGTGAAATTTAAAGAAAATAAACATTTTATTAAATCATCAGGATTTGCTTTCAAAAAGCCATTAAACTGCAGAGTTCAAAGGCCGAGGTCATCTCTCCTTGATGGGTGAGGAGGGTTATTTTAGGGCCAAATGGGTGTCGGGGGAGCAGAGGGGAATGAACACAGCTGGAGTGAGCCCTGCACACATGATGCCTGACACACACACACACACACACACACACACACACACACACACACACACACACACACACACACACACACACACACACACACACACACACACACACACACACACACACACACACACACACACACACACACACACACACACACACACACACACCTCTATAACCCCGAGCTAAGATGAGCCACAACTCCAGGTGTTGCCTTACAAAAACTAAAGACATATCCCACAATCCACTGCAAGACCTTCCATTAACCAAACAAATCTACAGTGGAACATCTGTATGTCCAGAACATGTTGCTCTTACCTCCAGGAAAAGCATCTTCTTCCCTTTGGCTCTACGTAAAGCCCTCTTTCACTTCTTTAGGCGCCCTTCTTCAACACTTGACGACACATCCAAAACAATCAGCCAGAGGATCCACGCTCTAATAACATCCAGATATCCACTCAGGGAGCATTCCTCCATCTTTCATGGTTGTCAAAGCCAACGTCAGCTGCAAGGGAGTCTGACAGGCTCAGCCTGCAGCTACAACCTCCATAGAGGTCTGAAGAAGGGGGTCGGGAGGTGATGTCTCTATCCACACCGTCTCTGATTTCTGTGAGTGTGCGCGCTCTGGTCATTCATGCCTCATTGGCTCCTCCCTCATCCCGCCCCTCCACAACAACTGGCCTCAATCACACCAACACACTTCAGAGTCAACAACAACATCCACCTATTTCTACACCAGCCTCCACACCCCGTCCTCCCAGGATCCCTAAGAGTTAGAAGACGTACCAACCCTACTCGCTCACTCCTTTTACAAAATTCTGTTCCACAAGCTTGACAAGTAGTAGTAGTGTAGAGCACCTTCACTGCTTAGATTGAGGTGGTGGTGCTGTATCTCCCAGAAGCTTGGGGCCTTTGAATACCTTAGCTGTTCCTAGGGCTGCAGTCTTCTGGACAGAGACTTGGAATCCCCAACAACTTCCTCTGGTTCCTCTCGATCTTCTCATGGTCTTTCTTTTTAATGTTGCTGTCACTGGGAATCACCACAACAGGACTTTTCTGCTCCTTGTCAGCCACCATGATACCTGGTTTGCTGACCAACACCAGTTTGTCTGTCCAGAACTTGAAGTCCCACAGCACCTTTACTCTTCCTTGATGGTGCAGGTCTACCAGGTGGTGTTTGGCACCGATGTTTCTGTACACTTTACACCTTGCACCCTGCCACTGCTATGGTAGACCCCTGCCTCTGTGGACCTGGTCCTCAAGGCATGTTCTTGCATCAGCCCTTTGTAGTCATTGTAGGATTTCTTGATGTCAACCACCCCCCCTCTGACAGTACATCCCATGGAAATGGTTGGTCTTCAACGACATCTTCTCTTCTTCCTCACTACCATTTGACTCTTGGTGTCTGACACACTTCCCATAGCATTTTAGCGTAGCTTCTTGTACTCCTAGAATCTTTTAGCTTCAGAAAGTGACACAACACACTCGCATGCCACTTGTGTTGCAGGGGAAGTATTCCAAAGTAAGAGGTACACTAGCATAATTAATCCTAAAACATAATACGTCTGTTGCGCCGATTGCCTACAAAGACGTGCACTTTGAAAGGTTTCGTGCACAGCAGCCAATACAAAATGCACTTAATAAGCCAATGCAAGTTCAAAATGAATATTTGATTAACGTCTGAACCATCTGTCATTGTGAAAGGCTGAAAAGCGGCAACAGCTTCACGTAATGAAACGAAAATGACAAATGACTTTTCACAATTGTCCAGCAGACAAAAGACGCCTCTCCCGGGACAACCCCACAAAGTGGCTTTGCACAGCGAGCAACAGAGGTGTTTGTCACATGCCAAATTACCTGCTGCAAATGAGAAATGGGCTCAGTTAAGCTGATTGAATTTGACGAGACAGAGCAAAGCATTCGCGGCTTTCGTTCCGGTATTTGAAATTACAACAGGGTTGCCATTAAAAAAAACCTCTACATTTAGTGGTGCAGCTTAGTTAAAATTTCCATAACAATTGTTCATTTTGTGACTAAAGCACCAAATTTGGCACACATATTCTAAATGAACTAATACTTATTATCAGATGTGGAGGTATTGTGAAGCTGACCTCTCATGACCTATAGGGGTCAAAATTTAAAGATGTTCCAATCATATTGAAAGGTATATCATATTATTTGTCTGACCATAATGATTCTAAAAAGGTATAGTTTAGACGATCCTTGACTATATGTTGTTGAGTTACAGGGTAAAAACTGCAAAAACAATGACAAGGTCAATTTCAGTTTGTACAGGGGTCAAAAGATAAAGTTGTTCCAATTTTGGTAAAAACAAAAATAATAGTTGAATTAATAGGGTATTAAAAAGGAATACTTTGCACCATCTGTTATGCTTACTTATATTACAGGGTAAGATACGAGGTCTGTTAGAAAAGTATCCGACCTTATTATTTTTTTCAAAAACCATATGGATTTGAATCACGTGTGATTAAATCAGACATACTTGAACCCTCGTGGGCATGCGAGAGTTTTTTCACGCCTGTCGGTTACGTCATTCGCCTGTGGGCAGTCTTTGAGTGAGGAGTGGTCCACCCTCTCGTCGATTTTTTCATTGTTTAGGAATGGCTCAGACTGCTGCTTTGTTTGATCAAAACTTTTCAAAACTGTAAGGCACAACTGAGTGGACACCATTCGGTAAATTCAGCTGGTTTCCGGTAAGAGAACAGAGAACTTTCAGAAGAAGTCGGCATGAGGAGTTTATTCGGACATTCCATTGTTAAAGGACATTTTGTAATGAAAGAACGTGCGGGCAGAGTCGCATGTCGGGCCGGACCCGACCGCGGGGGGTCGCGACAGGAAAAACACCTCCGTGTTGGAAAACTTAACAGGCAAGTTGGAACATGCCCAAGCTGTTAAACAATTTCTCAGTTACTCACTTGTTGAAAGCCATCAAAAGCCGCCTGAATTTTACAAATGGTTTTCAACACGGAGGTGTTTTTCCTGTCGCGGCGCACACAGATTTGCGCGCACGTCTTTCATTAAAAAATGTCCTTAAACAGTGGAATGTCCGCATAAAGTCCTCATGCCGGCCTCTTCTGAATCTTCTCTGTTCTCTCACGACGTCCTGGGTGAATTAAGCCTTAAATTAGGATGTTTTCAGGTCGAAACAGGCCGACGACGGCGCCTGGAAGCGCTGCACGACGTCCTGCTCCGTGGGAAGTCCTTACAGCGACAGAAACACCCCATAATCTCTCATCAGCCGTTAAACTTTTCACCGAAAACCAGCTTAATTTCTCGAATAGTATCCACTCGGATATTCCTCACAGGTCCAGAAAAAATTTTGATAAAGCAACGCGCCGTCTCGAGCAGCGTGTGAAACAAAGGAATTCAGCTGAGAGGGCGGGACCACATCTCACTCAAGGCCTGCCCACAGGGAAATGACGTCACCGACACGCGTGAAAAAACTCACGCATGCGCATGAGGGTTCAAGCATGATTGGTGTAATCGCACGTCATTCAAATCCATATAGTTAAAAAAAAAAAAAAGGGTTGGTTTATTATCTAATAGACCTCGTATATCACATGCCAAATAATCCAATGGAGATTAACCTTATTTGATTCAACACAGACAAAACTGTTCCATTTATTAATCCCATTAGCTCAACCAATAATTTGCACTTTATTGCAAAAATTGGAACAACTTTATCTTTTGACCCCTGTACAAACTGAAACTGACCTTTGGAACATTTTTAAATTTTAATCCCTGTACGAACTGAAATTGACCTTTGCCCTTGTTTTTGCTGTTTTTACCCTGTAACTCCACAACATTTAGTCAAGGATAGTCTAAACTATACCATTTTAGAATCATTACGATCAGACAAATAATATGATATACCTTTCAATATGATTGGAACATTTCTGAATTTTGACCCCTGTGTAATTCTTCATTGACTACTGTAGGTCATGAGAGGTCAAGTCCAGGATGCCTCCACATCTGAATATAAGTATAAGTTCATTTAGAATATGTGTGACAAATTTCATGCTTTAGCCACAAAATGCACAATCATTTGGGCTATCTAACGCACTAATTCACATTTCCGCTGCAGATGACTTCTCCTCCTGCACTCCCTTAACTGCCCATGTAACATTACATCACTGCTGGGGTACCTACCGCTTTGCAAAATCCAACTTAGCCTTTGAAGAGAAATTGATTTTCCTTACAGGAAACAACGAAAGAGTCCGCATTTATTTTGGTGACAGACCAATTCACCTAATGAAAACAGACAATGAGTGGGTGAGGAATGAATCTTGCATGAATAGCAGACAGGTCTTTATCCCAGACAATAGGCAGATATCAGCCTTTCAGACCCGGTCTGGGCTTGCGGCCAGTGATCCACAGTTCTTTAGAAAACACAAGGGGATATTTAACCCTGACGTTGCCGCAACTTCCTGTCAGAAAAAGTTTTGTCATTTATAGTTTTAAGGGTGAACAAATAAATAGCAGTACGGTGCTTCCTTCTACGTAGCGTTACAGGACACACCAAAAAAGCATCATCTATAGCTGACTTTTCTTGCGTCTTCTTTACAAAAGGGTCTTAGTCATTATAATGCAAAGACCACATATCGAGACTCTGCTGAGCCATTGGACACGTCCTGAATGGATGATACCCTGGTCGCATTCACACGACCTGCGCTGAAGAGCAAGACATAACTAATGGTGGGTTTATGCAGCAACCTTTGACCCTGGTGCTTACAAACACGTGATGTGAACATGTTCGTACAGTTTCAAAAATGGCAAAGACTACCTTTAAGTGTGACCTTTAAAGTTGGAAAAAGATTCATATCCTGAATTAAAGAACATGATTATATAATATGTTTGCATTATGTATATAATTTTATATAATATATGTAATAAATTACACAAAAAAATACATATTTGGTTTTTGAAAACACCATCAATGTTTTTGGTACAAAGACCATTTTTCCACTGGCGATATCTCCAAAGTTATTAAACACAGAGGAAATTCCATTTTAAATATTTGGTACTCAGACCATTTTTCCTTTGGCGATGTCTCCAAAAGTATTAAAGACAGAGGAAATTCCGTTTTAAATTTTTGGTACTCGGACCATTTTTCCTTTGGCGATATGTCCAAAAGTATTAAAGACAGAGGAAATTCCGTTTTAAATGTTTGGTACTCGGACCATTTTTCCTTTGGCGATATGTCCAAAAGTATTAAAGACAGAGGAAATTCCGTTTTAAATGTTTGGTACTCGGACCATTTTTCCTTTGGCGATATGTCCAAAAATATTAAAGACAGAGGAAATTCCATTTTAAATTTTTGGTACTCGGACCATTTTTCCACTGGTGATATCTCCAGAAATGTATTAAAGACAGAGGAAATTCCATTTTAAAGTTTTGGTACTCGGACCATTTTTCCACTGGTGATATCTCCAGAAATGTATTAAAGACAGAGGAAATTCCGTTTTAAATTTTTGGTACTCGGACCATTTTTCCACTGGTGATATCTCCAAAAATGTATTAAAGACAGAGGAAATTCCATTTTAAATTTTTGGTACTCGGACCATTTTTCCACTGGTGATATCTCCAAAAATGTATTAAAGACAGAGGAAATTCCATTTTAAATTTTTGGTACTCGGACCATTTTTCCACTGGTGATATCTCCAAAAATGTATTAAAGACAGAGGAAATTCCATTTTAAATTTTTGGTACTCGGACCATTTTTCCACTGGTGATATCTCCAAAAATGTATTAAAGACAGAGGAAATTCCATTTTAAATTTTTGGTACTCGGACCATTTTTCCGCTGGTGATATCTCCAAAAATGTATTAAAGACAGAGGAAATTCCATTTCAAATTTTTGGTACTAAGACCATTTTTCCTTTAGTGATATGTCCAAAAGTATTAGACAGAGGAATTTTACATTTTTGGTGCTAAGACCATTTTCAATTGCTGATATGTCCAAAAGTATTAAAGACAGAGGTCTATAAGATTTTATTTTACGTACTGGGCACAAGAACACCATCTTCGGTAAGTCTGAAGACTTTCCAACATGGTGAGTTTGGAGACCTCTGTTGATTTGATTTGCAATAGCCCCTTTCTTAGACAAACATATGCCAGATGGTAAATATTGTACCACCATTATTAATGTTGTTTCCATAAATGTTATATGTTTGAAGTGAAAAGTAAAAGAACGTTACTGTACAGTGGATCCTTGGAAGTTCAAACATAGTAGGTAACACTGACATGTCGATAATCTTGGAGGGTTTAATAGAGCTTTTGTGGTTTGTCAGTTAAGGTTACACACAAGCCATTTGGGGTCTTTCTTTGTTATTCCAGGGATGACTCTCTGGTCAATACCCAACCATGAATGGCATCACTTTATTGACCCAGTATGTCAGTCCTATTAAATGTTATGGCCAGTTCACTTTGGCCTGAATTTCAGTCCAGTCCAAAGTAATTATGACAGGCTTCTTCTCTCAAAGAACTTTCTAAGGGAGGTTTTCTGTCAGCAAACCATTTAAACTGGGGATTCAGCCAAGATCTAGAAGCCTTTTATACGCTTGAAATCTGAGACCATGTCCAATGTTCACATTACTTGTACAATCTATCAGATAACCGGCAAGTGCACTCACTTCTTCTGACTGTGCATTTAAGATGTCTTTTGAAGTAGAACGTAGCTAATAATTTGGAGTTGTCATAATCTTTACCATGTGTGAAAAGGTTTGCCTGAAAGATGTGCCCTACTTTGACTTACAACAGTAATTCACACCTGAGCATTATAATGCGATGGGCAGGAAGGGCTCCCTTTACAATGGAAACATCAAGGAAGACATCCCTCAGGTTGTTCAACCTCCAAACGAGAAGATAACGATGTGTCTCAACTTGTTGCAGGACAGTTCTTGAAAAAAAGCCAAATACAAATGCAGCATGGAGACCATTCCTGATGTTAAGGTAGTATAGAGTACAAAAAGAAGCTTGTACAAATACCTTTGGTACACATTTTTGAAACCACTAAAAGATTTCTTTTAAATTATATATATATATGAGACAGAGAGAGAGAGAGAAACGTTATATATAAACAAATTCTTGTCTGTTTGCTTGATGACTTAGATGTTAGCACTGTCAGACTGCCTAAGACCATCTGTGGTTCAGTGCTTGAATTGAATAAAATTTTAAATGTTACAGTTCATCCGGAAAATATTCACAGCGCTGCACTTTTTCCACATTTTGTTATGTTACAGCCTTATTCTAAAATGGATGAAATCCTTTTCCCCCCTCAAAATTCTACACACAGTACCCCATAATGACAGATTTTTTTTTTTTAGATTTTTGAAAATTTCTTAAGAAATTAAAAAAAAACAATCAAGCTCAAAATTGAGCTCAGATGCCTCCTGTTTCCACTGATCATCCTTGAGATCAGTGTAGAGCTTAACTGGAGTTCACCTGGGGTAAACTTTTTGGAATAAAATGGCTTAAAGCCAGGCTGTTAGGCCGAGCTCTTCAACTTTGAACAAAAACTGCAACTAACACTGCTTCACTTTCAATTTTTTTTACTCTGATGGAGCACAGTCAAACAAGTTTCAAGTTGTAGTCACTACGAATACCCCATTTAAAGAAGTTTGAAAAATGACTGAAGCTGTTACGACTACAAAGACCTGGAAGTTACCGTGTACTATCGACAATTTAGAGAATTGGGATGAAATTTTTAAGCAGTTCAAATCTGGTGCAGATGAGGGCTGTACTACATATAGTTTGCCCAAGATTGACAAAGATGGATCAAGAATGTTATGATGCTTCAAACCGTGCCCATAAATACGGAACAGAAACACAGTTCACACATGCCTTGGATCCACATCTTAACTCACATCTACTATGAGTCTCCATTTAGCCCTATTCACACTGACGGATAAATTTCAGCAGCCGTTCACACCAGGAAATGGGTCTTTAGCCGTCGCTAACAACCTACGCCACCTTAACTCACTCCTATATGTCAGGCTGGTCGAGGTGTTGTCAGGGCTGTTGCCAATACCATGTTAATACTCTTCGACACTTCCAGGACCCTTCCTAGGCTGGACGCCCACCACGAGGTGTTACCTACACACCTCTAGCACAAAAAGGCGCAATAAATGTGTTGTAAAATCCAGGAAATCATTAAGTGGTACTGACAGAAGCATTGGGATTGGGCTGGGAATCATCAAGTGGAACTCTTTAAGACATGAAAGTTTAAGGAAATTAGAAACAGGATATTTACATGGGATTTCAACACAGTAACAATTTGATTGGACCTTTTCAAAATGGACATGCTGTTTTAAAGTCAACGATTAAATCCCATTGTTGCTGTCGAAGATTATTGTGACATTATAAATACAAGAAACTGACTTTCAGGTCAAAACACTCCGTTTAGTTAAAGTATTACTTGTCGTGCCACTTTAAGGGACTGGCATAACTCTTGGCTTTTGCATTGACTTGGGTTGACATCGCATTGACATTTGCATTGACATTTGCATTGACATCGTCTTGGGTTTTTGCGTTGACTTCTGCTGCTAACGCTAGCACAATTACTAGTTGTGTCACTTTAGGGGACCGGCATACATCTTGGGTTTTTGCGTTGACTTCTGCTGCTAACGCTAGCACAATTACTAGTTGTGCCACTTTAGGGGACCGGCATAAGTCGGGTTCTTGAATTGACGTCTGCTGCTAACGCTAACACAATTACTAGTTGTGCCACTTTAGGGAACCGGCATACATCTTGGGTTCTTGAACTGACGTCTGCTGCTAACGCTAACACAATTACTAGATGTGCCAATTTAGGGAACCGGAATACGTCTTGGGTTCTTGAGTTGACTTCTGCTGCTAACGCTAGCACAATTACTAGTTGTGCCAATTTAAGGGACCGGCATATGTCTTGGGTTCTTGAGTTGACTTCTGCTGCTAACGCTAGCACAATTACAAGTTGTGCCAATTTAGGGGACCGGCATACGTCTTGGGTTCTTGAGTTGACTTCTTCTGCTAACGCTAGCACAATTACAAGTTGTGCCAATTTAGGGGACCGGCATACGTCTTGGGTTCTTGAGTTGACTTCTGCTGCTAACGCTAGCACAATTACTAGTTGTGCCACTTTAGGGGACCGGTATACGTCTTGGATTTTTGCGTTGACTTCTGCTGCTAACACTAGCAGAAGCATTAGCCAAACACAAACATGTTCAAGGTAAAATGTTGGAGAAGATTTACAATTTATGTTGAACACTGTATCCCTTCACATTTTTTGTTGTTGTTTTTATTTTAGGAATAAAGAAAATCCACCTCCTTGTTTCACCGTTTGAGCTTCAGATCCAGTTAGCAGCAGTTAGTTTTTAAAACTGTAAGTCATTAAGATGAGGTGAGCCCAGAAGTTCTCACCATGTTGTACCAAATGTGTTGTTTGAAATCTATAACCTGTTCCTCACACTGCAAAAACTGATATCTAAGAAAGTAAATAAATAAATAAATAAATAAATACTTGTTTAAAGAATATTTTACTTTATTTTTCTATTTAGACAGAAAATTATGGCAATGGAGTTCAAATCATCCAAGCAAAGGAACAAGCTTGTTTTCCTTAGTTTTAAGACAGAGGCTAATCTTAAAATAAGAATTCTGTCTAGTTTTAAAGGCACATTTTGATTATTCAGTGTCTAGACATTTTGCTATAGTTTTGAGAATTCTAACCAAGTACATTTTTCTTACCCCATTGACAGTTTTTTTTTTTTTTTTTTTTTTTTGCTTAATACAAGACAATTTGGCTAGATTTCACATTATTTGGCTTATTTTGAGATGGACAGTTTTTGCATTTTAAAAGTTTGATTTTTCAAAGTCAGCCAAGGTCAATGGTCTTGTGACCAACAGAAAGACAGTACAGAATTTCATATTAGTATTTAACCATAACCAATTCCTTGAAATATCAGTTATGACTATCCCCTATATCAGTGGTGGGCACAGTTCCACTAATCCGCTAACTATCAAAGCTAATGTTTTCATTAGCGGATTAGCTTTTCAGATAACTTTGAAAACCATCAGTGGACCAATTAGCTTCTGATAAATTTAGGTCTGATAATTTTTTGACCGCTAGCATATTTTTGCGGGCACAGTGAGTAAAGCTTAACAGTTAAAACCATTTGTGAAGTGTGAAATCAAAGATTTTAGTGCCTGCCTGTTACATCTTTTGTAGCAGACAGACAGTTATGAGAGGTACAGCTCTATCCTCTGCAGGCAGAGGAGAGCTGACTACCAGACAGAAAGGAAGAGGGAGAAAAAAAAAAAAGATTTCTCTTCACACCATACAGACTCGCTGGCATATCACCCAAGTCATGCACAAGCAGACAGTTTTGACTTATTGTTAAAATTTTAAACAATCTAATTCCGGACAAGTTATTTAAATTAACGTCACGCCTGTTTTATAAAGTGAAAATATCAGCTATACGTTTTAGTTTTAAAGTAATGCACTAATTTTGAAGGTTTTAGAGTTTAGACACACATAGAGTGCCTTTATTAGAGCGAGCGGCTCTATTGTATTTATTTATTCGCTGAAAATGCCGGGTTGCTGTGCATTTGGATGCACAAATAGTCACAGCAAGGGCTTCAAGATGTACAGATTCCCTTCAGATCCGAATAGAAGAAAAATACAGTGAAACTCAACTAAACCGTCATCATATAAACCAGATATTAATGAATTGCTGACATTAATACCCCCCACCCCCCTTGCATGTACTATTGCTACTCGCAAGTGTTAAAAAATATTGTTAGGAGTTTTCTTTCATCTCAAATGGCTTGAGTAATGATCGAACATTTACGGAGCCCATGTTGGACATGGTACAGCTAATTTAAAACAATAGCTGGGTCTGTTTAGCTACTGTCCTGCCCTACATCTGTCAATCTTTATTGTACGTCTGATACCCTGCATATGTACCCAGTTATTCTGTCGTCCAAGTGGATTTTCTCGAAAGCGCTTCGTTAATCTGAAGCTGATTAGCGAGGGCTACGAGAACGATGCTGTCAGAGATGTCCAAAACACGAAACATCTCCAGTACATGTCTGGAGGTAACTTATTATTTATTCATAATCTGGCCAAGTCTGCTCCCTTAAAATGCTTAATGCAAGTCATTACCTGAATCCAGCTGCACACAAATCCTCAATGTCCCTGCAGGCCAAAATGGCTTGCCAAGATAAAGTATCTCCATGGATATAAAATAGAGCAGCTCTCATTTCATGAGTTGAATTAGGGGGATCCACTGTGAAAACCAAAGGTCAACTAATTGTTTTTTGCTAATACAGTGACAATAGTTGGTAATAATCTTTGCATTTTAGATCCGTGACAGTTGATACCTCCACCCAAGTTCATAAAGCAGTCGAAATACTGTTTAGTTGAATAAACTCACTTAGTTGACTAATTTTTTGACGTTAGTCGTTGCACAAAGCACTTAGTCGGCTAAAGTTTCACATTGCCTGACTAAAGTTTTTAGCCTGGTATAGAGGAGGCTAATCTTATTTTAGTCGAAAAACTATCTTAAGTCAAACAAATGTTTGCTATCGTGTACTAACATGTGATGGAACACTCAAGAGCAGCCCCTACGTCGCTAGTATTCCTTCAAAAGGAGAACTTCCTCCGCAGCAGATGACTGTCATGATGTGTTTGTGACAGTTCTCACATGAGCCACCGGGCGTCGCCGTTCCGCTGAGCAGTGCTGTGTGCACAAAAAGGCTTGATGGAAGTGTAGAAGAAGAAACTGAAGAGTGAAACTGCTAGGCTAAGTGCTAAGCACGTCGTTCTGCAGTTTGTATGGAGCCGTAAATGTTAATAAAGCCGGTTAACAAAGCAAAGGCTACACAGCTCATGGCAACAACCAACCTGGAAGTTAACAAAACTGTCACACATTGGAGCCTTCTCTTGTTATGACTGTGAAAACTGTCAACGTCGCCCAACATTATCTGTCTAATCACCGTTTCACATCGACGGCTAAACTTGTAGATTGGCCATCTTACCTTAGTCGACTGGAAGATTAGACTGCTTTATGAAACCAGGCTCTGGACATGTGTTGTTCTACTACATTACCACAAAATCTGACACGATCATAAACCATATTATATATATATATACACACATATATATATATATATACACACACATATATACATATATATATACACATATATATATATATATATATACACATATATATATATATATATATACACATATATATATATATATACACACGAGGTATATTAGAAAAGAAACCGACCTTTTTATTTTTTTTAAAAACTATATGGATTTGAATCACATGCGATTACGTCAGACAAGCTTGAACCCTCGTGCACATGCGTGAGTTTTTTCACGCCTGTCGGTTGCTTGTCCTGTAATGCTTCCAACGGAGGTGTTTTGCTGAGGCGCCGCGTGATGAGCGGCTAGGTGCCGACGCGCGAATCCGTCCGCATGTCTTTCATTACAAAATCTCCTTTAACAGTGGAATGTCCGGATAAACTGCTGATCCCGAGCTCTTCTGAAACTTCTCTGCTCTCTCACGACATCCTGGGTCAACAGAGGCTTAAATTTGGAAGTTTTCAGCTCGAAACAGGCTGACGACGGCGGCTTGGGGCGCGGTGCGCCCTCCGGCGCTGTGGGCTGTCCTTAAAGCGACAGTAACACTCCATAATCTCTCATCAGCCGTTAAAATTTTCACCGAAAACCGTCTGAATTTCTCGAATGGTGTCCACTTGGATGTGTCTCACAGTTTCAGAAAAAATTTTGATCAAGCAAAGCGCCAGTCTCTCAGGAAGAAGTCAGACAAAGGAATTCCAACGAGGGGGTGGTCCAGTGCTCACTCAAAGCCTGCCCACAGGTGAACAACACAACCGACAGGCATGAAAAAACTCACGCATGCGCACGAGGGTTCAAGGTTGTCTGACATGATCGCACGTGATTCAAATCCATATAGTTTTTGAAAAAATAAAAAGGTTGGTTTCTTTTCTAATAGACCTCGTATATATATATAATATATATATATACATACATACATACGCACATACACACACACACACCGGACAAACCCTTCGTCCACCAGCTCTAGTTGTTACCATCTTAGCAGTACCTGACTCTTCTTAATTCCCGGTCAACCCATACAGGGGTAATGGGGCGGATTGTGGGCAACCCAGTGTGACCTAAACAGGACTTATGAAACCCAAACATGCTTCCCAACTCATAGTTACCAAGTAAGCTTACGCTAACAGATTGACCTTGGTTCGGTTGTTTGATTAACATCTATTTTTGAGAACAAGGTAGCTGGATTGCATGTGGCTATTAAAAGATACGACTAGCATATTTTGCCAGTGGAGCTAACGTAACCAAGCTTTTGACACCTTCTAATCAATGCTAACGGTGCTAACATACAGATTAAATAACATTCACATTTCACACAAATGAAATACAGGGAGCACCAACTTTTTAGATGGTTCCTTTGTACATTGAACCACACAGATAAGATATTTCTAATAAAATGCTAAGAAAGGACAATCACGGTAGCATGTGCAACAGCTAGCAGCCACCAAACTGTTGCTGTCGTGGATGTCTGTTTTATAGTGCAAAATATGTTCAACTTTTCAGCAATATAAAATTCCCCTACCCCTACCCGTACACTGCCATAAACAGGGAAGCTAGCTGATTTCTGATGTAAATTTGGACAATTTAACATGGGGGTCTTTGGGAAATGACTCACTTTTGGAGCTTCAAGTGGTCAGTCAACGTACTGCAAGTTTTGACACCTCTGCTTGGGCTTCGTGGCCTAACTGGGACATGTCCAACTGGTGCATCTATCTGGTCTTAAACTTTACGTCACTACTCATTATTAGTTTAAAAAAAATCTGATTTGCTTGATTTGTGTAATATTAAAATACACACTGTAACATAATTTGCATTGTAAGTGTTTTCTGAAAAAAAAAAAAAAAGTCAGAGTGCACCCTTGACCCACACCCTCTTCTGATAATATGACCCCTTTAAAGTTTATACCTGAAGACTGTGGTAATCTGTGGAAGCACAGGCGCTTATCAGTGTCATGGAGTTGTGTTTGAAGGAACAACACAACCTATTCAGCACAGTGTGCCACTCCTCAGGTATCGTATTTATTATTAACACGGCGTACAGGTGACATTTCACACCTCCAGACCCCTACGTGGACCGTTAATAATAAATAATAGACCCTGTGAGCAGTTGACAGTGAACGCATTGTTCATCCTCTTGTGTTTATTCAAAATAGAACATCGTGCACACACCAGTAGAAAATAAATACAGTAAATATAAAATTCTCGATCTACGTGGCGCGCCACAGGTGAACCTCCATGTTGTCGTCGAGTATCGGTGGGAGGAATGAAAATAGCGGCAACGACTGAAAACAGAACAAGTTTCAACTCACTGCAGATTCTTTGTAATACCAGAAATTACACCTTAAGTATCACAAAACAAAGAAAAAGTCCATGCCACATCAAAGATTGAATTTAAAGCTACAGGGTGTAAGATTTAGGGGCGTTTATTCGCATAAATGAAATATAACATTCATAACTATCTATGCATTAATGTATAAATTACCTGCAATAATAAATTGAGTTATAAGCTGGTCTTAAGCTCACTTACAGTGCATCCAAAATGTATTCACTTTTTCCAGCTACAGCCGGAATCCAAAATGGAGTAAATTAATTTTTGCCCCTCACAATTCTACACACAACATCCCATAATGACAACATGAAAAAGTTCTTTTTTCAAATTTATTAAAAAAAAAAAAAAAAAAAAAGAAATCACAAGTATTCACACCCAAAAATCTCAAAAAATGTTTTTCACATTGTCATTATGGGGTATTGTTTGTAGAATTTTGAGGAAGTTTTTTGAATAAGGCTGCAACATAAGAAAATGTGGAAAAAGTGAAGCCATGTGAATACTTTCTGGATGCACTGTATGGAGGCCACCATCTTGCACCGCCATGTGGATACAGTACCCAGAAGGGGCATACTAACTCCACCTTTTGCATTTCTCAGTGAACATTTCACAATCAGTTTTAGAACCTTCATTTTTATTAATAGGAGGATCACCAATATTGCTTATAACAAGGGAGCATGAATCCCCATCACCAATGAAGAAAAAAACGTGAAAGTTAACCAAATCGTGAACGTCGACAGCATAATGCAATCTGCAACCTCACCACTAGGTGACACTAAAACCTACACACTGTAGCTTTAATGAAGAAATCTTTTAGTTGATTGAGAATACCTGAATCTTCTGTCAAAACGGTCCATTGGTGATAGCAGGGAGTAACAAAAAAAAGAAGAGTCAGGAAGTAGCACTAATGTGTGAGCCATCGTAGTATTGCAGAAAAAAATTCAACGGATGACTGAACGAATCACAATGTGAACAAATCTTTTAAAAGATCCAGCTGCATAAAGTGAACAGTATTTAACATAACAAGCAAGCAGGACTGGACTGAAAAAGGCATAAAAAAGCAATGTTTCGCTCACTCATCATCCATCATATGCATGATGGAAATTAGGAGCAGGTGCAGTTGAACGCACTCGGTCTGGTAGCCACCACGGCCACCGTTGCTCTTTTCCAACGAGATAATAAAACGAGATTGTCTTGTTCTTGTTGACTGGAAGAACACACTCGTCACTTTGGTTTTCCATCACTTGGAGTGAAAGAAAAGCAAACAGATTCTTGACAAATGCAACACTTGCAAAGGATAATGAGCTTAAATCAATAAAACCCCCAATAGGTGTCATACTTATTGGCACAAATGTTAAAAAAATAAAGGGATTTAAGGAACAGAAAGTACTCGATAATCAGATAATCAAAGCAGTACACACAAAAGAACATGATTGTTGTTTTTTGTACTTCACATTTTGACTGACAAGCGAACCGACGTGATGAGTGACACAAACAATGATTTATGACCTCCTGCTGATGTCTGACAGTCGACCTTTGCAGACGGGGGGGTAGAACAGACACCAATGTGAAAACAGCTGATGACATCATACGCGTCATGTGGGAGTGTTGCATCACAGCTCACATGGGAAAGCTGATTGCGGTTAAGGTTCCGTGTTTGTGTCTGCAAATCCCCAATGAAGACAAGTGATATGTAGGCCAGGGAACAGGGTTTGTGTACACACAAGCTTGCTGACACAACCCTGGAGGGCACACACCGCGCATGCACTCGCGCACGCACTGACTCACTTTACCATAATTCAGCGCTAGAAACTGCGGGTCCTGAGCAAACCTTCGGGCACTTTGTGCTACAGTTTGAGCCACATAGGCCGCCAGCATAGTGATGTGAAACCATAGACCTTTTAGCTCGGTAGAGCGCGCATTTTTTTTAAGCTAGGTATTGGTTACTGCATCAGATATAGAGATATGTTTTTGCAGTGACACAGCTGACAGCAACATTTGTCGGTGGGTCTGGATGCCACATATCCAAGATGTGAGGATGCGCTATAGACTCCTTTCTGACATCCCCCGGATCGTATCATCGCGCATACCGCCATGTTGGTAGTGCCTGACTCCGCCTATCTCTCAGTCAATACATAAATGGACAAAGGGGTTGACGAATGAAGCTCAAGCTAGCTAACAAGCCTTAAACTGGGATTTGGGGTTATTAATTCACGCATTTTTTTGCGTTCTCGGCTTGTCTTCAGTGGACCAGTGGACCCTACCTGTTGCATACCACAAGAGAAGACAAGGGAGCATGAATCCCCATCACCAAAGAAGCAAAAATATGAAAGGAAACAAAATCATGCAACTCCACCACTAGATGGCACTAAATCCTACACACTGTAGCTTTAAAGAATTATTTTTGTTGCCTTTTTTTACAAAGCACAGAGAGGGCGGGGAGATTATGTGGGGTGTTCATCTCCTTCCTCCTCCGGGAGAATGCGGTTGAATTTGGCCGAGCAGTCGCGGTCGGCATTCCACACGGACCCCGGGGGAGCGGCTCTGAGGCTCAGGGGCAAACAGGTGAAGCATTCGTTAGGTTTACTGTGTCATTTTTGACTCTGCTCCACCCTCAATCACCCAGTTGCCCCCTGAAGTCCATCCACATTAAGGTTGGCTCCTCTTAATTTGGACCTACCTCACAGTTCTGACTAAAACCTTCTGGGTTTAACCGTTGGTCCTTCTCCCCGACGCTCTCTGCTCTCCAAATACATCCTGAAGACTAATCTGCACCAGATGGATGGCTGACTGTGAAGGAAGTCTAGTATATAAAAGGATAAAAAGCACATTTGTACCACTTTGGACTGAACGCTGGGCTTTCTGTGACGTTCTGAGAAGATCTGGAAGATGGTTGTTCTGATGTGCACAGAGAACTGCACTTAGAACTCGGAGATCTAATCTGGCCGATGCTCTGCAGCTGATCCGAGACATTTGCAACAAGAGGCTCTTCAGTTGCTGCATGTCCTGCCCAAGATTTTACAAATTGAAATGGAATGCAGGCCGTGTTTTTGTAAGCGTTATTTGCACACTGTGCTCGAAAGCAACAGCATTTTTAAAGATGTCGGCAAAATTAACTTATCTGTGCAGTGAACATGAAGTCTGTCCTCAAACACTCTTTGGTTGCAGCTGTTTGGATAATTTCAACAAATTAGCATAATTATTAGCATATTTCTGTATGTCAACCAGTTGGTGTCACAATAGTGTTCTCACACGCGGAAGTTAAAGTTGATATTATAAAGGATTTTTAAGTAATGGCTGTTTAAAAAAACGAATAAAACACTGTTTTTATGCAAATATATGGACCCAGCAACCCTACAACCCAAGGTATAATCAGCTCAAGTATTCGCCTGGGGGTACTTATGGTGCAAGTATCAAGTGTTGAGCAAGTATTGTTGAATTGTTTTCACAGGAAAGTTCACTGATCTGCAAAAATATGTACCAAGCGGCATTAAAATGCATTCAGGCCACCTTCGCAAGGAGGACCTATGATGTAAGTATCAAGTGCCTACCATGTATTATCACTGAGTCATAGTGTTCACAACAACAACAAAAACTTCATCTGCAATAATAAGCCCAACATGTAATCAGCTCATTTACTTCCCAGGGAATATGTATGTTGTAAGTATCAAGCATCCACTTGATACTTACTTGTATTGGTCAGCATACACACACACACACACACACACACACACACACACACACACACACACACACACACACACACACACACACACACACACACACACACACACACACACACACACACACACACACACACACACACACACACACACACATCCTCCTTGAGAATATTCAAATAAATATGCCATCAACAGTCCAAGATGTCCTCTGGGGGTACTTATGGTGTAAGCATCAAGTGTCCAGCATGTATTATGGTTGAGTCATCATATTCACAAGAAATATCCCTTGGACCTTATTAAACTGCAGATATATGCACCAGTAAGTACTAAAATGGCCTATTAATAATAATAAATTACTTCAACCTTATTCATATGTGAACATTTGCCACACAAGGCCAAAATAAAAAAAAAACAGCTCATTTACTCCCCAGCAGGTATGTGTGGTATAGGTATCGAGTGTCTACCCTGTTTTGTTAACACCTTAACAGTCACAAGAAAATTATTTCAGCCTTATTAAATACGCAAATATAGACAACAGACAATCCAAAAAAATCTCATCAGCTCATCTACTAACTATCACAGTGACTATATTGTAAGTATCCAGTGTCAGTGGGTTATCACATCCATCCATCCATCCATTTTCTTCCGCTTTATCTGGAGTCGGGTCACGGGGGCAGCAGCTCAAGCAAAGCTGCCCAAACCTCCTATAGGGGTATCTATGTCATAAGTATCAAGTGTTTACCATCTATTGTTAGTAGATTATCATAGTCACAAAAAAGTGACTTCAGCTTTATTAATATGTAAACATGGACAATGAACAACCCCCAAACCTCATCAAATCATCCACTCACTATAGCAGTATCTATGGTGTAACTATCAAGTGTGTACTGCGTATTGTTAGTCAATTATTAGTCACAAAAAAGTGACTTCAGCTTTATTAATATGTGAATGTGGAAATACACAACCTCAAAACCTCATCAGGTCATCGACTCCCTATAAGGGTATCTATGGTGTAAGTATCAAGTGTTTATCATGTATTGTTAGTAGATTATCATAGTCACAAAAAAGTGACCAGCTTTATTAATATGTAAATATGGACAATGAACAACCCCAAAACCTCATCAAATCATCGACTCACTATAGCAATATCTATGGTGTAACTATCAAGTGTATACTGCGTATTGTTAGTCGATTATCATAGTCACAAAAAAGTGACTTCAGCTTTATTAACACATGAATGTGGAACTCAACAACCTCAAAACCTCATCAGGTCATCGACTCCCTATAGGGGTATCTATGGTGTAAGTATCAAGTGTTTATCATGTATTGTTAGTAGATTATCATAGTCACAAAAAAATGACTTCAGCTTTATTAATATGTAAATATGGACAATGAACAACCCCAAAACCTCATCAAATCATCGACTCACTATAGCAGTATCTATGGTGTAACTATCAAGTGTATACTGCGTATTGTTAGTTGATTATCATAGTCACAAAAAAGTGACTTCAGCTTTATTAACACGTGAATGTGGAAATCAACAACCTCAAAACCTCATCAGGTCATCGACTCCCTATAGGGGTATCAATGGTGTAAGTATCAAGTGTTTATCATGTATTGCTAGTCGATTACTGTAGTCACAAAAAGTGACTTCAGCTTTATTAATATGCAAATATGGACAATCAACAACCTCAAAACCTCATCAGGTCATCGACTCCCTATAGGGGTATCTATGGTGTAAGTATCAAGTGTTTATCATGTATTGTTAGTAGATTATCATAGTCACAAAAAAATGACTTCAGCTTTATTAATATGTAAATATGGACAATGAACAACCCCAAAACCTCATCAAATCATCGACTCACTATAGCAGTATCTATGGTGTAACTATCAAGTGTATACTGCGTATTGTTAGTTGATTATCATAGTCACAAAAAGTGACTTCAGCTTTATTAACACGTGAATGTGGAAATCAACAACCTCAAAACCTCATCAGGTCATCGACTCCCTATAGGGGTATCAATGGTGTAAGTATCAAGTGTTTATCATGTATTGCTAGTCGATTACTGTAGTCACAAAAAAGTGACTTCAGCTTTATTAATATGCAAATATGGACAATCAACAACCTCAAAACCTCATCAGGTCATCGACTCCCTATAGGGGTATCTATGGTGTAAGTATCAAGTGTTTATCATGTATTGTTAGTAGATTATCATAGTCACAAAAAAGTGACTTCAGCTTTATTAATATGTAAATATGGACAATGAACAACCCCAAAACCTCATCAAATCATCGACTCACTATAGCAGTATCTATGGTGTAACTATCAAGTGTATACTGCGTATTGTTAGTTGATTATCATAGTCACAAAAAAGTGACTTCAGCTTTATTAACACGTGAATGTGGAAATCAACAACCTCAAAACCTCATCAGGTCATCGACTCCCTATAGGGGTATCAATGGTGTAAGTATCAAGTGTTTATCATGTATTGCTAGTCGATTACTGTAGTCACAAAAAAGTGACTTCAGCTTTATTAATATGCAAATATGGACAATCAACAACCCCAAAACCTCATCAGGGCATCGACTACTTATAGGGGTATCTATGGTGTAAGTACCAAGTGTGTACTGTGTTAATGTGTTATTTCATTTAAAAATGTGGTAGACAGACAGATGCAAGATTTGCAATGCGCAGCAGTATATGTGGACACACACAGCAGGCGTCACGCGTTTTGATTTTCGCAGGTGGTGGGGGTGGAGATCAGGAATGCAGATGGATCTGACAGTGCAGAAAACCTGGACAACAGTTTGTTTTGGGTTTCTGAGGAGCACTTTGGGAAAAACCCAGAGCTTTCATCGGCTAACCGCTCCGACTGAGTATCTGTTACACTTGTGGAGATAAAATTGTCCTGACTGAAGGACGCGCAGCTTCACCAACGGAGGAAATCAAATCATAATAAAAAGCAGCTGGGGGCCCGTTTATATGAAGGTTCAGTAAGAATACAGTACGGTGCCTTCAAGTGCTAACGGGGAAAATGTGAAAACTCAACTTCACCTGCGTGGAGGCTGTTTGTTAGTACGACCCCCCACCCGCAAGTTTAACCCACCCACGCTTGCACGTTATTTGTCATAATAGTCCGTTTCCTGACTCTGGGTGGAATCAGATTGGGCTGTGGGGGGGGGCAACACAGAGATACAAGGCAGATAGTGAAAGTCCCTGAAGGCCTCTGCAGGGACCGACGACCACCCAGAAGCCACGGCTGCAAAACAGAGCTGTGCAAGCTCCTGACAACTTCTTACCTCCAATGTTTTAAAGCATCACAACCTTTTCTACGAGTTACCCGTTTCTTTTTTAGTGGGGGGAGGGGGCACTTATAGTGCAAACACCTTAACCAGTGCCCCCCGTTACACTTTGCTTTATGCCTCAAATTAAATACCAGTTGTGGGTCCACTCTAGTGGACCTCATCAGACCCAAATCATAACCTACCTATAGATAGTAAAACATGAAATACTAAACAGCTACCTTTGATCTTGATTAGTCCTTTGATCCTTTTTGCTGAATTTAGATACTTCATCCTGATCTTTAATCCTGATCAAACATTTGATTCTAACCATCCATCTTTGTTCTAAATCACCAGTCTTTGAATGTGATTGTTGACCTTTGATCCTAATTGTTGATTCTGTTTGTTGAAATTAGTCATCTTTGATCAGAATCACTCATTTTTTATCATGACCTTTGAACCTGGGCCAGGCCTTTGATCCTGTTTGTTGAAAATTAGAATACTCATCTTTGATCTCAATCACTCATCATTCACTCATCCTAATCTCTGATCCTGAACGCTCACCTTTGAGCTGCATCATTAAATGGACTGCATTTATATATAACGCTTTTCCACCTGCATCAGACACTCAAAGCGCTTTACAATAATGCCTCACATTCACCCCAATGTCAGGGGTGTTTATTATTATTATTTCCTCAGAGTCATTCCCTGAAAAATTGAGGGACCTAACTTGTGTGTTACACTAAAATGGACAAACACTACAACTGAAAATTAAATTACAACTACAGAAAAATTCTGCAATAAATTCTACATACCAGTTTAGTATAATAAGTAGGTCTTATGCCATTTACTCAAATAAGAGACTGAACAAACTTTTAAAACTTTATCTACTTAATAACTTGTGAACCATCTGTCATCATTTGTTGATCTCTGCTCCCCTTTCCACTCAGGGGAGCAGAGATCCCCTGAGCGGAATCATTGAGCTTTGATCCCGACTGCTGATCGTAACCTCTGATGTTCGTTGAAATTAGATCACTCATCTTTGATCCTGACCTTTTATCTTTGATCTGAATGCAGATCTTTGAGCCAGAAACCTGACCTTTGAGTCCAACCTTTGATCCTGGTTGCAGAACTAAGATTTTTCATCTTTCACCAAAACATTTCATCTTGATCACTTATCTTTGATTGCAATCACTGAACTTTGATCTAGACTGATGAATACCTGGACTTCTTGAATGAGGTTATGTTTTTATTTCAGCCCCCCTGGCTGTTTGTTTGTCTTGGTGGCTTGGACCATGTTGTATGGATCAATGGACACATCTTGACCTTTGGTCCTGATCATGTAACCAAGCACCAAGTCTGTTTACAGGATCAAAGCAATGAGAATCAACAATTAAATCTTGAAAATCAAATCAAAGATCCAGATCTTGTATCTATCCCAAAATGTTATCAATGCTTTGTTGTCCCAAGATTGGCCTCTCCTCCAAATTTAATTGAAATCTATGTCCTTTTTGACATATTTGAGAGACCGACAAATAGCAACAAAAAACAACATTCTTGGCAGAGGCACAAATTGAGAAAAATGCAGTCAGGAAGAAAAACAAACAAACAAACAAACAAAAAAGACTGAAAAAAAAGACAAAAAGCAGACTGTCTCTCATTAAGCCAAGTTGAAACATTTGACCCAAATGTCCAACATATGAGATCACAGGAGACCCATGAAGACACTGACTTTTCCATTGCCAATTTAAAGGAGTCACAAAATGTTCAAATAGACACCAAAATGGTGCAAGTTAATCACATAAAAATCTAAACCAGCAGCCATGTTAGCATGTTGCTATTGTAACAGCGCACAATGCTAAAATGCTAAGCTACAATACACGGTAACACATCATCCCGTGACAGAGAATGAAGCTAACGTGAAACTATCTGAAATAATATGACTTGTTGTGTGTAACTGTACAAACACACTATCGAACAAGTTTGTGCTCTAGTACTTCTGTTGAGTGAAATTTTATTGGAATTGAATTTGGACATTAGCATGTACCAATAGGTGGTGACATTAGCTCTACTGTTACTCTACAGTTCTGAGGCAATATTCCGGTGATAATTTTTATTACCCGTACCCAAGCCACACATTACGAAAAAACCACTGGCCAGTCTTCAAATATATGCAATAATCAAATACCCAAACAGAGATTAGCCAGTTAGCTTTTGCTTGTTTGGTAAGTACAATATGAAGGTGCGTGTTCGGGATTCATTCGTCATGTGGGATCTTTCCTTGGCTCAGACTCTTCACGCATTTATAGGTTGGTAACCAAGTTAGGTGGAGTCAGGGACTGCCAAGGTGACAACATTGTTAGCCGCCCCATTTTAGCTTCAAAACTGCGGCTAACGTCATAGAGAGTTTATGAGCCTAACTATAGCGAAACCGTGCATCTCCAAAATGTCACCTTTGCACATTTAAAAAGTTGCTGTGTGTATTTCGACAAAGCAGGCCTGTCTGACATCAAAAACATCCAGCTGTGAAACCTGATCACCAAAATTAGAAGGACATTTTCACACTGTAACAGACTGAGTCCCACGAAAACACCGATCTCTGCTGATAGGAAGACCTTTAATGGGTTTTTCTTCCCCCCTATCAAAAAGAAAAACCAAAAGCTATCATTACCGCTGCTGCATTCCATTTGCCTCAGGGTGGTCATTGACTGGGAATAATTATGTGGTCGCTGTGCGGCACCGTCCAAACCCAAACTGTGCTTCCATCTATGCCATTTAGCTCAACTTGAGCTTCAAAGCCTTTTAATTATCACCGTCTAATGATCATCGCCTTTAATGTTTGTAGCTACTATGGTAGCGTCTGGGCAGGTGCGTGTGTTGTCAGTGTGGGTATGAGTGACTTTAATCATCATCAAATAGAGCTGTGTGTATAGATAATTAAGATGGTGCCAAATCGACTCTCACTGGCATGCACGAATCAGGAAATCTCCACCGCGACGCCTCGGTTTCGTGTCGCTTAGCAAGTGCTGGGGGCAATTTTATTTACGCAAGTTGCAACACGGGATCCAGTGCAGCTCCATCACTCCATGTCTAATGTTCCTCTAAGCTCTGGATTACGTTTCCTCGCCACAAACTGACCATAATACCGGGTTTGTGGAGCCAATGCGGCCTGCGGGGTTTGGGCTCTAACCGCTGAGTGAGCATAAGGATCACTATTAGCGTTCTGAGATCAAGGACTACTCTTCCCACTGTGAAACACACACACACACACATCACCTCCTCCACCATTATAGTGAAATACATCCAAACAACATGAATGATGTTAAAAGAGGCGACGCTTCCGGCACTTCCACCTTATTTCATTGGTTTTCTACTTAGTCTGCATGAGCACATGGCATGGCAAAGCAACAACAACCACAAATATTTACAAACAATGTCCAAGAATAACTATGGGGTTCCACAAGGATCATTCTTGGGTCCTCAACTGTTACTTTTCAATGCCTTTGAAAAATGTCTACAAGGTTAAAGGACAAGTTAACCTTTTTTTTTTTTTCACAAACTTTGCACCCTGTTGCACAGTTCCAGATTTCCAAGTAGTGTTCAAATTCCTTGACTTCTGAAGCACTTCAGAGAAATTTAACTCGGACACATATCCTAAAGCCCCTTTCACAGCGGGCCTGCTTAGAGTTGCACTGTGCTGCGTATCTATTATGCAGGAATGGCTGCGTATGTTGCACGTGTGGGGGGGGGGGGGGGGGCGTAACTTTGGCCCGCCTCTTCTTCTTCTTCTGTAGTTTTGGCTTGCCTCTTCTGTGGTTTTGAAGCTTCACTGCAAGCAAAATTCACCAATGTCCAGCGGGATCATTAAATTCTAGCAATGCAGGTACATAGTGTGATACAAAACCTAAAAGGATTTTTTGCCGGACGCAGTGCTCTACCCCGAACGTCCGTTAAAAAAATGAAATGTTTAATTTTTTGCATCCATTTCCCCCTTTGCGTCCCTCAGCGTATTGTCACGTAGGGCTGCAATAAGCTCGGCGTAGTCGGTACGCCACATTACGTAACTCTACGTTGGCCTGGTGTGAAAGGGGCTTAACCTATCCCTTATCTCGGACGTGACATCAATGGCCTTTGAGATTAAGAGATGACTGGGAATCGCTCACAGAGTCACGAGCTTGACTGACAGATGTAATGCTGATACCTTTGCAGAAGAATGAAGGTCCAAGTCCTTGGGGTCCTGGTACTTCCTGTCCTACTCTATGGTTGGGAGACTTTGATAATAAATAACAAGATGTCTTTGGTACTAGGTCTCTTTGGACGATCCTTGGCTACAGCTGGAATGACTTTGTGGCAAACGAGTGGTTACTTGGAAGACTAAGGGAGTATCTCTTACACTGTGAGGGACTGTCAGCTACAACATTTTAGACACATGATGCAAAAGTGAAAATCAGTTTCGGGAGCATATGGGTGATTCTTTAACTATGGGCACTATTGGCCTTGTAAATGTAATTTCCACCACACCATTGCCTTACAATATAAAGCGCCTTGGGGCAACTGTTTGTTGTGATTTGGCGCTATATACATGTGCTCTGATGTCACTGTTTATCTCCATAGAAACTACCCAAACAATCTTTCATACAAACTGTTTAAAGGGACATTATGTGTTGTGGTGGAAATTACGGCAATAGTGTGGGACAACTACATTTTGTTTAAAAAAAAACACAACAGTTGTATGACATTGAATACCCCAATTATGTTTTGATTATTTTACTGATATTTTATTCAGAGATATTTTAATACATTAGAAAAAAACGTTTCTTTACCATTCATTTTTATCATTGAAGATCAAAAGTCTGGGTGTGGGACAAGCACAAAACGGCAATATTTGCATATAATGATGCTGAAAAAAGGTGAAAAAGTCATCATAGACTACTAGAACAAATTTCTTAACACTTTCATTGTAAAGATAACTATAAAAGTGTGAAATTTCCCCTTTTTTCTGTTTTTCATACAATATGATCAAAGGACATAATAAGTGCCCGTAGTCTAAGAATCACCCATATACAACCTTCCTAATTAGTCCACATTTTCACATTTTTCGCAAAAGATGGTCGTCAGATGACATTTTTAGACTGATTGCAACCCAAGGAATCCCTTAGCACCACCTACTGCTCCGGAGTGTGTGGTACCATCATGGACCTACATTTTTACCATTGTCAAATATACATTTAGCAAATGTAATAAATATGGTGGACATATTAACTACAGACATGTTTACAGGTGTTTAAAAGTAACTTTTGTTGCTAGTTTAATTCCGACTGATACTATACATGTACTGAACCCCAAAATCTGGCCTCCTTGATGATGAATAATCATTGCTGGCTGTGCAAAAATCACATCAGCCAGCGTCTGTTTTTCATTGTTCGCCACTCTGCTTCTCCCATTCAACGATCGACCCTTTAGCGTCCGGGACTTTCACGGAGCAAACGTTCTTGGCGAGTGTCAATGCGTGTGTGTGTGTGTTTTTATGTGTGTTTTCTGTTGGGAATGATTTACACAGGCCCCACGCCTGATTAATTCCAGTGTGACGGCACAAACTTGCCTGTGTGTACATATACTGCTCCGCGTTAGGCTGACAGATGCGTACAGACAGAACAGTGTTGACTTACTAATGGATGGAGGCTTCACTTTCCCCTGCTTGGAGATACACAAGCAATCGCACACACGTTTCACATTCATGTTTATGTTTCTTATTGGTTCCATTTATTTAATCTGATGCCAATCTCTGCTCCAAATCAAACAGCAGACACAAATATATCTATATATAAGAAAGCTGCACGACTGAACTCTGTGAACCAGCACCAAGCGATCCGAAATGCATACGCGCATTTGTACGGTACTAATGGTGGTGATCTTTCAGACTGCAACTCGCCCTTTCTCAAATCCACAAAAAAAAAGACACAAAAAAGAGCAGTTTTGCTTTAGAAATAAGATAAGTTGGGTTTTACATATATATATTATTATTTTTTTTTTTTTTTTCATCGAGTACCTAAGCACGCCGCCAGTGGGTTTAAATCCAACACACCCTTTGGTCGCCATGGAAAAAGGTTCTCCGTAAGAAGTTCCAGCAATATCAACACAATCTCCAGACTGGATTTCCTCTCTGGCATCAAAAGTCTGTTGAAGAATCTGTGCTGCTGATGAGAAAATGAAGACCTTGGAATCTCATGACTAATCTGGTGATACTGTTCTAACTAAACAAATACATCTATAAAAGCTGTGCGCAAAATAGCTGAACTGAGCATCATTAAAAAGCAATGACCATTTATCTGCTTCTTTGGCTGCTCAGTGAGGGTTGTTAACATTTATGGGTGATTCTTAGACTACGGGCACTTATTATGTCCTTTGATCATATTGTATGAAAAACAGAAAAAAGTGGAAATTTCACACTTTTATAGTTATCTTTAAAATGAAAGTGTGTTAAGAAATTTGTTCTAGTAGTCTATGATGACTTTTTCACCTTTTTTCAGCATCATTATATGCAAATATTGCCGTTTTGTGCTTGTCCCACACCCAGACTTTTGATCTTCAATGATAAAAATGAATGGTAAAGAAACGTTTTTTCTAATGTTTTAAAATATCTCTGAATAAAATATCAGTAAAATAATCAAAACATAATTGGGGTATTCAATGTCATACAACTGTTGTGATTTTTTTAAACAAAATGTAGTTGTCCCACACTATTGCCGTAATTTCCACCACAACACATAATGTCCCTTTAAACAGTTTGTATGAAAGATTGTTTGGGTAGTTTCTATGGAGATAAACAGTGACATCAGAGCACATGTATATAGCGCCAAATCACAACAAACAGTTGCCCCAAGGCGCTTTATATTGTAAGGCAATGGTGTGGTGGAAATTACATTTACAAGGCCAATAGTGCCCGTAGTTAAAGAATCACCCTTATGTTATCTTTTTATTTTAGTTTTTATCATAATGCTATATTTTTATACAAGCCCATATTTAATTTTCTGTATAATTATCGGATATTGAAATTGCATTTATTATTATTATTATTATTAAGCTATAGCTGAGCCTGTATGATGATTGTTCGTGCTGTGATTTTAAATTTACTCGGCTAGCGTAGAAAACAAAAACACTTTCTGAAGTATTGTGATATTTGGTTTTACGATATTAAAATTAGCTTTCATCAGTTGAAATAATCCAAATTAACTTGATTTCATTTCATGCTTTGATAATAGCCATGGTAGAAAGAAGTTACAGCTTCTATCCAGCTGAGGGTGCAATGGAAATTTTTTGTTGAGCTAATCTGAGCACGGCGTGATGTCGTGTCTGTTTATGCAGATATGGGGGGGCGTCAACAACAATAAATCACAATCAATAATCACAATAAATAAATCACAATAAATAATCACAAACAATAAATCACAAAACAATAAATCACAATAAATCATAAAATCAAACTGCAATACCTGTGGAATATTTAAGAATCGCAATATGTATAGAATCAGTAACCAAGTATCGTGATAGTATCAAACCAGGAGATAAGTGTGTCATCTGAGCCCTCGGAATATTTATTTGAGGGTGATTCTTTAACTACGGGCACTATTGGCCTTGTAAATGTAATTTCCACCACACCATTGCCTTACAATATAAAGCGCCTTGGGGCAACTGTTTGTTGTGATTTGGTGCTATATACATGTGCTCTGATGTCACTGTTTATCTCCATAGAAACTACTCAAACAATCTTTCATCCAAACTGTTTAAAGGAACATTACAGTGTTGTGGTGGAAATTACGGCAATAGTGTGGGACAACTACATTTTGTTTAAAAAAATCACAACAGTTGTATGACATTGAATACCCCAATTATGTTTTGATTATTTTACTGATATTTTATTCAGAGATATTTTAAAACATTAGAAAAAAACGTTTCTTTAGCATTCATTTTTATCATTGAATATCAAAAGTCTGGGTGTGGGACAAGCACAAAACGGCAATATTTGCATATAATGATGCTGAAAAAAGGTGAAAAAGTCATCATAGACTACTAGAACAAATTTCAGAACAAAATTAACACACATTCATTGTAAAGATAACTACAACCCCTGGCAAAAATTATGGAATCACCGGCCTTGGAGGATGTTCATTCAGTTCTTTAATTTTGTAGAAAAAAAAAGCAGATCACAGACATGACACAAAACTAAAGTCATTTCAAATGGCAACTTTCTGGCTTTAAGAAACACTATAAGAAATCAAGAAAAAAAAATTGTGGCAGTCAGTAACGGTTACTTTTTTAGACCAAGCAAAGGGAAAAAAATATGGACTCACTCAATTCTGAGGAAAAAATTATGGAATCACCCTGTAAATTTTCATCCCCAAAACTAACACCTGCATCAAATCAGATCTGCTCGTTAGTCTGCATCTAAAAAGGAGTGATCACACCTTGGAGAGCTGTTGCACCAAGTGGACTGACATGAATCATGGCTCCAACACGAGAGATGTCAATTGAAACAAAGGAGAGGATTATCAAACTCTTAAAAGAGGGTAAATCATCACACAATGTTGTAAAAGATGTTGGTTGTTCACAGACAGCTGTGTCTAAACTCTGGACCAAATACAAACAACATGGGAAGGTTGTTAAAGGCAAACATACTGGTAGACCAAGGAAGACATCAAAGCGTCAAGACAGAAAACTTAAAGCAGTATGTCTCAAAAATCGAAAATGCACAACAAAACAAATGAGGAATGAATGGGAGGAAACCGGAGTCAACGTCTGTGACCGAACTGTAAGAAACCGCCTAAAGGAAATGGGATTTACATACAGAAAAGCTAAACGAAAGCCATCATTAACAGCTAAACAGAAAAAAACAAGGTTACAATAGGCTAAGGAAAAGCAATCGTGGACTGTGGATGAATGGATGAAAGTCATATGCAGTGATGAATCTCAAATCTGCATTGGGCAAGGTGATGATGCTGGAACTTTTGTTTGGTGCCGTTCCAATGAGATTTATAAAGATGACTGCCTGAAGAGAACATGTAAATTTCCACAGTCATTGATGATATGGGGTTGCATGTCAGGTAAAGGCACTGGGGAGATGGCTGTCATTACATCATCAATAAATGCACAAGTTTACATTGATATTTTGGACACTTTTCTTATCCCATCAATTGAAAGGATGTTTGGGGATGATGAAATCATTTTTCAAGATGATAATGTATCTTGCCATAGAGCAAAAACTGTGAAAACATTCTTTGCAAAAAGACACATAGGGTCAATGTCACGGCCTGCAAATAGTCCGGATCTTAATCCAATTGAAAATCTTTGGTGGAAGTTGAAGAAAATGGTCCATGTCAAGGCTCCAAACTGCAAAGCTGATCTGGCAACAGCAATCAGAGAAAGTTGGAGCCAGATTGATGAAGAGTACTGTTTGTCACTCATTAAGTCCATGCCTCAGAGACTGCAAGCTGTTATAAAACCAGAGGTGGTGCAACAAAATACTAGTGATGTGTTGGAGTGTTCTTTTGTTTTTCATGATTCCATAATTTTTTCCTCAGAATTGAGTGATTCGATATTTTTTTCCCTCTGCTTGGTCTAAAAAAGTAACCGTTACTGACTGCCACAATTTTTTTTTCCTGATTTCTTATAGTGTTTCTTAAAGCCAGAAAGTTGCCATTTGAAATGACTTTAGTTTTGTGTTATGTCTGTGATCTGCTTTTTTTCTACAACATTAAACAACTGAATGAACATCCTCCGAGGCTAGTGATTCCATAATTTTTGCCAGGGGTTGTATAAAAGTGTGAAATTTCCCCTTTTTTCTGTTTTTCATACAATATGATCAAAGGACATAATAAGTGCCCGTAGTCTAAGAATCACCCTTGAATTATTCATGTGTGAATGGTCAAAGATCCCATTGAAATGGTGTCCAAAAAATTAGTCCAACAAACATTTTCCAGGATATGTAGGTCCAAAACTAGCAGGGCTAGAGAGATTAACAAAGCTTGAACCAATCCTCTAAATCACTAGTCATTATTATTATTATTATTATTATTATTATTATTAGTGACCTCATGATGAAGTCACAAAAATGACATGAAATTATGTCATCTTAGTCAAAAAGCATTTGCTCCTCTGATTCCCTTCATTTATTTCTGCCAAATGCACATAAAATTAACTGAATCTAAAGCCAACAGAACATAAAACTAAAGCAAACTGCACATAAAACTAACTGGATACAATGAGAACTCCACAGAAACTTGACTGAATCTAAAGTTAAGTCAATATAAGGTCAATTTAACCTAAAACGTATTGAATACAAAGCAAACTGCACATAAAACTAACTAGATACAATGAGAACTCCATACAAAACTGACTGAATCTAAAGTTAAGTCAAATTATGGTCAATTGAACATAAAACTTTTTGAATATAAAGCAAACTGCACATAAAACTAACTGGATATAATGAGAATTCCAAAATTGACTGAATCTAAAGTTAAGTCAATATATGGTCAATTGAACATAAAATGTATTGAATATAAAGCAAACTGCACATAAAACTAACTGGATATAATGAGAACTCCATACAAAACTGACTGAATCTAAAAAGTCAATATAAGGTCAACTGAAAACAAAATTAACTGAATATATTGACAACTCCACACAAAATTAACTGAATCTAAAGCCAACTGCATATAAAACTAACTAACTCAGTATAAGTTCAAGTGAGTACAAAATTAACTGAATATACTGACAACGTCACACAAAATTAACTGAATCCAAAGCCAACTGCATATAAATCTAAGTCAATATGAGGTCAACTGAGAACAAAATTAACTGAATATATTGAGAACTCCACACAAAATTAACTGAATCTAAAGCCAACTGCATCTAAAACTAACTAACTCAGTATAAGTTCAAGTGAGTACAAAATTAACTGAATATACTGACAACTCCATACAAAATTAACTGAATCTAAAGCCAACTGCATCTAAAACTAACTAACTCAGTATAAGTTCAAGTGAGTACAAGATGAACTGAATATACTGACAACTCCACACAAAATTAACTGAATCTAAAGCCAACTGCATATAAAACTAAGTCAATATAAGGTCAACTGAGAACAAAATTAACTGAATATACTGACAACTCCACCCAAAATTAACTGAATCTAAAGCCAACTGCATATAAAGCTAAATCAATATAAGGTCAATTTAATATAAAACATATTGAATACAAATCAAACTGCACATAAACCTAACTGGATATAATGATAACTCCACAGAAACATGACTGAATCTAAAGTTAAGTCAATATAAGGTCAATTTAACATAAAACGTATTGAATACAAAGCAAACTGCACATAAAACTAAATGGATATAATGAGAACTCCACAGAAACATGACTGAAACTTGACTGAATCTAAAATTAAGTCAAAATATGGTCAATTGAACATAAAATGTATTGAATATAAAGCAAACTGAACTGGATATAATGAGAACTCCAAAACTGACTAAATCTAAAGTTAAGTCAATATATGGTCAATTGAACATAAAACGTATTGAATATAACGCAAACTGCACATAAAACTAACTGGATATAATAAGAACTCCATACAAAACTGACTGAATCTAAAGTTAAGTCAATATATGGTCAATTGAACATAAACGTATTGAATATAAAGCAAACTGCACATAAAACTAATAGGATATAATGAGAACTCCATACAAAACTGACTGAATCTAAAGTTAAGTCAATATAAGGTCAACTGAGAACAACACTAACTGAATATATTGACAACTCCACACAAAATTAACTGAATCTAAAGCCAACTACATATAAAACTAACTAACTCAGTATAAGTTCAAGTGAGTACAAAATTAACTGAATATACTAACACACAAAATTAACTGACTCTAAAGCCAACTGCATATAAAACTAAGTCAATATGAGGTCAACTGAGAACAAAATTAACTGAATATACTAACAACACACAAAATTAACTGAATCTAAAGCCAACTGCATATAAAACTAAGTCAATGTGAGGTCAACTGAGAACAAAATTAACTGTATATATTGACAACTCCACACAAAATTAACTGAATCTAAAGCCAACTGCATATAAAACTAACTCAGAATAAGTTCAAGTGAGTACAAAATTAACTGAATATACTGACAACTCCACACAAAATTAACTGAATCTAAAGCCAACTGCATATAAAACTAAGTCAATGTGAGGTCAACTGAGAACAAAATTAACTGTATATATTGACAACTCCACACAAAATTAACTGAATCTAAAGCCAACTGCATATAAAACTAACTCAGAATAAGTTCAAGTGAGTACAAAATTAACTGAATATACTGACAACTCCACACAAAATTAACTGAATCTAAAGCCAACTGCATATAAAACTAAGTCAATATAAGGTCAACTGAGAACAAAATTAACTGAATATACTGACAACTCCACACAAAATTAACTGAATCTAAAGCCAACTGCATATAAAACTAAGTCAATATAAGGTCAACTGAGAACAAAATTAACTGAATATATGGACAACTCCACACAAAATTGATTGAACCTAAAGCTCAATCAATATAATTTCAACTGAGCACAAAATTAATTGAATATGAGGACTGCACACAAAACTGACTGAATCTAAATCTAAATCAATATAATTTCAACTGAGCACAAAATTATCTGAATCCAAGGTTAACCCAGTATAAAGGTCAACTCAACACAAAATTAACTGAATATAATGAGAATCCAGCCCAGTCTCACACTTTTTTCATGCTCCCGTCACGAAATGAGTGACATTTCCGTGACACATTTTTTATTTTATTTTACTATTTCTAACCCTACCCCTAATGATAACACAACCCTCTCCCTTCCCTTAACCCCCACAGGACACCCTGCCCCTTGATGGACCGCATTTCGTGATACCTTCATAAAATAAATTTGTGTTCCTGTCACAAAACAAGGTGCTTTTCATGACAGTATCACAAAATAATACATTAATTCACTTTTCGTGAACTCATCATGAAATGCCACACGAGACTGGGTTGTGAGAATCCCACACAAAAATTGACTGAATCTAAAGCTTAAATGAATAGAATTTCAAGTGAGCACAAAATTAACTGAATCTAAAGTCAGCTCCATATAAAACTAATTCAATATAATTTCAAGTGAGCACAATATTAACTGAATCTAAAGCCAACTCCATATAAAACTAACACAATGTAAGGTAATCTGAGCACAAAATGTACTGAAACTAAGGTTAACTCAGTATAAGATCAACAACACAAAATGAACTCAACCTAAAGCCAACTGCATATCACACGAACTCAATATAAGGCTAACTTAGCATAAAATGAACTAAATCTATGGTTAATTTAGTATAAGGTCAATTCATCACAAACTTAGCTGAGTCTAAAGCCAAATGCATATAAAACTAACGCAATATACAGGTCAAGTGACTGCAAAATTAACAACTCCACACAAAACTGACTGAATCAAAAGCTAAATCAATATAACTTCAAGTGAACACAAAATTAACTGAATCTAAAGCCAAATGCATATAAAACAAACACACTCTGAAGTCATCTGCGCACAAAATTAACTCAATCTAAGGCAAACTCAGTGTAAGAGCAACTCCGCACAAATTGAACTGACTCTAAAGCCAACTGTATATAAACCTAATTCAATATAAGGTCAACTGAGCACAAAATTAACTGAATATTAGGATGAGAAACCCACAAAAAATTGAGAGAATCTAAAGCTAAATCAATATAACTTCAAGTGAGCACAAAATTAACTGAATCTAAAGCCAAATGCACATAAAAACAAACTCACTGTGAAGTCATCTGAGCACAAAATTAACTGACTCTAAGGCTAAGTCAGTGTAAGAGCAACTCCACACAAAATGAACTGACTCTAAAGCCAACTGTATATAAACCTAATTCAATATAAGGTCAACTGAGCACAAAATTAACTGAATCTAAAGACAAATGCATATAAAAACAAACTCACTGAAGTCATCTGAGTACAATATTAACTCACTCTAAGACTAACTCGGTGTAAGAGCAACTCCACACAAAATGAACTGACTCTAAAGCCAACTGTATATAGCTAAACCTAATTCAATATAAGGTCAACTGAGCACAAAATTAATTGAATATCATGATGAGAAACCCACAAAAAATTGACTGAATCTAAAGCTAAATCAATATCATTTCAATTGAGCACAAATTAACTGAATCTAAAGCCAAATGCATATAAACCTAACTCAATCTAAAGGTCAACTGAGCAAAAAATTAACTGAATATGATGGAAACCCCACACAAAATTGCCTAAATTTAAAACTAAATCAATGCAATTTCAACTGAGCAAAAAATTATCTGAATCTAAAGCAAAATATAAGTTCAACTGAGCAAAAAAATTATCTGAATGTAATGTTAACTAGAACAGAACAGAATAGTCTTTATTGTCACTGTATGGGGGGGCACGTACAATGAAACAACTCAGTATAAAGGTCAACTCAACATGAAATTGAATGAATCTAAAGCCAACTGCATATAAAATTTATGGAATCCAAAGCTGACTAAAAGGTTAAGTGAACGTAAAATTAAGGGAATCTAAAGCTAAATCAGTAGAAGGACAACAGAATATAAAAGTTAACTAAACCTAAAGCTGACTAGATACACATAACAAACTGTCAAACTAATTGAAAAGCTGCATAATTTAAAAACACACACCACCTGAATTTAAGACTGAGCATAAAGCCAGTTCGGTTTTTTGTGTCAAAATAATTCAATGAGCTGAGATTTCATTAAACCATTTTCATGTTATCAACCTATCATTTGAAGAACAAGTTTGAGTTTTGTTGTACTGTTCACCTTTTAAAATTTCAGGATTTGAACATTTGTTGATGCCGAACATACAGAATTAAAGTGAAATCGTGGAATCGGCGTTAGGCGAAATATGTCAGCCAGGACAAACGATTATATGTTTTTCAAATGGCTGACCAATTAACATCACCTTAACTTCTCTCTCTCTCTCTCTCTCTCTCTCACACACACACACACACACACGCACTGTATGTGTGTGTGTGTGTGTGTGCCCCCAGCCCAGTCAGGCCTCCCACAGAGGGGAAAACACTCTGGTCACCTGATCCTCTGCTGGTTCTGAATCAGCCAACAACACTGACAAACACTACAAAAATAAATAAATGTTAACAAACATCTTGTTTTCTGATCCGAACATTTAACAGCTGTTTTGTTGCAGCATTAAAAAAAAGATATTTTAGAATTTTACTGCTTGTAACAAACATAAAATGTAGATTATTTAAAAAAAAAAAAACAGTCAGCAGGATGATGATCAGCATGCATGTAACCGCTAGGGGTCACTAGTGGCTCCAGGACAGATCACACTCACTTGCAAAAAACTTGAAGCGCATTTTCACTCGATTAAATACATATCTCAAGCATTTGCGACTCTTATGAATGATAAAACTCAGAATAAAGCAGGCTGAGTTGAAAACCACAGATGACAGTTTGTAAAGTTGGCGCGCCAACCAGTTTTTGCACCTGTTTTTTTTTTTTTTTTTTTTTCCCAAAAGTGAAATGTGAATGAAAAGGAGAACATGAAGCGTGATGGTGATTAAAGAGCTGTTTGAAGGAGTGGGAACTCGTAAAAAAAAAAATACAAGAAAAACAGAGATACAGACTACCTGAGTGACAAGCAACAGCTGAGTCCACACATCTGGAACGCGCAACCCCTCCATTATGCGCGTCTTAACGCGCAAATTTTCCAAGTTGAAAAAAATCCCCCAACTCAACCTCAGCTTCACTTTTCGCTTTTCAGGATGCTGATCAGGGAAAATTTGTCATAAATTTACCAGCTGATTTTCTTTGACACGAGTGTAAAGCTGATTAATCCAGCGTTCACATCCTGCGCCGGTGCGTAATCGCGACGGTGCGCAAAGGCACTGCGGATCACTTATGTTCAGGATACCTGGTTTGGCAACATTTGAGAAAATAAAGAAAACAATCCGCTGATTTGACAAAAAAAAAAAAAAAAGAAAAGAAAAGAAAAAAAAGGTTGACACTCACCTCCAAGAAGAAGAAGAAAAAAAGACTCGATCAGGTTCAGTATTCCGTTTATCCGAATAAAACCACGACCTGTGTAGGCATCTGTGCGAGTTTTAAAAAAAGTCAGCTGTGGATGTCTTCAGTGCATGATCGCGCACAGACAGAGAGAAAAGATCAGCAGGCTGAGCGCCGCGCAGCTCTGGCAGCAATTAAAGAGTCGAGGAATGACATTAGAGCTGCTGTGCGCCTATTGGCTGAAACAAACAGGCTCCCCCTCCACTACACACGCACGCATTTCTCACTTACAGGCTGACAGCTTATTCTATACACCGATGACATACTGGATGCATGGTTTCTTTTGTATCAGATACTCAGACTGCTGGTAAACTACAGGAGCACAAAGTAGAGCGTGCATTCATTTGCAAAGGCCTTGGAACCAAATCAAACCCAAACCACGTTCTGAAACTTTGACCATGTCTATGTTATTTGATCTCTCATCAAGTTCCTTGAAGCTTGATCAATAAGCTTGAGTAATCTTGGTGATGAACATGAATACACACAACCATGGTCTGAATGACGGGATATGGAGAGCATGAATAAAGTTCTTTTTGTAAGTATGTGCATCGCATTTGAGGTCAAGTATTGGCAATAAACGTATGTACTTCCCTTAATTAACTTTTAAGAGGTGAGGATAGATTGGTTGGCAGCTGGGTCACCAGTTTTCAGTCACCACAGAACTCCATGTTGGTCACCAGCACCCCACCATCACAGAACCCCAAGTTGTTCCCCAGTATCCCACCACCACCACCACAGAACCCCAAGTTGTTCCCCAGCATCCCACCACCACCACAGAACCCCATGTTGGTCCCCAGCATCCCACCACCACCACCACAGAACCTCAAGTTGTTCCCCAGTATCCCACCACCACCACAGAACCCCATGTTGGTCCCCAGCATTCCACCACCACAGAACCCCAAGTTGGTCCACAGCATCCCACCACCACAGAACCCCAAGTTGGTCCCCAGCATCCCACCATCACAGAACTCCATGTTGGTCACACCAGAATCTCACCACCATAACCACCACAGAACCCCAAGTTGGTCTTCAGCATCCCATCACCACCACAGAATCCCAAGTTGATCCCCAGCATCCCACCACCACAGAACCCCAAGTTGTTCCCCAGCATCCCACCACCACAGAACTCCAAGTTGGTCCCCAGCATCCCACCACCACAGAACCCCAAGTTGGTCCCCAGCATCCCACCACCACAGAACCCCAAGTTGTTCCCCAGCATCCCACCACCACAGAACTCCATGTTGGTCACACCAGAATCTCACCACCACCACAGAGCCCCAAGTTGGTCACCAGCATCCCACCACCACCACAGAACCCCATGTTAGTCCCCAGCATCCCACCACCACATGATCGCATGTTGGTCCCCAGCATTCTACCACCACATGACCCCATGTTGGTCCCCAGCATCCCACCACCACAGAACCCCAACTTGGTCCGCAGCATCCCACCACCACAGAACCCCAAGTTGGTCCCCAGCATCCCACCACCACAGAACTCCATGTTGGTCACACAAGAATCTCACCATCACCACCACCACAGAACCCCAAGTTGGTCCCCAGCATCCCACCACCACCATAGAACCCCAAGTTGGTCCCCAGCATTCCACCACCACCACAGAACCCCAAGTTGGTCCCCAGCATCCCACCACCACAGAACCACAAGTTGTTCCCCAGCATCCCACCACCACAGAACTCCAAGTTGGTCCCCAGCATCCCACCACCACAGAACCCCAAGTTGGTCCCCAGCATGCCACCACCACAGAACTCCATGTTGGTCACACCAGAATCTCACCACCACCACCACAGAACCCAAGTCGGTCCCCAGCATCCCACCACCACCACAGAACCCCAAGTTGATCCCCAGCATCCCACCACCACAGAACTCCAAGTTGGTCCCCAGCATCCCACCACCACAGAACCCCAAGTTGGTCCCCAGCATCTCACCACCACCACAGAACCCCAAGTTGGTCCCCAGCATCCCACCACCACCACAGAACCCCAGGTTGGTCCCCAGCATCCCACCACCACAGAACCCCAAGTTGTTTCCCAGCATCCCACCACCACAGAACTCCATGTTGGTCACACCAGAATCTCACCACCACCACAGAGCCCCAAGTTGGTCACCAGCATCCCACCACCACCACAGAACCCCATGTTAGTCCCCAGCATCCCACCACCACATGACCGCATGTTGGTCGCCAGCATCCCACCACCACAGAACCCCAAGTTGGTCCGCAGCATCCCACCACCACAGAACCCCAAGTTGGTCCCCAGCATCCCACCACCACAGAACTCCATGTTGGTCACACCAGAATCTCACCACCACCACTACCACCACAACCACAGTACCCCAAGTTGGTTCCCAGCAGCCCACCACCACCACAGAACCCCAAGTTGGTCCCCAGCATCCCACCACCACAGAACCCCAAGTTGGTCCCCAGCATCCCACCACCACAGAACCCCAAGTTGTTCCCCAGCATCCCACCACCACAGAACCCCAAGTTGGTCCGCAGCATCCCACCACCACAGAACCCTAAGTTGGTCCCCAGCATCCCACCACCACAGAACTCCATGTTGGTCACACCAAAATCTCACCACTACCACAGAACCCCAAGTTGGTCCCCAGCATCCCACCACCACAGAACCCCAAGTTGGTCCCCAGCATCCCACCACCACAGAACCCCAAGTTGTTCCCCAGCATCCCACCACCACAGAACCCCAAGTTGGTCCGCAGCATTCCACCACCACAGAACCCTAAGTTGGTCCCCAGCATCCCACCACCACAGAACTCCATGTTGGTCACACCAGAATCTCACCACCACCACCACCACCACAGAACCCCAAGTTGGTCCCCAGCATCCCACCACCACCACAGAACCCCAAGTTGGTCCCCAGCATCCCACCACCACAGAACTCCAAGTTGGTCCCCAGCATCCCACCACCACCACAGAACCCCAAGTTGGTCCCCAGCATCCCACCACCACAGAACCCCAAGTTGTTCCCCAGCATCCCACCACCACAGAACTCCATGTTGGTCACACCAGAATCTCACCCTCACCACCACAGAGCCCCAAGTTGGTCCCCAGCATCCCACCACCACCACAGAACCCCAAGTTGGTCCCCAGCATCCCACCACCACAGAACCCCAAGTTGTTCCCCAGCATCCCACCACCACAGAACTCCATGTTGGTCACACCAGAATCTCACCACCACAGAGCCCCAAGTTGGTTACCAGCATCCCACCACCACCACAGAACCCCAAATTGGTCCCCAGCATCCCACCACCACATGACCCCATGTTGGTCCCCAGTATCCCACCACCACAGAACCCCATGTTAGTCCCCAGCATCCCACCACCACATGACCGCATGTTGGTCCCCAGCATTCTATCATCACATGACCCCATGTTGGTCACCAGCACCCCACCATCACAGAACCCCAAGTTGGTCCCCAGCATCCCACCACCACAGAACTCCATGTTGGTCACACCAGAATCTCACCACCACCACAGAACCCCAAGTTGTTCCCCAGCATCCCACCACCATCACAGTACCCCAAGTTGTTAGCCAGTATCCCACCACCACAGAACCCCAAGTTGTTCCCCAGCATCCCACCACCACAGAACTCCAAGTTGGTCCCCAGCATCCCACCACCACAGAACCCCAAGTTGGTCCCCAGCATCCCACCACCACAGAACCCCAAGTTGTTCCCCAGCATCCCACCACCACAGAACTCCATGTTGGTCACACCAGAATCTCACCACCACCACAGAGCCCCAAGTTGGTCACCAGCATCCCACCACCACCACAGAACCCCATGTTAGTCCCCAGCATCCCACCACCACATGATCGCATGTTGGTCCCCAGCATTCTACCACCACATGACCCCATGTTGGTCCCCAGCATCCCACCACCACAGAACCCCAACTTGGTCCGCAGCATCCCACCACCACAGAACCCCAAGTTGGTCCCCAGCATCCCACCACCACAGAACTCCATGTTGGTCACACAAGAATCTCACCATCACCACCACCACAGAACCCCAAGTTGGTCCCCAGCATCCCACCACCACCATAGAACCCCAAGTTGGTCCCCAGCATTCCACCACCACCACAGAACCCCAAGTTGGTCCCCAGCATCCCACCACCACAGAACCACAAGTTGTTCCCCAGCATCCCACCACCACAGAACTCCAAGTTGGTCCCCAGCATCCCACCACCACAGAACCCCAAGTTGGTCCCCAGCATGCCACCACCACAGAACTCCATGTTGGTCACACCAGAATCTCACCACCACCACCACAGAACCCAAGTCGGTCCCCAGCATCCCACCACCACCACAGAACCCCAAGTTGATCCCCAGCATCCCACCACCACAGAACTCCAAGTTGGTCCCCAGCATCCCACCACCACAGAACCCCAAGTTGGTCCCCAGCATCTCACCACCACCACAGAACCCCAAGTTGGTCCCCAGCATCCCACCACCACCACAGAACCCCAGGTTGGTCCCCAGCATCCCACCACCACAGAACCCCAAGTTGTTTCCCAGCATCCCACCACCACAGAACTCCATGTTGGTCACACCAGAATCTCACCACCACCACAGAGCCCCAAGTTGGTCACCAGCATCCCACCACCACCACAGAACCCCATGTTAGTCCCCAGCATCCCACCACCACATGACCGCATGTTGGTCGCCAGCATCCCACCACCACAGAACCCCAAGTTGGTCCGCAGCATCCCACCACCACAGAACCCCAAGTTGGTCCCCAGCATCCCACCACCACAGAACTCCATGTTGGTCACACCAGAATCTCACCACCACCACTACCACCACAACCACAGTACCCCAAGTTGGTTCCCAGCAGCCCACCACCACCACAGAACCCCAAGTTGGTCCCCAGCATCCCACCACCACAGAACCCCAAGTTGGTCCCCAGCATCCCACCACCACAGAACCCCAAGTTGTTCCCCAGCATCCCACCACCACAGAACCCCAAGTTGGTCCGCAGCATCCCACCACCACAGAACCCTAAGTTGGTCCCCAGCATCCCACCACCACAGAACTCCATGTTGGTCACACCAAAATCTCACCACTACCACAGAACCCCAAGTTGGTCCCCAGCATCCCACCACCACAGAACCCCAAGTTGGTCCCCAGCATCCCACCACCACAGAACCCCAAGTTGTTCCCCAGCATCCCACCACCACAGAACCCCAAGTTGGTCCGCAGCATTCCACCACCACAGAACCCTAAGTTGGTCCCCAGCATCCCACCACCACAGAACTCCATGTTGGTCACACCAGAATCTCACCACCACCACCACCACCACAGAACCCCAAGTTGGTCCCCAGCATCCCACCACCACCACAGAACCCCAAGTTGGTCCCCAGCATCCCACCACCACAGAACCCCAAGTTGGTCCCCAGCATCCCACCACCACCACAGAACCCCAAGTTGGTCCCCAGCATCCCACCACCACAGAACCCCAAGTTGTTCCCCAGCATCCCACCACCACAGAACTCCATGTTGGTCACACCAGAATCTCACCCTCACCACCACAGAGCCCCAAGTTGGTCCCCAGCATCCCACCACCACCACAGAACCCCAAGTTGGTCCCCAGCATCCCACCACCACAGAACCCCAAGTTGTTCCCCAGCATCCCACCACCACAGAACTCCATGTTGGTCACACCAGAATCTCACCACCACAGAGCCCCAAGTTGGTTACCAGCATCCCACCACCACCACAGAACCCCAAATTGGTCCCCAGCATCCCACCACCACATGACCCCATGTTGGTCCCCAGTATCCCACCACCACAGAACCCCATGTTAGTCCCCAGCATCCCACCACCACATGACCGCATGTTGGTCCCCAGCATTCTATCATCACATGACCCCATGTTGGTCACCAGCACCCCACCATCACAGAACCCCAAGTTGGTCCCCAGCATCCCACCACCACAGAACTCCATGTTGGTCACACCAGAATCTCACCACCACCACAGAACCCCAAGTTGTTCCCCAGCATCCCACCACCATCACAGTACCCCAAGTTGTTAGCCAGTATCCCACCACCACAGAACCCCATGTTGGTCCCCAGTATCCCACCACCACAGAACCCCATGTTGTTTACTAGCATGGCCCAGCATAGGATGCTGGTGACCAACATGGAAGCATATTGAGAGGAAAAAGAGGAACTGTCACTATGTGTGGAGGGCCTTCAAAAAGCCTGCACCTTGTGGTTTTACGTTTATATCAATATGAGTGTCCAGGTTTGAGGGCAGCAATAATGTACTCTCAGATGGCGCTAACCTTTTAGTGGTACCACTGACCCTGCTGATCATGCTGGCAACAGCTCACAAACTCAAGAGATTAGAACAAATTATGGCTCATCTGAGACCTCATGAGGAGCCTAATCAAAGCAGTAGCATTATTGGTTGTTCATGGTTTTCTTTTTGCAAGACAAAGAAAGATTATCACAATCCGAGGTCAGTTTTGAGGGGGCACCACCTTTGTGCACGACATCATCACCATAACATGGGTTGCTGGCAACTGTGGAATTATACGTTACCTGATAATGGACATGCATATGTTACACATTGCAAGTCCTGACCAACTGGGGTCTTATTTATAGATTGGGCTCATATCTTCTTGTCATGGGAATGCCAT